>NW_023994056.1:262500-947500 GCF_015586225.1 Lucilia sericata | reverse complement strand
TTGTTCAAATTCTGATCCTGTTGTATTAGGAAAGTTGTTTAGATTTTGAAAAAGTTGTCCTTCGAAAAGTGGTTTCGGTTTTGAAAAAGTTGTCTTTAGAAAAGTTATTCAGATTTTAAACAAGTTTTCTTTAGAAAAGTTGTTCAAATTCTGATCCAGTTGCTTTTAGGAAAGTTGTTCAGTTAAAAAAGTTGTCTTTAGAAAAGTTGTTCAAATTCTTATCTAGTTGTTTTTAGGAAAGTTGTTCAGATTTTGAAAAAGTTGTCTTTAGAAAAGTTATTCCAGTTTTGAAAAAGTTATTCAGATTTTAAACAAGTTTTCTTTCGAAAAGTTGTTCAAATTCTGATCCAGTTGTCTTTAGATAAGTTGTTCAGAATTTGAAAAAGTTGTCTTTCGAAAAGTTGTACACGTTTTGAAAAAGTTATTCAAAGCTACACGCAGAGAAAAAACATGGTTCGACATTTTTACTATAACTACGCCATGTTTACTGTAACAATATATTGTTTTCAAAAACATGTAATTGTTATTTTAATTAGATTTTATCAATATTGTAGTTACTGTAAACATTTTCATGTTCAAGGCAATTATAAATTTGAGTATGATTCACTGGAAAATAATTATTTTTAGAACAACTAAATAATGATAACAATGAAAACATATTATGTTATTAACAACCATTTATAACCATTATATGTTATGTTATATAACCATTGTATGTTATGTTGTTATAAATAACCATTATATGTTATGTTGTTATATGTCTGCTGATACAACAACAAAACAACTTTTCCCACACACATTTACTCATACAGATTACTTTTTCGTGTGTGTTTTTTTACGCGACAATAAAATGAATTGAAATAATTCTCATTTGGTTTATAACATTAAACGTATAAGTATTTCAGTTTGTATAAAATAATGTAGTTATGTTTTTGTGAAGCAAATTGAATTTTGCGAATTGTGTTAAGTATTGTAAGTATATATATATATGTTTATTTATATATATTTTTTTACTTTTTTTAGAAACTGTAATTTTACTAATTCAGTAAAATTTATTTTGATTTCGATACATATTTAAACGAAATTTTGATCACATTGGATCGTAATATGATCCATCATGTATAACAATATTATGATAAATAGAAAAAATATTATGATAAAATATTTCCACGGTATATAATCATAATATGATATTTTAAAATTGTTACAATAACGATAATATGTTTAGACTACAACCATAATTTTAACCATAATATGTTGCTCTTAGAACATGGTTATCACAACCATGTTTTTTCTCTGCTTGTAGTTCAAAGCTTTCTTTAAAAAAGTTGATCAGATTTTAAACGAGTTATCTTTGGAAAACTTGGTAAAATTTCTTTAGAAAAGATTCTGATCAAGTTGTCTTTAGAAAAGTTGTTCAGATTATGCACAAGTCTTCGGAAAAGTTCTTCAGACTCTGAACACTTTATCTTTAGAAAGATCTTGAACAATTGTTAAGATTCTGATCCAATTATCTTTAGGAAAGATGTTCAGCACAAGTTTTCTTTAGAAAAGTTGTTCAAATTCTGATCCTGTAGTTTTTAGGGAAGTTGTTCAGATTTTGAAAAAGTTGTCTTTAGAAAAGTTGTTCAAATTCTGATTCTGTTGTTTTTAGGAAAGTTGTTCAGATTTTAGAAATGTTGTCATTAGAAAAGTTATTCCGGTTTTGAAAAAGTTATTCAGATTTAAAACAAGTTTTCTTTAGAAAAGTTGTTCAAATTCTGATCCAGTTGTCTTTAGATAAGTTGTTCAGAATTTGAAAAAGTTGTCTTTCGAAAAGTTGTTCCCGTTTTGAAAAAGTTATTCAAAGCTAGTGCAAAGCTTTTTTTTAAAAAAGTTTATCAGATTTTAAACGAGTTATCTTTGGAAAACTTCGTAAAATTTCTTTAGAAAAGATTCTGATCTTTAAAAAAGATGTTCAGATTCTGTACAAGTAGTCTTCGGAACTGTTCTTCAGATGCTGAAAACTTTATCTTTAGAAAAGTTGTTGTTGTTAAGAAAGTTGTTTAGATTTGAAACACGTTTTCCTTAGAAAAGTTCCTTGGATTCTGAACAAGTTTGCCTTAAAAAAGCTGCTCAGAACAAGTTGTCTTCATTAAAAATGCTCTGATTCTCAACATGTTGCACTAAATTGAACAAGTTTACCTTTAGAAAAATTGCTTCTGAATAAAGTTTCTCTAGCAAAGTTTTTACAAATTCTAGAAAGATTTTGGATTGCTACCGGAAACAGTGTTTATCGGTTGCTTTTGTTGCTTATTTTCAGTCAATTGTTAGTAAATTTTAATGGGACTGTTTTAACAACATAAACTAGGTTTATTGTTTTATTTACATGCTTACAAAAGCAAATAGAGTTAGACGTCCAAAACGTTAGCAAAAAAAAAAAAAACAAAAGAATATTTATAAACTGCGCCCTAAAGAAATGTCAGACGAAGAAACAAAAAAATTGGTTTGTTGCCATAAAACAACAAAATAAATGTACTGCAGTTGTTGTAAAATAAACAAAAGAAAACCTAAAACTAAATAAATTAATCGTTTTAAATTATTTAAGCCGTAATTACAAATAGGGGAGACATAAATAAATAGATAAATTAAAAAAAAAAAGAAAGAAAATAAAACATAATTTACAATACAAAAAGGGTTAATTAAAGGCCAATTAATTATTATAACAAATAAAACAATAAAATATAAGAAAATATTAAATTTTAAACAATTTAATGTTTAGAATTCTTTGATAATAATAATCTTACTAGCCACCAATTAATAGTAATCGGTTTATTCTTTAGAAATATAGTTAATTATAATCCCTTAATGAATACAGCTAAATAATTATCAATAATTGAAATTTATTGAATATAAAATAATAGAATTCATTCTATAAATGTATAGCATTCAAAAGCACACTTACTATGACATTTTAAGTAATTTGATACGCTTCAAAAGTCTTAGAAATACAAAGACACATAACAATACCTCGTAGTAGTTGAATGACTTGTAATTAGAAATTAATTAGTAGAATTTATAAAAACTTATATTGAAAATCTATAAATAGAAAAGATTTTAAAATATCAAATAACAAGAGACATTATTATAAAATCATTATTACTCATACGCTATATGCAGTGAACTGAAAACAGCGTATGAGTAATATTGATTTATTTTGATACCAAGTGTAAATTGGGTATGAAATACCCACTGGGAGTATGATTAATGTGAAATTATCTCTTATTACTTATAAACAAATTGTTGTTTATTTGCATATTTATATTTTCCTTAAAGAGAAAAACAATATTTACAAAACAATTCTAGGACAATAGCTCTTGTTTACTTCGTTTGACTACGAGGCCATATTCATGTTTTATAGAATTTTACATTTTCTTCATAAACTGCCACCAAACAAAGAACAAAACAACAACAATAATTTTTATGTTTAAACTGGAAAAAAAGGAAACAGATAAGCGAAAAAAAGCCTCACAAAAACACATACAAATGAATCATAACAATGGTCAAAAGTATACCTTTAACATTATCTACATAAATTCAGTTTTAGTTAATTTTAACCAGCATGAGTTGGAAAAAATGTATAAAGTAATGTTTCGTTATTCTGGGAAAAAGTTAAAATGTAGCAAGCTTTAAAAATATATTCCAAGAAATATTTAAAACCCTATTGGGGTAGGAAGAAAAATAAAAATGCTCTTTATCAGGACAGCACATTTGCGTGATTTGTGAAATTTAATACTAAAAAACATGTTACACTTTTAAAACCTTTTTTTTTAATTTAGTATGATGAGGCTTTTTACAAATAAGTCTTTTAAAATATGACTCATTTAAATAAAGATATTAATTTAACACAACTTTTTTAGGAGGTAAAGAAATATTTATACAGAGTCTCTATAGAGTATAGCTTAGTTAATATACAAGTTTTCTCTATAGAAGTTGCTTTAGAGCAAGTTTTCTGTACAGAAATAGTTTTCTATAGAAAAGTTGCACAGATTCTTAACAAGTTTTCTATAGAAATGTTGCTTAGATTCCGAACAAGTTTTCAATAGAAAAGTTGATCATATTCTGAACTAGTTTTCTATGGAAAAGTTGGTCCGATTCTGAACAAGTTTTCTATGGAAAAGTTGCTCCGATTCTGAACATGTTTTCTATACAAAAGTAGCTCAGATTCTGAACTAGTTTTCTATAGAAAAGTTTGTCAGATTCTGAACTAGTTTTCTATAGAAAAGTTGCTAAGATTCTGAACAAGTTTTCTACAGAAAAGTTGTTCAGATTCTGAACTAGTTTCTTATAAAACAAGTTTTTAGAAAAAATTTGATCAGATTCTGAACAAGTTTTCCATAGAAAAGTTGATCAGATTCTGAACAATTTTCCATAGATAAGTTGCTCAGATTCTGAACAAGTTTTCTATAGAAAATTAGCTCAGATTCTGAACTAGTTTTCTATAGAAAAGTTGCTCAGATTCTGAACAAGTTATCTATAGAAAAGTTGCTCAGATTCTGAACATGTTTCCTATAAAAAAGTTGCTCAGATTCCGACAAGTTTTCTATAGAAAAGTTGCTCAGATTCTTAAGAAGTTTTCTATAGAAAAGTTCTCAGATTCTAAACAAGTTTTCTATAAAAAAGTTGCTTACATTCTGAACAAGTTTTCTATAGGAAAGTTGTCCAGTTTCTGAACAAGTTTTCTATGGAAAGTGGCCACAGATTCTGAGCAACTTTTCTAAAGGCAACTTCTTCAGTCAGCATCGGAAACGATGCTCAGACAAGTTTTCTTCGGAAAAGTTGCTTAGATTCTGATTTTGTAAAAGTTTATGGGATTTGAAAAGTGTTGCCTTTTAAATAAACTTTGTATGACATTGAGAAAAATGTTCTTTTGATCCTTTTTAAAGTGCAGACAGCAGAAAAGTATTAAAAATATATAGATTGTATTTAACTTTAACATTTTTTTACCCGTATAATTTTGCAGACAAAATCAATCCTTTTTTTAATATTTTAGGCTGAAAATGAACGCTTAATTTAGTCTTCAAAATTTGTAGACTTTAAATAATATAAAAAACGTACATACGTATGTGTGTAATGAACATATTAATATGTTTGTCTTGTTGCTGTGTTACCAGACATAATAATGATAGATCTTTGATGTAGCTTGCCTTAATAAATAATCAACAAATTTGTACCCAACAGTTCAAGGACTAAGTATTGAATCCAAACCTTGGGCAATTAATAGGCCAAATTTGCACTTACGCCTGTTCATAAACAAAAACTTTGCAAATAGGGTTTTACTAACTAGCTCAAGGGATACAAGTAAACACAAAAGTAACTAGTGTAGGAAATTTATTATATTTGCTCTGCAGAACAAATAACTTTTTTCTTTTAAATGCATGTATCCATCACTTTTTGCTAACAAACCTAATGAAAATTTGCTAAATGATGTAAATAATATATTTAATTTTATCAATTGAAAAAAATCCTTTAGGATTCGTTATAATGATACAAAACTGTTTTGTATATTATTAAGAAAGAAGAAAAAAAAAACAATAATAAAGTTCTTGAGTCTGTATTCATTGTACCATAAAGTTCAATATTTAACAAATGAGCTAAAGGTGTGTATTGCAAAACATTGATGATGTTGCTTTATAAAAGATATAAGAAATAATCATACAAATACAATAGAAAATTGAAGAAGAACGTACGTTAATTACGTTTTTGCAAAAAGATATTTAACATATGCCGATTTTGGGTACATATGAATATACAAAAACAAATACTACATGTTTTTGTCTATGTGTATGTATATATAATACAAAATATAAAAGCTAATAAAAATGTTAATTTACCACATCAGCAGCAGCCATATACAACAAAAAATGTGAAAAAAATTATATTTGCAGTTGGGTAAAATTAATAAATACACTACAACGTAATTAAAAGAATATTTAGAAATAAACAACAAAAATTGTTTTTAAATTAAGCTCAAACTATCACTATTGATTTAAACTTCTTTAGAGTTTATCAAAAGCTTTTAATAAAATAAGATTTTTTAGAAGCTTTTTATTAAGAAATACTTTATCGAAAGTTTTTTTGCAAAACGATAAATTAAATAAAGCTTTTTATAAATAAAGAAGCTTTCGAAAGCTTTATATAGAGAATTTTTCGTTAATATGCGATTAATTAATCGCAAGCTTTTTAAAAAAATAATTTTTTTTGAAATGGAGAATTTATCAAAAGCTTGTTTGTAAATACATACAAAGGAAACTTTTTCAAAGGCTATAAAATTTAACAAATAAATTTCTACATTTTAATTTTTATTGAAAATTTTATAAAAAAAGGAACATTTTGAAAAAATTTGAAAAATTTTCTATATAAAAAAATAAAATTTTTTGGAAAATTTTCTAGTATTTTTTCCAATAAAAGACACATTTTGGAAAATTTTCTATCAAAAGGAAATTTTTGGAAAATTTTCTATAAAAAGAGAATTTTTAGAAAATTTTCTATAAAAAAAGAATTTTTAGAAAATTTTCTATAAAAAGAGAATTTTTTGGAAATTTTTCTATAAAAAGAGAATTTTTGGAAAATTTTTCATAAAAAGAAAATTTTTGGAAAATTTTCTATAAAAACGGAATTTTTGGAAAATTTTCTATACAAAAAGAAAATTTTTGGTAAATTTTCTATATAAAAAAAAGAGAATTTTTGGAAAATTTTCCATAAAAAGAGAATTTTTGGAAATTTTTCTATAAAAGGAGAATTTTTGGAAAATGTTCTATAAAAAGATAAATTTTGGAAAATGTTCTATAAAAAGATAAATTTTGGAAAATGTTCTATAAAAAGATAAATTTTGGAAAATTTTCTATAAAAAGATAATATTTGGAAAATTTTCTATAAAAAGAGAATTTTTGGAAAATTTTCTCTAAAAAAAGAGAATTTAAGGAAAATTTTCTATAAAAAGAGAATTTTTGGAAAATTTTCTATAAAAAGAGAATTTTTGGAAAATTTTCTATAAAAAGAGAATTTTTGGAAAATTTTTATGAAAAATTTTCTATAAAAAGAAAATATTTGGAAAATTTTCTTTAAAATAACATTTTGGAAGATTTTCTAAAATTTCTTATAAATAGAACATTTCTGAAAAAGTTTCTATAAAAAGCAAACTTTTGGAAAATTTTGTATAAAAGCGAAATTTGTGGAAAATTTAAAAAAAAACTAAAAAAAGAAATTTATCGAAAATTTTATATAAAAACAAAAATTTGTTAAATTTTTTTCTTTGCTAAAATTCGAAAATTTTAAATTAATAAAATAATTTTTACTGCCAACTCTTTACTTTAGCACAAAATTTAATAAAACTCTTCAAATTATTTAGGGACTCCAAAGCCAATGTTCATTCCCGCTGAGAATATTCTCATTAAGCACAATCACTGCCTAATAATTACGTTTACTAAGCAAAAAATAACCTTATTAAAATTAAATCAAAAACGCATTAACTTTAATAAAACTACAGAAATTCTTTCTTAAACTTAAGAGTATTCATACATAAACCATCATAAATATTGCCTTTAAGGTTAAATGAAAATTTTGTTGCTGTTTGCATTTTATATTTTGCTGGTGAAAGATAACAACAGTAAACATAGTTTTGCAATGAAATGTAATGAATTATTAATTAATAATTTAAATGTAAATTTATTATTTCACGTTTTCTATATTTTGTATGGTATTTGTTAAGTGATTTTATTTTTCTCTTGAATCTTGTGAAAAGATTGGTGTCATAATTAGACTTAACTAAAAATAAGAACTAGGAAATGTAAATGTAAGTTTTTATTATATTTAAAAACAGGGTTGCCAAGGCAATATAAGAAAACTCAACCGTAAAGTAAAAAATCAAATAACGAATATACATTTATTACATTAAATATATTTTTGGCTTTTTTAAAAGGAACTTTCCTAATTGTTCTTTTTTAACAATAAACAACTGTTCCAATCCCTAACTAACAACCTCTATCTCCTCTATTTCTCATACTTAAATGTTCATAATATAATAACTATAGATGTTATAATTTGCATGACAAAGGATTAAAATTAATATTAATGAGTTTTACAACATTTTGGGAATATGTTGTAGAAAACAAAAGAAGTATTTCATTATAATATTTTTAAAAACCTTATTTATAACGTAGTTTTCTGCCAAAAGCCCTTTTTATTTATTAAAACATTTTGTCAAAAAAAAATTAATTATGCAAACTATTATACATACTATGTTTTGTCTTCTTAAATTATTAAATATAGGAAGATTGACTTTAATTCTAATAAGATTATAAAAGATGACAATAAAACATTTTAATTAAAAACTATTTAAGGAGATGGCGAGAGTAACAAGTTAGCATATGTTTATGGAACTAGGACTGACCTAGAATTGAACTAGAACTGAACTAGAACTGAACTAGAACTGAACTAGAACTGAACAAGAACTGAACTAGAACTGAACTAGAACTGAACTAGAGCTGAACTAGAACTGAACTAGAACTGAACTAGAACTGAACTAGAACTGAACTAGAACTGAACTAGAACTGAACTAGAACTGAACTAGAACTGAACTAGAACTGAACTAGAACTGAACTAGAACTGAACTAAAACTGAACTAGAACTGAACTAGAACTGAACTAGAACTGAACTAGAACTAGAACTGAAGTAGAACTGAAGTAGAACTGAACTAGAACTGAACTAGAACTGAACTACAACTGAACTACAACTGAACTAGAACTGGACTAGAACTGAACTAGAACTGAACTAGAACTGAACTAGAACTGAACTAGAACTGAACTAGAACTGAACTAGAACTGAACTAGAACTGAACTAGAACTGAACTAGAACTGAACTAGAACTGAACTAGAACTGAACTAGAACTGAACTAGAACTGAACTAGAACTGAACTAGAACTGAACTAGAACTGAACTAGAACTGAACTAAACTGAACTAGAACTGAACTAGAACTGAACTAGAACTGAACTAGAACTGAACTAGAACTGAACTAGAACTGAACTAGAACTGAACTAGAACTGAACTAGAACTGAACTAGAACTGAACTAGAACTGAACTAGAACTGAACTAGAACTGAACTAGAACTGAACTAGAACTGAACTAGAACTGAACTAGAACTGAACTAGAACTGAACTAGAACTGAACTAGAACTGAACTAGAACTGAACTAAAACTGAACTAGAACTGATCTAGAACTGAACTAGAACTGAACTAGAACTGAACTAGAACTGAACTAGAACTGAACTAGAACTAAACTAGAACTGAACTAGAACTGAACTAGAACTGAACTAGAACTGAACTAGAACTGAACTAGAACTGAACTAGAACTGAACTAGAACTGAACTAGAACTGAACTAGAACTGAACTAGAACTGAACTAGAACTGAACTAGAACTGAACTAGAACTGAACTAGAACTGAACTAGAACTGAACTAGAAACTGAACTAGAACTGAACTAGAACTGAACTAGAACTGAACTAGAACTGAACTAGAACTGAACTAGAACTGAACTAGAACTGAACTAGAACTGAACTAGAACTGAACTAGAACTGAACTAGAACTGAACTAGAACTGAACTAGAACTGAACTAGAACTGAACTAGAACTGAACTAGAACTGAACTAGAACTGAACTAGAACTGAACTAGAACTGAACTAGAACTGAACTAGAACTAAACTAGAACTGAATTGGAACTGAACAAGAAGTAAATTGAGCATTGTGTTTTCAAGACAATTCTTGGATAGAGTATTTGCCGCACTGTCTACCCGTGGTCCTTTTTATAATACTATGTTTTTGCGATATGGTTTCTTATATAAGACTTTATTTTCCTGATCCTTTTTAATATCCCGTTTCCATTAAAAACAGCATGTAAACTTAGAAATTTAAACGTCCCTATAAAAGGAAAGGCATTAACACTGGATTAGCTTAAAAAATCTTATTCTTAGCTTGTTTTCTTACAATATTCCTTTCAAAGAACTGTATGTATTTCTAAAATATACAGTAACTTATTTTTATACAAAAACTAAACTTTAAACTTAACACCCAGCAAACATTTTAACTGTAGTTATAAAGTTTAAAATTTTTTCAGAATTATACTATGTGGAGTCCATTAATTTTCTATAAAATGTTTTTAAAATATTGTCAAAAAAGAAAAAAAATCTTAAAAGCTTATTGCCACTTTTCTTCAATCAAATATAATTATCGGGGTTTCATTTGCTTCAATTTAGTTTAATTTTTTGTTCTTTTTTACATCTGTTTTGGTTCTTTTTTTCTTTACTGGCTAAAATTATTTTGGCAACTGTCGTGTTCTTCGTTTTTAGTTTATCACATGGCAAGTAAAAAAAGAAACTAGAAGAAAAGTGTGTGCCAACACATTGAAACTTAAATTTAGCTTAGTTTTTCTTTATTTTTATTATAGTTTTTTTTTCAGGACTTTTTGTGTTTAGAACTTTATTTTCTTCTTTAACTTTCGTATTTATGGGGGTTTTCTTGGTAAAAATTGTGTATGAGTTTGGTTAGAAAATTGTTTACAAAAGACTTGATAAGTGCATGTTAGTTGGAAAACTTTTCATGTATATTTTCTAGACATTTTCCAAACATGTGTATATATGTGTGGGTTGCCAAAAATACTAAAACTAAAAAACATTTGTAAGCATTTTAACAAATTTTCCAAACAATTTTCCTTGTTGCTGCCTTTCGGGAAAGAAACAAAAGGTATGAGGGACTTGTTTTGCTGGACGTCACTATAAAAAGTGATAAGAATTTTAAGGTCACTTGCTATACTATGGGTATTAATACAAGCATTTAACAAATTCCCATGAATTTTATTAAATATCGCGAAAAAAAAGAAATTAAACATAATTATTAAGAGTGTTTGTTTTTGTGAAAATAGAAATCTAATACCTGTAAAATATGTTAATGGAAAATAAGGTCAATTTATTAATTTTATGCCTGAAAAAAGTTGTTGATTTATTTTTTTCTTGTCTACAGTTTTTATTATGAAAATTGTTTTGAAAAGTTTTATTGTAAATAAGTGTAGACCTTTTTGTATTTGAAAGACTTAGTGTTTCACTAATTAATTACCTGAATTGTTTATTCAAGGTTGGAACAATTTTTTTTTTTATTTAAATATATATGCAAAACAGACAAATTTCTTAGTAAAATACTTATCTATAAGACAGTACTAAAAAGGGATCTGTTCCTATGGGAACAGTGTCGAAAATGGTACATTTATATTAAGGAAGAAAATTAGAACTGAACTAGGAATGAACTAGAACTGAACTAGAACTGAACTAGAACTGAACTAGACTAGAACTGAACTAGAACTGAACTAGAACTGAACTAGAATTGAACTAGAACTGAACTAGAACTGAACTAGAACTGAACTAGAACTGAACTAGAACTGAACTAGAACTGAACTAGAACTGAACTACGAAAACTAGAACTGAACTAGAACTGAACTAGAACTGAACTAGAACTGAACTAGAACTGAACTAGAACTGAACTAGAACTGAACTAGAACTGAACTAGAACTGAACTAGAACTGAACTAGAACTGAACTAGAACTGAACTAGAACTGAACTAGAACTGAACTAGAACTGAACTAGAACTGAACTAGAACTGAACTAGAACTGAACTAGAACTGAACTAGAACTGAACTAGAACTGAACTAGAACTGAACTAGAACTGAACTAGAACTGAACTAGAACTGAACTAGAACTGAACTAGAACTGAACTAGAACTGGACTAGAACTGAACTAGAACTGAACTAGAACTGAACTAGAACTGAACTAGAACTGAACTAGAACTGAACTAAAGAACTGAAACTAGAACTGAACTAGAACTGAACTAGAACTGACCTAAGACTGAACTTAGAACTGAACTAGAACTGAAAACTAGAACTGAACTAGGAACTGAACGAAGAAACTGAACTAGAACGGAACTAGCAACTTGAACTAAGAAAAACTTGAAACTAGAACTGAACTAGAACAGGAACTAGAACTGAACTAGAACTGAATCTAGAAACTGAATCTAGAACTGAACTAGAAACTGAACTAGAACTGAACTAGAACTGAACTAGAACTGAACTAGAATCTGAACTAGAACTGAACTAGAACTGAACTAGAAACTGAACTAGGAACTGAACTAGAACTGAACTAGAAACTGAACTAGAACTGAACTAGAACAACTGAACTAGAACTGAACGAGAACTGAACTTAGACTAGAAACTGAACTAGAACTGGTAGCTAGAAACTGAACTATAACGGAACTAGAACTGTACTAGAAACTGAACTAGGAACTAGAACTGAACTAGAACTGAATGAACAGAACTAGAACTAGAACTAGAACTGAACTAGAACTGAACTAGAACTAACTAGAACTGAACTAGAACTGAACTAGAACTTGAACTAGAACTGAAACTAGAACTGAACTAGAACTGAACGAGAACTGAACTAGACTGAACTAGAACTGAACTAGAACTGAACTAGAACTGAACTAGAACTGAACTAATAACTGAACTAGAACTGAACTAGAAACTGAACAGAACTGAACTAGAACTGAAGTAGAACTAAACTAGAACTGAACTAGAACTAGAACTGAACTAGAACTGAACTAGAACTGAACTAAACTGAACTAGAACTGAACTAGAACTGAACTAGAACTGAACTAGAACTGAACTAGAACTGAACTAGAACTGAACTAGAACTGAACTAACTGACTAGACTGAACTAGAACTGAACTAGAACTGAACTAGAACTGAACTAGAACTAGAACTGAACTAGAACTGAACTAGAACTGAACTAGAAACTGAACTAGAACTGAACTAGAACTGAACTAGAACTGAACTAGAAACTGAACTAGAACTGAACTAGAACTGAACTAGAACTGAACTAGAACTGAACTAGAACTGAACTAGAACTGAACTGACTGAACTAGAACTGAACTAGAACTGAACTAGAACTGAACTAGAACTGAACCTAGAACTGAACTAGAACTGAACTAGAACTGAACTAGAACTGAACTAGAACTGAACTAGAACTGAACTAGAACTGAACTAGAACTGAACTAGAACTGAACTAGAACTGAACTAGAAACTGAACTAGAACTGAACTAGAACTGAACTAGAACTGAACTAGAACTGAACTAGAACTGAAACCCTAGAACTGAACTAGAACTGAACTAGAACTGAACTAGAACAGAACTAGGACTGAACTAAAACTGAACAGTAGCAGAAAATGGAAATTATTTACATAAGAGACTCAATTTAACAGTACCCAAAAATTGTGTAGTAAAAACCATTTAGAAAAATTTCAAATTTACCCTCGATTTTTAATTTATGAAACTTTTATTACTTGAGTTTACATATTTACAAAGAAATTATTTTTTATTTCTTGCAAATTCTTAGAAAAGATTCAAATAAAGTTTCTACATACATACGTTTCCTCCTCTAATACTACAATAGAATTGTAAAATATATTTTGTGAAACGTGTCATGTTGCTTTTACCTCAACTGTATTTAAATGGTTTTTATTTCAGCAAAAATATAAAAATAATATATCAAAAACAAAACAGACAAAAAAAGATGTATTTAACAATAACAAAGAAACAATAATAAAAAAGAGATAAAAAAGGTTTTTATGCTTAGTGTATATTTTTTACCCCGTTTCTGCATAATTTTTCACACCAATCAATTCAATTACATTTCAGTTGATTGCATAAAAAAGTGATTAATGTTTCGCAGAATTTTTGATATTCACGAAATTTTAACTTTTATGTGAATCCCCAAACAAGCTTTTGCTTTCTCTTTATTTCCGTTGACACAACAACGACGTGCTCTTTTAATAAACATTCAAACAAAAGTTCATTCACTTTATGGTCCTTCGAGTGGGGGTCGAGTCGATTTGAGTCTGTGCAATAATAACCAGCACAATATTAAAGTGCGAGTACAACAAGTATTGTAGAGCTATTTGGTTTTGTTCCAAATGAAATGACAAAATTAATATTACCATGTCTTGTTCCCCCTACAATATTTATCCTTTCTTTCTCTATTTCTTGTTTTATTTACTGCCTGACTACAATTGGCGCTGATGGCGACGAAAAAATATTTGAAACAAGCGAGAAATATTAAATATGGCCAAATTTCGCTTTCAACAAGGCATTTTTAGTTCGCTGAAATTGTAATCAAGATGCTATAGCTAAAAGCTTTTAGTTAGGGACTGGGTTTTGGGCATTAAAAAAACTTTATCTACAGCTGCACATTATTTCTCAGTAGGGGAGCTTATTAAAAGGGTCTATGATCTGTTACACACAAACTGGTACAAAAATAAATACAATGGCAAAATAATAAAAACAATAATTTTAACATTTTTATGATTTGTTTACGTTTCAGAAGAACATTTTTTCGATTTTGTGTCTTTTTTACTAAACAGGACAAAAACTTGTTAAATATGGTGG
Source organism: Lucilia sericata (assembly GCF_015586225.1). Classification (NCBI taxonomy): domain Eukaryota; kingdom Metazoa; phylum Arthropoda; class Insecta; order Diptera; family Calliphoridae; genus Lucilia; species Lucilia sericata. Next base: position 932,986 of record NW_023994056.1, on the reverse strand, counting down.
CTGCTGAAATTGCACAACCATAAAAAACATACTTTGTTCATTTAATTTTTTTGGCAATAACCCAAAAGAGAAAAAGGTAAAATAAAGTTAGTAGCAATCAAAATAAGAATATGGGTGATAAAACCATAACGGTCAAGTATTGCTAGATTAAGGGCTCAGCTATTCCCGACTACTTCTATCACTTCTATAGAACTAGAACTGAACTAGAACTGAACTAGAACTGAACTAGAACTGAACTAGAACTGAACTAGAACTGAACTAGAACTGAACTAGAACTGAACTAGAACTGAACTAGAACTGAACTAGAACTGAACTAGAACTGAACTAGAACTGAACTAGAACTGAACTAGAACTGAACTAGAACTGAACTAGAACTAAACTAGAACTGTAGCTGTTTCTTTGTATTTGCTTTATAGCACTAAATTTACACTGAGTAGGGTGCTGTTGCCATAAAATTAAAAGTCATTATTATCAGCAACATGCCATGTAATTTGCTGCTTCTGTCTGTTTTGGAATATTAAGTGGTAACATTGTGACGTTAATAACCATTTTTTGTGCTTGGATGTCCTTTTTATTTTGCTGGCTGTTGTGTTTAATGTTCAATAATTTTTATACCGAATAAATAAATTGCTTACATTAATTTTACCTTAACTTCCCTGTTAATAAATTCACGTAAAAATGGTTAAATATTTTTATAATATTCATAAAAAATCTATAAATTTAACAGAGCAAACCACACATGTTTATAAAATAAATGAAAATTACTTTGAAACAATACGCAACAGAAGGTGGTTTTTTAAGCAAGATTGAAAAAAGAAACTTTAATTATTTTTAACTTATACGCTCAGATACCTATAAAAACACACACAAACACAGCTGTGAAGCTGTAACCATAAAAGTGACATAATGACGCCTTTGCTTTAATCCCTATAACGCTCCTTCCCTATATCTCTCATTACTTACACACATGTTGCTGTCTTTTGCCAGTTGCCTGTTTATTTTTGCTTTTAGCCAACCTTGAAAGAGTTTTATTCATTATTCACACGAAAACTTATCAAAATATAATTTAACCTTTTTATATAGATTTGCCAAGATTTAAAGCATATTTTTCTATTAAAAATGTGTCTGTCTGTAGATGAGCAAAAAATAAGGTATGTGTGTGGAAATTTTGTTTAATCTTTATTTTCATTAATAAATTTCAACGAAAATAAGTTGTGTGCTACAGAAGGGATTATTAACCATTATGAAAACATTAAAAAAGGTAAAACCGAAAGTATTAAAGCAGATTTTTAATTAAATGTAAATCTATAGAGAAACAAGTTTTAATTTAAGACAAAGTTATTTGTTGACAAATGTGCTTAAAATATTTGTATAAAAACAATAACTTACAATTAGTATATCCGAATCGACATATTTTTTTAAAATCTAATATTCACTAACTTCTATTAGTGTAAGTAGTTAATGTTTCACCTTTTTTCAATCTACTATTTAATTTGAATGGTATTTTTCTTTAAGATGCCAAAAATTAAAAGAAAAGTCTATCACATTTTATTTATAAAAAAGAAAATAACTGTCAATCAATGTAATTTAAATATTTATTGATGTATACCGCAGGTAAAAAAATACACTAAAAATTAAAAATTAGTCGAAATGTTCTTTATTTTAAATTAAATACATTTATTTGTTTTAGTTCAGTTTTAGTTAAGTTCTAGCTTAGTTCTAGTTTTGTTCTAGTTTATATCTATTTCAGTTTTAGTTCAGTTCTAGTTCAGTTCTAGTTCAGTTCTAGATCAGTTCTAGTTCAGTTCTAGTTCAGTTCTAGTTCAGTTCTAGTTCAGTTCTAGTTCAGTTCTAGTTCAGTTAGTTCTAGTTCTAGTTCGTCTAGTTCGGTTCTAGTTCAGTTCTAGTTCAGTTCTACTTCAGTTCCAGTTCAGTTCTAGTTCAGTTTTAGTTCAGTTCTAGTTCAGTTCTAGTCCTGTTCTAGTTCATTTCTAGTTCAGTTCTAGTTCAGTTCTAGTTCAGTTCTAGTTTATATCTATTTCAGTTTTGTTCAGTTCTAGTTCAGTTCTAGTTCAGTTCTAGTTCAGTTCTAGTTCAGTTCTAGTTCAGTTCTAGTTCAGTTCTAGTTCAGTAGTCAGTTCTAGTTCAGTTCTAGTTCAGTTCTAGTTCAGTTCTAGTTCAGTTCTAGTTCAGTTCTATGTCAGTTCTAGTTCAGTTCTAGTTCAGTTCTAGTTCAGTTCTAGTTCAGTTCTAGTTCAGTTCTAGTTCAGTTCTAGTTCAGTTCTAGTTCAGTTCTAGTTCAGTTCTAGTTCAGTTCTAGTTCAGTTCTAGTTCAGTTCTAGTTCAGTTCTAGTTCAGTTCTAGTTCAGTTCTAGTTCAGTTCTAGTTCAGTTCTAGTTCAGTTCTAGTTCAGTTCTAGTTCAGTTCTAGTTCAGTTCTAGTTCAGTTCTAGTTCAGTTCTAGTTCAGTTCTAGTTCAGTTTTAGGTCAGTTCTAGTCCTGCTCTAGTTCAGTTCTAGTTCAGTTCTAGTTCAGTTCTAGTTCAGTTCTAGTTCAGTTCTAGTTCAGTTCTAGTTCAGTTCTAGTTCAGTTCTAGTTCAGTTCTAGTTCAGTTCTAGTTCAGCTCTAGTTCAGTTCTAGTTCAGTTCTAGTTCAGTTCTAGTTCAGTTCTAGTTCAGTTCTAGTTCAGTTCTAGTTCAGTTCTAGTTCAGTTCTAGTTCAGTTCTAGTTCAGTTCTAGTTCAGTTCTAGTTCAGTTCTAGTTCAGTTCTAGTTCAGTTCTAGTTCAGTTCTAGTTCAGTTCTAGTTCAGTTCTAGTTCAGTTCTAGTTCAGTTCTAGTTCAGTTCTAGTTCAGTTCAGTTTCTAGTTCAGTTTCTAGTTCAGTTCTAGTTCAGTTCTAGTTCAGTTCTAGTTCAGTTCTAGTTCAGTTCTAGTTTCAGTTTCTAGTTCAGTTCTAGTTCATTTCTAGTTCAGTTCTAGTTCAGTTCTAGTTCAGTTCTAGTTCAGTTCTAGTTCAGTTCTAGTTCAGTTCTAGTTCAGTTCTAGTTCAGTGTCTAGTTTCAGTTCTAGTTCAGTTCTAGTTCAGTTCTAGTTCAGTTCTAGTCAGTTCTAGTTCAGTTCTAGTTCAGTTCTAGTTCAGTTCTAGTTCAGTTTCTAGTTCAGTTCTAGTTCAGTTCTAGTTCAGTTCTAGTTCAGTTCTAGTTCAGTTCTAGTTCAGTTCTGTTCAGTTCTAGTTCAGTTCTAGTTCAGTTCTAGTTCAGTTTTAGTTCAGTTCTAGTTCAGTTTCTAGTTCAGTTCTAGTTCAGTTCTAGTTCAGTTCTAGTTCAGTTCTAGTTCAGTTCTAGTTCAGTTCTAGTTCAGTTCTAGTTCAGTTCTAGATTCAGTTCTAGGTTCAGTTCTAGTTCAGTTCTAGTTCAGTTCTAGTTCAGTTCTAGTTCAGTTCTAGTTCAGTTCAGTTCAGTTCTAGTTCAGTTCTAGTTCAGTTCTAGTTCAGTTCTAGTTCAGTTCTAGTTCAGTTCTAGTTCATTTCTAGTTCAGTTCTAGTTCAGTTCTAGTTCAGTTCAAGTTCAGTTCAAGTTCAGTTCTAGTTCAGTTCTAGTTCAGTTCTATTTCAGTAATATAGCAATCAAAGTAAGTCAATAATTAATATCAATTATACGCTCTGTATACCTTTATAAATTAAATATAATTTTACATGAAATTTAGATCAACATTTTAAATTGTTTAAGAAGCTTTTGTTAATTTAGTAAGTGATTCATAAATTTTACTGTCATAAAGTCTCCATAATCATTCAATTAAATATGATATTTTTATAATACTTTCACAGTTAATTATCTTTAAATACGATTATAGATAGTTATACTAAATCCGTAGTTGAAATTAGATACTTATTCGTAACTAAATATAACACAATTTCTATTTTGAGTGTATTGAAGGAAAATCTTTCAAAATGTATTTAAATTTAACAAATACTTGTCTTTAATACTTAAATATGCTTGTGTTTGTATACATGTATACATACATATAGTACGGTTTAAAACTAAAGCAACTTTTATTTATAAAGTAATCATTGTGTTATACATTCGTTCCATGCTATTAATATGGAAAGTTGCTTAAGTTTTGAGCCATACTGTAACTAAGAATTGTTAGCAATTTGTATTTTTTGCATGTGTTGCTGTTGACATTGTTTGTGTTGTATTAATTTATAGGATTTTAAGTGTGTCAGTCAGTAATGTCGCACTTGTGTCGTTTGCTTTTCTCTTTTTTTGGTATAAGTAATGTAAGTATCGTTCGAATAGGCATATTGTTCATGAATTTTTCATAAAAATCTTCTACATTAAAGATTCTCTAAAACAAGTGTGTTGAAAATAAGTCATTGCTTCTGCAAATCAAACACACTTAAGGTTTGTTTTAAGGAAAAGAAACAAATTCCTAACATGTTTAATAAATTTAATATTTATGCAAAATAAACAGAAATTCAATTTTAATTAAGTCAAATGACATTAAAGATTTTTTCTATAATTTTTTTCTGATTTAAGGATAACATCTATATATTTTCTTTTTTAGAAATGAAAAAAAAGCTCATATTTTTTAAGCTTTATTACCAAAATTTGATTATCTTAATAGTATTTAAAGGATTAAAGAAATTTCATATATAATATACATATTGTATAAAACCCGTTAGATTAGTTGGTATGTATACTAATTTTTTAATATATTTACGTCAGATATATAAAGGAAGTAACTTTTTATTGAGTATATTATTTTTCCTAACATTTCAACTTTCATTTTCAGTTCAGTTCTAGTTCAGTTCTAGTTCAGTTCTTGTTCAGTTCTAGTTCAGTTCTAGTTCAGTTCTAGTTCAATTCTAGTTCAGTTCTAGTTCAGTTCTAGTTCAGTTCTAGTTCAGTTCTAGTTCAGTTCTAGTTCAGTTCTAGTTCAGTTCTAGTTCAGTTCTAGTTCAGTTCTAGTTCAGTTCTAGTTCAGTTCTAGTTCAGTTCTAGTTCAGTTCTAGTTCAGTTCTAGTTCAGTTCTAGTTCAGTTCTAGTTCAGTTCTAGTTCAGTTCTAGTTCAGTTCTAGTTCAGTTCTAGTTCAGTTCTAGTTCAGTTCTAGTTCAGTTCTAGTTCAGTTCTAGTTCAGTTCTAGTTCAGTTCTAGTTCAGTTCTAGTTCAGTTCTAGTTCAGTTCTAGTTCAGTTCTAGTTCAGTTCTAGTTCAGTTCTAGTTCAGTTCTAGTTCAGTTCTAGTTCAGTTCTAGTTCAGTTCTAGTTCAGTTCTAGTTCAGTTCTAGTTCAGTTCTAGTTCAGTTCTAGTTCAGTTCTAGTTCAGTTCTAGTTCAGTTCTAGTTCAGTTCTAGTTCAGTTCTAGTTCAGTTCTAGTTCAGTTCTAGTTCAGTTCTAGTTCAGTTCTAGTTCAGTTCTAGTTCAGTTCTAGTTCAGTTCTAGTTCAGTTCTAGTTCAGTTCTAGTTCAGTTCTAGTTCAGTTATAGTTCAGTTCTAGTTCAGTTCTAGTTCAGTTCTAGTTCAGCTCTATTTCAGTTCTAGTTCAGTTCTACTTCAGTTCTAGTTTAGTTCTAGTTCAGTTCTAGTTTAGTTCTAGTTCAGTCCTAGTTTAGTTCTAGTTCAGTTCTACTTCAGTTCTAGTTTAGTTCTAGTTCAGTTATATTTCAGTTCTAGTTCAGTTCTTGTTCAGTCCTCGAACAGTTCTAGTTCAATTGATATTCAAAATCAGTAATTAATATTAGTCATACGCCTGGTAGGGCAAAATAAAAACCTGAATTTCTAATATCAGAAGTTTTCTTTAGTACTGTACTTTGTAATATACAAAACGGTTCTGTTAGTGTGTAGCTTTAAATGTCTGCCTAAAAACTTCTTAATCCTTTGGTATATAATTTAGTTCACTGCTTGATTATACATATATGTATATCAAAATCATTTTTTTTTGTTTATTATAGCTTATACATAAATAATGAATCTATTACCAAAAAAGATTAAAATGTAAAATAATTAAAAATCAAACAAGCAAAAGTGCAATCATAAATAATTTGTATGATTAAAAAAGTGTCTGTGTGTTTAAATATGCGGAAAGTCTGCGCGTGTTACAAAGCTAAAGCTATGAATGCGTTTTTCATAATGTGTTGATTAAAAAGAAAAATAAACAAAGAAAAAAATACTACAAATGTTTCTTTTAAAACACCAACACAAACTCTTTGGTGATTCTTAATATTTTTTTTTGTGTTAATCAAAGCATTTGTTTTTAGCAAAAATCTACGTCAGTTTAAATAAGCAATTTCTCTAATCATTTCACACTTTTAATAGCATTTGAAAAAAAAAGAAAATGTATTACAGAAAATTTGAAATCTTCACAGAAATCTTGCTAAAAGATTTATTACTTTTTAAATACTTTAAAAACAAATCTTTAAATTTGTTTTTTTTTTTTTTTTTTACTTTGCGCCAAAATTAGCAAAACAAACAAATAAATAATGAAAATAGCATACCTTTAGAGAAAATATTATATTTTCAAATCTATACAAAATTTAATTACACTTTAATAGCCGCAAAATGTTAAACCAAAGTTCATTTGAAAGTAATTAAATTTTATTTAATTTCCATAATTAATTGGCCTTAATCTATTTGAAGCGTTAAAGAATTTTTCTTTTGACAACACTTTGCAAACATACTGTGTGTGTGTGTGTCTGTGATATGGGGAAAACATACACATTTTTTGCGTATTTTCTTTGGTATTTTATTATATGGCAATAATAATTAAAAAAAAATGTTGCTCTTCATTTTGTTGTTTGATGAAAGAAAAAATTTAAATTTGAAAAATCTTAAGCGCCATATGATGAATATAAATAATAAGGAAAAATTATCTATTTTTATAAACAACTCTGCGCCAACATAGCGAAAAATAATGAAATGTGTGAAAATTTGAGGGAAAATTTTTATCTTTTCACAAAAAAAGGCTTTTAAATTAAAAAAAATGTTTTTCATTACTTTTGTGGTGTAAATATATGTCATATTTATGGAGGTGTTTAAGCTGCAGGGGTTTTTAAGAAAGATATTAAAATACCAAATGCTGCTATAAAAATAAAGCTGCTGCAAGGAAGTAAAACAGAAATTTAATTTTACAATCTTTTTTAATGCAGTTTTGGTTTATAGCAAAAGGAAACTAGAGAGGGCTTATATTTAACAAAATGTATTTTCCTTAAACAACTACCAAGCAGTGATTTGTTATAGATCCTTTGAATATAAAAGGAAAACATATATTGCGGGTTTTAAAAATGATTAAAAATGCTTAAGGTTTTAATAGTAGATATTGCTTGAGTTTAGCTGGAACTGCTTAGAATTCTATGAAGTTTTTTTGGTAAAGTTTGAGCAGTTGCGACAAAAGTTATAAATAAAATTTCAAACTAAGTTGGTAATTTTTGAAAAATCACTATCTCCGCAATTATAATTATTACGAAATATACATTATTTTAATAATTTCATATAATTATTTTGGTTGTGTGTAGGCAAATAAAAAACATATTTTTACAAATATATAAATTAAAGTCAGTAATTAATATTAATCATACGTTCTGTATTACTTCTTTTCGAATAATTCTTTAATTTAGCTGTAAATATAAGCCAAAAATAAATTATAAATAAATTTGAATACAAATTTAGCAAAAAGTTGATAAATTTAAAAAAAAAAATATTAAAAAAATTAATTTAATTTATTTTTTTCAAAATTCTTTAAAAAATGTTTAAACAAAATTTTTATTAAAAAATATATACTCAGTGTTACTTAGCCTGAAATCTTTATAATTTAATGATTTAGGAAAAAAATTTATAAAGAAAATTTCCCAACAAGTCGTTAATTAATATTAATCATACGTACTGTAAGAGTTTTTTTTAATTGATGTATATTTCATGAAAATTTAGCTACAAACTTAAGTGCTATAAATTAAAACATAAAAGATTTTATAAATTTCAAAATTCAAATTGATAAATTTGTAAGAAATTATAAAATAGATTAAATTTTTTAATTTTATAATTTTTTTTCAAAATTCACTAAAAAATTCTTCAAAAGATACAAAATTAAAAAAAATACATTATTTTAATTAAGCTTGAAATCTGATGAATTTTAAAAAATTTATTTGGTTAAATTATATCTTTATATAAAAAAAATTTAAAGGAAAATTACTAAACCAGTTTGTAATTAATATTAATCATACGCTCCCTATAATTTAATTTAAAAATCTACATTTTAATCAAATTCATCTCAATATCTGTGTTTTAAGTAAAGATATTTCTCAAGAATTTTATATATATAAATGTCTCATTTTGTCATTAAATTTAAATTAATTTAATACTCATCAAAAATATTTTTTTTAGTTCCACAATTCATTAAAAATATTTAACAGACTTTCAAATATAAGCGGCATTGGCAGTATATACTACAAGGTAAATTTTGAAGGAATTTACTTGGTTATATTGTACGTTTTGGTAAAAAAGTTAATAAGAAAATTATCAAATAAGTTTATCAAAAATATTAATCATACGCTCTGTATTACCAAACAAGTCTGTCAATAATATTAATCATACGCTCTGTATGATTTCTAATAAAAATGCTGTTATTTAAATTATAACAAAATTAAATTTAAACAAGTTAGAAATTATAGTCGGGGGAGGCAGACCATATAATACCCTACACCAGTTATAAAAACAAAATGTGATTTAGTGTTCATAATAAAGCATTTGTGTTGAATTGTACTTTGCCGCAGATATTGTTGAATAAAATTGTTGACATTTAAGTAAAATTTTGAAGTGGGCTTTGTATAGGGGCTAGAGTCAAATGAGGCCCTATAACTATAATACTCATGAGGGTCATCAAGGCTAGTATAGAACTTGGTTTTGCAGTTTTTTGTTGAGATACGAGTATATTAAACATAACTATGAACTTAAAAGACCTATGCGGGGGTTCAGTTGTATGGGGGCTAAGTGAAATAATAATGGAACGATGTTAACCATTTTCAATAGGCTTCGTCTCTAGTACTAATAGAAGATCATGTTCCAAATTTCATTGAATTATCTTCAAAATTGCGACCTGTAGTTTGATTACAAGGTTTATATGGATGGACGGATGGACATACATATGTATACTTTAAGATCCAGTATTATTGTGCGTTACAAACATCAGCACAAACCCAATATACCCTCCCCACTAAAGTGGTGTAGGGTATAAAAACATAAGAATAACTTGGAAAAATTTTCAAAAATTTTAAAAATTTATTTTATAAAAAATTGTTTCAAAATTCATTGAAAAATATTTAACCAGTTTTTTAAATAAAATAAATATTTTCCGAATTAAGCTTTAAACCTATTAAATTATATAGAATTTATTTAAAAAAAAAGATAACACATCAATGGTAAAAGTTTTGGGGAAAATTATCAAACAGGTTCGTAATTAATATTAATCATACTCTATGTGTGATTTTTTTATGAAAATTTTTATTTTAAGACAAATTATTGAAGACAAATTTGAAATGTAATGTAACTATTACTTGAAATCAATCAAATTGCTTTAAATTTGACTGTTAATCTAATTTAAACTGTAAAGCAAATACAGGGCGTATGATTGATATTAATTACTGACATGTTTTGAAAAATGTCTTAATAACTTTTTTTTGTAAAACTGCTAGCAGAATGAAATAATTCTATAAAATAGAGAAGATTTTTGGTATTATTTTAGTGTTGAAAAGGTTTAAAGAAAATAATTTAAAATTAATTTTTGATAGAAAATTAAAAAAATATATTTAAAGAAATGCAAGATTTTCGTGTTATTAATGAAAAATCTTGGAAATCTTAATAAAGTTTTCTCAAAGTTGTATTTAACAAAATATTAATTCCTTTAGCACAAAGTGAATGAATGCACAAAAGCAATTTCAAACTAATTCAATAAACAAAAGTGTATGTCTTTTAAATAAGTTTTCTTTTTTAATAGCAGATATAAAACTGAATTAAAATTTAAATAAATATTTTTTTTATTTTCTGAACATTTAAAACATGTCCATTAAAAACACACATGCTATGACACATAAAACAAATTTGCAGCAAAAAGCCGAAAATTTATCTGAAAACATCAAAAACAGCAGCAGCCATAAGAAATGAAAGAAAAAGCATTGCTTTCTACCTTAAACTTGGTTATAAAAGTAAAAGTGATTTATAGCAAAAAACACACAAAAGAAATTCTTTAAAGGAAAGGGTAGGTATATTGGTCTTCAAACATTTTGTGTTGTTGGCAACAAGTTGTTAGGTTTGAGTTGCAAGTTCGATACTTAATACTTAATAACAAATATTAAACAGCTGTTTTAACAGAGACAACATTTTAACATGGGGGAGCAGTTTATAAACAAAAAACTGTTTTTTTGTTGTTTTTGGCCAGATTTTCTTAATGATACCAAAACAACCGTCTAAAAGATACAACAGTCTTAAATAGACCTTAAAACGAAACACAACAATGTTTTGTGTAAAGCGCGAAAATTCTATAAAATAATAAAGAAATATAAACGAAATCTTTTCAATATTGCAAAAAAAAAAAAAAAAAAAAAAATGTGGTTTTTATAGAAAAATAAAGAAAAAATAAATGATTGTTTGGTATTAAAAATAAATTTATATTTTATAAAAAAAACCTTTAAGGAAAAAAATAAGTTTAAAAATGTTAAAAAGTGTTTAAAACTTGCCAAATAAAACCGGCTAAGGATTAAAGTGTGGTGGAATTTCAAATAATTCAAATTTTTATGTTTTAAACAAACAGGATAGTTATATATTTAAATCCTAAAAATAACCAGAATTGTTAAATTTGTCTAAAACTAAATAACCAAAAGCAACGATTGTCTACTTTTCAAGAAAAAAAGACTTAAACAACGACTAAATATTTGATAACATTTAAAGCAAAAAAAAAAAAAAAAAAGTAAACGAAAAAAATCAAAGGATATTATTTTCATCACAATTACTTCCATAATAAGGACCACAATCTACAGGATTTGCTAAACAAAGGAAACAAAAAAATACAAAATACATAACAGAACGGTAATTGAAATTTGTTAAAACTTTTATTGAAACTTATTTTTGTTGTTTCATTGTTTCTCGTAACACTTAAGTTTATGCCCAGAATATGGCAAACAATTCTTTTTTGCACTCTTTTCATCAAGCACTTTGAAAAGTTTAAGATTTTGTCGTTAGATAAGTGTTTTTCAAGGAAGATAGACACCCTATTTAGAGATTGCGGCAGATTTAAACATTTTCTTAAATTTTAAAAAGTTTTAAAAAGGATCTGCAAAATATTATATTTTAAGAAATGTGGCTTTTGCCATATTCTTTTATGGAAATGTATTTATAAAGAAAGAATTTTCTTTACGGAAATGTCCAAAAACTATCTTAAGAATGGATAACACAACATTATTCAAAGCAGTATTATAACTACAGAAAACTGTCCAAATAGATTGCATTATTAACTGTTCTAACGATAAACTTTTTTAATAAAAACTTCTCAAAACAAAGAAACCATTCTATAAAAAACTGTAAAAATAACTCTTCCGAAATGAAAATTAAACTGTTCTATGGAATACTGCCTCTAGTAGATACTTTGTAATATAAAACTATCCCATGAAGACACCTATCTATAGAAAACTGTCGAAAAATAAAACTTTTCTATAGAAAACTACTCACTTTCTAATAAAAAACTGTTTAAAGAAGAAGAAGAAGCAGAAAACTGTCCCATGAAGAACTTGTCTATAGAAAACTGTTGAAACTTTTCTATATAAAACTGCTGCTAGATGTTAATTTCCAACAAAAAATTGTTTAGGAATACTCTTATATAGAACGCTGACACTAGAAGCAACAGTTCTATAGAAAACAGCGGCAAGACAATTAAACTGTACCTCGAAAATACTGACGATTATAAAACTATTTCCATAAGACAGTTTTATGCAGAAAACAATTTGCTATAGAAAACTGTCGAAAAAATAAACTTTTCTGTATAAAACTGCTCCTAGATGTTACTTTCCAAATTGTTCAGGAATACACTTATATAGAACGCTGACACTAGAAGCAACAGTTCCATAGAAAACTGAGCCAAGAAAATGAAACTGTTTCTCAAAGAAACTGACGATTAAAAATATTCCCATAAGATACTTCTATACAGAAAACACTTTGCTATAGGAAGCTATCACAAGATGACAATGTTATATAGAAAACTGAATCAAGACAATACTTTTTTATACGAAACTGATGACACACTTTTATAAAAAACTGTTCTATAAAAGGTTTTTGCAAGAAAATACTTTTTTATAAAATACTTTCTTGAAAAAATATAGAAAACATACAAAGAACACAGTTTTACGTTCTGTATATAGAAAACTGATCCAAGAAGATACTTTTTGATAAACTTTTTTATAAAAAACTTTTCTAACAAAATCTTTTCCTATAAAAAACTTCGAAAGAACACAATTTTCTACAGAAAGTCATTATTCTAAAAAAACAGCAAAAAGACAATGTTATATAGGAAACTACCTGTTCAACAGAAAACTGAGAAGAAAATTTTATGTATAAATTGCTATAACAGATTATGTTGTCTTGACATTCGAAAATTTTATTTTGATATAAAAATTTGTCTTTGAGAAACGTCTTCTTTCAAAACAATTGTCTTGATATAAATTGCTCTAGACTGTTTTGTTTTGACATAAAATATCTTTAGAATAAAATTAATGTTAAAATTGCTTTATAATAAAATTTGGGTCAAAATTTTCTTTAAAAAATTATCTTGACATAAAATTTCTTTAGAAAATTGTGTCTTGATATAAAATTTCTTTAGAAAATTATGTCTTGATATAAAATTTCTATGGAAAAATTAGTTTTGACATAACTTTTTTGCAGAAAATTTGTCTTGACATAAGTTTCTTACAGAAAATCTATAGAAAACTAGCTGAAGCTAGTGTTTTTTATAGCATCTCCTAGCGGAGGACCATTTTGTATAGAAAACTATCTATAAAAGTCCCATTTGAAAATTTGCCTAGAAGCTAGTTTTTGTTCAAATAAACTTTATGTAAAATGGTGATTTTTTTAAATTTGAAATATTTTCAAAATTTCCTTATAATACGCTTTATTTTATGAAATTTATTTCATCAAGCTAAGGTGTCTGTAAACAAAGTTATGAAGATAATTATAAAAAAAGTCCGTAATTAATATTAATCATACGCTCCGTAAAACAAAATATTGAAAACAAGCATTTTACACTATTCTAGCTTTATGTTTATAAACAAGTTTCCGTAACTGACAGTAAGCTTTTAATAATTTCCATAGTACCAGTCGAAAACCTCAAACCTTTTAAAATAATAAAAATTTCTTATTGTTTAGTATTTATGTCTGTTGTACTTGTAGTTGAATTGACAGAACATTTTCTGATAAAGAACAATTAGTTTTGGAAAATTTGATCTTCTTAACCCATCAATTGTCTCTTTGTTGGTATTTAGCTCATTTTAGGATTCGCTTAAACCGCCTTTCATTACATTCCACTTTTGTTTATATCACGTTTCATTCATTTGTTGTTGTTTATGTGTTGTCCATTTTTTTCTATCACTTTTTTTTGTTCATGTTATTCAATACATCACAGACATTTGCTGCTAAATTATCACAATCATTGTCATCATCAGCAGCAGCAGCATCATCATCATTATCAGCAGCATCAGTAGATATAACTTTACTTCATATAATGAGCTTACGAAGGTCATTTAATGGTCTGATCTAAAATCAATGTGATTTACAAAAATAACAACAAAAAACTTAAATGTTTCTTAATAGCTTTTTTAATTGACATTTTGAAAATTAAGCCGAATTTAAAAAAAAAATGTAATTAAATGTAATTTCTTAATGTTTTGGTGGAATAGGAATGAAAAGGGAGTTTTAGAGAAGACAATTTGCTTTATTTTGTTATAAAAAAAATAATAAAAAAGTTGTAATTTGTTTAATGAAACAGAATGAAATTGTAATTGTATGAAACAGAATGAAATTGTAAAATAATTAAGTTTTGTGACAGGAAATAAGAAAATAGAGCGACCACTAGAAACATTTTGTCTTGGTTCTATAAAATTTTACCTTGGCATAAAAATTTTGTCTTGACATAAAATTTTTATAGAAAATTTTATTTTGACATAAAATTTTATCTTGACATAAAATTTTATCTTGATATAAAATTTTATGGAAAATTTTATCTTGACATAAAATTTTTATACAAAATTTTATCTTAACAATTTTTTAGAAAATTTTATCTTGACATAATATTTTTATAGACAATAATGTCTTGACAAATAATTTCTATAGATATATTACTTGACATACAATTTATATAGAAAATTTTGTCTTGACATATTTTTTTATAGAAAATGTTGTCTTGCCATATTTTTTTATAGAAAATGTTGTCTTAACATAAAATTTCCTTTGAAAATTTTGTCTTGACATAATATTTCTATAGACATAGACTTGACATAAAATTTCTATAGAAAATTTCTGTCTTGACATAAAATTTCTATAGAAAATTTTGTCTTGACATAAATTTTTTATAGAAAATTTTGTATTAACATAAATTTTTTATAGAGAATTTTGTATTAACATAAAATTTCCGTAGAAAATTTTGTGTTGACATAATATTTTTATAGACAATTATGTCTTGACACAAAATGTTTATAGATATATTGACATAAAATTTCTATAGAAAATTTTGTCTTGACGTAAAATTTCTATATAAAATTTTGTACCCAAAATTTTGTCTTAACATAAAATTTCTTTAGAAAATTTTGTCTTGACATAATATTTTTATAGACAATTTTGTCTTGACACAAAATTTCTATAGATAGATTACATAACATAAAATTTCCATATAAAATTTAGTTTCCACATAAAATGTCTACAAAAATAGTTGTCTTGACATAAATTTTTTATAAAATCCTGTCTTGACATAAATTTCCTGTAGAAAATATATAAAAAATGTTTTCCTGACACAAATTTCTATACAAAAGTTTGTTTTGATATAAAATGTTTACAAATTTAAGTTTTTAAAACTGTAAAATCTGGTCATTTCTATCATTTGAACACTCTGGTTGTCTGTTAATAATCTAATTTCAAGGGACTACTTTCAAAAAAGTTTTTAAATAAGTATTTTAAAATAGCTTTAAGTAATTTTTGTGCAAACTTTTGTATTTTTCCTTTAATTTACAACATTTTTTTCACTCATTCCATTTTTGTCATCATAAAAAAAAAGAATTGTTACACTTCCGCTTGTCACATTCTTGTTTGCGTGTCATTAGGGTTTACAGTAATCCCCCGCTTAAATGTTAATTTAGTTTATTGAAAAAGACAGTATTATGGATTTAAACCGTTAAACATTTAAAGGAAATTATGAATATTTAATATGTGTAAACAAACACATACATACATATATAAATAAAATGACATGAAATTTTAATTTATAAATTAAAAAAAGGAAAATTTAACAAATTAAATTAAAAATTTAATAAAATTTTATTGAACTCCCAGTTTATTGTATGAATGATAAATGTAAGTTTTTGCTAAACACTTTTGTAAATAGTGCGTGTCTGAGGCATATATATTTGGTATTAAATTATCCACCATTTTTATGGTATTTTTTATTTAGTATTTTCTCCCCATTTCATTAGGTTGTATAGTTCAAGCCCATAAATTTTTTCTAAGCTGTTAAATGTAGTTTCCTTTTTAAACATAACGAATAGGGAGAGTGTATTGGGTCTAGAAGAATTTAAATTTACACTCTTTTAAGGACCAATCGAACATTATGATAAAAAGCAGTCAGACTAACTGTTGGATGGTGAACCAGAAAAAAGTTGTGCAAACATTTTTGTTGAGTGTTACAAAAGCTATGACAAACTCAATATATCCACCTACATTTTGTTAGTGGTTATAAAAATAAATAAAAACGTTGATTGTTTTTTTTACATTTTTGCACTTAAATGTTTACATGCGTATTATTAAGATTATGTTTGCATTAAAGCAAAAAATTTATATAAAAAATAAACAATTTCAAGGAGGTCCAATTTCAATAACTTAAATGAATCATATTTATCTATAAAAAAACATGAAACTTTTTTCTTTATTCGTTGCTAATGCCAACAGCATAAAGGCAAGTTAGGGCGGAATTTTAGACTACCAAAACAATTTAGATTAGAATTTTTTGGCTTAATGACAAGTCTGCATTGTAATAGTTTATAGCCTGGACTGTAGTCTGGACAGTCTACTGTCTAGAATAACGTCTAGTCTGCAGACTGAACTGTTGTCTAGCCTATAGTCTGGACTGTAGTCTATAGTATGGACTATAATATAGTCTATAACCTGGAATATAATCTAGCCCATAGTCTGGGCTTTAGTCTGGACAATAGTCCAGTTTATAGCCTAGTCTATAGTCTAGCCAATAGTCTGGTATATAGTCTAGTTTATAGCATAGTCTATAGTCTAGTCTATAGTCTAGTCTATAGTCTAGTCTATAGTCTAGTCTACAGTCTAGTCTATAGTCTAGTCTATAGTCTAGTCTATAGTCTAGTCTATAGTCTAGTCTATAGTCTAGTCTATAGTCTAGTCTATAGTCTAGTCTATAGTCTAGTCTAGTCTAGTCTATAGTCTAGTCTATAGTCTAGTCTATAGTCTAGTCTATAGTCTAGTCTATAGTCTAGTCTATAGTCTAGTCTATAGTCTAGTCTATAGTCTAGTCTATAGTCTAGTCTATAGTCTAGTCTATAGTCTAGTCTATAGTCTAGTCTATAGTCTAGTCTATAGTCTAGTCTATAGTCTAGTCTATAGTCTAGTCTATAGTCTAGTCTATAGTCTAGTCTATAGTCTAGTCTATAGTCTAGTCTATAGTCTAGTCTATAGTCTAGTCTATAGTCTAGTCTATAGTCTAGTCTATAGTCTAGTCTATAGTCTAGTCTATAGTCTAGTCTATAGTCTAGTCTATAGTCTAGTCTATAGTCTAGTCTATAGTCTAGTCTATAGTCTAGTCTATAGTCTAGTCTATAGTCTAGTCTATAGTCTAGTCTATAGTCTAGTCTATAGTCTAGTCTATAGTCTAGTCTATAGTCTAGTCTAGTCTATAGTCTAGTCTATAGTCTAGTCTATAGTCTAGTCTATAGTCTAGTCTATAGTCTAGTCTATAGTCTAGTCTATAGTCTAGTCTATAGTCTAGTCTATAGTCTAGTCTATAGTCTAGTCTATAGTCTAGTCTATAGTCTAGTCTATAGTCTAGTCTATAGTCTAGTCTATAGTCTAGTCTATAGTCTAGTCTATAGTCTAGTCTATAGTCTAGTCTATAGTCTAGTCTATAGTCTATAGTCTAGTCTATAGTCTAGTCTAAAGTCTAGTCTATAGTCTAGTCTATAGTCTAGTCTATAGTCTAGTCTATAGTCTAGTCTAGTATAGTCTAGTCTATAGTCTAGTCTATAGTCTAGTCTATAGTCTAGTCTATAGTCTAGTCTATAGTCTAGTCTATAGTCTAGTCTATATCTAGTCTATAGTAGTCTATAGTCTAGTCTATAGTCTAGTCTATAGTCTAGTCTATAGTCTAGTCTATAGTCTAGTCTATAGTCTAGTCTATAGTCTAGTCTATAGTCTAGTCTAGTCTTTCTATAGTCTAGTCTATAGTCTAGTCTATAGTCTAGTCTATAGTCTAGGTCTATAGTCTAGTCTATAGTCTAGTCTATAGTCTAGTCTATAGTCTAGTCTATAGTCTAGTCTATAGTCTAGTCTATAGTCTAGTCTATAGTCTAGTCTATAGTCTAGTCTATAGTCTAGTCTATAGTCTAGTCATAGTCTAGTCTATAGTCTAGTCTATAGTCTAGTCTATAGTCTAGTCTATAGTCTAGTCTATAGTCTAGTCTATAGTCTAGTCTATAGTCTAATATATAGTCTAGTATATAGTCTAGTCTATAGTCTAGTCTATAGTTGGGACTATAGTCTATAGTCTAGTCTATAGTTGGGACTATAGTCTATAGTCTAGTCTATAGTTGGGACTATAGTCTAAAGTCTGGACTATAGTCTAGTCTATAGTCTGGAGTATAGTTTATAGTCTAGTCTGTACCATTGTCTAGACTATAGACCAGACTATAGTCTAGTCTAGAATCTGGTCTATAGTCCAGTCATAGTCTGAGCTATAGTCTATACTATAATATTGTCTATAGTCTGAACTATAGGCTGGATTATAGTATTGTCTATAGTCTGAACTATAGGCTGGATTATAGTCTAGTAGATATGTGGTCTGGAATGTGGTCTAAAATATTGTCTGGACTATGGTTTTGGCTACAGTTTCCACTATAGTTTTAACTATTATCTTGACTATAGTCTCATTTATAGTTTCAAAAAATGTAGCGTGCTCGTTTAAGAAAGTTTCACAAAACATATTCCGTAGCGCTAAAACTCTGATGGCAGTTGAGTGATAATTATACTTAATAATGTAGATAATACACAAAATATTTGCTAAATTTTGAAAAAAAAAGTTTTATAAAAACAAAGGCAACAACACCAACAGTGACATTTAATATTCAAAGTTTTGTGTGGAAAGCAAAAAACATAAAAGGAGACCAATTCGTTTTATTTATGTAAAATAGCAAAAGAAAATAAAAATGAACGTTTAGTAAAATATGTATAATCCGCCTTTTTGGTAAATACAACAATACAAAGAGGAGAGGCTTTTAGGAAAGAGATAAAAACAGATTTAGTATAATAAAAAAATCATTAACATTTTACTAGCACTTATTTAAATACATAACTCCTTTGAGAATACTTTATTCATATTTTCATTTTATCTTTTCTAAGAAAATTAGCTTAATCTTAAGTATGTTTACGCATCAAATTAATTTTATTAAATAAATTGCCATTTTCTACTAATATTATTTACAAACTGTAATAATTTCCTATTAAGGGTGAAAAATATCATATCATTTTTATTAAATTCTTGACTTTTAACACTTTTATTCGTTATCGTCTACTGATCAATAATGTGTGAGTGTGTGCATTTGAGTAAAATTAATTTGTTTTTCATAATTGAATACATTAGATGTCAGAGTGTGTTTATTGTAAATAAAATTATTATAATAATATTATTATATTTTTGTTAGGTCTTTTCCGAATTTCAAACATTGTTGTTGCTACAAATATGTATTTAATATGATAATAATATCAACAATATATAGCAAAAGCAGCATTAACGTACACAAAAAGTAAAATAAACTAACTGTCAAATAAATACATGAATATTTGTTTAGTAGTACAATTGTATATTGTGTGCTATTTTGTATATTATATAATATTGTAGTCTTTTGACTTGGTAAGAAAAATTCAGCTCAAGTTGGAAAAAATTTAGAGAAAATATAGTAAATCTTTTATCTTTATCTTTTATCTTTTTTGTATATAGTTTTGTCAAAACTCTTGCCTATCAAACTGACTATCTAGTGTATAGTCTAGTCTATAGTCTACTCTATAGTCTATTCTATAGTCTAGTCTATAGTCTAGTCTATAGTTTAGTCTATAGTCTAGTCTATAGTCTAGTCTATAGCTTAGTCGATAGTCTAGTCTATAGTATAGTCTATAGTCTAGTCTATAGTCTAGTCTATAGCCAAGTCTATAGTCTAGTCTGTAGTCTAGTCTATAGTCTAGTCTATAGTCTAGTCTATAGTCTAGTCTATAGTCTAGTCTATAGTCTACTCTATAGTGTAGTCTATAGTCTAGTCTATAGTCTAGTCTATAGTCTAGTCTATAATCTATAGTCTAGTCTATAGTCTAATCTATAGTCTAGTCTATAGTCTAGCCTATAATCTAGTCTATAGTCTAGTCTATAGTCTAGTCTATAGTCTAGTCTATAGTCTAGTCTATAGTCTAGTCTATAGTCTAGTCTATAGTCTAGTCTATAGTCTAGTCTATAGTCTAGTCTATAGTCTAGTCTATAGTCTAGTCTATAGTCTAGTCTATAGTCTAGTCTATAGTCTAGTCTATAGTCTAGTCTATAGTCTAGTCTATAGTCTAGTCTATAGTCTATAGTCTAGTCTATAGTCTAGTCTATAGTCTAGTCTATAGTCTAGTCTATAGTCTAGTCTATAGTCTAGTCTATAGTCTAGTCTATAGTCTAGTCTATAGTCTAGTCTATAGTCTAGTCTATAGTCTAGTCTATAGTCTAGTCTATAGTCTAGTCTATAGTCTAGTCTATAGTCTAGTCTATAGTCTAGTCTATAGTCTAGTCTATAGTCTAGTCTATAGTCTAGTCTATAGTCTAGTCTATAGTCTAGTCTATAGTCTAGTCTATAGTCTAGTCTATAGTCTAGTCTATAGTCTAGTCTATAGTCTAGTCTATAGTCTAGTCTATAGTCTAGTCTATAGTCTAGTCTATAGTCTAGTCTATAGTCTAGTCTATAGTCTAGTCTATAGTCTAGTCTATAGTCTAGTCTATAGTCTAGTCTATAGTCTAGTCTATAGTCTAGTCTATAGTCTAGTCTATAGTCTAGTCTATAGTCTAGTCTATAGTCTAGTCTATAGTCTAGTCTATAGTCTAGTCTATAGTCTAGTCTATAGTCTAGTCTATAGTCTATAGTGTAGTCTCGTCTATAGTATAGTCTATAGTCTAGTCTATAGTCTAGTCTATAGATAGTCTTTAGTCTAGTCTATAGATAGTCTTTAGTCTTAAATATAGTATATTCCATGCATACAGGAATGGGGCAGATTTTCACAAACAAAATATGACGTTTGCAAAAATATGTCTGTCCGTATGTATTTATCTGTATATTAACTTACATACAGTATAGTTTAATCCCCCTAGTTGTGATATCACATGATAACAACAAAAAACACTCGTGTGTTTAGATTATTAGAGTAACAACAACCAAAAAAGTTAGAAAAACATCTTTTTTTATATAAGAGAAAAAACATAGATACATGTATGTATATATAATTTGTATATTTATGTACTACATAAGTTTATACATTACTCAAATACATATGTATGCGTACATATGAATGAACTTGGTAATATTAAACAATTTTTGTTTACCATAGATTAAATATTAGTCCATATTATATAAAAATTCTCATATACAAGACAATCCCCCAGAAAAAAACAGCTGGTTTAAGTATTTGCTTATACAGATACTGGAGTATCTAGTATAATTAAGAGTGTAGATAATTAAAATAGAATTACTACTTCTTTTTTTTACAATTTTTTGTTTTTTGCTCATTTCTTTAACAAGCAGCAGTTTTATGCCTTTGCATAAAACTGCTGCTGCTGCTTAAATAACAGCAACTCGATTTAGCAGCAGCAGTTGTAGCAAACAACAGTTTGTGGCTGCTAATAGCGATTAAAAGTGATTTATAGAGAGATTTTCATAACTAAACAATTAATTATGTAAATTTGTATAGAGTATGTATGAAGAATGTATAATTAAAGCAAATATTCTGATACACATACATACACTCAATATGATAAGTGTTGGAAAAAATTTAAGTTTTTAATAACATGTTGTTTGAATTTTTAATTAAATGCCATGATGCTGGTTGGTGGTGTTGGATTACAATTAAAGTGTTTGAAAAGATAAATAAATTTTTATAAAAAAAATTTTAGATAATTAAAATGACCTTAATAATTATAGGAAATTCTTTTTTATAATGATGGTATTTCCAGGATATATGTATATTAGACTCAGTGATGCCAAGTGTAGGGATTTTTCCCTTTTTGTAGGGATTTTTTTCAAAAATTTCACGTGTAGGGAAAAAGGGAAAGATTTCTTACTATTGTCAAATTGTAGGGATTTTTGTCATGGCAAAATTTAGTTCAAGAAATTTTAAACACGATAAGGTTTTATATAGAAATTTGTATTACGACAATCTTTTCTATAAAAGTTTCTATTATGTCAACATTTTATCTAGACATTTATGTCATAACAAAATTTTTAATAATTATTTCAGGAAATTTAAAACACGATAAAGTTTAATAAAGAAATTTGTGCCATGACAAACTTTTCTGTAGAAATTTTTGTTATTTCAACACAACTAAAAATATACTCTTTCATGTATTAAACTTTTAAATTAAAAATGAAATCAGTTTTAAGTGTATCGTTAGTAAAAATTCCGCTTGTAATTTCTACAATATATGTACCTACATATCGCTACAAGACTGGCATAATCCAAAATTCGGCTTTCTTGAACTAAGGTCTTCAAAACATGCGACATACTAAAATCTTTCATATAGATTTATGAAATTTCAAATATGTCTATTATTTTCGATGTGAAATCGATTTTTTGTAAACGTAAAAACTAAAACCCACGTTTTTGTGAATATTAGACAACTAAAAATTTAATTTCAATTTAGATGAGAAACATATTAACCTCAACTATCTGAATCTGGACTGTTATTAAAAAAATAGTTAAATGTCATTAAATATTCATATCCATTTTTCTTGAAACGACTTTTTGGATTATGCCAATCCTGTAGGGCGATATATTCTGACTCCTTATAGATAGAGTAGTCGGGGGCTTAATGCAGTAACTCAGGATTGAAAAAATGAATTTAATGTTCTGAAAATTTATAAAAGTAAACCGCAAAAAGTAAACGCAAAAGTAAACCTTATTTAAAATAATTATTTTATGAAAATTTTTTTGTTGGAGGCACATAAAATAAATTTTTATCACCATTCGATATACTGCCATAAATCTTTCAATTGTTTTTTTTAATCTTAACTGAAGAGTCAGGGTTGGAAGATTTGTATGATGTAAAATTGAAAGAAAAAAATTTAAATTTAAATTCTAGAAATTTCATTCCTAAAAATTAAAAAAAATACATACATATATGTATATTATAAAACGGAGCTAATATTTTAGTTTTTGATGTTATTTTTGTATTTTTTTAAGATAAACTTTGAAAAAAATGGAAAAAAGTAGTGTAGGGAAAAATGTAGGGAAAATAAAAAGTGGGTGTAGGGAAAAAAGGGATTTTTTCTCATAAGCGTAGGGATTTCTGAAAAAAATCTCCTGGCATCACTGATTAGACTAGTCTTTATATAAGACTATAGACTAGAATATAGACTAGACTATAGACTAGACTAGACTAGACTAGACTATAGACTAGACTAGACTATAGACTAGACTAGACTATAGACTAGACTATAGACTAGACTATAGACTAGACTATAGACTAGACTATAGACTAGACTATAGACTAGACTATAGACTAGACTATAGACTAGACTATAGACTAGATTATAGACTAGACTATAGACTAGACTATAGACTAGACTATAGACTAGACTATAGACTAGACTATAGACTAGACTATAGACTAGACTATAGACTAGACTAGACTATAGACTAGACTAGACTAGACTAGACTAGACTAGACTAGACTAGACTAGACTAGACTAGACTAGACTATAGACTATAGACTAGACTAGACTAGACTAGACTAGACTATAGACTAGACTATAGACTAGACTATAGACTAGACTATAGACTAGACTATAGACTAGACTATAGACTAGACTATAGACTAGACTATAGACTAGACTATAGACTAGACTATAGACTAGACTATAGACTAGACTAGACTATAGACTAGACTATAGACTAGACTATAGACTAGACTAGACTATAGACTAGACTATAGACTAGACTATAGACTAGACTATAGACTAGACTATAGACTAGACTATAGACTAGACTATAGAATAGACTATAGCCTAGACTATATACTAACTATAGGCTAGACTATAGACTAGACTATAGACTAGACTATAGACTAGACTAAAGACTAGACTATAGACTAGACTATAGACTAGACTATAGACTAGACTATAGACTAGACTATAGACTAGACTATAGACTAGACTATAGACTAGACTATAGACTAGACTATAGACTAGACTATAGACTAGACTATAGACTAGACTATAGACTATAGACTAGACTATAGACTATAGACTATAGACTAGACTATAGACTAGACTATAGACTAGACTATAGACTATAGACTAGACTATAGACTAGACTATAGACTAGACTATAGTCTAGACAATAGATTAGACTATAGACTAGACTATAGACTAGATTATAGACTAGACTAAAGACTAGACTATAGAATAGACTATAGACTAGACTATAGACTAGACTAGGCTATAGACTAGACTATAGACTAGACTATAGACTAGACTATAGACTAGACTATAAACTAGACTTTAGACTAGACTATAGACTAGACTATAGACTAGACTATAGACTAGACTATAGACTAGACTATGGACTAGACTATAGACTAGACTATAGACTGGACTATAGACTAGACTATAGACTAGACTATAGACTAGACTATAGACTAGACTATAGACTAGACTATAAACTAGACTATAGACTAGACTATAGACTAGACTATAGACTAGACTATAGACTAGACTATAGACTAGACTATAGACTAGACTATAGACTAGATATATTTTATTAAAAATGAAATTTATTATATTAAATTGTTTGTAAATTATGAAAATAAGTTATTAAAAAACTTTAGACGCTAAGAGCAGCTACAGCCACAAATTGACTTTTATAATTTAGCAATAAATTACACAATTTATGGAAATTTTAAAAATTCTTTTGTATATCTTTCTTATACTTAACATTATTAAAAAATGGAAATTGTTACATCTCATATTTTTCTTAAATCTACTCCTACTCTCAAATTAATTTAAATATTTTTTCACATAAGATCCTTTAAAAGCATTTTATTCCCAGGAAATCCCTAGAAAATCTTAAGCAGCGCAAAAAAAATAATAAAGAAATAAATAAATACATACTTGAATGTGGTTTAATAATGGTTGTATTATGTACAATACTTGTGCTTAATGTTTGTTTGTGTAAATGTTGGTATAAGCATGCTTGTGCAAGTCTTTACATGTCACAACAAAACATATGAATTCAATATTACGTATACGTCATGGGACATTTAATATTGCTCGTTTTATACGTCATGCGATATTAAATGTTACTCATACGCCGCATCATGTGGAGGCATTGAGTTTTTAAAAATGTTTATAAATTCTATTTAAAAATTTCCTGTTTTTGTTTTGTATGAAATTTATGCCAAAACAAAGCATGTGACAAAAACAGTAGAAAATAGAAAAGTTTAAATTGTACACTGTATACTTTTCTAAGCATTTACCTAGTTTTGAAATAAAAAAAAATAAATACATTTTTCTAGGAATTTTTATAAAACTAAACTTTTGCAAAATTAAACGAAAATAGAAAACAAAGAAATATATTTTAAACAAGCGTTTGTGGACTTTTTTCTATAGGCAGTTTCTTTGTTATAAATTATACACACGTTTATCTAAAAAAGCGGAATTAAATTTGTATTTAAATGGTGCTGGCGGTAATGTTATTTTATTTTTTTGTAGCGAAAAGTTTGTTTTTAAAAGAGTGAATTATTTATAAAGAATTGAAATAAAAAAATTCAGTTATTTATACAGCATATATTATTTGCTTGGCTGAATTTCGTACGCATTTAAAAACTCATATAAAAACGTCAAATTTTTCCAAATACATATGTATATGTTTCCATATGTATGTATATTCATGTATGTATTTCCCCCTAATATGTATACTAAAACATAAAAAAACTATTGCGGTATTATGAATTTTTTGCTCACATTTCTGCCTCTTTTTTCTCTCTATCGTTGCAACTTTAAGTGAAAACTTTATGCGAATATTAAAACCAAAATATGAGAATGTGAATTGATGGATTTTCCTTCATAAAACCATTACTTCCTCGTGCATATATGCTTATAAATTCAGAGGGTTTTGTTAACTTTAACCATGCTAAATTAATCTTGGTTAGTAAACTTTAAGAAAAATAAGTAGGAGTGTTCTATAGTCGGCTGTGGAGAATCTTGTCAAAAATGTATATAAGTATACACTTATATACATATATTATATTAATATGCCAGATAATGGACTAGACTTTATATTAGACCATACGCTAGACAACAGTTTACTAGACTAAACATACATAGACTAAACTATAGACTAGACTATAGACTGGACCATTAACTACACTATAGACTAGACAGTAGACTATAGACTAGACTAGACTACAGATTAGACTATAAAGAGACTCTGAAGCAGGCTAAGGACTAGACTATAGACTAGACTATAGACTAGACTATAGACTAGACTATAGACTAGACTATAGACTAGACTATAGACTAGACTATAGACTAGACTATAGACTAGACTATAGACTAGACTATAGACTAGACTATAGACTAGACTATAGACTAGACTATAGACTAGACTATAGACTAGACTATAGACTAGACTATAGACTAGACTATAGACTAGACTATAGACTAGACTATAGACTAGACTATAGACTAGACTATAGACTAGACTATAGACTAGACTAAGACTAGACTATAGACTAGACTATAGACTAGACTATAGACTAGACTATAGACTAGACTATAGACTAGACTATAGACTAGACTATAGACTAGACTATAGACTAGACTATAGACTAGACTAGACTAGACTAGACTATAGACTAGACTATAGACTAGACTATAGACTAGACTATAGACTAGACTATAGACTAGACTATAGACTAGACTATAGACTAGACTATAGACTAGACTATAGACTAGACTATAGACTAGACTATAGACTAGACTATAGACTAGACTATAGACTAGACTATAGACTAGACTATAGACTAGACTATAGACTAGACTATAGACTAGACTATAGACTAGACTATAGACTAGACTATAGACTAGACTATAGACTAGACTATAGACTAGACTATAGACTAGACTATAGACTAGACTATAGACTAGACTATAGACTAGACTATAGACTAGACTATGGACTAGACTATAGACTAGACTATAGACTAGACTATAGACTAGACTATAGACTAGACTATAGACTAGACTATAGACTAGACTATAGACTAGACTATAGACTAGACTATAGACTAGACTATAGACTAGACTATAGACTAGACTATAGACTAGACTATAGACTAGACTATAGACTAGACTATAGACTAGACTATAGACTAGACTATAGACTAGACTATAGACTAGACTATAGACTAGACTATAGACTAGACTATAGACTAGACTATAGACTAGACTATAGACTAGACTATAGACTAGACTATAGACTAGACTATAGACTAGACTATAGACTAGACTATAGACTAGACTATAGACTAGACTATAGACTAGACTATAGACTAGACTATAGACTAGACTATAGACTAGACTATAGACTAGACTATAGACTAGACTATAGACTAGACTATAGACTAGACTATAGACTAGACTATAGACTAGACTATAGACTAGACTATAGACTAGACTATGGACTAGACTATAGACTAGACTATAGACTAGACTATAGACTAGACTATAGACTAGACTATAGACTAGACTAGACTAGACTAGACTAGACTAGACTATAGACTAGACTATAGACTAGACTATAGACTAGACTATAGACTAGACTATGTAATGTGCAGAGTTAGAGCTAAAGCTAGAGTTTTAAAATGCTTTAAATGCCTGGAACAAGGCCATATTGCCACCCAATGCCAAGGAGAGGATAGATCTGACCTGTGCAGAAAATGCAGTAAGCCAGGCCATAAATTTAAGGAATGTACCGGAGAGCTAAATTGTACACTTTGCCAAGAAGCTGGTGCAATAAATACCCAGCATTATCTAGGCAGCAATATATGCGTAAAAAATCGAAAAGGAACAACATGCCTATAAGATTTCTCCAAATAAACTTAGGAAGAGGTAGAGAAGCTCAAGACTTGTTGATGCAAAAGGCGGCAGAATCTGATATAGACATACTATTAATAAGCGAACCATATAAGAATTTACCAACACAATCATGGTACGAAGACAAAAGCCATGGTGCTGCTATTATGATAAGGAACGGTTCCCTTAACATAAGGAACGTATGTGAAGAGTACTTTGGGTTTGTTTATGTAACAGTGAATAAACTTCGCATCTACAGCGTTTATATACCACCAAGTGTAGAATTCCCCTCGTTTGTAAACATAATCCAAAACATGGAAAATTCTATTAGTACAGCGCAACACGATGTTATAATCGGAGGAGATTTCAATAGCAAATCACCGGAATGGAACTCATCTATTCTCGACAACAGAGGAGCAACACTATGCGAGATGATAGCCAGCCAAGGTCTAACTGTTTTCAATAATGGACACAAATTTACGTTTAGAAGGGGAAATGGTGGGAGCATCATCGACATTACCTTCGGAACAACGAGTCTGTGCCACGAGTACATGAATTGGACGGTATTAGAGGATTTAACCTTAAGCGACCATCAATATATTACGTTCAGTATCTACGGAAGACGCAAAGAAACACCACAATACGCGGACTTGCCGAAATGGAACGTTAGGAAACTAGATGCAGAAAAACTTACACAGTTCTTATGTTTGTGCAAGGAAAGAAGTGTAAACACACAAATGGAAAACGAAACGCCTTCTAACGCCGTTAGAAATCTCAACGTGATATTGAGAAAGGCGTGTAACATATGTATGCCAAAATCGAAGAACTTTAACAATAAAACACCAGTGTACTGGTGGAGTGACGACATTCAAAAATTGAGAAAAAAGTGCAATGCAACTCGCAGAGCTGCAACTCGAAACTACGGAAACGAGTTCCTAAAAAATAATTTTAAGAAAGCCCGCAAAACACTCAAAAAAGCTATCAGAGATAGTAAAAAAAGGTGTTGGCAAGAATTGTGCTCTGAAATTGATGCAGACCCGTGGGGAAAACCATACAAGATTGTAATGAAAAAATTTGGAGCCATAAAACCAATCCCAGGAGTAAAAGAAGAGAACTGGGCAAAAAAAATAGTTGAAAGCCTATTCCCTATAAATGAAGAAGAAGGTGAATCTAGTGATACTAGAATAACATCAGGCGATTACATAAATCTGACTATAGATGAAGTAAAAAATGCCTGCGCAAGTCTGAAAAATAACAAAAGCCCTGGACCCGATGGTGTCCCGAACGAATTGCTCCAAGTCATAGGTAACCTTTGGCCCGAGTTAATACTAAATGCTTTTAATATATGTTTAAGATATGGTTTCTTTCCGGAAAAATGGAAGATTCAAAAACTCGTTCTATTACGAAAAGGAGACAAACCTCTTGACCAACCTAGCTCATACAGACCACTTTGTATGCTAGATACAACGGGAAAGCTCTTCGAAAGAATAATCCTTAACAGACTGGAAAAGAGAATAGTAGAATTGGGCGGCTTATCCCCAAGCCAATATGGTTTTCGAAAAGGCAGAAGTACTGTAGACGCTATTTGGGAAGTCGTAAATATAGCAGCAAATGCTAAAACAACAAAACAATATTGCGCGATCATAACGTTAGATGTTCGAAACGCGTTTAACAGTGTAAAATGGAAAGAAGTCAAGTATGCTTTTAAAAACAAAGGTTTGAGCGGCTATCTGTATAATATAATAGACAACTACCTCGAAAATAGAACACTGATTTATGAAACAACAAACGGTTTAAAGAAACATAAGATAACGGTTGGAGTACCACAGGGGTCAGTACTAGGACCATTCCTTTGGAATGTTATGTACGATGGACTCTTAAATACGGAACTGCAGAATGGAGCAAAATTAATTGGTTATGCTGATGATATTGCTCTTGTCATTACACAACCATCTACGGAATTGTTGCAAATAGTAGGAAATGACAGCCTAAGACGATGCAACTTCTGGCTGGAAAACAAAGGCTTAGAGCTGGCTGCGGCCAAAACAGAAGCTATACTCGTGACAAATAGAAGAAAATTTATCCTACCAAAACTTCGTCTGCAAAACACAGAAATTCGGTTTAAAAGAAATTTATGTTACCTAGGAGTGCAATTAGACGACAGGCTAAGTTATTCCCAACACATTAAAAATATAAGAAATAAAGCGCTAAGAACGGCTACATCGCTCAGTCGAATTATGCCAAACGTAGGAGGACCTAAACCACAAACTAGGAAGTTGATAAACAGCGTAGTACACTCGCAGCTTCTATATGCTGCGCCTACTTTTGCCCAAGCATTGAAGATTAAATGTAGAATAAAAGAACTCGAGAAGCCACAGAGAATAACTGCTCTAAGGGTAATATCGGCCTACCGAACCGTCTCTACAGCATCGGCATTAGTACTTGCTGGTATACCACCAATCGACCTATTAGTCCATGAAAGGGAGGAAATATACACACAAACGAAGCAATTAGAATATTTAAACAATACAACGTCAAACGCAACCATGCTAAAGGAGATACGGAAGAATGCAAGAACTAATCTTATAAATAAATGGCAAGAAAGATGGAATCAAGATGAAAGGGGAAGGTGGACTCAGCTGTTAATACCCAACATAAAAGTATGGCTCGAAAGAAAACATGGAAATCTGAGCTTCTACATAACACAAGCATTTACAAATCATGGAAATTTTAATCAATATTTACACAAATTTAAGATAAAAACTTCTCCACTATGTGAAACATGTGAAAACGATGAAGACACAGCAAGACATATGCTCTTTAAATGTAAAAAGTGGGATGCACAAAGAGAACAATGGAACAACTCAATGAATGAAGTTGTAACAGAGAATAACTTATTACAAGTAATGCTCAGTTCACAAGAGTTGTGGACACGCTGTGAGAAATACATCAGCACAATTTTTAAGCTGAAAAACTCCGAACCTCCTAGATAGGGGGATGTAGGAAAGTAAAAAAAATGTCGCAGATAAAAAATCTATCATATAACCAGTCAACCTGAAGAAATGCCACAGTAGTACCAGGTTGTTCTGGAGGAGATCTCGTTGGGCCACTAGATGATAGCGCGCTATCACTACGTCCATTAATAAAAAAAAAAAAAACTATAGACTAGACTATAGGCTAGACTATAGACTAGACTATAGACTAGACTATAGACTAGACTATAGACTAGACTATAGACTAGACTATAGACTAGACTAGACTAGACTATAGACTAGACTATAGACTAGACTATAGACTAGACTATAGACTAGACTATAGACTAGACTATAGACTAGACTATAGACTAGACTATAGACTAGACTAAAGACTAGACTATAGACTAGACTATAGACTAGACTATAGACTAGACTATAGACTAGACTATAGACTAGACTATAGACTAGACTATAGACTAGACTATAGACTAGACTATAGACTAGACTATAGACTAGACTATAGACTAGACTATAGACTAGACTATAGACTAGACTATAGACTAGACTATAGACTAGACTATAGACTAGACTATAGACTAGACTATAGACTAGACTATAGACTAGACTATAGACTAGACTATAGACTAGACTATAGACTAGACTATAGACTAGACTATAGACTAGACTATGGACTATAGACTAGACTATAGACTAGACTATAGACTAGACTATAGACTAGACTATAGACTAGACTATAGACTAGACTAAGACAGACTATAGACTAGACTATAGACTAGACTATAGACTAGACTATAGACTAGACTATAGACTAGACTATAGACTAGACTATAGACTAGACTATAGACTAGGGACTATAGACTAGACTATAGACTAGGACTATAGACTAGACTATAGACTAGACTATAGACTAGACTATAGACTAGACTATAGACTAGACTATAGACTAGACTATAGACTAGACTATAGGACTAGACTATAGACTAGACTATAGACTAGACTATAGACTAGACTATAGACTGGACTATAGACTAGACTATAGACTAGACTATAGACTAGGACTATAGACTAGACTATAGACTAGACTATAGACTAGACTATAGACTAGACTATAGACTAGACTATAGACTAGACTATAGACTAGACTATAGACTAGACTAGACTAGACTATAGACTAGGACTATAGGACTAGACTATAGACTAGACTATAGACTAGACTATAGACTAGACTATAGACTAGACTATAGACTAGACTATAGACTAGACTATAGACTAGACTATAGACTAGACTATAGACTAGACTATAGACTAGACTATAGACTAGACTATAGACTAGACTATAGACTAGACTATAGACTAGACTATAGACTAGACTATAGACTAGACTATAGACTAGACTATAGACTAGACTATAGACTAGACTATAGACTAGACTATAGACTAGACTATAGACTAGACTATAGACTAGACTATAGACTAGACTATAGACTAGACTATAGACTAGACTATAGACTAGACTATAGACTAGACTATAGACTAGACTATAGACTAGACTATAGACTAGACTATAGACTAGACTATAGACTAGACTATAGACTAGACTATAGACTAGACTATAGACTAGACTATAGACTAGACTATAGACTAGACTATAGACTAGACTATAGACTAGACTATAGACTAGACTATAGACTAGACTAGACTAGACTAGACTAGACTATAGACTAGACTATAGACTAGACTATAGACTAGACTATAGACTAGACTATAGACTATACCATAGACTACTCTATAGACTAGACTATAGACTAGACTATAGACTACACTATAGACCACACTATAAAATTTTAAAGAGAATCAAAAAGTTATACACCTGATGTAGGGTAAAAATAATAAAAAATTAAATTTTTAAACATTTGATAGGAATGCAGAAAATGTATATTCTGACTATGTAAAGGGTTGGGTAAATTGAGACATTATTTTGTAGTTCATATTACGCTTATGTATTTTAAGGAATATGCAGCATACTTTATTAAGCATTAAACTAAATTTAAAACAAAAGTATAACTCATGAAAGGGTTTAATATTTCAATATGTTTTTTTTTAAACTACACAATTTCTAGAGAAATTTGTTTTATTAAAGAATAAATGAAGATGGCTCGGAAATCCCAAGGTTAGTAAGCTCCTGTTTACCAAGAAAATATTTTATTATTACTTTCTTCCGTTAGTTTTTTTTTTTGTGAAAATAACTATAAACATTATACACCTTTTAGCTTCATAAAATTTATTAATTTAAATATTAAATTTTTTCCCTGAAGCATATAATTTCTTATAAAAATAAATTTTCTAATAACATTTTCTAAATATGTTATGCAATTATGATGCATATTCAATTATATATAAAACATAATTTTGCCATTACAAAAATGCTGTTTTCTCTTAAAAAAAAATATAATTTTTTTTTATTATTTTTACATTGAGTGCAAAAAAGGAAATATTAATTTTCCTCATTTAGTTTGTCTGTTACACAGTAACAAACGGAAACAAGGTTGCAATTTTACATGGAAATACATTTGGAAAAATTTATATAAATGTTATTGTATATAAAGGTGCATACCAGGCAGTTTTAAAAGGGGTTCTGTAACCACATATTAAGTTTTTTAAAGGGATACAAAATTTTAATAAAAAATCAATGAATTGATATTGATTATTTATTAAAATTTTGTATCCCTTCAAAAAACTTAATACGTGGTTACGAACTACATTAGCTAATATTAAGAAAAAAAATTTTAAGTGTCTACCTTATCTCCATGCAACCTTATTGAAGTAGGTTATAGAGTAACCAGTGTTGTTTTATTTACAGTTAACTACTTGTTACCAAAAGCCTACCGGGTACTTATGTATATGATCAAATACATTTGCTATTACTTGTGTTTGTATTTATATAAGTCAATAATAAAAAAATTCATTTAATAATATTTATACTAAAAAAGCTTATATTCTTTTCTATTCTCAACAGTTGTAGAATATAATTTTAAATGAATATTGCAACACAACTACAAATTATTATTTCATCAGCATCATCATTATATCAATAATAAGTAGCAAATGTGAGCCAAAAGACTTTGTGATATTATAAAGGCAAATAACTACAAAATATTATTTGTGAAATAATATTTGTAGCAACATCAGCTCCAGCCACTTTTGCAACACATAATGATAGAATCTCATTAGCAACTGTAAAAGAGAAATTGCATGTATGTGTTTCTTTTTTAAGGAAATTAAATAAAATTGTAAAGAAAAATTCTAGGAAATAAGAGATAATTATTAATTAATGCTTAAGAAGTTTTCCATGAAAAAGTGTGGCATTATTATTTGCGGAAAATTTATAATTGTTACGTTCTTATAGTAACTGCCAATTATTTTAAATAATTTCTTTTTTAATAACTGAACATAAGTGTAAGATATTAATTATAAGTGGATGAGTTAGTTGATGATTCAGTTCAGCTGTAATTTTCTATAACACAAACATTTTCTATGGAAAATTGTTTAGACTGTAGTCTAGAGTATAGTCCATTTTCTAGTCTATAGTGAAGTTCATAGTCTAGTCTATAGAGTAGTCTAAAGTCTAGTTTAGTCTATATTCTAGTCTATAGTCTAGCCTATAGTCTAGTCCATAGTTTAGCCATAGTCTATATCTAGTCTATAGTCTAGTTTACCGTCTAGCCTATAGATTATTCATAGTCTAGTTTATAGTCTAGTCTATAGTCTAGTCTATAGTCTAGTCTATAGTCTAGTCTATAGTCTAGTCTATAGTCTAGTCTATAGTCTAGTCTAGTCTAGTCTAGTCTATAGTCTAGTCTATAGTCTAGTCTATAGTCTAGTCTATAGTCTAGTCTATAGTCTAGTCTATAGTCTAGTCTATAGTCTAGTCTATAGTCTAGTCTATAGTCTAGTCTATAGTCTAGTCTATAGTCTAGTCTATAGTCTAGTCTATAGTCTAGTCTAGTCTAGTCTAGTCTAGTCTATAGTCTAGTCTATAGTCTAGTCTATAGTCTAGTCTATAGTCTAGTCTATAGTCTAGTCTATAGTCTAGTCTATAGTCTAGTCTATAGTCTAGTCTATAGTCTAGTCTATAGTCTAGTCTATAGTCTAGTCTATAGTCTAGTCTATAGTCTAGTCTATAGTCTAGTCTATAGTCTAGTCTATAGTCTAGTCTATAGTCTAGTCTATAGTCTAGTCTATAGTCTAGACTATAGTCTAGTCTATAGTCTAGACTATAGACTAGACTATAGACTAGACTATAGACTAGACTATAAACTAGACTATGGAATAATCTATAGGCTAGACGGTAAACTAGACTATAGACTAGAATATAGACTATACTAGACTTTAGACTACTCTATAGACTAGACTATGAACTTCACTATAGACTAGAAAATGGACTATACTCTAGACTACAGTCTAAACAATTTTCCATAGAAAATGTTTGTGTTATAGAAAATTACAGCTAAACTGAATCATCAACTAACTCATCCACTTATAATTAATATCTTTCACTTATGTTCAGTTATTAAAAAAGAAATTATTTAAAATAATTGGCAGTTACTATAAGAACGTAACAATTATAAATTTTCCGCAAATAATAATGCCACACTTTTTCATGGAAAACTTCTTAAGCATTAATTAATAATTCTCTCTCATATCCTAGAATTTTTCTTTACAATTTTATTTAATTTCCTTAAAAAAGAAACACATACATACAATTTCTCTTTTTCAGTTGCTAATGAGAATCTATCATTATGTGTTGCAAAAGTGGCTAGAGCTGATGTTGCTACAAATATTATTTCACAAATAATATTTTGTAGTTATTTAATTTTAAAGAGAATCAAAAAGTTATACACCTGATGTAGGGTAAAATAATAATAAAA
Source organism: Lucilia sericata (assembly GCF_015586225.1). NCBI lineage: Eukaryota > Metazoa > Arthropoda > Insecta > Diptera > Calliphoridae > Lucilia > Lucilia sericata. The sequence continues at coordinate 897,220 of NW_023994056.1, read as the reverse complement.
AATGAAATTTTTAAACATTTGATAGGAATGCAGAAAATGTATATTCTTTCATAGTCTAGTTTATAGTCTAGTCTATAGTCTAGTCTATAGTCTAGTCTATAGTCTAGTCTATAGTCTAGTCTATAGTCTAGTCTATAGTCTAGTCTATAGTCTAGTCTATAGTCTAGTCTATAGTCTAGTCTATAGTCTAGTCTATAGTCTAGTCTATAGTCTAGTCTATAGTCTAGTCTATAGTCTAGTCTATAGTCTAGTCTATAGTCTAGTCTATAGTCTAGTCTATAGTCTAGTCTATAGTCTAGTCTATAGTCTAGTCTATAGTCTAGTCTATAGTCTAGTCTATAGTCTAGTCTATAGTCTAGTCTATAGTCTAGTCTATAGTCTAGTCTATAGTCTAGTCTTAGTCTAGTCTATAGTCTAGTCTATAGTCTAGTCTATAGTCTAGTCTATAGTCTAGTCTATAGTCTAGTCTATAGTCTAGTCTATAGTCTAGTCTTAGTCTAGTCTATAGTCTAGTCTATAGTCTAGTCTATAGTCTAGTCTATAGTCTAGTCTATAGTCTAGTCTATAGTCTAGTCTATAGTCTATCTATAGTCTAGTCTATAGTCTAGTCTATAGTCTAGTCTATAGTCTAGTCTATAGTCTAGTCTATAGTCTAGTCTATAGTCTAGTCTATAGTCTAGTCTTAGTCTAGTCTATAGTCTAGTCTATAGTCTAGTCTATAGTCTAGTCTATAGTCTAGTCTATAGTCTAGTCTATAGTCTAGTCTATAGTCTAGTCTATAGTCTAGTCTATAGTCTAGTCTATAGTCTAGTCTATAGTCTAGTCTATAGTCTAGTCTATAGTCTAGTCTATAGTCTAGTCTATAGTCTAGTCTATAGTCTAGTCTATAGTCTAGTCTATAGTCTAGTCTATAGTCTAGTCTATAGTCTAGTCTATAGTCTAGTCTATAGTCTAGTCTATAGTCTAGTCTATAGTCTAGTCTATAGTCTAGTCTATAGTCTAGTCTATAGTCTAGTCTATAGTCTAGTCTATAGTCTAGTCTATAGTCTAGTCTATAGTCTAGTCTATAGTCTAGTCTATAGTCTAGTCTATAGTCTAGTCTATAGTCTAGTCTATAGTCTAGTCTATAGTCTAGTCTATAGTCTAGTCTATAGTCTAGTCTATAGTCTAGTCTATAGTCTAGTCTATAGTTTATATATAGTCTATATTCTAGTCTAGTCTATAGTTTTAGTCTATAGTCTAGTCTATAGTCTAGCCTATAGTCTAGTCTGTAGTCTAGTCTATAGACTACAGGACTAGACTAGATCTTTATAATTAGCGAAGTCGATTAAGCCATGTCCTTCTGTCTGTCTGTCCGTCTGGGTGTCTATTGAAATCAAAAGTCTGTCGGACATGCTTTCGAGGAGTTTCCTATTAAAAAAAATACGAGACAACATTTGCAAGTTTCAACAACAACATTGCTTATTGGAAAAAAAAAACGTATGTTTGGGTGCGTGTTGGTTTTAGTGCTTTGCGTATATTGCTCTTATTCGTTTGGCGTTAATATTTGGTGTTTTTGATTTGTTATTGCTAAACTGATAGTAAAGTCGAAAAAATTAAATAAATTTAAATTTTATAAAATTTATTTCGTTTTTAAACACACTATCGTGAAGGGTATAAAAGATTCGGCAAATGCGAATATAGACTTCTTTTTCATTTTCATTTCAATTTAATTTTTAACTCAGAAAATTCCTGTGTTTAACCTTAAAACTTACACAGCTGTTCGTGCTTGACTCTAAAACATACTAAGCAACATACGTTTAATTAAATTCTTTTCATATCACTCTTTTGCCACTGATGCTAAACCAGCAAAAACAAGAAAAGATTTCGATAATCCTGCTCTATGTCCAGCAAAATACCTTCTACAAACAAATGTTTGTTTGTTTCTTGTAACATTAATATGATTTTATCAATTCTTTCTTTTGTTGATTCAACACACATTTTGTGATTTTAACAATCAACAGCAAAGGAAAACAAACAAACATATTTGATTTATTTCAATCCTTTTTTTTTTTTTTGGTTGAAACCTTTGTATTTTGGAAAAAAAATATTAAACAATAGAGCAAATGAAAAAGAATCAAAAGTGTAAAGGAAAAAAAGGTCGTTATTAAAAATGTATGTTCCCATTTTTATTTACAATCGATTAAAGCGGAAACGTTAAAATGGGGTTAAAATAAATATATTCGTTATTGTAAACGGCCAAAAGGCCAGTTTGATTTCCATTGAATACTTTCTCATATATTTGATTGTAGATTATTTAACATACATAACACTATTACCGGGAATTGAATTGAAAGATGGCATTGACTTTTTGTCATTTATTTTCTTTTTTTTTCTGGAGGCCTTTGGGCTGCAAAACATATGTACATATACATATGTATGTGTATCAAGATAAAAATATTCGATATTAAGATTTACCAGAGATTGTAAAAATCTTGTAAAAGTAAAATTTGGCAGTGTTGCAACCTATGTACCCTACAACTTGAAATATAATAAAAAAAAAAGAAATAGCTTTCATTTGATATACAAAAAGTGATTATCTTTGGTTGTTTTTGCCATAAGTATCTGGCCGAATGTTCTCCAACATAACACATTTGAGATCTTCGGATATTTGATTAATCTCAAACGGAATGATAAACTTATTATACCTTTAAACCTAAAGCGATTTGTTTAAAAAGTCAAAGGTTTTATAAATAAGAAAAACTTTTTTTTTATGGCGCAAATAAATGTTTTACTGTTGTTTTATTGAGAAGAGGTTTTTTCCCAAGTTAAGCAAAAGGCCACAATAATTGTCATAATAGGACATTTCAGTTTTAAAAAGGAAGTGCACAATATGTGGTATAATTTAAAGGACTTTTATTAAATATCGAAAGTTATAAAGTTTAAAATGTTATGGGAAGGAAATCAAAGAAAACAACAAAACTAGCGAGTCGACAACAATAAAATATGTGTGCGTCCCAATTTGGGACAACGAATTTTTACTGAAAATATTTGTGTCCCAATTTGGGACAATAAATTTCTATTGAAAATTTTTGTGTCCAAATTTAAGAGAACTATTTTGTGTAGAAAATGTATGTGTCTTAATATGGAACAACTATTTTCTATAGAAAATTTGTTAGGCCCAATTTGGGACAATTATTTTCTATAGAAAATGTGAGTGTCTCAATTTGGGACAACAAATTTCTATTGAAAATGTTTGTGTCCTAATTTGGAACAAAAATTTTCTATAGAAAATTTGTTAGGCCTAATTTGGGACAAATTTTTTCTCTCTGAAATGTGTGTGCTCCAATTTGGGACAACAATTTTCATGAAATTTTTGAGGTTAATATTTACAACATCTTTGATATAAAACCGATTACAACAAGTGGTATGAGTAATATTTTTCATGATTTTGCATTTGTTTAAGATCTTTTCTATAAGGGATTTTCTTCAGGGAATTCCTTAATTTAGTATTAAAATAATTACATGACAAAATGAGACTAAATCATTGTATTGTGGGAAAACATTTGTAAAGATATATTCTAATTATTTTTTTTAATTTATTAGGGTACTTCAAAGTTGCACTTAAGGGAATGATGGTTAAATAAAAAAAGGATCTTCAATTAAAAAAGTTACTTAAGTTTCTAACTAAAGACTAAATAAAAAGGTTTATGAAATATCTTTACTTTGTCCTTCCAGCTGACACTATGGGGAATACTTTTTCACAAAATTAAAATAAAATAAAACATCACTCAGACTTGCGAATGAATCAGTCAAGTGTGCAAAAAAATTTTATTTTATTTAAATTGAAATGTTTTTCGTTTTTTTAAGCAAACTTTTACACAATTAGGTCATAATGGAAGAATAAAAAAAATAACAACATTTACCAAAAAAGGGAATAAATGAAAAGGATACTACTTGTCAAATTTTGCAAATAACAAGGTTAAAACAAAACCGGCCGTTGACCAACCTTTTTCTTGTAGTCAAATTTTACATTTCTCCTAAAAAAGTTGTTTTTGTGATTTTTGTTATTTGAATGTCTATTTCGGACAAATTTGTGTTGTTGTATTGTGTTTTATGACATATGTCATTTAATCATTTTTAATGTTGATGATTTTCACAACTACACTCAGAGAATAATGTTTATATTGACCCATAGACTAGTCGGTTTCGATTACATCGAGCTTATTACTTTGTTTGATAAATTATTACAGCAAAAAATATATGTTTGTAACAATCATTTTTATAATTTTAAATAAGTGTAACTTAATAGTGCTTTCAGCAATCATGTGCAACCATATTTTTTCTCTATGTGTATTTGTAATTTTAGCTGTATATTTGTCAATAACAAAAAATGGTCTTGTTAATTTATAACGCCTGAAGATATTTTTGTTGCTGTTGTTACGGAAATTGTTGGGAAAATTACAAGCAATTCATTCAATAAATACAATATGTTGCTTAGATCATAACCAATGACAAACAGTGGGTCAAAAAATTAAACAAACATTTAACAAAAAACTTATTAAAGTTGTGGTCCTTGTTTCGAAAAGATTTATGATAGAAGTTTGGTTTTGAAAATTAGCAACAGCTGGATGGCCTCTTGTAAAATCAAAGAAATACAGTGTTGTACAAAATTAAACCTACGATTTTGTAAATAATGAAATAATGTATGGATACTTAATGATTAAATATGTTGTTGGTTAAATTATGTGTAAAAATTTTTTAAATTATTTGGAAAATTTGCCCCAGATAGACGGACAATTTTTGTATTAATGTAATACAGTGGGAGACAAAAATAAGCATACGATTTTTTAAACAAAGTAATAAAGGTACGATATTTATCAATTTACGAATTAATTAATTTAAATTTTTTTGTTGATTTAAAAACATTATAGTGCAACATTTTTATTTAGAAAGCTTGACACAGACAGATGGACGGACGCTTTAAAAGCTAATGAAGTACAGTGGGAACGAAATTAAACTTAAGATTTCATAAACAATAATGGACTAATATATATTAATCTTAAAAGAATATGTTTTTGTTTTTATAACAGTTAAGGATAAAACTTTGTTAAAATATTTTGAAAATTTTCTACAGACAGACGGACACTTTAAAAACCCACTAAGTACAGTGAGAGGCGAAAGTAAACTTACGATTAGTTAAATATAGAAAATGGATTCATATTTATCAATTTTTAAAAGGAATGTTCTTTGGTTCAATAACATACAGATGAGAAATTTGGTTAAGACAGATGGACGGACATGAAATGGTACAGTGGGAGACAAAATTATTTACAATTTTTTTTAAAAAAGGTATAATGCATCAGCATTTAATAATTTTTAAAGTATTTGTATTTTTCTTTGGTAAAAAATACTAATATGTGAAAATTTCCTAAATTAATTTCAGAATGTGTGACCGACGAATGGATATTAATACAGTGCAGTGGGGAACTAAATGAATCTATCCTATCTGTTTTATAAACATATTAAATAGATCTAAACATATAGAATAGATCCAATATTTATAAATTTTAAAAGGATTTGATATTTGATCAAAAATTATAAATTCTGACGAATTCCTTAGAAATTTTTAACAGACTGAAGGACACTATAAAAACCGTAATATGAAAGTGAGGACTAAAAATACAATAACAATCAAAACTATAATTAAATATCTATTAGGCAGTATATATAAAGCACCTAAATTTTGCAAACAGTTCTAATGCTGATCACTTACATGCGAGTTACATAATTTAGATTTTCCTTTTAAACAAAAAGCTAAATAATTTTGTCATACACTGTACATTTATCATATTATAAATTATCCAAAATTGAAATTAATAACCTGTAAAAGCATTTGCTTATATAGGCTGCTGTCTCTCATGTTGATGATGATGTCAATACTGATGATGGTTATATATAACAAACCTTCTATCATTCATCTATGAATATTTTAAAGGAAATATGAGATTTTATATATATAAAAATGTTAACATATGTTTTTTTTTTGTTTTTGTTATATAGTATTATTGTTATATTTTGCTTAAAAAGCTTTGAACATTCAAAAACAAAATGGCGAAAGCTATAACGTACTTACATACTTAAAGATTATTGTAAATCTAATAAAAATTTCAAAACACGCGCATTTTAAATAATGAAAATACAGCAACTTAAGCCCAATGAACTTAAAGGACTTGGTGCTTTAATCCTGTTGTAGATTTTTTTTGCAGAATTTAAAGCTAACAACAACAATAGCAAACGAGCACGTGTAGGAATTTAAGCTGAATAATATGTTTACTTTTGGGAAGAAAAAAAATCATTGTTTTGTTAAAAAAAAAATAAAAGGTTTTAAGACTTTCTATATTTGCATATAATTACAATAAAAATGCAAAATACAAGACTTTGCATTTTGATTATTATTATTATTAATTTGTTAACAAATATTGTTGAACTTTAGAATCCTCTTTTTTTGCATAACGAGTTGCAATAAAGTGCTGTTTAAAAGCAAACATTAATATTAATGAATTTCCCAGGAAATTCTTAAAAAACACAGACTCAAGTCTTATTTTGAGAACTGTTTGAAAATTCACACTATAATCAAATTTTTTTATAGTTGATTATAAAACTGCTTAAAGTTTTATTTAATTTTCATTATCTACACTTTAACTACTTGGCTTAAAAGAATTCTTAAGATAATTACTTTTTTTTTTCAACAACATTTTATCTGTCTACCAAATAAACACTACGTTTTCTCCGTAAAAGGATGCAAAGTGGAAATAATTTTGCAGAAAAAAAAAAACTCTTATAAATTTAATAAGAACATTAAAACTTTTCAATTTGTTTTGGGTTAATATACACATTTTTTAAAACATCATTTTTTTAGTTTTCCTTTTGCCTTTAAAGGAAAAGTTAAGCAAATTCTTGAGAAAAAGGATAAACAATTTTAAGCAAAGGAAATTTTTTAAACAGCATTTTAATTGTTGAAAGATTTTAATATGAAATAAAGAAAGTTAAATTTTGTATTAAGAAAATAAACCTTTTTTGTGCAAATATGTTGTTCTTAATATAAATAGTAGTCTAGACGTGAAAAAAAACATTTTCTATAAAATATTTATCAAATTTGTTTACTAATAAAACTTTCACTAAATGGCCATTAATTTAATTGAAAATAAATTTCAATTAATCAATTTTAAAATAATAAATTTTCTATTGTTAATACAACAAAATAAACACACATTCAAAGAAAAATCATCATTTCATTAAGAGCTTATAAAAACATCAACAATTCTAACTAAAATTATAAATAAAAAGCAATGATATGCCATGGAAAGAAAACAAACAGTTGAACACATGAATCCCACAAAACATTTTCATTCACTTTCACTCCAGACCCAGCAAACGCACTAAGAAAAATTTAAAGAAATTATCAAAAGCTGTCCTTGAGTTCTAGTTCAAATCTAGTTCTGTTCTAGTTCTGTTGTAGTTCTGTTCTGTTCTAGATCTGTTCTAGTTCTGTTCTAGTTCTGTTCTAGTTCTGTTCTAGTTCTGTTCTAGTTCTGTTCTAGTTCTGTTCTAGTTCTGTTCTAGTTCTGTTCTAGTTCTGTTCTAGTTCTGTTCTAGTTCTGTTCTAGTTCTGTTCTAGTTCTGTTCTAGTTCTGTTCTGGTTCTGTTCTAGTTCTGTTCTAGTTCTGTTCTAGTTCTGTTCTAGTTCTGTTCTAGTTCTGTTCTAGTTCTGTTCTAGTTCTGTTCTAGTTCTGTTCTAGTTCTGTTCTAGTTCTGTTCTAGTTCTGTTCTAGTTCTGTTCTAGTTTGTTCTAGTTCTGTTCTAGTTCTGTTCTAGTTCTGTTCTAGTTCTGTTCTAGTTCTGTTCTAGTTCTGTTCTAGTTCTGTTCTAGTTCTGTTCTAGTTCTAGTTCTGTTCTAGTTCTGTTCTAGTTCTGTTCTAGTTCTGTTCTAGTTCTGTTCTAGTTCTGTTCTAGTTCTGTTCTGGTTCTGTTCTAGTTCTGTTCTAGTTCTGTTCTAGTTCTGTTCTTGTTCTGTTCTAGTTCTGCTCTAGTTCTGTTCTAATTCTGTTCTAGTTCTCTTCTAGTTCTGTTCTAGTTCTGTTCTAGTTCTGTTCTAGTTCTGTTCTAGTTCTGTTCTAGTTCTGTTCTAGTTCTGTTCTAGTTCTGTTCTAGTTCTGTTCTAGTTCTGTTCTAGTTCTGTTCTAGTTCTGTTCTAGTTCTGTTCTAGTTCTGTTCTAGTTCTGTTCTAGTTCTGTTCTAGTTCTGTTCTAGTTCTGTTCTAGTTCACTTCTAAGTTTTCTTGTTTGCTGGGTTATTTAAAATAAAACCACAATTCCTACAACAATAACAAAAAACATATGTTTAATGCTTAATTATATTGTTTTAATTTGCTATTATATATTTTTTGTTGTTAAAACGCAACAGCTTTTTTAATGGTTTATTTTAATTTTTTCCTTTTAGTTTTTTTCGATTATGCAATTTTTTGTTCAAATTTATTGTAGGCATTTGTTGTTGTTGTGTTTTCTTTATATTTTTACATGTAGCTGTCATGGTTGTTGTAATGTTATTGGTTGAAATTTAAAATGAAAATTCAATTAGTAAAACATTATTGTACAATTTATCAAAAAAAAAAAAAAAAATGTGAGTATTTTTACCAAAAGTGTAACATGTTGTCATGTTATTTATTATTTTCTCTTGGTTTTGTTTTTTCAGAAATTTTTTTCGTTTGGTTTTTAGAGATTTTATAGATTAAGAGGGCCCTCGTTGTTGGTGGTTTTTGCTATAGAACTCAAATCCAGCCTTTTCAAGCATTTTCAAAAATGTTTATAGTGTAGTTAACCTATTTCGCAACTAAAGCCTTTATAAGGTTCTTCTTAACAGGCCTCTTGTCAAAGGCAGGATATTATAAAACACATCCTATTAAAACGAAAAAAACTGCATTTATTATTCTTAACAAATTCTTTATTAATTCCTTTTTACGTGTTTACACATCCGTTCTGTGTTCTTTTAGATTTTAACAATTGTTTTGTCATTTCAAGAAATTCTGTTTTCGATATGTTAAAGTGGTTAAGTGGTTTTTATTTCATTTCCTCTTTATGTCAGATCTTTTCTTCCACTTTTATAAGTACGTCAATAACACGTATTCATATCCATATAAAACTTTCCAGAAACAGTAATGGGCAATACACCTAAACTTTTTTGCGGCTAAAACTTTTGTACCAAGTGTTTAGCAAAACAAATTAACTTTGTTGCTTTTACACGTATACTTAGCATTTCAAATAAATACCCTTCACTGTTACTCCAACATACGTATGTAAATGTATGTAAAAACCCTACAAAAGTGACAAGTATGTGTGTACCAGTTATAAAAAATTTATCCCATAAACTTAAGACAACTCTCCAACCTTTCAATAACCACCCATTATTATGCAAATATTGTTTTAACTATTTATACTCCTCTCAAGATTATAACCTTCATTATTTGATGCCCTTTCAAACTTTGACTTTTTATATAGCAAAGCAACTGCTAACTAAGACAAACGATTACTTATGTATAAACATATGTATGTATGGGTGTATGAAATTTTTAGAAAATTTGTATTTTAAACCAATTAGTAATGTCAAAATGTCATTATGCTTATAAAAGGGTTATCAAGTTCAAGGAATTTAATTGCCATAACTATGTGTATATCTCCAATTTACAAATATGCTGGAATGGATTTATTAAGAATTTATTACAAAAATTCCAGCGACGATTAGTTTTTGTGAATTATAGCAGCATATTTGTGGTTAAACTATAATTTACTAGCTTTGATCAAAGAATTTATACTAAACATTGACCACATAAATACACACATATATAAATTATTTTTATTAGGGGGAATCGTTGTATTTTAGTTTACAAAACTTGCAAGTTCTACTATTGCAATATTATGACAACAATTTATTTAACATTGCAAAAATGCATGAGTGTAAATTACAAAATTAATTTCATGCTTTGTAGCCATTGCATTTTAACAAGGCAATTTGTTTTGGTAATTTTTAGAACCATCCTAATATACATATGTGTGTCCCTGATTATTGTCCGCTTGAGTTGCTATTTAGAATTGCCTGGCTCTTTTAGTGTTTGTAAAATACTAAGAATTATGGATGATATAAGTAGAGTATGTATGTTACGTTTTATGCTTAAATTACGATTGCTAATGATAAAAGCATCATTATTTACTACTCGAAAGAATGTTCCTTTATCTTGTTACGAAATGGATTCCAGGCAAACATACATACGTAAATATTTTATTGCCTGAAGAGTTGTTGATGCAATTGCCCAGTAGTTTATGGGAACTACAGACAAACTTAAACAAGACTCCCTCTCCGGGCTTTTTACTGGATAATCCCTGCTTTCAGCTGATGTTTTGAATCGGTTCTGGCGATTTTATTGGAGAAAGGTAATACAGAGGATATCTATAGACAATCTTGGTAAAAGTTTAGATTAGAAATGCAAATAGTAGGCTCCGAATAAAATCGGAATGTATGTTATCTTTGACGATTAAGGTTATATAGTTGTTGCAATTTTGGTAATTGCTGTTATTAAACTGCGGGGTATATCGGATGAATTGCATAAGAAAGAGACTGACTACCAAACAGGGATGTAAAATTGCTTATAAATTTCCATTTAAAAAAGTACGAATAAAACGATTTGTTACTAAAAATTTTGCCAAAGTTGCTAGCAGGAATTATACTTTTTTAGTACTTTTTGACATTTAAAATATGTACTTTAGTACCCCCACGATATATTGAATATTCTGTGTAGTCTAGTGTATTGACTACTATATATAATAGTCTATGAACTATACTTACAACTAGTCTATTGACTAGTCCAACGGTTCCCAAAAGGGGGTCCGCGGACCCCTAGTGGTCCGTAGCAAAATCCTAGGGGGTCCGCGAAGACGAACGAAAAAAATCATGAATAAAAAATATTCTCTATATGTTAGAAAATATTAAAAATATCTCCAAATTTTTCATAAGTACTAAAATACACAATTTTTATTCAATAATCCCAGATTTGTTGGTGACTTTTTGAATTTTATTGTTTCGGTCGTTTATCAGGATGAAGCTAGGCCCTACAAATTTATTGTTTCACTTTTATAAAGTAAAGTATTACGTGATTTGTAATTTTTATAAATGTATATGTATCGATAATGATTTGCCTTAGAATTAAATACTGTTACTGGTATCCCGGAATATGAAGTTAGGTCACATTTCATAATACTTTTTTAAATTGTAAGCAAAAGTGTTAATCTAGTTAATTTTAAATATAAATATTCCATTCCGACGAGATACACAGATTTTAACTTCATTTTGTTGTCCAATATTATTAAATCAACATCAGAAAATTCATAGCGTTTTGCGTAAATAGTCAAAACCACGCAGTAAAATAATTCGTAGGTATTTTAAAATTTAAATTTAAGATCCAAATTCACAGTACATTCGCAAAGAGTTCAGGTCATATTTTATGTGGGTAACGCATTCCGCAACAACATCGAAGAAGTCTAACTTTCACATATTTTTCCGAAAACTTAGCTTACATACTCAGCTCACTCCTATGCAATCGCAAAAAAATTTAGAAACATGACTCTTTAAGCACATGTCGACAATACTTGATAAAGAAACCTTTTCGCTGCCTTGACGGGAAATGAACATGAAAGCTCTCACGATCATAAAATTAAACATCATGTTAGAAGTCATTCTATATTTAAAACCATGCAATTGAAAACATCTCCGAAATACTAAATATTCTCAATGTACGGGAATATTTTATAGGGTTTATGGACCAGGACTAAGACAATTTTCAGATGAACAATTATTTATAACAATAAGATATCAAAATATGTATGTATGGGGGTCCGTGAAATTAAATAAATTCCTCAAGGGGTCCGCGAAGTAAAAAACGGTGGGAACCGCTGGACTAGTCTATGGACTGGTCTAGAATAGTCTATGGATTGTTATATTGACTGTCCTATAGATCAGTCTATGGATTGACCAGTCTATGCACTAGTCTATGAATTATTCTATCGAATAGTAGGTATTGAATAGTATATGGACCAGTTTATTAACTAGCTTATTGACTAGTCTATGGAGTGGCCTATTGACTAGTCTATGGAATGGTCTATGGACCAGTTAGTCTATGGTCTTGTCCATTCAATTAACTAATATAAGGATTAGTCTATTGACTAATCTATGGACCAGTCTATGTACTATTTATTCTGTTGAGGAATAGTCTAAGTATTGACCAGTCCATGGATTAGATTGTTGACTAGTCTATAGACTAGTTGATCAGTCTATTGATTGGTCTATTGACTAGCCTATGGACTTGTCAAGTTTGTGGACTAGTCTATTGACTAATCTTTGGACCAGTCTATGCACTAGCATATGAAATATTCTAAGTATTGAATAGTATTAGGACTAGTTTATTGACTAGGATATTGGCTAATCTATGAAATGGTTTATGAACTAACTAGTCTATGGTTGGTCTATTGACTAGTCTATGGAGTGGTCTATGAACTAGTTTAGGGGCTAACCTAAGGTTTGATCTTTTGACATATGTATGGACCAGTCCATACGTTAGTCTATGGACTTGTCTTTTGAATTGACTAATCTAAGTACTAGTCTATTGACTAATCTATGGACCAGTTTATGTACTATTCTATAGAGGAATAGTGTAAGTATTGACCAGTCCAGTATTGGATTAGATTGTTGGCTAGTCTATAGACCAGTCTATTGAATAGTATTTTAGCTGTCTGTTGACAAGACTGTGGACTAGTCTTTTCACTAATCTGTTGCACTAGTCCATGGATTAGTTTATGGACACTGTATGTTAATTATCCACTGTATGTTAATATTTGGCCAAATATCGTATTTTTTAAAATATCGTAATTTTCGTCATAAATCGTATTTTTCGTTTAATATAATAATAAAACTTTCTTTAAGTACTTTTCGACAGATATCGCAAGTAATTTTCATCAAAACAAAAATAAGGGCTTAATTATTTAAACATCGTATTTTATACTAAATATCGTAATTTACACAAAAAAATTTTTTGTTGCAAATATTGTATTTCTCGAAAATTAAGCCAAATATCATATTTTTCATGATATTATGTCATATTAAAGTAAAAACTTTTCCCTTTAGTAAAGTTTTATTACCAGTACTCTTTAGAAAGTTTTGAGAGCCACAAAAACGTACTAAACTTCCATTAAGGATAGTATTTCCTCCCTTTTAAAAATGTGTATTAAAATTTTTCAGCAATGTTTATTGATGTTTAAGTGCCTGCAGTTATATGACACCATGGTAACTAGAAATTTAAAATTTTCATACATATTTATAAGAGTAACTACGTTAAATGAAAAAAAAAATTAATGAAATTTCAACACAGATGTTTAGAATTAAGAAAAATTGCTTTAAATTGAAAACTAAAGAATAAAAAGCAGTTTTAATTTAATATTTTTATTAAAACCCATAAAATTGTTTAACAAAATGGCAAAGCATACACATAAGCATAAATAAAACCATTGCATATCTTTAAGGCTTAAGCTGTTACTGAACGCAAAGTGTTGCAGCTTAGCAGGGTGCCATAGATTTAATTTAAGCTCTAGGTATCTGCTATATGCTTTGTTTAATTCTGTTTTCTATTTATCATGCAATTGTTGGTCATTAATAATAATACTTTGGCATTCATTCTATATAGAATTTTTCAATCTGTTGTATTTTCTTGTTGCACTTCATTTGTTTTTTGTTATAATTGTATCCTGCTGGTTTTAATGTCCCAGAATCAGTTTTTTTAATTTACATTTTCATTATTTTTGCATCTTGTTTATATTAATTGCAATAGTTTTGACTTCATTTGGAACATAAAGAAACAAACAAATGAGAAAGAAAAAAAGAAACGTTGAAGGCTAAAATACTTCTGTACGTAAAGCAGAGGGTAAAGTAAATAACCATTACGTTAGGGCAAAACAAAATAAAAGGTTAATTGAAAAGTTTGTGTTAAAGTAAGAGTCTGGACATTTGAGAGGCAGCTAGGTTAGGGGTATAAAGGTATATTTTAAATTACTTTTTAAATTAAAATTGAAAGCTGTAATATTTTGCCAAAGTTATTAAATTTATAAGTGGAATAATACTTAACGTTTTCAAAAGCAATTACAAGAATTAAAGCTTAAATGCTTTGATGTGGTGGTTGTCAAATGGCAACAAGAGGAGGAACAAAAGCAAATATCCGTTAGTAAGGTGGTAGACAAACAAGGGGTGGTCATAGATTTAATATAAATCCTAGGAATTATAAGCAGTTCTTAAGTTTGTTATACAGTTTGTATATTCTAGAGAAATTTTAACCAAGCGAAAAATTTGACAGGTAAAGCACTTTCTAAACTTTTAAATTTGGTCCATGAAAATGTATTATAGTAATTTTTTTGAAAAAGTTCCGCAAATTCTGATATTCTTTCACAAAATATCGTAAATTTTTTGCAAATATCGTACATTTGCAATATTTCCATTTTCCCCTAATTTTCCCCAAATTAAATTTTTTTCTAAATATCGTATTTATCACTAAATTCTTTCACTAAATATTGAATTTTTCTCGAAATTGTTAATATTTCGAATCGTATTTTTCATTATATGTTTAGTGAAAAATACGATATTTAGCCAAATTTCCTAAATTACCATATATATCGTATTTTTTCATCAAATATCGTATTTTTCTCTAACTAATGAATATTTCGCCAAATATAGTATTTTTCACCAAATAGTCAAATTCCCAAAATATCGTATATTTCGTGAAATATAGTAAATTTCACCATTTCGAAAAATATCGATTTTTTCTTCAAATAGTTGTTATTTCTTTAAATATTTTATTTTAGTCAAAAATCGTATTTTTGACTATATTTACGATATTTAGACTTTAGACTAGACTAGACTAGACTATGACTAGACTAGACTATAGACTAGACTATAGACTAGACTATAGACTAGACTATAGACTAGACTATAGACTAGACTATAGACTAGACTATAGACTAGACTATAGACTAGACTATAGACGAGACTATAGACTAGACTATAGACTAGACTATAGACTAGACTATAGACTAGACTATAGACTAGACTATAGACTAGACTATAGACTAGACTATAGACTAGACTATAGACTAGACTATAGACTAGACTATAGACTAGACTATATACTAGACTATATACTAGACTATAGACTAGACTATGGACTAGACTATAGACTAGACTATAGACTAGACTATAGACTAGACTATAGACTAGACTAGACTATAGACTAGACTATAGACTAGACTATAGACTAGACTAGACTAGACTATAGACTAGACTATAGACTAGACTATAGACTAGACTATAGACTAGACTATAGACTAGACTATAGACTAGACTATAGACTAGACTATAGACTAGACTATAGACTAGACTATAGACTAGACTATAGACTAGACTATAGACTAGACTATAGACTAGACTAGACTAGACTATAGACTAGACTATAGACTAGACTATAGACTAGACTATAGACTAGACTATAGACTAGACTATAGACTAGACTTTAAACTAGACTATAGACTGGACTATAGGCTAGACTATATCGTATTTTTCACCTTTTATCGTATTTTTACATAAATCAGGTAATTTTCCTCAAATATCGCATATATCGACTAATATCGCAGTGTATGAAATTGAAACCTAACAAAGATTCGTTTTCCCTAAACATTTTCTTTATTTTTCAGTTTCTCTGCCAGTGGCTAGATGGTTGGTAGCTACTTTAAAACCTCTTATTAGGTCAAAAAATGTTTTTAAAAAATTTTCACTTAGTTATTAGTTGAATGATGTACTTTGTTCAAATATAAGTATATAAGTTTAACAGCAAGTATTGGATTTTCTCTGCACACTATTTAATATTTTATAAACATTTCTTTTACATAGAATTTTTTATAACAATTTTTTTTTCTCCCCTCTATTTACAGATTTGGCACATTTTAAGCGAAAATGTGGTCAATACTAAAAAACATTTCAAACAACTGGCCCACAACAAGTATACTAAATAATACTTAAAGGAAAAAAGAAAAGCAGAGATAAAGAACATCAAGCTTAATGCAAACATAGTTTTTCCCGTACCAAAACTCTGATAAACGAAAAGTAGAAGAGAGAAAAAAAATGAAATATTTTTTAAATATTTTACTAATGAGCTTAATACCCACATTGAGTTTACAACATAAGTACCAACAGCAACAAGAAGAAAAATTGCCAACAGGAGCAGCCTTAGCAGCAGACGATTTTCTAATGGAAACCAAAACTGAAGACAACTTTTTAGATATAACCTCTTCAAAAGCTAATGCTTTGTCGGCTGTACTCGAGGACCAATTAAAGCCCACCTTAAAATTGTTTGAATTTGATGCTGTCAACTTTTATCGCCAACTAAATGCCACTATGTATGGTGGTGTGGGTGGTTTTAATTTCTCCCTGTCCAATTCCAGCTATGATGGTTATGAGGATGAGGGTTATGGCTGCAATTCGGGTCAACATACCATCATTAATCTTATCACCATGATACTTTACTCGGTGGTGTGCATTATAGGTTTATTTGGCAATACATTAGTTATTTATGTAGTTTTGAGATTTTCCAAAATGCAGACGGTAACTAATATTTACATATTAAATCTGGCCATAGCGGATGAATGTTTCCTCATAGGCATTCCTTTTCTATTGTACACCATGCAGATAGGAAGTTTTCAATTTGGTGAATATGCCTGCAAGGCTTATATGGTGAGTACTTCCATAACACAATTCACTTCTTCCATATTCCTGCTCATTATGTCGGCTGACCGGTATATAGCTGTTTGTCATCCCATTTCCTCGCCGCGTTATCGCACGCCTTTGGTATCGAAAATGGTTTCGGGTATTGCTTGGTTAACCTCGGTGCTCTTAATGTTGCCGGTGATTTTATTTGCCAATACCGTGGAGAATGGCGAGCATAGATCTTGCAACATTAAGTGGCCAGAAGCTCAGAATACCCAATCGGGTACCACATTTATACTGTACTCATTGGCCTTGGGTTTCGCTACGCCTCTTATCTTCATTTTAGGCTTCTACTGCTTGGTTATACGCAAACTGCATACAGTGGGTCCCAAGCACAAGTCCAAAGAGAAGAAGAGGTCACATCGAAAAGTCACCAAACTGGTGTTAACAGTGATTACAGTATACATACTATGTTGGTTACCCTATTGGATATCCCAGGTAGCTTTAATAACATCGCCACCCGGCAATTGTGTATCACGTTTGGAGATAACCATATTTCTTTTAGTTGGTTGTTTGGGTTACTCCAACTCGGCCATGAATCCCATACTCTATGCCTTTTTAAGTGATAATTTCAAGAAATCTTTTATGAAAGCATGCACCTGTGCGGCCCGCAAAGATGTCAATGCACAATTACAATTGGAGAATAGTTTATTCCCTAAATTTAACAAATCAAGACCCTCGGATAAACTACTCTCTAATACTAAACAGAAACAGAAAAATTCGATACTAAATCGTAAAAATAATAAAGCGAAAAATATGGCCAGCTCCTCGGTGGCCACTACCATAACCTGTACCACCAATACCACTACCTTAGAGGCCGGCAATAATATAGCCATTTGTCCTTCCACACAAATGAAACATCTTTTAGAAAATCCTGCCAGTCAACCCACTACTTCCTCTCATGACTATAACAGCCAGCTTACCGCCATACAAGGGGGCATAAGTGAAAATTCTAATTTAGAAAATTCCTCAGAATGTTCAGATACTCCTTCAGCTGCCGCAGCAGCAGCTGTTAAACCTCCTGTCTTACATACCGATTTATAAGAGCGAAACTATAAGAGTCCTTTACAAGCTAAAGAGTGCATAGTTGTTTTAAAGCAACATCATACTCAGCAGCATCATTCTCTTAATCAATTATAATAGTAGAATTTAAAAATTCAACAAATTAATTTAAATTTAGATAGTACTTTAGAAATTGAGGAATTATAACCATTAAGCAAGTTTGATATTAATTTTGTGACAAAATATATTAAAATACAAATTAAATTTAATCACTTAAGTTGTAAACTAAAGTAGTTTTAAGTTTAAAAAAAATGTGCTTAAGTTTTTTTTTTAATTGTAAGAAATTTAAAATACTCTTCCCTTTATGAAAAATGAGCAGTTTATAAGGTCCAATATAAAAGAATTTACTACTTGACAAAAACTGTAAGGAAAAACTTTCGATTATTTAGTAGATAAATATCTTAATTTTGGAAATAGTTTTATTAAAAGAATAAAAGCTTTTGAAGTTCCTTTAAGGTACAGTGGTGAACAAAAGTCAAGTGCTAGTCAATTTACATGAGCAGTGTTACTATGAGTTTTTAAAGAGAGCTTTTACAAGCCAAGATTTTCTTTCCTAAACCTCAAAAAACAATAGTTAATATTCAAATGAAGAAAATTAAAAGCTTTTGCTAGAAATGCTTACTAAAGTCTGCCATTAAGTTTAAAACACTAACAGCTTTTATCTACAACTGTACTATATTCGTTGTATAGAGAAAAGCTTTCTATAAAATTAAAAGCTTTCTATTAATCTTATTAGAACACGAGCTTTTGCTAGAAACTGAAAAATAAAATGAAGTTTAACAAAACTTAGTGTGAAAAACTAAAAGCTTTTAACTACAAATAGTTATATTCATTAATTAGTGAAAAGCTTTCTGTTAAATCAATAAAATTTTCATTTTAATTAATGTTTATTTTCTAATTTAAAAGCTTGTATAAAGAACTTTTCCTAAATCCATTTATTAAAAATACTGGCATTAAAGCTTTTATCTACAAATGTTCTATATTTGTTATTTAGAGAAAAGTTTTCTATAAAATCAATACAATTTTCTTATTTCAATTCGAGCTTTTGCTAGAAACTTGATACACTAAAGGCTTTTAACTAGAAATTGTTATATTCCTTAAAGTTTTCCATTAAATCAATAAAATTTATCTTTTTCACGCATGTTTATTTTCTAATTTAAAAGCTTTTATCAAGAGCTTTTGCTAAATCTATGTATTAATAAGAAATATAAATTTAAATCTGAAATGCTTAATTTCTCTTTTTTTAAATAGGTATAAATATTAACGAAACTTTATAAAAAATAAAAGCTTTTGATTAAAACTTTTTCTTAATAGTTAAAGCAAAAACATTTGGATATTTTTAGAAACTTAATGAAACTTTTTGTTATAATTAAAAGCTTTCAGTTGAAGTTTAGTTTTTTGTCAATAAAAGCTTATATTTTATATTAAAAGCTTTTGCAAAAAAAACTTAAGAAAGCTTTTAAACATGTTATTATTCTTAACGAATTTTATAACATTCTAAACTAACATCTTTTAATGCAAGCTATCGATTTTTAGGGAAAAGTTTTGATGAAACTTTCAAAAAGCTTTTGAACTATGTTCAAAACTAAAATTATTTAATAAAACCGTTTTTAATATTCGATTCATAGGTTGTTTACTACTGAAAACTTTTTGTGATTTACAAATTAACAAAAGCTTTTAAACATTAGCTTTTTAATGTTAGCTTAGTTCAGATTAGCTGCTACATAAAGCTGGACATTTTTTATATGTTAACGATTTGAAAAGCTATAAATTTTAGACATATTTTTCGTCAGAACTTTTGCACTCTTAAAAGCTTAAGTTGAACTACGAATACTTTTGTCCATCACTGTAAATTTGTGCAATTAATTCCTATACTATATAACAACTATAAAATCCAAATTAATTTTAAAACATTTTTATACTTAAAAGTTTTCTATAGATTTTTTTCAAACAAAATCATTTTTCATTAAAACCCGGCATCTAATGCGCAGTCGTCAGTTGTATTATCCCTTTTTTAAGACAAAAACAAAACAAAATGCTTTAAAACTTTTGTCAACTAGCAACACTCTAATAATGCACCAAAATTAAGTTAAAAAACCAAAAAGAAATTAAGAATAAACGAATTTAATTAAGCATTTTAGAAAATTATAAAAAAATTGTGAATCAAAAAAATATAAAAAAAATATTTTAAAAACTTACTGAAATTAACCCTGCATGGGAGAAAAGAGTTATCTGAAAATAAAACAGATACGGGGTATTAAAAAAACAATTATAAAAAAATAACGAATAAAATAAATCTTAAAATTAGAAATAAATTTTAAAAATTTTGTACATATTAAAAATAAAAAGTAATTAATGTTAAAACTAAAAAAATAAATAAAATTTTTATTTATAAAACAATTAACTTAAATGTAGTCTACTTTATAATATAAATTTATTAAACAAAAAACTAAAGGTTAAATTTAATATAAAACGTCAAACGTTTCCTTTTTTTCTAAATATTACTTTTGTTTTTTTATAATTTCTAGTTTGTTTTTTTTTATCTAATTTTAATTAAATATATTTATATAAGTACCTAAAAAGTTAAGCTAATTTTATATAAACAAACAATTATAAATGTTAAATGTTAAAAAAAAAGAATAAACTCTTTATTATTTTCATAATAAAAACCACAAACTCATATAAATTAAATAACATTTTAAATTACAGGAAACTTTTCATCATTTTATATGTAAAAGTATGAAAACAACAAAAAACACACAATTATTAAATAAATATGTATTACAAAATCTTTGAAATAAATTAAATAAATACATTTTTGTTAAAAATTATTTAAAAAATAAACACAAACAAATAAAATGATATAAAAAAGAAAATAGTTTATTTAAAAATGTTTTATTTGTTTTTCTCTTCAAAATGGATGTGCTAAATATCAAATAGAAAAATTAAATTATTTGATTTTTTGTAAAACAAAAATTAAAATAAATAAACAAATTTATGAAATAAATAAAAATAAAAAACAACACATGATTAACAAATTAAAAACACAAAACTTCAAAGTCATAGTCATTAAACATATCTAAATGACCCATTTTCTAAAAGGACGGAGTAGAAATGTACCAATTAGTGTAAGGAAATCACTAGGGGGTTAAACATTAAATCTGATTCCATGTTGTCTGGTGCTATTTTTAGCTATTTCTACTTAATGTAAAATATGTTTACAATTTTACGAAAAACATTCCTTGAATTTATCTTATTGAGCACATTAGTATTAAAAAAAGCCAATTTTCTCTATAGTCTAGTCTATAGTCTAGTCTATAGTCTAGTCTATAGTCTAGTCTATAGTCTAGTCTATAGTCTAGTCTATAGTCTAGTATAGTCTAGTCTATAGTCTAGTCTATAGTCTAGTCTATAGTCTAGTCTATAGTCTAGTCTATAGTCTAGTCTATAGTCTAGTCTATAGTCTAGTCTATAGTCTAGTCTATAGTCTAGTCTATAGTCTAGTCTATAGTCTAGTCTATAGTCTAGTCTATAGTCTAGTCTATAGTCTAGTCTATAGTCTAGTCTATAGTCTAGTCTATAGTCTAGTCTATAGTCTAGTCTATAGTCTAGTCTATAGTCTAGTCTATAGTCTAGTCTATAGTCTAGTCTATAGTCTAGTCTATAGTCTAGTCTATAGTCTAGTCTATAGTCTAGTCTATAGTCTAGTCTATAGTCTAGTCTATAGTCTAGTCTATAGTCTAGTCTATAGTCTAGTCTATAGTCTAGTCTATAGTCTAGTCTATAGTCTAGTCTATAGTCTAGTCTGTCTATAGTCTAGTCTATAGTCTAGTCTATAGTCTAGTCTATAGTCTAGTCTATAGTCTAGTCTATAGTCTAGTCTATAGTCTAGTCTATAGTCTAGTCTATAGTCTAGTCTATAGTCTAGTCTATATAGTCTAGTCTAGTCTATAGTCTAGTCTATAGTCTAGTCTATAGTCTAGTCTATAGTCTAGTCTATAGTCTAGTCTATAGTCTAGTCTATAGTCTAGTCTATAGTCTAGTCTATAGTCTAGTCTATAGTCTAGTCTATAGTCTAGTCTATAGTCTAGTCTATAGTCTAGTCTATAGTCTAGTCTATAGTCTAGTCTATAGTCTAGTCTATAGTCTAGTCTATAGTCTAGTCTATAGTCTAGTCTATAGTCTAGTCTATAGTCTAGTCTATAGTCTAGTCTATAGTCTAGTCTATAGTCTAGTCTATAGTCTAGTCTATAGTCTAGTCTATAGTCTAGTCTATAGTCTAGTCTATAGTCTAGTCTATAGTCTAGTCTATAGTCTAGTCTATAGTCTAGTCTATAGTCTAGTCTATAGTAGTCTATAGTCTAGTCTATAGTCTAGTCTATAGTCTAGTCTATAGTCTAGTCTATAGTCTAGTCTATAGTCTAGTCTAGTCTATAGTCTAGTCTATAGTCTAGTCTATAGTCTAGTCTATAGTCTAGTCCAGTGATGCCAGGAGATTTTTTTCAGAAATCCCTACGCTTATGAGAAAAAATCCCTTTTTTCCCTACACCCACTTTTTATTTTCCCTACATTTTTCCCTACACTACTTTTTTCCATTTTTTTCAAAGTTTATCTTAAAAAAATACAAAAATAACATCAAAAACTAAAATATTAGCTCCGTTTTATAATATAAATATATGTATGTATTTTTTTTTAATTTTTAGGAATGAAATTTCTAGAATTTAAATTTTAAATTTTTTTTCTTTCAATTTTACATCATACAAATCTTCCAACCCTGACTCTTCAGTTAAGATTAAAAAAAAACAATTGAAAGATTTATGGCAGTATATCGAATCGTGATAAAAATTTATTTTATGTGCCTCCAACAAAAAAATTTTCATAAAATAATTATTTTAAATAAGGTTTACTTTTGCGTTTACTTTTTGCGGTTTACTTTTATAAATTTTCAGAACATTAAATTCATTTTTTCAATCCTGAGTTACTGCATTAAGCCCCCGACTACTCTATCTATAAGGAGTCAGAATATATCGCCCTACAGGATTGGCATAATCCAAAAAGTCGTTTCAAGAAAAATGGATATGAATATTTAATGACATTTAACTATTTTTTTAATAACTTTTAAACAAATCAAGGGGTTTTAAAAATCCAGATTCAGATAGTTGAGGTTAATATGTTTCTCATCTAAATTGAAATTAAATTTTTAGTTGTCTAATATTCACAAAAACGTGGGTTTTAGTTTTTACGTTTACAAAAAATCGATTTCACATCGAAAATAATAGACATATTTGAAATTTCATAAATCTATATGAAAGATTTTAGTATGTCGCATGTTTTGAAGACCTTAGTTCAAGAAAGCCGAATTTTGGATTATGCCAGTCTTGTAGCGATATGTAGGTACATATATTGTATAAATTACAAGCGGAATTTTTACTAACGATACAATTAAAACTGATTTCATTTTTAATTTAAAAGTTTAATACATGAAAGAGTATATTTTTAGTTGTTAAAAACTATGAATTTGAAAAATCCCTACAATTTGACAATAGTAAGAAATCTTTCCCTTTTTCCCTACACGTGAAATTTTTGATAAAAATCCCTACAAAAAGGGAAAAATCCCTACACTTGGCATCACTGGTCTAGTCTATAGTCTAGTCTATAGTCTAGTCTATAGTCTAGTCTATAGTCTAGTCTATAGTCTAGTCTATAGTCTAATCTATAGTCTAGTCTATAGTCTAGTCTATAGTCTAGTCTATAGTCTAGTCTATAGTCTAGTCTATAGTCTAGTCTATAGTCTAGTCTATAGTCTAGTCTATAGTCTAGAATAAAGTCTAGTCTATAGTCTAGTCTATAGTCTAGAATATAGTCTAGTCTATAGTCTAGTATATAGTCTAGTCTATAGTCTAGTCTATAGTCTAGTCTATAGTCTAGTCTATAGTCTAGTCTATAGTCTAGAATATAGTCTAGTCTATAGTCTAGTATATAGTCTAGTCTATAGTCTAGTCTATAGTCTAGTCTGTAGTCTATAGTAGTCATTAGTATAGTCTAGTCTGTAGTCTATAGTAGTCATTAGTATAGTCTAGTCTGTAATGTAGTCTATTGTTTAGTCCAGTCCATTGTCCAGTATAAAGTCTGGTCTATAGTCTAGCCTATACTCATTTTCAAGCATTTAGGCCCAACTTTCCAAAACCATATTATTAGGGTATTTAAATGTCTCATAAGCGTAGGGATTTTTTTCAGAAATCCCTACGCTTATGAGAAAAAATCCCTTTTTTCCCTACACCCACTTTTTATTTTCCCTACATTTTTCCCTACACTACTTTTTTCCATTTTTTTCAAAGTTTATCTTAAAAAAATACAAAAATAACATCAAAAACTAAAATATTAGCTCCGTTTTATAATATAAATATATGTATGTATTTTTTTTTAATTTTTAGGAATGAAATTTCTAGAATTTAAATTTTAAATTTTTTTTCTTTCAATTTTACATCATACAAATCTTCCAACCCTGACTCTTCAGTTAAGATTAAAAAAAAACAATTGAAAGATTTATGGCAGTATATCGAATCGTGATAAAAATTTATTTTATGTGCCTCCAACAAAAAAATTTTCATAAAATAATTATTTTAAATAAGGTTTACTTTTGCGTTTACTTTTTGCGGTTTACTTTTATAAATTTTCAGAACATTAAATTCATTTTTTCAATCCTGAGTTACTGCATTAAGCCCCCGACTACTCTATCTATAAGGAGTCAGAATATATCGCCCTACAGGATTGGCATAATCCAAAAAGTCGTTTCAAGAAAAATGGATATGAATATTTAATGACATTTAACTATTTTTTTAATAACTTTTAAACAAATCAAGGGGTTTTAAAAATCCAGATTCAGATAGTTGAGGTTAATATGTTTCTCATCTAAATTGAAATTAAATTTTTAGTTGTCTAATATTCACAAAAACGTGGGTTTTAGTTTTTACGTTTACAAAAAATCGATTTCACATCGAAAATAATAGACATATTTGAAATTTCATAAATCTATATGAAAGATTTTAGTATGTCGCATGTTTTGAAGACCTTAGTTCAAGAAAGCCGAATTTTGGATTATGCCAGTCTTGTAGCGATATGTAGGTACATATATTGTATAAATTACAAGCGGAATTTTTACTAACGATACAATTAAAACTGATTTCATTTTTAATTTAAAAGTTTAATACATGAAAGAGTATATTTTTAGTTGTTAAAAACTATGAATTTGAAAAATCCCTACAATTTGACAATAGTAAGAAATCTTTCCCTTTTTCCCTACACGTGAAATTTTTGATAAAAATCCCTACAAAAAGGGAAAAATCCCTACACTTGGCATCACTGGTCTAGTCTATAGTCTAGTCTATAGTCTAGTCTATAGTCTAGTCTATAGTCTAGTCTATAGTCTAGTCTATAGTCTAATCTATAGTCTAGTCTATAGTCTAGTCTATAGTCTAGTCTATAGTCTAGTCTATAGTCTAGTCTATAGTCTAGTCTATAGTCTAGTCTATAGTCTAGTCTATAGTCTAGAATAAAGTCTAGTCTATAGTCTAGTCTATAGTCTAGAATATAGTCTAGTCTATAGTCTAGTATATAGTCTAGTCTATAGTCTAGTCTATAGTCTAGTCTATAGTCTAGTCTATAGTCTAGTCTATAGTCTAGAATATAGTCTAGTCTATAGTCTAGTATATAGTCTAGTCTATAGTCTAGTCTATAGTCTAGTCTGTAGTCTATAGTAGTCATTAGTATAGTCTAGTCTGTAGTCTATAGTAGTCATTAGTATAGTCTAGTCTGTAATGTAGTCTATTGTTTAGTCCAGTCCATTGTCCAGTATAAAGTCTGGTCTATAGTCTAGCCTATACTCATTTTCAAGCATTTAGGCCCAACTTTCCAAAACCATATTATTAGGGTATTTAAATGTCGGCTATACCAATATACACTTTCTTACTTTTCAGTTGTGCATTTTATTGTAAATTCTATGATTTCACATCAATTATTGAACTGATTTTCTATACCCCTTCTCCAACCATTTCATAATCATTATCTCAAAATTTGCTCATCTGCCATTTATTTGTTTTCATTTGCATAAATATGACTATTAATTACTTACACTTTATAAATTGTTTTTGTGTATACAAAATTCAAAAAATTTTCCCTTTTTCCGCGGTAATTATGACGTTTGGTACAGCGGTCATATAAATACATTTGCCAGTACATTATAATTAAATTTTATTGCTACGTTATTTTCAAAACAAAGAAACAAACGAATGAAAATAAAATGTGTGTGTTTTTAATGTTTATAGATCTTTCAAATTGTGCGATTTTAAATAAAACACACAAAAATTCATTTTTAAACATATAATTTGTTGTAGTTTTTAAAAAATATTTTTTGTTTGATATTCTACAAATAAAATCGATTAAATAAAACAATGGTTAGTTGATATCTTCTGCTGCTGATGGTTAGAAATACATATATATTTGAAATGCTTTTTTGAATAGATTTTAAAATGGATTAAAATTATCGTTTGTACGTCATGGCAAAAATATTCATAGAAAATAAACATAAACGATATAGAATTTATGTTTATTTTGCTAAAATGTTTTTTTAAAATTAACATTTAAATTTAAAGAAAGGAATTGCAAATGACATCAGAGAAAAGTGCTGCACACTTTTGAGGGCAAATAAATGGAATTTTTTCTAAAATTAACAATTTTAATGTTATTTTTAGATATTAGCTTAAAGGTGTTAAATATCTATTAATAATATTTTTAGAATTGAAATGAAAAAGTATTAAATTATTACTTAGGATGATATAGGACTAATTATGGAAATTATTGCATACTTTTGGGGGCACTACACAAAATAAAGTATTGCATTACAGCTTTTAGCTGCAAATTTTAATAAAAACAATTTGCTACAATAACATCGGTTGTTCTAGATGTTGTTTAAAGTTTTTAGATAAATATTTAACATACCACTCTCTCAGAAAAACATACATATTTACATATGTACTTGAAAATTTAAATATAACAAAAATCTAAAATTTTTCTTTACTTTATATTTCCTATTGAGGCAAGTATTTTACAACAAAACATTTATTTAGGTAATCCAACAAAAATATACAATAAAATACCAAAAATTGTATTCAAATTCTTTGAAAATTTGGTAAAAGGATTTTATAAAATAAAATTGTGTTCAAAAGTTAAATTTCTACATGTTTAATATTTATATTATATTTTTTACTTATTATTATTCTTTAATTTGTAAAATGTACTCAAAAGCTGAGTAACGTTACTGGTTTTGTTAGAAATTCCTAGAATTAGAAGGAATATTGTTTTTTTTAAGTTTTAGAAAGAAAGAAAGGGTTTTTTGTTATAAACAGTTCTCCCCTCGAGTAATAGTTTATTTTTCTCTTTTTTATCTATTCAAAAATAATTTAGTTATTTTCTAGAAAAACACCAACACATATTTTTTTCTTAGCAAATATGTTTGTTATTTGTCTAAAATATATATTTTTTTATTTTCTTTACTCCTTTTGAAACTTAATTAAATAATTTTAGAACAAAAGTGGATTTGTTTTTATAAAATTTTTCCTTGGTTACAAAAGAGAAATGAGTGGGAGCTAGTTAATGATAACATTGGTTCTGGGAATGACCTTTAAAATTGCACCATAGAAAACAGATATTCGAATCTGTCTATTTGACACATATGGTAGGTGCCACGCCTTCGATTTCTAATCCATCTATTCTATCCCCAAAAATGTTTACATGAATCTTCATAAAGTTTGTTAAAATTTTAGGATTCTAGAACGAATAGTTTCTCAGATATAAACATTTTTGTATTCAATTCTCATTTGAGATGCCACGCCTCCCATTGCTAGTCCGTCTATATTTTGTTTTGAATATTCTTATTGATACTAAAATGGCTCTAAAAATATTTAAGGATTCTAGTTATATTTTTCCAGATATACCAATTTGTGTTTTGGGAGTGCCACGCCCACTATACCTAGACTGCCCATTTTCCCCAAGTGTTCAAAATTGGTGGACTCTAGTTGTTGCACTTTCTGAGATATGCCACTTTAATGCTTATAAAAGAACTAATTAAAAATGTATTTTAGTTTAAAAAGAACGAAATTTAAATCTAAAAAACCAAAAAGTACTTTTAGTTAAAAAAGTACCAACAACAAAAAGTACCTTCATTCAAAAAAGTGCAAAATTCCAGAAAAATTACCTTATTTCTGTATTATATGAGAAAACAAAAAGTACTTTTTTATTTTTACACTTCAAAATCATTTGAAATACGAGACTACAGCTAAACTTTTTGCCTACACCGTCACCCACGGAATTCATTGCAGCATTACGTAATATTTACGTAAATTGTTTTTATCAAAGAATTTACACACTCTGTAATTAACTTTTGATAAACTTATCTTACTCAGTAATTTAATATTCAATTGTGCCCCGTTATTTTACACATTTTTGAAAGAGTACACGTGTTAAGAGCTAAATGGAAAATTGTTGAGAAATTCAAATTAAAAAATGTTTTGGCACGTTTACGCGCTCTTTAAAACGCTGATACCAAGGTAATAGTTAAAGAAATTAATATTCTAAGTGAAAGTATTTTCTTTAGCCATTTGATATTAAACAAATAATAAAATTATTTATAGCAAGGTAGTTGTGACCGCTGCTATACTACTCCCACAGGGAATTAATCAATCAATTTTATTAAAATCAAAGAAATTGTTCAAGTAAAACATATTTACACAAAGTATTAAGTAAATATCAAGGTTTTTGCTTTAAAAATGAAAATTGTTTTCACGCAAATTATAATGTTAACTGCAAGGTATACATTACTTTTAACAACACACCTTATGGTGATTGTTGGACAGAATTTAAAGCATATTATTAGGCTATATTAATGTTTAAGGGGACCAGTTTTATTTAGAACCAAAATTTAAAAAGAAAGCTTTGTTACAATAAACCAAAAAAACCATTAGTCATTATTGACATTTTTCTCTATTGTAGGAGGGAGGCCTTTGTATATAAAACAGCAGGCAGAAGTAATGTAAAGGGGCTGAGCGTACGGGGAGTTGTAGGCAAGTGTTGTCTCATCATAGGCCCGCCAGTTATTTTAAAAGTAAATATTGTCAAGTAATGTTAACTCTAGTAAAAAGTTCTTTTTTTTCAGCCTGTTTTTTGCTTTTCCTACAACTGTTGTCTTGCTCTGTTAATATTTGCATTACAACATGACTTTTAATCTAAACATTTATCTTGTTAAATGTTTTTCTACTTTTTCTTCCGTTCTACCCCTATATATTGCCAACATCAGTGTTTTTATTTCAGTGAATTCTAAATATGTAGCTATTGTTTGCCACTGTATTTCATTTTTTCTTTTTGTTTCCACAATTCGCTGTTTTTTTCCCTCATGGTTTTATTTCTATGCCATTCATTATTTTGCCACATCTCTAATTTAAGGTTTGGGGTTTTTTCTTTAGCCATTTATATACACTCGAGTGGTCATTTTGTCTTGTAACAATTTTTTCTCGATATTATTTTAT
Organism: Lucilia sericata; assembly: GCF_015586225.1. NCBI lineage: Eukaryota > Metazoa > Arthropoda > Insecta > Diptera > Calliphoridae > Lucilia > Lucilia sericata. The sequence goes on along the minus strand of NW_023994056.1, from coordinate 867,692 downwards.
ATGCTGCTTTCCATTAAATCTATGTTTGTGTGTTAAAAATCCTTTAATTTTTCTCTTTTGGCATGTCCTATTATACACATCTGTATGTGTAAATCTAACTTTAGTCAGCCAACATGACAAATTTTCCAGCATATGTTGGTAATTTGTTACTTATTGTCTCTGTTTATATGTCCATCTTAACCAACCCAGGCCCTCTACCAAGTTCAAGAAATAAAAAATCTGGTTCTGTTTCTTGTCAAAGCAGAAACCTTCTTGATGGGATTCTGTTCCTATGTATTGTTGTTTTTATTTTATCAATTGATCAAGAGTTGTTTGGTTTCTTTCTTTCCATATCGTTCGTTTCTTTTGTTTACAAATAATAACAATAAATTACCGAAAAGTGTAAATAAAAATCAGCATTTTTATGGGAAATTTTTTTGTTAACAAAAAGGGCAGTAAGTACTAAATTAAAATATTTCTAAGTATTTGTAAGTTAATGGAATTTTTCTTGGCAGTCATATGGATGGCATGAAATAAATTATGAAATTCCTAAATGGCCAGTAATTTGAAAAAATAAACATAGATAAATGAGATTTTTATTATACTACCTAATTTTTTATATATTTATTTTATATTGAAAAGGGATAAAAGATTTATGGTGACAAACGATATTGTTTTAACAACAAACATTAAATAAAAACTTTACGAAATTTATACACAAAGAAAAAATGAAAAAGAATTCATATAAAAATATACAACAAAATTTATTTTTTAATTAATTACTACAGAATTAACACTGAACTAGAACTGAACTAGAACTGAACTAGAACTGAACTAGAACTGAACCAGAACTGAACTAGAACTGAACTAGAACTGAACTAGAACTGAACTAGAACTGAACTAGAAGTGAAGTAGAAGTGAAGTAGAAGTGAACTAGAACTAAACTAGAAGTGAACTAGAAGTGAACTAGAACTGAACTATACCTGAACTAGAAATGAACTAGAACTGAACTAGAACTGAACTAGAACTGAACTAGAACTGAACTAGAACTGAACTAGAACTGAACTTGAACTGAACTAGAACTGAACTATGAACTAGAACTGAACTAGAACTGAACTAGAACTGAACTAGAACTGAACTAGAACTGAACTAGAACTGAACTAGAACTGAACTAGAACTGAACTAGAACTGAAGAACTGAACTAGAACTGAACTAGAACTGAACTAGAACTGAACTAGAACTGAACTAGAACTGAACTAGAACTGAACTAGAACTGAACTAGAACTGAACTAGAACTGAACTAGAACTGAACTAGAACTGAACTAGAACTGAACTAGAACTGAACTAGAACTGAACTAGAACTGAACTAGAACTGAACTAGAACTGAACTAGAACTGAACTAGAACTGAACTAGAACTGAACTAGAACTGAACTAGAACGGAACTAGAACTGAACTAGAACTGAACTAGAACTGAACTAGAACTGAACTAGAACTGAACTAGAGAACTGAACTAGAACTGAACTAGAACTGAACTAGAACTGAACTAGAACTGAACTAGAAAAAACTGAACTAGAACTGAACTAGAACTGAACTAGAACTGAACTAGACTGAACTAGAACTGAACTAGAACTGAACTAGAACTGAACTAGAACTGAACTAGAACTGAACTAGAACTGAACTAGAACTGAACTAGAACTGAACTAGAACTGAACTAGAACTGAACTAGAACTGAACTAGAACTGAACTAGAACTGAACTAGAACTGAACTAGAACTGAACTAGAACTGAACTAGAACTGAACTAGAACTGAACTAGAACTGAACTAGAACTGAACTAGAACTGAACTAGAACTGAACTAGAACTGAACTAGAACTGAACTAGAACTGAACTAGAACTGAACTAGAACTGAACTAGAACTGAACTAGAACTGAACTAGAACTGAACTAGAACGACTAGAACTGAACTAGAACTGAACTAGAACTGAACTAGAACTGAACTAGAACTGAACTGAACTAGAACTGAACTAGAACTGAACTAGAACTGAACTAGAACTGAACTAGAACTGAACTAGAACTGAACTAGAACTGAACTAGAACTGAACTAGAACTGAACTAGAACTGAACTAGAACTGAACTAGAACTGAACTAGAACTGAACTAGAACTGAACTAGAACTGAACTAGAACTGAACTAGAACTGAACTAGATCTGAACTAGAACTGAACTAGAACTGAACTAGAACTGAACTAGAACTGAAACTAGAACTGAACTAGAACTGAACTAGAACTGAACTAGAACTGAACTAGAACTGAACTAGATCTGAACTAGAACTGAACTAGAACTGAACTAGAACTGAACTAGAACTGAACTAGAACTGAACTAGAACTGAACTAGAACTAAACTAGAACTAAACTAGAACTGAACTAGAACTGAACTAGAACTGAACTAGAACTGAACTAGAACTGAACTAGAACTGAACTAGAACTAGAACTGAATTAGAACTGCACTAGAACGGAACTAGAACGGAACTAAGACCTAGTTCAGTTTTAGTAGTAACTTAGTTGATTGTTGATGAAAAATCATTTTTAAAGTTCTTCTTTTCATTCTTGCTGTTTCGAATGAGTCTAATGTTATTATTATTTAGTATTTTACTTATGACCTAAAACGATAATTATAGTTATTTGATGTTAGTATATTAATTTAGTAAAATTTTGGGTTTTCCCTCCCCAAAAACTCAAGTTAGTATGTATTTTAAGCTTTTAAATTAAGGACCCCTAAGGATTTTTATGACTGTTACGATTAATATTTGTGCAAACACGAAATAAGTAACTTAACTGAAAATATGGAATATGTTTATAAATAATTGAAATGCAAACAACAATCAGTAGTTAAAGACTTTAATTTATTTAAAAAAAATCATAAATTTTTATTATAACAACCAAAACAGGCAAGTTTTTTGATTTCAATTTTGCGTGACTTAAGCAACATAAACTGCAACAGCAAACGTTTAAAATTTATAAACCATTTCACAAAACAAATTGATTTACCGCCAAAAGTAGTTAAGCATATTAAACGGAAACGTTTTTCGTTTTCAATGTGAAACTGTTTGTTAGATTTTTATATTTAATTCATGTCAACTGATTGAAATAAAAATATTTGGTAACAAAAAATTCTTTATGAAAAATACCACATCAAAAACATCAAATGGAAATTGTAGTTATATTTTCAGTTACAGGCATTTTATTTAATTAAAATGGCATAAATGTTATTATTGGAACTTGTACTGACATACAGTCATTGAATTATTGAATATGGAGGGGGAAAGTGCAAAAGCCAGCTTTGAAATTAGTTCTATAACCATAATCTAAGTACTTGTGTTAAGCTCTTAATTAAAAAAAATGCCAAACATTAGTTACTTTTAACCAATCAACACTTCAAATTTGTTTGGCTGCTCTTAATGTGTTCGATTCGTCTATCAATACATCACTCCAAATGTTGAACTCATACAATTCAATTTTGAAAATATAAAAACCACATATTCCAACTCGCATGTTGTAGCACTCAAAATCAGCAAAAATGTTTGATTGGTGGACTTAACAAATATCATGAAAAACACAAAAACACTGAAACAAAAATTGTAGGTAATATGTAAGCATCCCATTTGTTTGTAAGCAGCAAAACTCAAAAACTCTTAGATAGAATATTTTCCATAAATATTTTTTCAGTGTACTCCCATACTAATATTTCGAAAACCATTTCTTTTATATTTTGAACAATTATAACGGTAGAATGAATTAAACGGAAACACCTGAATTAAATGGTGTTTGTGTTGCAAATGTACATGAATGACAAAATCGACAAAATATAAAATGTTTTAAATGTTACTGTGACACAAATGTTAAGCTTGCGGTGTGAACACAAAATTCAATGTCCTGCATTGATAAATAAATCCTAAGCAACAACAAAAAAGGAAAACACCAATAACGACAACATCGGAGTACAACAGATACATGAAGTGAAATGTATATAAATACGAAAATGGTTTGATGTCAAACATAAAGTGATAAATGATATAAAAACTGGTATCTGTAGGTAGCTATTTACGTAAGTATGTCGAAATTTTATTTTACTCAATACAAATAACGATTTAAGGAAAATTGTAGAAGATAAAGAGAAAATAAATAAAGTTGGATTAAAATTTAAGTTTATTTGAATGGAGTTAAAAGGTACTTTAGGTTGACAATTTAGATTGTTCTGTTCTAGTTCCGTTTTGGTTTAGTTCTAGCTCAGTTCTAGTTCAGTTCTAGTTCAGTTCTAGTTCTAGTTCAGTTCTAGTTCAGTTCTAGTTCAGTTCTAGTTCAGTTCTAGTTCAGTTCTAGTTCAGTTCTAGTTCAGTTCTAGTTCAGTTCTAGTTCAGTTCTAGTTCAGTTCTAGTTAAGTTCTAGTTCAGTTCTAGTTCAGTTCTAGTTCAGTTCTAGTTCAGTTCTAGTTCAGTTCTAGTTCAGTTCTAGTTCAGTTCTATTTCAGTTCTAGTTCAGTTCTAGTTCAGTTCTAGTTCAGTTCTAGTTCAGTTCTAGTTCAGTTCTAGTTCAGTTCTAGTTCAGTTCTAGTTCAGTTCTAGTTCAGTTCTAGTTCAGTTCTAGTTCAGTTCTAGTTCAGTTCTAGTTCAGTTCTAGTTCAGTTCTAGTTCAGTTCTAGTTCAGTTCTAGTTCAGTTCTAGTTCAGTTCTAGTTCAGTTCTAGTTCAGTTCTAGTTCAGTTCTAGTTCAGTTCTAGTTCAGTTCTAGTTCAGTTCTAGTTCAGTTCTAGTTCAGTTCTAGTTCAGTTCTAGTACAGTTCTAGTTCAGTTCTAGTTCTAGTTCAGTTCTAGTTCAGTTCTAGTTCAGTTCTAGTTCAGTTCTAGTTCAGTTCTAGTTCAGTTCTAGTTCAGTTCTAGTTCAGTTCTAGTTCAGTTCTAGTTCAGTTCTAGTTCAGTTCTAGTTCAGTTCTAGTTCAGTTCTAGTTCTGTTCTAGTTCTGTTCTAGGTCTGTTCTAGTTCTGTTCTAGTTCTGTTCTAGTTCTGTTCTAGTTCTGTTCTAGTTCTGTTCTAGTTCTATTCTAGTTCAGTTCTAGTTCTGTTCTAGTTCAGTACTAGTTCAGTTCTATTTCTTTTCTAGTTTTGTTTTAGTTCTGTTTTAGTTTTGTTCTTGTTCTGTTCTAGTTCTGTTTTAGTTCTGTTGTAGCTCTGTTATAGTTCTGCTCTTTTTGGAAATTGAAAAGCACTTCATTTAAAAGTATTCGCAGATAAATTTGCTGGCCTTAAATTATTTTCATTCATAATTTTTGTATTTAAATGAAAAATATTTCATTTAGCACATATTTTATTAAAGCGTCCTGTGGAAAACATTTTTAACAAATAAAGGTGTGTTGAAGTGATATAGTACTTTTTTTTATATACCACAGAGATATGTATGTACATTAGAGTGCTCCAAGCTTGTATGAAGGAAAAAAAATTTTATCCGACAGGCCGTCCCCCCCCTCTGGAATTGTTCTATGGGTTGTAAAACTATGTCATGCAAAAAATTAGGCTGATAGGATAACGTTAACAGGTGCCGCAACGGCTCAGAAGTTTCCAAGTGCATTTACAAGGGGAAAAAATCGATTTTTTTCAGTTTTTGCTCAAATTTTGCAACTTAATAATAAACTTTGCACTTTATTGTAAAGGAATCGTAATGTGCACAGAATAAGCATTTCAGAAAGATATAAAACACAAAAATTGGTTGAAAATTTTTAAAGTTATTGCAAATTCCCCAGGCCATTAACGTGTCTCACAGCACATGAATTCGAAATGTGACAAAAAAATTAAAATTTTTTAGGACATATTGTACAAAAAACCATTTTGTTACTTAAAATATACTAAAAATTACTTGAATACTAGCTTTTGTCCTTATACGATAACGCAAACTTGTTCTCAGCTATGGTCAAAAAAGTTTGATTTTTTCAACGGCCGTTTCAAATCTCCAATTTCAGTTTTTTTGAAACTTTGTTAAACAAATTTTAAAATTTTTAGAAGATCTCATGGGAATTTATGGACAATAGATAAGGGAATAAAACGGTAAAAAATTAGATCAATAATTCTTACAGTTTAGCTGTACCTGCGATTTGAACTCGGCGGATTTCGGGAAAATCGCATTTTTTTGTAATATATTAGAGAATACGTATTAATTTTTTACTGTTGTACATTTTAAACAAAGTATTTTCAGAGTATTATAGACCAGATAATATAAAATATATATTCCAAGTTTTATTCAAATCGGACATTCTTAACCCATAAAATGTGGAGTTCAAAGGTTAAATTTTGCTATATTTGGGAATTCTCAGTGCACCATATTAAAATATTATTTATTTGTTGGCCATATTTACCAAAAATTACTGGAATTTATCGTATAAAGTCCGATATTTAAAATAGAGTGAAAAAAAGGTAAATTAACACTTTAAGGCACTTGGGAACAATTTAACACAAAAGTTCAAAAATTTGAAAAAGCACTATCCATTTGAATAAAGCTCTATATAATTAGAGAAATAGCAGAAATATAACAAAAACGTATATATTAAGTATAAAAAATTATACTTTAACCCTTTTCGACTATGGAGTAAACTATAGGTGTACATTTTTAAAAGAAAAATTTTGTTTTTAAAACTGATAATTTATGTAGTCCATTTTTTCGGACCATTTTCGACATAATATGTCTAAAAATACAAACTTTATAGGTTCAAAAAGGGTTAATTCATAAGTTTTTATACCTAATATATATTTTTTTGTTTTATTTATGTTATTCCTCTAATTATATAGAGCATTATTCAAATGGATAGTGTTTTTACGATTTTTTGATCTTCGGGGTTAAATTTTTCCCATGTGTTTTAAAGGGTTAATTTTACTTTTTTTCGCTGCTATTTTAAACATAAGACTTTATACTAAAAATTCAAGTCATCTTTATTAAATATGACCGACAAATACATAATATTTCGATATGGTACACTGAAATATAGCAAAATTTGACCTTTGAACTCCACATTTTATGGGTTAAGAATGTCCGAATTGAATAAAACTTGGAATATATATTTTATATTATCTGGTCTATAATACTCTGAAAATACTTTGTTTAAAATGTACAACAGTAAAAAATTAATACGTATTCTCTAATATATTACAAAAAAATGCGATTTTCCCGAAATCCGCCGAGTTCAAATCGCATGTACAGCTAAACTGTAAGAATTATTGATCTAATTTTTTTACCGTTTTATTCCCTTATCTATTGTCCATAAATCCCCATGAGATCTTCTAAAAATTTTAAAATTTGTTTAACAAAGTTTCAAAAAAACTGAAATTGGAGATTTGAAACGGCCGTTGAAAAATTCAAACTTTTTTAACCATAGCTGAGAACAAGTTTGCGTTATCGTATAAAGACAAAAGCTAACATTCTAGTTATTATAGATATATTTTAAGTAACAAAATGTTTTTTTACAATATTTCCTAAAAAATGTTAATTTTTTTGTCACATTTCGAATTCATGTGCTGTGAGACACGTTAATGGTCTGGGGAATTTGCAATAACTCTGAAAGTTTTCAACCAATATTTATGTTTTATATCTTTCCGAAAAGCTTATTATGTGTACATTGCGATTCCATCACAATACATTGTAAAGTTTATTATTAAGTGGCAAAATTTTAGCAAAAACTGAAAAAAATCGATTTTTTCCCCTTGTAAATGCACTTGGAAACTTTAGTGCCGTTGCGGCACCTGTTAACGTTATCCTATCAGCCTAATTTTTTGTATGACATAGTTTTACAACCCATAGAACAATTCTAGAGGGGGGACGGGCAAAATTCGCAACTTCGTTTTTTTGGAGCACTCTAATGTACATATATGAATATGTGTATGTGAATTGTTACATGCAAATATTTATCTATGTAAATATGAATCATATTTGTTAAAGATTAAAACAAACAGATTTCATATCTGTATTAAATTACCATGAAAAAGTTTTTATTAATTTTTTTATACAACAAACATTGATACAATTTTTAAAACAGAATAATGGTTATGAAAAAAAGGATTAACAAGCTTAAAAATCCATTTAACTTGTTGAAAAATTCTGAAACCTTTAATTGTTTGCAATAAAAGAGTTATGTGTGGGAGATTAAAGGATAATATTTTAAGAAAAATAACGAATATTGAAATACCAGTATAATTTTTTCTCAATAAAAAGTTTTTTAATTCTATTATCTTTGCCAACAGAATTTGTAATTCAGGAAATAATAAGAAGAAATAAACCGCTGAAATTAAATTGTAAAAAATGTAACTAACTAACACTGATAAACCTGCAAAAACTCACCACATCCAAATGGTTTTCTAATAACCACTATAATTTTGTTCTTAGTAAATTTATTTACAACATTTCTTTAAACAAACAAATAGTACCAGCATGTACTTTTTTTCGTTATTTGATTTTACGCTTTAAAGCGTACAAAAAAGGAATTCAACAAACAAATAAACAAATTGTGTATCATTTTAAGCAAAAGTGCTCATCTCATCATTTCAGAACAGCACCCCAAAAAACATTTGCGGTCATTAACATGAAAATGTTTGTAATTAAGATTTTATCTTTGGAAAAAACAGCATATTTTTGGCTTTTAACCAACTGAATTGCATGCCAATGTAGTCAGTCGTAGCTTTTACATTCAAACACCATACAAACTACGTTCAACGTACCTCCCATTCTAATAGTACTCGAGAAATACTATACGTTTGAAGCTGCAATTTACATTTCCAGTTGACTTGGATTTTGGTTTCTTGTATTAGTTTTCAAACTATTTGCTGTTTTATGATGATACCTTCATTTACTTTCTTTGGGGAAGTTTAATAAAACTATTTTACAAAAAGTATATTTTTTTGAAAAGTTGTATATACTTCTATTAAAGTAATATCGGCACTACAAAGTTATTTGTATAAAGATTTTTCTGGCGGAAATTCATTAAATTCTTCCTTTTGCGCTTAATTAGGCATAAAATTAATGAACTGAATTTTTAACTCTAAATATTATTTCCTGATTTTTTTTAAGAAATATTTTTGTTAAAAGGAACATTTTAAGTTCTAGGTCTGTTCTAGTGTGTTCTAGTTCTGTTCTAGTTCTGTTCTAGTTCTGTTCTAGTTCTGTTCTAGTTCTGTTCTAGTTCTGTTCTAGTTCTGTTCTAGTTCTGTTCTAGTTCTGTTCTAGTTCTGTTCTAGTTCTGTTCTAGTTCTGTTCTAGTTCTGTTCTAGTTCTGTTCTAGTTCTGTTCTAGTTCTGTTCTAGTTCTGTTCTAGTTCTGTTCTAGTTCTGTTCTAGTTCTGTTCTAGTTCTGTTCTAGTTCTGTTCTAGTTCTGTTCTAGTTCTGTTCTAGTTCTGTTCTAGTTCTGTTCTAGTTCTGTTCTAGTTCTGTTCTAGTTCTGTTCTAGTTCTGTTCTAGTTCTGTTCTAGTTCTGTTCTAGTTCTGTTCTAGTTCTGTTCTAGTTCTGTTCTAGTTCTGTTCTAGTTCTGTTCTAGTTCTGTTCTAGTTCTGTTCTAGTTCTGTTCTAGTTCTGTTCTAGTTCTGTTCTAGTTCTGTTCTAGTTCTGTTCTAGTTCTGTTCTAGTTCTGTTCTAGTTCTGTTCTAGTTCTGTTCTAGTTCTGTTCTAGTTCTGTTCTAGTTCTGTTCTAGTTCTGTTCTAGTTCTGTTCTAGTTCTGTTTTTAGTTCTGTTCTAGTTCTATTCTGGTTAAGTTCTACTTCTGTTCCCTTTAAATTATTTTTTGTTCCGTCTATAATTTCTATTCTATTTTAAGTATCTTTCAACGTTTTGTAATACTTTAAATATCAGCTTTATACTGCAATGTGTTTCCATTTTAATGACAGTACTTCGTATACATAAACGTTCCAAGTATTTCGCATTTAAAGCTTTTAATAAATAATACTAAAGTGGGTATTAAAACGATTTAATTGTAGTGTTGCAACAGAAGGGAATTAAGACATCATAAGGAGGTAATTAGTTTAATATGTATTCTGTTTGAAAATCATTGAACTGTTTGTGTTAAAGTGGGTCAATATGTATTTTTTTAAACTTTGTTAAGATGCATTTACGCTTCAGATGTTTTCAAATAAATCGAAATGTAAATTAATGAAAAGAAAGGTAATGGATAAAAGGATAACATAAATTTGGTCAGGATTTTGCACTCCAATGGATAATTGTTTGAAATATTTATTATAATATTTTTAATTTTTTTATAGAAAACAGGGGTTGAAAATGTTCTTCTGTCACCTAAGAAAATATGATTCCCTGATGCCATAGGCTTGCTTACTTCATATAAATTAATAAATTTTATTCCTTTTAAAAACTATTTACAGTTTAATTGAGATTTTTTAATTTGCATCCTTGACATATGAGCTGCAAAAAAAAACATATAAATGCATGAGTATGTGTTTTTTTTTTTTTTGTATTTTCAAGTGTGTGTGAGACTGAAATTGTTGTGTTTTGGCATGAGGAAAGAGAAAAATTATTTTTAATATGGCATATTTTCAGGCATACCAACCAAACTAAAAAATGCTGCCAACAACACAATGTCTATATGATGGTATGAAAGGGTAAGAGGCATTAATTAATTGCGCGAAAGATGTGCAAGCTTGTAAAAAACAATTTTATGTATTTAGTTTTTAATATAATTTTTTTTACAAATGTTAAAATAACAAGCAGTCATGAGTTGTAATGAGAGGAAGTTAATTTTATAAAAAAAAATGATTTCATTAAAATATACTGAGAATTTGTCTACAGTCAAAAGTCATAATAGCTTAACTCAACAAATATAATGAAAAGAGAAATAAGATTTCGTTTTAACACAGAATATCATATAATATGTAAACTGAAGTTAATGTGTCTTTACGGATCGAGTCTTGTTAAAACTCGACATAAGCGAACAATGATTACAGCCAGAGATCTATTAAATAAATACTAATGAATCAACGTGTAGGTATAATTTTCATACAGAAATACACACATACAAACCCAAATAATTTACATGTGTTGATAAATGTCTATATTTGCTCTTGCAGTTGAATACGGATAAATTCATTTATAAAATGTTTGTTTTTCATTTATATTTTTGCTCTAATTACTGTACATTTTCTCTTGTTCACTTATTAGTAACATTTCATTTCAGTATGTCTCTATTTAATTAATATTTTTGGGAAATATATTTAAATTTTATTATACATTAATTGTTTTTAATTAGTAGCATTTAATTAAATATAATTATATGCTATTATTTGTAATAAACATTTTTGTATAAGTTATTTATTTACATTTAAATTTTGCAATATTGTGGACATGTCCTTACTAGAATAACTCTTTAAATATGCTATTCATTAAAAATATTTGTTTCTATCTACATTTTTCACCAAATGTCCTTTACATAAACTAGAATTTCTATTTCCTTACAAAATGTAGTATCATAATAATGTTTTATTATTAATCATCACTCATTTATTACAAAAATATCCTTGTTTGTGGGCGTTTACATATTTTATATTTTTATTTGTATATGAAATGGACAGATGAGAAGCTGTTGAGGAATTTGGCTTTTGTCCTGCAGAACTTGGAATGAAATACACTTTTTTTAGAATCTCACAAAATCTCAACATAATAAACATTCGAAATAACTAAAATGAAGTGATAATTGTAAGGAATTAAATTTGGAGAGGTGTTAGTTTCTGAGCGTTTTCTACTGTCATCACTCCTAACATTAACGGGTTTATATTGATGTTTATATTATTTGAATATTTCTCTCTTTGATATTAAAATTCAAAATAATTCAATTTGTTTTAAGTGTTTCGGCTTAAAAGAACAAACTAAGTAATTATAGACAATTTAAAATATTTATTAGTTACTTTAACAAATTGGGTTTTGTAAAAGCTATTTTACTTAAACCTAATTGCGAATTTAGTTGAGAATAAGATAAACTTTTAAACCAAAAAAATATGTTTTGAAGCATTAGGAACGAATATGTATAAACACCAGCACAAAAGTGACTAGAATTGAACTGGTATTGAACTAGAACTGAACTTTAACTAAACTAGAACTGAAATATAATTGAACTAGAACTGAAACAGAATTGAACTAGAATTGAATTAGAACTGACCTAGAATTGAACTAGAACGGAACTAGAACTGAACTAGAACTGAACTAGAACTGAACTAGAACTGAACTAGAACTGAACTAGAACTGAACTAGAACTGAACTAGAACTGAACTAGAACTGAACTAGAACTGAACTAGAACTGAACTAGAACTGAACTAGAACTGAACTAGAACTGAACTAGAACTGAACTAGAACTGAACTAGAACTGAACTAGAACTGAACTAGAACTGAACTAGAACTGAACTAGAACTGAACTAGAACTGAACTAGAACTGAACTAGAACTGAACTAGAACTGAACTAGAACTGAACTAGAACTGAACTAGAACTGAACTAGAACTGAACTAGAACTGAACTAGAACTGAACTAGAACATTATTGTTACCACTCTGCCATATTATCTAGAAGTAGCTATATGTATTGAGAAAATAAGTTTTTATTTAACTATTAAGATGGTTTCTTAAGATTTGGCAATTTTATTGGCACTAGAATACTTGCAAAACTACATTATAAAGCCATTAAAATGCAAAAATTGCTAAGTTTATAAAATTTTACACAATTACATATAATGTCCATGTTATATTTACAGTTCTCTGTAAGTAGATCACAGACACCCACCATGTTTGGTGCATAAATAAATGTATAATTTAATATAATAAATTTCGATTTTATGTCGCAGTTAGTGGCACTTAAACTAATAGGAGTAATTTGTATTGTCACACCAGTCAACTAATTGCTAGACAAACAAAATGGGTTCAGCATTCCCAGAGTTGGCTAAACAAGGGCAATTTGTATTGTTAGATTATTATTTTTTTGTTTTAGATATTTAAACAAAAGAAGAGTTGTAAAGAGAATAAAACAAAAGAAATTCGTAGCCGTAGGATATCAATTAGGATAAAAATTATGTAAATAATTTAGTATAAATTAAGCTTTGGTCATATTTTTACATATGTGCAACGTTGAAATTTTTGCTTTCGTAGTTTTTCATATGATTTACTTTGTTTTTTATTTCAGTTTTTTTGCTAATTAAGTATTTTAATGTTTATTATTCAATTATCAACTTATTTCAATTATTATTTTAAACAATTTTAATTAAAAATTATATTATAAATCAATAATATGTAAAATGAATTCATATTAAAATGAATAATTTAGATTTGTTATGGAATGTAAAGAAATTTAATTAAAAAATTACTCATACTACTAGTAGTTTAAATGAGAAGTTTCTTTAAGTTCACATGATTAAGGGGTCACATGGTGGTATGATTAATAAATATTACTCATACTACATTATTATTAGAAAATTTTCTGATTACTGTTTTATACATATTTGGGAATATTTTGAAAAATACAAGTCTTTTGAAGGATATTTTTCGAAATTCTTTATTTTTAGAAACATTTTTATTGAAATCACTTTTTATAAAAAATTTTCTACAATTTCTTATTTTATAAAAAAAAAAAAAATAAAAAGCAAACGTAATCATATAAGAAGATTTAAGGATTTGCTTTTTTTTAACCAAATTAACAAAAATAAAGCAAGACCAACCTTATTTTTTTTTATTTACTCACACCAAGTCAATAAATATTCAAAATGGTGTCACATTGTTCAGCAAATACGCAAACAAGTGTTTATTTTTGGTTGCTGTCGTAGGTGTACAATGTTAAAAGAGAAAGTAAAGTATACTTTACAATTTCTTTTTGCGACAAGTGTTTGTTCGTTTGTTTGCTAGTGTAAAATACCCAAAGTATGCAAAGTTTTTTTTTTTTTTTTTTGCTTGTGGAAGAAAAGGAATTTGTATAAGCGTATATTATTCAGCATATTTGTTTGTAAAATACTTGTCACATTAATCAAATAATTCCTTTATATAGACTTGCTCTACTTGGTAATTTTTTTTTTTTATTCTCTCTATTTTCAAAAAAATTGTATTGATCAGCTCAAGTACAAGGAGAGTAATAGTATGTTGTAGTAGTAAATAAGTGGCTTTGTTGCAAATACTCTTCAACTTAAGTTGTGTTATATAAAGGAATGAATGTCTGTCTTTCCGTCTGTCTAAGTATGTATATTTGGCATTTTTCTTTTCAAATACAGTAGAAATCTATATGCAATACTTTACTTCCATATGTTAAGCCATACGGTTGTAGACAGCCAATAAAACGAAATTGTATAGTCCTTTTGAAATCAATGCATTAGCAACTCAATAAAGCTGATGAGAATGTTGATTTTGATGGCAACAGATTTGTAGACTTAAGATTTTGTGTGTGTGTGTGTTTTTTTTTTTAATCAACTTAAAAGCAATTTTGGTAGAATATTTAACAATTATTTAAAAATATTATATATACATACTGAGTTGCAGTTAAATGTTATGATATTTATAATTTAAAATCATTTTGCAGTTAATTTACATAACATTTTTATTATCAATATTTTATGCCTGACATCTCTTTATGGAAATAACAGGTAAATAGCTTGATAAATATCAGAGATTATAACACAATTAAGCGGCTGCAAACATTTTACATTATTATTTTTATTAATTAAATCACAACTCTATATATGAATACGTTTTGCAACATTATGAAAAGTATAAATCTCCTTTTTAATGGTTCATTGTATTAATAAAAACAACATTATTAATGCCACTACAAATAATTATTACAAAAGGATTTATTATGCATATATGCTCATTATAAGCAATTTTAAAAATATGACACTTTATTTAAACAAAATTAAATCAACATAACCTCAATGCCAACATTTGTTGTGGCTTAAACTACTAGTTTTACAAGCTGTTTACTATACTTTAAACAAGCTTGCAAATTATTTTCATGTTTTAAATATTTTATTTTTGTTTTCTGTTTTCTGTTTCCTGTTAATTAATATAACTTAAGGTAAATCTTGTAAATTATTTTGAGGTTTTCTATAAAATTTAGCAGTTTTTGTCAAATATTTACGTTTAATTTACTTGAGTTGCAAGTGTGGTTTTTAATTGTAATAATATTTAATTTGCACCTTAGTATAAAGCTTCCTAGAAGTGTTGTTGTTATTATTGTAAAGTTGATAAATAAAATAGAAATAATTTTGTTGAAAAATTCTTAACAAATTGTTGTTATCATGTTCAAGAGTCTAATTAAACTAGCTTTACAAAATGGGAGAATAAGGATGATTTTCGAAAATTTCTCTTTTTTATGAAAATTAATAGGAATGGAAATAGGAATGGAAAATTAAGAAAATTTTCAAAGAAGAAAATTTTCAAAAATTTTTTTCTTTTTAAGGAATTTTAAACAATTTTCTTTTTTGATAAAATATTTTCAAAATTTTCCTTTTTTATAGAAAATTTTTGAAAATTTTCTTTTTTGAAAATTTTCTTAATTTTCCATTCCTATAAAAAATTTCGCAATTTTCCTTTCTTCTAGAAAATTATCGAAATTTTTCTTTTCTTCTAGAAAATTATGAAAATTTTTCTTTCTTATAGAAAATTTTTTTCTTTGTTATAGAAAATTTTCTAAATTTTCCTTTCTTATAGAAAATTAAGAAAATTTTTCTTTCTTATAGAAAATTTTCAAAATTTGTTATAGAAAAATTTTCTAAATTTTCCTTTTTTATAGAAAAATTTTCTAAATTTTCCTTTTTTATAGAAAATTTGCGAAATGTTTGTTTTTTATAGAAAATGATCGAAATTTTCCTTTCTTATAGAATATAATCGTAATTTTTCTTTCTTATAGAAAATTGCTGAAATTTTTCTTTCTTATAGAAAAATTTTCGAAATTTTCCTTTTTATAGAAAAATGTTCGAAATTTTCCTTTCTTATAGAAAAATTTTCGAAATTTTCCTTTCTTATAGAATATAATCGTAATTTTTCATTCTTATAGAAAATTATGGAATTTTGTTTTTCTTATAGAAAATTATCGACATTTTTCTTTCTTATAGAAAATTATGAAAATTTTTCTTTCTTATAGAAAATTTTTTTTCCTTTCGTATAGAAAATTATTCAAATTTTTCCTTCTTATAGAAAATTATCGAAATTTTTCTTTGTTATACAAAATTATTAAAACTTTTTTTTCTTATAGAAAGAAAATTTCCAAAATTTTCTATAAGAAAGGTAGGTATAGAAAATTAGAAAATTTTTCTTTCTTATAGAAAAATTTTTTCTTTGTTATAGAAAAATTTCTTTTCTTATAGAAAATTTTCAAGACTTATTTTAAAAAGAAAATTTTCGAAATTTTTCCTCTATTATAAAAAATTTTCAAAAAATGTCTCTTTATAAAGAAAATATTCAAAAACTTTATTTTTTTTTTATAGAATATTTTCAAAAATTTCTCTTTTTACAGAAATATTAAGAAATTTCTCTTTTTATAGGAAAAGTTTTAAAAACTTATATTTTATAGAAAATTTTTATAATTTTTTTTATAAAAATTTTTTAAAAATTAACTCTTTTTATAAAAATTTTTAAAAATATTTTCATTTAACAGAAAATTATCAAAAAATTTTTCTTTTTATATACAAATTTAAAAAATTTATCATTTTAAAGAAAGGAGAAAATCTATTTGAAAAAACTTTTTACTTAAAATAAGCTTTTTTAGGGAAAAAGCTTTGTGTGGAAATGCTTTTAATTCAAAATTTTTCATTGAACTTACGTTTTAAGTCAAAAGCTTTTTATATAAAAAAGTTTCATAAAAAAATCTTTCAAGCAAAGAAATTTTTTTTTAGAAGTTCTTCGTCAATATCTTAACTTGCTCTGCAAGTTATTTCCATATTTTCCATTAAAATGTAAATTTTAATTCTAAGAATTTGTAATACTTAGTTCTTAAAAATGTATCAAATTTACATCAATTTCCCTTTATACTCTGAAACATTTATTTAACATGAATATTAAAAACATCTCTTAATGCCTTTTAAATACTTCTGTGCAAAATGTTTAAAATACATTTAAAAGTAAATCATTTATTAATGATTGTTTTGAAATATCTAAATATATCTATAAATATTTCATGGATTTTTTTGTGTGTACATTTAAAGTTTTTATTTCACAAGTTATTGAATTCTTGAGAACAAAAAATTTAATGTATAAATATGTCATGACTTTTAACCTAGTTTTGATATTTTTTTTATAAACATACCTCTGATGAAGCTATTTTTACAATATATTATTGGATTCTCCTTGACACTGTAAAGACATAAAAAAACAGAATTTATGAGACAAAAAAAGTTTAACGTTTACATAATTGTGTGAACAAGTTTATAAGAAGTGTTACTTAATAAATGTATTGTAGAAAAATATAATATTTTATTATAATGATTAAGATGCTAAAGAGAATGAGAACATATTAGGGGAAATTATACTAATTAGCAAAAATTAAAAAAAAAATCTTTCTATAAAAAACGTTTCTATGAAAAAGCTTTTAAAAAGAGCTTTTTTTGCTAAATAAAAAATTAAAAAATAATTTTTTATCAAACGTTTTTAAAAGCTTTATGAAAACAATTTTTAGTTAAAAAGTTTTTTACAACAACTACATATAATATCCTTACAAAATAGTCATATCACTACTACTTTTTCTTCTATTATACCGAACTATTTTAAACAAATAAATCCTCTTGATACTTTGTTAACATTTAACATTTCTCTACAATAAAACAAATTATATTTTGCAATTACTTTGAAACTTTGTTAGGAAACTGTTTTGTAAATATTCATTCACAAGCCTATTATATAATGTTAGTATAAATAAACTTTAATTTAATAAACATCTTATTTACTGTAATAACTCGGAATACTTGAATTCAATTAGTAACTACTTGAAATGTAAACCAAACCAAGATTCAAATAAGCAAACAAATTAGAGTAAAGTTCATTTTGACTTTTTTACACAGGAATTGTTTGCGAAAACAAAAGATTTAATTTTTTGTAGAATAATACTACCAAACAATGTACAAATTTTAGCTAGAAATACGATTTTAATTTAAAAGCTTTTAATAAAAACATTATTCTTCTTTGCTTTTTGCTATTGTTATGGTTACTTTGAGTTTAGTTTGTAAGATAAGGAAGTGAATTGTTCTGGATTTATTTCTAAATAGGCTGGAAAGATACTTTGTAGGAGTAAACGTTTGTGGAATTCGTTTTCTTTTCTATTATCATCCTTTAGATTTCTTATTAATTTAAAATTTTTGGAAAATTCAAAAGCTTAAATGAAGGCAGTGAGATAAATAGACACACAAAATTGTATAATACATATTCGTTTCAAAAAGATATGTAGAGAATTCTAAGGATATGTGTAGGTATCTAGATTTCAATGTTAATACATACAGTAACCATGCATCTATAGCATAGACATATATGGCTGTACATATGCAAATGAAGCTGGCAAACATCAATGGAACAGTGGAACAAACAAAATATTAATTGCTTACAATAAAAATTTTAATATAATGTAACATTTTTATGTATTTTTATGAAAAGAGCTTTAAAAGCTTTTTTATAAGAAAAGCTTTAAAAGCCTTTTTATAAGAAAAGCTTTAAATGATTTTTTGTAAGAAAATCTTTAAAAGCTTTCTTATAAGAAAAGCTTTAAAGACATTTTTATAAGAAATGCTTTAAAAACTTTTTGATAAGAAAAGCTTTAAAGACATTTTTATATGAAAAGCTTTAAAAACTTTTTATAGGAAAAGCTTTAAAGGCATTTTTAAAGAACATTTTTAAACGATTTTAATAAGAAGAAAGCTTTAAAATCACATTTAGTGTGAAAATTTTTAAAAGCTTATGATAAAAAAATAAAAAAGCTTTATAAGAAAAGATTTGAACACTCTTTGAGAAAAAGTTCAAAAAGATGAGCTGTAAAGCTTCTTTATAAAAAAAAATATTTGAAGCTTCTTTGAAAAAATTTTTAAAAGCTTTTAATGAGAAAAGCTGCAAAGCATTTATATGAAAAAAAGAATATGAGAATAAAAATAATATATTCAAAAATTCTTTAAATACCCAAAGCTTTTGTCAAAACCAACTCATTTTAAGATCATTCTTGAGAACAAAAATATTCTTGAGAAAAAGCTTTTGTTACAAAATGTTTAATTTCAAATACATACTTCTACAGCAAAGCAGTTTCTTGGGAAAACTATTTCCTTCATATTAAGAAGAAAATCGTTAGATTTTAATTCTTTAAATTAATTTCTCCCTATTCATCCATTGTCCAGTCTCACTTTTTTTATTATATTTTACATTGTATTCTGTTATATTGATGCCTCGCAGCTGTATATATTATTGCTAAAGAACGAAACATTGTAAAACTATTGAAATCGCTTATATCAAGACTTTGTTATATGTATTATATAGACTTGACTGACAAACTCTGTCTTACTCCTCCAATATAGTACAAACAGCATACAGACGCAAAATTTAACATTGTTATTTTAATCAAAGTTTATGCATAATCTACTATAGAATACAAATGTTGTTAAAACTACGATAGCAGCAACCCAGTGGGAGAATGAAAATAGTATGTATTTTTTACTATTTCCTTTAACTTCATATTAGGTTGCTGCAGATTTCTTACGAATAGTTTAAAGATAAAGTTGTTCAAAAGAATAGTATTCCCTGTGTATCTAGGTGCTTACAAAATTTTATATTATTTATTGAAAAACATTTTTTAAATGTGATCTTAATATTATTATTAATAAATTCACATATTGCTTTTTCCGAATCAGTCTAATAATGAATATTCTGTATGATTGTATGAATGGAGGAATAAGTGGGTGTAGTTATACGTAGACAGACATTTAGTTCTTAGTAATAGTTGAAGCGCGAACGTAATGGTAATAAACTCAACACATGTCCTTTTAGATGGTTTATGAAACTGTGTGTATAGGTAAGAGATTGTGTATGTGCTTGTGAGCGAGGGCAATCTTAAAAGATCACTAGTTTAATAGTATTCTAGTCTATAGTCTAGGCTGTAGTTTAAGCTGTAGTCTAGGATGTAGTCTAGTCTGTAGTGTATGCTATAATCTAGGCTGTAGTATAGGCTGAAGTCTAGTATGTAGTCCTTTCTGTAATCTTGTCTGTAGTATAGTCTATAGTCTCGTTTATAGTCAAGTCTATAGCCTAGTCTGTAGTCTAAGCTTTAGTCTAGTCTGTAGTCCTGTCTGTAGTCTAGGCTGTAGTCTAGTCTGTAGTCCTGTCTGTAGTCTAGGCTGGAGTTTAGTCTGTAGTTTAGTCTGTAGTCTAGTCTCTAGTGTAGTCTATAGTCCAGTCTGTAGTCTAGTCTATAGTCTAGGCTGTAGTCTAGGCTGCAGTCTAGACTGTAGTCTAGGCTGTAGTCTAGGCTGTAGTCTAAGCTGTAGTCTACGCTGTAGTCTAGTCTACAGTCTATTCTACAGTCTAGTCTATAGTCTAGTCTAGCCTATAGTCTACTCTAGGCTTCAGTGTAGTCTGTAGACCTGTCGGTAGTCTAGTTTGGCTGTATTATAAGCTGTAGTCTAGTATGTAGTCTTGGCTGTAGTCTAGTTCATAGTCTATTCTATAGTCTAGTCTATAGTCTAGTCTATAGTCTAGTCTGTAGTCTAGTCTATAGTCTAGTCTGTAGTCTAGTCTGTAGTCTAGTCTATAGTCAAGTCTATTCTATAGTCTAGTCTATAGTCTAGTCTAGGCTACAGTCTAGTCTGTAGACCTGTCTGTAGTCTAGTTTGGCTGTAGTATAGGCTGTAGTCTAGTATGTAGTTCTCTCTGTAGTCTAATCTGGAGTCTAGTCTGTAGTTTAGTCTGTAATCTATTCTGTAGTGTAGTCTATAGTCTAGTCTACACTGCAATCTAGTCTGTAGTCTAGTCTGCAGTCTTATCTAGTTTTCAGTTTTGTCTGCAGTGTGGTTATGGTTCTACTTAGTTAACTGTCTTACCTTTAGTCCAGTCTGAAATTTAGTTTATAGTCGATTCCGTAGTGTATGTAAATCACTTATTACGTTATCTAATCCTTAAATTACTATTAAGTCGACTCTCGTTAATATGTATGTAAATTATGCAACTTCAGCATTATATACAGGCGCCTTCTGTTACTACTACTATTCTTCTGAAGCTCCTTACAACATGTGGCACAATGTATATTATTGTAATATTTATGTGGGATTTTGCATCTCCTTCAGTTTTTTTTCCTATTCTATAGAACAAACTGTATGTCATGACATTAAATAGCAATATAAACGACATTGTAATTTTCAATCAAAAAACAAATATATGTAAAAATTGATGTTAAAATCGCAAAATTCTTTAAGCGTTTTGTAAAACGAAACAATACCCTGGACTGATATATGCTAATAATTTAAAGCATAAAATTTATTGGAAAACAAATGTATTTTAAAAATACAATATTTTATACGTAAATGTTCAATTTTCAAACAACTAAATTAAACATTTATATTTGTTTTACATTGAATGAACTAAAATTGGCAAATTATTTAGTTGCAAATTTGTTTGTTATATATAAATTTTATTTTCTAATGGCCACAGCAAATAGGTATATAAATATAAATGTATTCTATATGCCATTTTACAATAAATATGTTCAACAGACTCTTATAAAATATGCAAATATTGAAAATTGCAATTAAAATTATCTATCCTCATGCAAAGTATTAAATGTTGTAGTAAGTGTAGGTTTTTGTATTAATAAACTTTTGTGCAAATAATCAATTCAAAGCAAATTTGTGCTGCAATTAAATTTTCTATATGATGCACCTAATTTATACAAGTACATAAAATATACACAGAAAATAAATATTTTTTTGGGAAAGTTTGGCAATAATAATTAAGTTCAAATTATTTGTATACAATTTAACCTTTAATTTAAAACCAATTTCAAAATGTATAGAAGCTTTAGAAATAAAACATGGAAAATTGTTTAATTGCAAGTATTCTTGTTATAATTTGCAAATATTAATATTCAATATTATTGAATGATAGCCAATTCCCTAGATTATTTCTCTTTATAATCATCTACCTCTTTTGCTTATGTATGTGTATAAAAATCCATTAGTGTAATGAATGCAGGATTATTGTGCACATGTTTGTTGCTGTTATACTTTTAAATGCAGCAAATGAAAATGTTAATTTTATTTTAATCACAATTAATTTTCAGAAACCTCAGAACGTGTTTCAAGTTGTATTTGTAAAGATTTTAGGAAAAGTATTTCATTAATTAAATAATAAAAACAACAAAAACTAAGGTCATAGTCTAGTCTATAGTCTAGTCTATAGTCTAGTCTATAGTCTAGTCTATAGTCTAGTCTATAGTCTAGTCTATAGTCTAGTCTATAGTCTAGTCTATAGTCTAGTCTATAGTCTAGTCTATAGTCTAGTCTATAGTCTAGTCTAGTCTAGTCTATAGTCTAGTCTATAGTCTAGTCTA
This sequence comes from Lucilia sericata, assembly GCF_015586225.1. NCBI lineage: Eukaryota > Metazoa > Arthropoda > Insecta > Diptera > Calliphoridae > Lucilia > Lucilia sericata. The sequence goes on along the minus strand of NW_023994056.1, from coordinate 845,150 downwards.
TAGTCTAGTCTATAGTCTAGTCTATAGTCTAGTCTATAGTCTAGTCTATAGTCTAGTCTATAGTCTAGTCTATAGTCTAGTCTATAGTCTAGTCTATAGTCTAGTCTATAGTCTAGTCTATAGTCTAGTCTATAGTCTAGTCTATAGTCTAGTCTATAGTCTATAGTCTAGTCTATAGTCTAGTCTATAGTCTAGTCTATAGTCTAGTCTATAGTCTAGTCTATAGTCTAGTCTATAGTCTAGTCTATAGTCTAGTCTATAGTCTAGTCTATAGTCTAGTCTATAGTCTAGTCTATAGTCTAGTCTATAGTCTAGTCTATAGTCTAGTCTAGTAGTCTAGTCTAGTATAGTCTAGGTCTATAGTCTAGTCTATAGTCTAGTCTAGTCCTTAGTCTAGTCTAGTCTATAGTCTAGTCTATAGTCTAGTCTATAGTCTAGTCTATAGTCTAGTCTATAGTCTAGTCTATAGTCTAGTCTATAGTCTAGTCTATAGGTCTAGTCTATAGTCTAGTCTATAGTCTAGTCTATAGTCTAGTCTATAGTCTAGTCTATAGTCTAGTCTATTATATATCTAGTCTATAGTCTAGTCTATAGTCTAGTCTATAGTCTAGTCTATAGTCTAGTCTATAGTCTAGTCTATAGTCTAGTCTATAGTCTAGTCTATAGTCTAGTCTATAGTCTAGTCTATAGTCTAGTCTATAGTCTAGTCTATAGTCTAGTCTATAGTCTAGTCTATAGTCTAGTCTATAGTCTAGTCTATAGTCTAGTCTATAGTCTAGTCTATAGTCTAGTCTATAGTCTAGTCTATAGTCTAGTCTATAGTCTAGTCTATAGTCTAGTCTATAGTCTAGTCTATAGTCTAGTCTATAGTCTAGTCTATAGTCTAGTCTATAGTCTAGTCTATAGTCTAGTCTATAGTCTAGTCTATAGTCTAGTCTAGTCTATAGTCTAGTCTATAGTCTAGTCTATAGTCTAGTCTATAGTCTAGTCTATAGTCTAGTCTATAGTCTAGCTATAGTCTAGTCTATAGTCTAGTCTATAGTCTAGTCTATAGTCTAGTCTATAGTCTAGTCTATAGTCTAGTCTATACTAGTCTATAGTCTAGTCTATAGTCTAGTCTATAGTCTAGTCTATAGTCTAGTCTATAGTCTTAGTCTATAGTCTAGTCTATAGTCTAGTCTATAGTCTAGTCTATAGTCTAGTCTATAGTCTAGTCTATAGTCTAGTCTATAGTTTAGTCTATATTCTATTCACATATATTCACAAAAATATTATTTTAAACGATTTTTGATGTTAAAATTTTGCAAAACTTCTTTAATATTTTCGTTGAACAATTTGGCAGGCAGTTTACCTATTTTTAGTATAACTCAAATTGTTAACTTATTCTTAATTACTTAGTGCATAATATATTATTTTTCTAACTTATCTTTCTCATGGAATCTAAGCATGTGTGGTAATTTAATAGCTACAAATTACTATTCATTTGCAACTGTCATGGAAATACTTTTGGGACCGTTGAAAACGTTTGTTAGCAAATGTGTATAGTATTTATACTACCCCAAGGTGATATAATGAGGAAATAAAACAGCCTTAATCACTGTGTCAAAAGCTTTTACCATAACAACTATTAAGAGCAGACTTACATTTAAGGATTTTTTTGTATGTTAAAACAAGAAAGATAATTTACTAATATATTAAATAATTTAATAACAATGATGAAAAAATTTATATAAAATAAAATATTACATCAAACTTATTTAGTATAGTATAAATTTTTGGGTTTCTTTTTCAAACCATAACCTAAGCCAAGCTATAGCTAAGGAATTTTCCAATTTAAAAAAAAAAAAACTTTTATACACATCACCAATAGAAACTTGGAGTGTTTCTTTAAATACAAATTTCCTTTTCTATACACATGTGTATCTTTTATATGTAATGTATATATCGTTATTTTTGGTAGTAATGAATAATGACAGCATAAGAAGTATAAATAACAAAACACACACACACATACACCTCTGTTGACATTTAAACGTTTGACGCCAATAAGAACTCAAATCAATTCAAATAGAATTTACACAACTCAAGAAAAATTTACACAAACCTAGAAATCAATAAAAAATATTTAGGTTATTTTACTGATAGCTTTTTATCTTTTACTTTCTTTGCTCATGTATGAAATTATGTAGAAAATTTTTGGTAGGATAAGTGATGTAGCAATTTTAAGCCTAAATTTAACAGGATGACAGAGGTGTTAAAATGTTCATTCTTTTATATAGAGTAATAAAAAACTTTAATATTTTTTTCAGACAAGTGATATGAATATGTCACATTTATATAAATGTGAAGAGAGTTCAGTATAGTTTAATCCCATTTCCGGTTTGTTTATAAAATCAATCTTTTACTTCCTATTTGTAAACATTTATTGTAAAACAAACATGGGTGTGATAATATGACATGATTACGTTTATTTTTTTTTTTTCCTTTTTTGTCTTTCAAATGAATTTCATTATACTCTAAGATAAACAAGGAAATAAATAAACATACATACAGGATCTTTGCATATATGAATATAAATATTTGTATTATTCAGTATCAAGGTGAAAGGATTTTTCTAGTAAATGAATATGATTCCTCTAAAAACATTAAATAATCTATGATAATACAAGGAAGCAAAGAAGATGTAATACTAGACTTTTACTATAGTCTAGTCCGCAATTTGACTATAATCTTGACAGAAATGACTATAGTCTTGACTATAGTTCGACTATAGCCTTGAATATAGTATTGACTATAGAGTTAACTATAGTTTGAATACAGTCTTGACTATAATTTGACTATAGTCTTGACTATAGTTTGACTATAATCTTGACTACAGTATTGACTATAGATTTGGCTATAGAGTTGACTATAGTTTTAACTATAGAGTTGACTATAGTATTGACTATAGAATTGACTATAGTCTTGACTATAGATTTGACTATAGAGTTGACTATAGTCTTGACTATAGAGTTGACTATAGTTTTGACTATAGACTTGACTATAGACTTTACTATAGAGTTAACTATAGTCTTGACTATAGAGTTAACTATAGTCTTGATTATAGAGTTGACTATAGTCTTGACTATAGAGTTAACTATAGTCTTGACTATTGAGTTGACTGTAGTCTTAACTATAAATTTGACTATAGTCTTGACTATAGAGTTGATTATAGTCTTAACTATAGAGTTGATAGTTCGACTATAGTCTTGACTATAGTTCGACTATAGTCTTGACTATAGTTCGACTATAGTCTTGACTATAGTTCGACTATTGTCTTGACTATAGTTCGACTATTGTCTTGACTATAATCTTGAATATAGTACTGACTATATAGTTGACTATAGTTTGACTATAGTCTTTACTATAGTTTGACTATAAATTGACTATAATCTTGACTATAGTATTGATTATAGTCTTGACTATAGTATTGACCATAGAGTTGACTATAGTCTTGACTATGGAGTTGACTATAGAGTTGACTATAGTTTTAACTATAGAGTTGACTATAGTATTGACTATAGAATTGACTATAGAGTTGACTATAGTTCGACTATGGGCTTGACTATAATCTTGAATATAGTCTTGACTATAGTATTGACTATAGAGTTGACTATAGTTTGACTATAGTCTTTACTGTAGTTTGACTATAATCTTGGCTATAGGTTGACTATAGTCTTGGCTATAGTTTGACTATCGTCTTGACTATAGCATTGACTATAGAGTTAACTATAGTCTTGACTATAGAGTTTACTATAGTCTTTACTATAGAGTTGACTAAAGCCTCGACTATAAAGTTGACTACAGTCTTGACTATATATAGTTTAGCTATAAACTCGACTATATTCGTGACAACAGTCTTTACAATAGTCTGGATAAAAGTCTGGACTTTTGTTTGGCTATAGTTTGACTACAGTCTCAGCTATGATTTGACTACATTTTCAAACTAAAGTCTTAACTGTAGCTTGACTAAAATATTAGCAATATTTGGCTATAGTCTTCGATATAGTTCTGCTTTAGTAGTGAGTAGAGTTTGGTTATAATATTGACTCTATTTAAGATATAGTATTCAGCATAGTTTAGCTAGATTCTTTGATATAGCTTGTCTAGAGTTTTGTCTATAGTTTTTCTACAGTCTTAGCTTCAATTTGTTTATAGTTTTAGATAAAGTTACAATATAGTCTGGGATAGTTTTAGTATAGTTTAAAAATAATATTGACTATAGCATGCATGACTGTATATCAACTATAATAATTACTACAGTCTTTAATCTTGACTGTATATTGTAAAGATATTTAACTTCCTTTTGCTAAATAGACTCCTTTTTTTGCAAAATTAATGTGCAAATATATTTATAAAAACACTATTTAGGTAGTTATTATTCCATTATTAAATATTAATTTACTTTATTTCATCACATGAATGAAAGCCAAACAACAGGTGACGACATTTGGCGTCCAATGACTTTTGGGGAATTTTAGCAAAAAATGTTTTATTTGTTTCCTTTGTATACTATAGCTATTCGAATAAATCAATAATACTAAAGAGCCAAAAATTAAAAAAAATCATATTGTGCCAAATAAATTGATGTTTTATCTATTTTTGAATTACATTCATTCATATTGACAGTTAAGTCTAACAATTGAAATAAAGGAACAATAGAAAAATAATAACAAAGTCAAATTAAGCAAATATAGTATAATTATTTTTTTTAAGATTTTTTTTCTCCAATTATATAAAAAGGTCATTTTTTTCATGTTTACAATTATAATGAACAATATAAAAAAAATTATTATGTAATTAAATGACGCATTTGAACCATACTCCAAAAATGTATGTTAGAAAATGAGTAAAATAAATATTAGTTTAAGTAAAATTGTTAAGAAAAAATCTTAACAGCTACCTGTAGTTTAGTCATTACTAAAGACAAGGCTATAGTCAATATAACAGAGAGACTATAGTCAAAATTTTTTTCAATTAAATACTAAAAACTAAACTGTTATCAAGACTGTAAATAGTCATAATAGCTACATGTCTAATGACAACTGTAGTCAATACTATAGCCCAAACGTAAGTGAAATATTTAGCCCAGATTTCAGACATAACACTAAACAAATTTATATAATCCCACAGCATTTTATATTGTTTAACCTAAATTATAAACAATAAAATATTAAACATACTCTAGGGTTAGAAATGTGGGTACTACTACTACTACCCTTACACACACGCACCAGGATTTTCCTGCAAATTTATTTCCAACATTCACTCATCAATTATACGTCAGCCACAACATACGTTGTTCATAGAAATTATTTGAAATTTTGCCTGTGGTCTAAATTTAAATAACGTTATTACAATTTAATAGTCTTAATTAGACAGTATATAACTTATCTGGCCCAAAGGGCAATTTTCACTAAAAACTGTAACAAGACATCGGGGAACAGTTAAAGTTTGCATTAATTAAAAAAATGTGTGTTCTTTCATGTTTTTCAATTGCAATTAAATTCCCATAAAAACTAACTTGTACACTAGAAAATATGGTCGAATGCTGTAACATTTTATATGACCTTAAAAAAATTAGTTCCTTGTTGCTTTTAGCTACAATTTAGTTTCAGTTGTTCTGAACTAACTTTAAGTTAAATAATGCTGCTAACAATGTTCCTTTCAATCTATTATTCTTGTTTTCTTTATACTGCTTTTTAAAATACATGTTATTTTTTCCTAAATTTTTCTATTTTCTTTCTTATGAGAAGCTTATTTTAACAAAAACATACATAATATACAAAACAAATAAAAGAAAAGTATTGTTGAACAGCAGAATAAAAAATATAATTTCATTTTGTAGTATTTATTTTGGCCTGTTTAGTAGATAAAGTGGTTAAATACCCTCTGCAGAATATATTAAGGAAAAGCTTTTGCTTAAAAATAATAAAAACAATCTCTATATAAGAGTAATCGGAGTAAATACATGATTTCATTATATATGAGTAAATTTTTTTTGTTTTTATTGGACTTAATTCCTTTGCTGTTGCAATACTTGATTTTTGTGTTACATGTAGTTTTGGTTTGGTGTCCAACTGTTTAAGATAGTTTTTGCTTTATATTTACTTCAGATTATTTGTTTATAAATAATTCAATTCAATGTTCTTATATTTTATATATTTTGTAATAATAAATTTAAACAGTTTTTTTAAAAGGTTTTTAAAGCTGACATACATTTTGTAAAAACAAAAACAGAAAATAGTTGAAAAGAAAAAAAAAAGTAGAATGGACTATATACGAAGTTATAGATATGACTATAAACTAGCCTAGACTATAGACCAGACTCTAGACTAGAATATGGCCTAAACTATAAAGTAGAATATAGACTAGACTAAACAATACACTAGACTGTAGACTACAGTATAAACTAGACTACAGACTTGACTATAACTAGACTATAGAATAAACTATAGACTAGACTATTGGTTACGTTATAGACCATACTATAGACTAAACTATAGACGAGACTATATACTAGACTATAGACTGGACTATAGACTAGACTATAGACCAAACTATATACTAAACTATAGGCTAGGCTATAGACTAGACTATAGACTATAGACTAGACTATAGACTAGACTATAGACTAGACTATAGACTAGACTATAGACTAGACTATAGACTAGACTATAGACTAGACTATAGACTAGACTATAGACTAGACTATAGACTAGACTATAGACTAGACTATAGACTAGACTATAGACTAGACTATAGACTAGACTATAGACTAGACTATAGACTAGACTATAGACTAGACTATAGACTAGACTATAGACTAGACTATAGACTAGACTATAGACTAGACTATAGACTAGACTATAGACTAGACTATAGACTAGACTATAGACTAGACTATAGACTAGACTATAGACTAGACTATAGACTAGACTATAGACTATACTATAGACTAGACTATAGACTAGACTAATAGACTAGACTATAGACTAGACTATAGACTAGACTATAGACTAGACTATAGACTAGACTATAGACTAGACTATAGACTAGACTATAGACTAGACTATAGACTAGACTATAGACTAGACTATAGACTAGACTATAGACTAGACTATAGACTAGACTATAGACTAGACTATAGACTAGACTATAGACTAGACTATAGACTAGACTATAGACTAGACTATAGACTAGACTATAGACTAGACTATAGACTAGACTATAGACTAGACTATAGACTAGACTATAGACTAGACTATAGACTAGACTAGACTAGACTATAGACTAGACTATAGACTAGACTATAGACTAGAATATAGACTAGACTATAGACTAGACTATAGACTAGACTATAGACTAGACTATAGACTAGACTATAGACTAGACTATAGACTAGAATATAGACTAGACTATAGACTAGACTATAGACTAGACTATAGACTAAACTATAGACTAGACTATAGACTAGACTATAGACTAGACTATAGACTAGACTATAGACTAGACTATAGACTAGACTATAGACTAGACTATAGACTAGACTGTAGACTAGACTGTAGACTAGACTATAGACTAGACTATAGACTAGACTATAGACTAGACTATAGACTAGACTATAGACTAGACTATAGACTAGACTAGACTAGACTATAGACTAGACTATAGACTAGACTAGACTAGACTAGACTATAGACTAGACTATAGACTAGACTATAGACTAGACTATAGACTAGACTATAGACTAGACTATAGACTAGACTATAGACTAGACTATAGACTAGACTATAGACTAGACTATAGACTAGACTATAGACTAGACTATAGACTAGACTATAGACTAGACTATAGACTAGACTATAGACTAGACTATAGACTAGACTATAGACTAGATTATAGACTAGACTATAGACTAGACTATAGACTAGACTATAGACTAGACTATAGACTAGACTATAGACTAGACTATAGACTAGACTATAGACTAGACTATAGACTAGACTATAGACTAGACTATAGGCCGGACTATATATACATATATACCGGACTTTATCATAGTTAACTCCAATTACATGAGTATAGTCAAAACTGTTATTTTTTACTCAACATGTTTCTCTAACATATTGATGCAACATTGTTCCTTCACATATTTTAAAGCAATAATGTTTAAACATCATCTACATTTCGCATCATATGTTCTTTTTTACCAAAATTAATTAATTTCCAAAAAATATATTTTCGTAAAGGTTATATAAGCAACCACAAGTTTATCCTTCTTAAATTTCAAAATATTTATTTTAAAACTAACTGTCACATGCGTTACTTCAACAAAATAAATGATTTATTTAAAGACTTTTAACCTGCAGTTCATTAATAATTGTCATCAATATTTATTTTGGACAAAAATAAATTTTTTTTCACAGGCAATTTTTAAGTTTTTTTTTTTATCGATATTAAACTTATAATACTTTAGGGTCCAATGTTTGTTTTTTAACAAATATCCTCTAGGTTACTTCAGGGTTAAATTTGTTATACATTATAAATGTCATAAATAATAAACAACAAAATGAGCACATGGTGTTTATAATTTTAGATTAAGTTGATGATTGTGATGATGAGTTTTTAAGTTAACACGTTTTATATTAAATAAAAACATTTTACAAAGATTATCTTTCATGAAAACAGGGAAAGTCCTTTGTAGAAAATTAAACCTATTTTTTTATTAAATTTTCATTTTATTTTGTTTTATTGTCTGTTGAGATATTAAGTATATTATATATTTTCTAACAGCCACTTTTAGTTTGTTCCTTTCACAAAGATTGAATCTCCCGAGAAGGTACAAAGACCTAGGGAGTGAAGATAAAACCATAAATATTATTTGAAATGCGATTTCTATTTTATCTATTCTTTTCAGATTTCTTTTTGCTCATTTTCTTGATTTTTTTTGTTTATATTTGTGGCATTTTAATTTATGATGCTTTTTAGTTCTAGTCTAGACGACAAATCACAGAATATGGCACGAGTACGTATTTGTATTTTGTTGTTCTTTTTATTTATTTTTTTCACTGTCTATTTGTTTTTGTTTTATATACAAAAAAATATCTAAGTAAGTATGTGTTGGAATACATATGTACGTATATGTTACACACATATACTTTTATACATGTGTTAGTATATAAATCAACAAACCAGGGCTAATTAAGGTCATTGTAATCACAAGAGTTATACATACACGGCTAAATAAACACAACTACAACAGTTCAAACAATCAAGCACACTTACACACAAGCATATGTCCTTTTTTTAGTAATAGTAGTGGCATTACAAATTATATTATGTGTGTTCTAAGGACGAAAGTAACAAATTCTTTTACAACACACATGTTTGTTGTTGCCAAAAGAAATGTCAAAGCTTTAATTTATGAAATGCTATGATTTAAATATAATGAGTTTTATGTGACGCTACAAAGATTTCAGCAAAGAAAAAAGGATTTTTCTCAGACATAATAACAAGCATACACCGAACACACTCCATGGTAACTGTGTATGTGTGTGTAGATAAAGAACATTTTACAAATTTGTTGCATATTTCAAGGGGTAATAAAAAGCTTAACTAAAAAGCCTTTTACAAAACCAACAAATCAAATAAATGTTAAAACATTTATATAAAAATACTTTTGCTAATAAAAAAGTGACTTTTAATCTAAACTTAAGAAATCAAAAAAAAATTCAAGGTTTTTACAGGAAAAGGATAAAATTGAGTTTCAAGTCTGTGCTATATATCTACACAAATCAAAAAAGGCTCCTCATTAAACCGTTAATCTAAATGTGTATTAATAATTTGCAGCAATTTATAATTTTCCATTTAAATTAATATCTCTGCATGAATTCTTAATTATTATTTTTTTTTCCAAATTATGTAAATTCATTAATATCTAGCTTTGAGTAAAAATCATTAAAATTAAATAAACAAGTATTCGCTGTTATTCAAGTATAAATACAGAAGAAAAAAAACATTCAAGAATGTAATTACAATTTTTTATTATTTTAAGAAACTACTCAAACTCTAAACGTTTTTATTCATACATTTATTATATATAAATGTAAATAAAATCTTCATTCACAATCAAGATAAAAGACTTTTCTAGTCTTGACTATTGACAAGAGGTTAGACTAGACTATAATCCAGACTATAGACCTGACTATAGTCCAGACCATAGACTTGACTATAGTCCAGACCATAGACTCGACTATAGTCCAGACTATAGACTAGGCTATAGTCCATACTATAGACTAGATTATAGTCAGGACTATAGACTAGACTTTAGTCCAGACTATAAACTATACTATAGTCCAGACTATAGACTAGATTATAGTCAGGACTATAGACTAGACTATAGACTATACTATAGTTCAGCCTATAGAATAAACTATAGTCCAGACTATAAACTAGACTATATTCCAGACTATAAACTAGACTATATTCCAGTCTATAGACTAGACTATATTCCAGACTATAGTCCAAGCTATAGACTAGGGTATAGTCCAGACTGTAGACTAGACTATAGTCCAGACTATAGACTAAACTATAGTCCAGACTATAGACTAGACTATAATCCAGACTATAGACTAGACTACAGTCCAGACTATAGACTAAACTATAGTTCAGACTAAAGACTAGACTATAGTCCAGACTACTGACTACACTATAGACTATTGTCCAGACTATAGACTAGACTATAGTTTATAGTCCAGACTATAGACTAGACTATAGTCCAGACTATCGACTAGAATTTAGTCTAAACTATAGTCCAGGCGAAGGACCAGACTATAGACTATATCTCTTACTACAGACTTGACTTCATAGTTCGCTACTTTAGTTTCGAAAGACTATACTATAGACTAGACTGGCCTCAAGACTTTCGTCTATATTATAATCAAAATTATACTAATAGTATTAAATAATTTAAACCTCTGTTAAAATATTCTTCTTGCAGCATCTAAACTTATAAAATAGTGAGTATGTAAAACACATGATTTAAATTTACTTTCACCCTTAATCAACTCACTTTAACTTAAAAAATGTTAATCCTTTAATAGAAAACACATGGCAGAAAGTAAAAATAAGATGATGAATATCATTGACATTGATTTTAATAAACATAAAATTGTATACTTGAGAAGCAGCAGTAAAAGTGTATAATAAACTTTTCTATCATCCCCATATTCCAATAAATAAAAGAAGAAAAAACCCTGATGCCATTGTTGGTTGTTGTTACTGTTTGCTTTTTTCACTATTTTCCTACAAAGTGAAAAATTTTCATTGACTTGAGCTGGTTTTGTAAGTATTTTTAATGTCACCATATAGTAGTCATCATGATCATTATCCTCTTCTCTAGTTCATTCATACATTCATTCAAAATAACCAACTACTTTACAACACTTATACCCAAACATTCATACATAAATACATATGTATATATGTATGTGTGTTTGTATAAGTACTCATCATGAAGTAGTTGATGTTAATAATGACATTGATGATTTTCCTTTTTATCCAACTACTTTCTCTCAGGCTCTTTTCAAAAGGCCCATAGAAGATGGATGTCTATTTTTTTTTTATTTCCTTCTCCTTATAATAATTTTGTTTAACCAGCGTTTGCTTTAATACAAACTAACAAACTTAGAAAAAAAACTTATAGGAAAACAAACAAAAAGTTTGTATGCCAAGGTTTGTTGGTCTTTTCATAATATTTTCATGCATACTAAAATGGAATTATTGAAGAGGAACAAAAAAAAAAAAAAAAAAAAAAAAAAAAATAACACAGACACTTAAACAAACTTTTGATTAATATAATTTTATAGCATAAATTTTTTATTGAGTTTAAAGTATTATAAAATAGGCAAAAAGAAAAAAATATAAAAAAGAAATGCCACAGTAATCAGTTTTAATTCAAATAATTCAAAAGGAAAATATAATCAGAATATGATAATGAGTTAAGTGTGCTAAATGTGTTGGTTTCATTTAAATATCCTTAAGCACAAAAATTTACTTCAAGAAACCCCCACAATCATAAAAAATTAACAAATTCTTAAAAAATTTAATTTAAATAATAAAATCTTTACAAATGAGCAAATTATAATATAAACAATAATAATTTAGCTGATCCTTAAAAAATTTAGCTTTCAACGTTGCTGTTTTTTACTATTTGCCATTAATAAACATTAATGCAAACTTCAAACAAATCATTTATTATTAATTAAATTCCAAGTGTTAAGCGAAATAGATTTAGTATTAACGCATGCTAGAGTAAACAACTTCAAATATTTTGTTTAACTACGCTTCCTGATTTCGCAAAAGATACAAAGGAAGTGAAGAACATTAAAATTATTTAAATATTTATTATTTTAAATGGACAACAAGAATATATAAATAAGAGTGAGTCTATGATTCAACAAGGAAGTTAAATTAAATATTAAAAGAGACATTAAAGAAAAAGCCACCAGCAATATTCATAATTCTGAAATAATTTTAGAATATTATTCTGTTCAGTTCTAGTTCAGTTCTAATTCATTTCTAGTTCAGTTCTAGTTCAGTTCTAGTTCAGTTCTAGTTCAGTTCTAGTTCAGTTCAGTTCTAGTTCAGTTCTAGTTCAGTTCTAGTTCAGTTCTAGTTCAGTTCTAGTTCAGTTCTAGTTCAGTTCTAGTTCAGTTCTAGTTCAGTTCTAGTTCAGTTCTAGTTCAGTTCTAGTTCAGTTCTAGTTCAGTTCTAGTTCAGTTCTAGTTCAGTTCTAGTTCAGTTCTAGTTCAGTTCTAGTTCAGTTCTAGTTCAGTTCTAGTTCAGTTCTAGTTCAGTTCTAGTGCAGTTCTAGTTCAGTTCTAGTTCAGTTCTAGTTCAGTTCTAGTTCAGTTCTAGTTCAGTTCTAGTTCAGTTCTAGTTCAGTTCTAGTTCAGTTCTAGTTCAGTTCTAGTTCAGTTCTAGTTCAGTTCTAGTTCAGTTCTAGTTCAGTTCTAGTTCAGTTCTAGTTCAGTTCTAGTTCAGTTCTAGTTCTGATTCAACTCTAATGCACACTTTTCTATTATTATAAATAAAATTGAATTTTATAAATTCGTTTACATCTCAGGTTAAGAATTTACAAATTGCAATTATGTTGTCTCAAAACATTGTTAAACATTATATTATTGTCAAAATTCTCATCAACATTATTATTTATTCATGTAACACTAGACAACAAATTTCGTTTAGCAAATACTTTATTGGATCTCAAGCGAAATAAAAGTAGACAGTGTAGCAATTGTAGACCTTAAACGACTTTTAAAATTTTCTGTTATTCAAAAATCTACTTAAAACTATTGCTTCTGCAATATTTTGTAGCTCTGTATGATTGGAAAATGGAATGGAAGAAAGAACATATGAAATTACTCGTACTTTCACACATACATACATATGTAGATAAATACATACAAATTAAAGCCACATTAATTAAAGTTCGAATTACCACTTGTGTGAACACCACACACATTTACCGAAAGCACTTACGCACTTGCAATCGTATAAGACACCCATAAATATTGAATGTTTAAGTGGTACTTCTTGGTACAATTAAAATGTGAAAAGTACTATTAGTATGAGGATGGAATTGTTATAAATTATAATTGTTTTAATTTAAAAATTGGTGTCCTTAGTTGTTGACAGATAATAGTGATTGTCAAATGGCTCTATTAGTTTTATGTTTGTAGAGTTGGATTTGAATTAAGAAGATGTGAAACTATGCTAATGACTAGTACAAATAAAAGTAGTACTTTTATAGGACTTTTTGTAAAATTTGTTGTTTAAATTTAGCATATCTGTTGAGTGTATGATATACAAACAAATTGACTACTGAATGCATTTCCTGAGTCAGAAATAACAATGGCTAACTAGCGCCAGAAAAAACCCTGCAGCATTTTAGAAATCAAGTATTCCGCAGAAAAAAATGTCATAGGGTTATTTTAAATTTACATGTAAAGTTTTAATAATTACAATTTGAAGACCCTTCAGATGCCTAAGCAGAAATTCCATTCCATTTGGTAATTATATCCCTTAAATCTACCGGGTATGGGTCTATAATAATGACTTCAATGACATATATTAACACAAAATTTAAACTACAATTAAGAATATTGTTAAATGTGTTGCTGATTATATACATACTTCTTCACTTTTGCATATGTATTGATATCAGTGTGGGTCACTTTTGAAATTTCTATATGCTCGTGGAGAGGCAAGAGTATATCGTACGTGTAAAAGCATAAAAATCAAATTTCAATAAAGTTTTACACAAATTTTATAATAATGCGTGTGTTTTAATATTTTTTGCGCCCATCACTGATTTAAATATTTAATTGATGATATTTTTGAGTGACTACGTGCCATATTCATTGTTTTTTTAATCAATCTATGAAAATTAATAATAATTTGTGTATAAATACAATTTTAAGTGGATGTGAACATAATTAATACTTATTAAAGACTCCAACAATATTTATTTTAATTTCAACCGTATTTTTCCACAATTTGTGCGCCTGTGTGTATTTTTATTTAATCAAAAGAAATTAAATTAAATGTTGCTGAACAATAAAAACGAATGGTCAAGTGAAATTCATTGGAAGTTTTTAAAAATATGCAATTTTAATATTAAAATATGCCACATACATATATACTATTTTTATTGTATTTTTCTTACACACTTCCGTGTCATAACAGTTTTCATTATTCCGTTTTATTAAAACGAAAAAAAAACTACTTGATTTTTATTTCCTTTTTGTGCATATAAAAAAACAAGCCTTTTATTGAGTATTTGTTGGCAATACTGTTAATTCCTTGTTGTAGGCAGCAGTTTCCTACCCCGCCCCATACCTTGAACCTGTCTGCCAATATGTTTTGCATTCACTTACACCCTGTACGGGCCATGAAGGTTATTTAGTAAAAAATAAAATGAATTTATTGTACACGTAATTATGCATCATATTTGCATATTTACTCTTTATAAATATGTATTACTTACGGCCAACGTAATTTCGCTGGGTTTTTCTCTTTTTGTGCAATTAAAAGATGTTCAAGGATGTTCCGTTTTACTACGGACATGGAAATGAATGAAAATAAAGGGAGAGTGTAAAAAACGTAAAAACGCATTACAGTTCAGTTTCCCATTACTTACGATTTGAAGTTGAATCAGTGGATGTTAATCAATATTAAGATTTGCTCTTCGTTTTTTTTTTTTTTGTTCGAATAACGAAGCAGTGTTGAGGACAAGAATTAATTGAAAAAATTTCAAATAATTTTAAAACAAAATTTTACTTATTAATGCTACAACGAAACGGTAAGTGCTTAAAAGATGTTTAAAGAATTGATAAAAAAAGTATTAAAATTTCTCCAAAAATGCAGTGATGGGCACAGAAATACATTTATGCTGGTGTTAAGCTGAAAATCAACACACAGCTATAGTAATTAATATTATCAAGTAGTCTAGACCAACGGTTCCCAAAAGGGGGTCCGCGGACCCCTAGTGGTCCGTAGCAAAATCCTAGGGGGTCCGCGAAGACGAACGAAAAAAATCATGAATAAAAAATATTCTCTATATGTTAGAAAATATTAAAAATATCTCCAAATTTTTCATAAATACTAAAATACACAATTTTTATTCAATAATCCCAGATTTGTTGGTGACTCTTTGAATTTTATTGTTTCGGTCGTTTATCAGGATGAAGCTAGGCCCTACAAATTTATTGTTTCACTTTTATAAAGTAAAGTATTATGTGATTTGTAATTTTTATAAATGTATATGTATCGAAATAAGTGTTTTTATAGCAGACGGATAATGATTTGCCTTAGAATTAAATACTGATACTGGTATCCCGGAATATGAAGTTAGGTCACATTTCATATTTTTTTTTAAATTGTAAGCAAAAGTGTTAATCTAGTTAATTTTAAATATAAATATTCCATTCCGACGTGATACACAGATTTTAACTTAATTTTGTTGTTCAATATTATTAAATCAACATCAGAAAATTCATAGCGTTATGCGTAAATAGTCAAAACCACGCAGTAAAATAATTCGTAGGTATTTTAAAATTCAAATTTAAGATCCAAATTCACAGTACATTCGCAAAGAGTTCAGGTCATATTTTATGTGGGTAACGCATTCCGCAACAACATCGAAGAAGTCTAACTTTCACATATTTTCCCGAAAACTTAGCTTACATACTCAGCTCACTCCTATGCAATCGCAAAAAAAATTTAGAAACATGACTCTTTAAGCACATGTCGACAATACTTGATAAAGAAACCTTTTCGCTACCTTGACGAGAAATGAACATGAAAGCTCTCACGATCATAAAATTAAACATCATGTTAGAAGTCATTCTATATTTAAAACCATGCAATTGAAAACATCTCCGAAATACTAAATATTCTCAATGTACGGGAATATTTTATAGGGTTTATGAACCAGGACTAAGACAATATTCGGACGAACAATTACACAGTGATACAGCAAAAAAATGCAGGGGTTCTCATATACCAATTCCATTTCGTTATAGTCCATAGAGTAGGAATATATTTTTAATTTCTCCCGATCACTTCGTTTAGTTCCTCTTTAAGAGCAAAAGATGTGAAAAAGAGCTATTTTTGAAGTTTTAACTTTAAAAAGTTAAAAGTTTTAACTTTTAAAAGTTAAGCAGTAACTTTAGCTTTTATTACATTTGAAAAAAGGCACATTAAGTTGGGTTTCCAATGATGGTCAATTTATGATAATCGATGAAAAAGGTTATGAGTTGTGCTCAGTTTTATAAAAATATAGCATATTTCTTCCATACAAAAATGTTCATGTTTCTGGTTTTCTTTGTAACAAGTTTAAAAAATGTTTATAAACATTTTTATGCAAAAATTAATTTGTATGGAGAAAACCAAAAATTCGAGGAACATGCTATTAGAAAAATTGTCATAAATCATCCAGTTTTTCATAGATTTTTATGAAATAACAAGTTTTAGAAACCTTTCTTTATGTGATTCTTCAGGAAAGTAATAAAAGATGAACTCACTGCCTCATGGCCAAAGTAGAGCATGATGAAAATGAAAATTTTTTAAAAAAGTGTGAGTTTTTTACTTAAACGACCGTAACTCAGACATTTGACCATAAATTTTGGATTTCTTTTTTTGGATTAAAAGGCAACACTTGTATCATTAAAAAAAAATATCGGATTTGAAAATCGGATGAAAACTACTAAACTTATGATTTTTCAAATTTAAAATTTCAAAAATGGCTCTTTTTCGCATCTTTTGCTCTTAAAAAGTAAGTTAACGAAGTGATAGGGAAAAACTAAAAATATATTCGTACTCTATGGACCATAACGAAATAGAATTGGTATATGAGAACGACTGCATTTTATTTTTCTTCACTTTTGTATCACAGTGTTATTTATAACAATAAGATATCAAAATATGTATGGGGGTCCGTGAAATTAAATAAATTCCTCAAGGGGTCCGCGAAGTAAAAAACGGTGGGAACCGCTGGTCTAGACTATACATTAGACTATGGACTACTATAAATAGTAGACTAGACTATAGACTAGGCTAAACACTAGGCTATACACTAGATTGCAGACAAGACTATAGACTAGACCATAGACTAGACCATAGACTAGACTATAGACTAGACTATAGACTAGACTATAGACTAGACTATAGACTAGACTATAGACTAGACTATAGACTAGACTACAGACTAGACTATAGACTAGACTATAGACTAGACTATAGACTAGACTATAGACTAGACTATAGACTAGACTATAGACTAGACTATAGACTAGACTATAGACTAGACTATAGGCTAGACTATAGACTAGACTATAGACTAGACTATAGACTAGACTATAGACTAGACTATAGACTAGACTATAGACTAGACTATAAACTAGACTATAGACTAGACTATAGACTAGACTATAGACTAGACTGTAGACTAGACTATAGACTAGACTGTAGACTAGACTATAGACTAGACTATAGACTAGACTATAGACTAGACTGTAGACTAGACTATAGACTAGACTGTAGACTAGACTATAGACTAGACTATAGACTAGACTATAGACTAGACTATAGACTAGACTGTAGACTAGACTATAGACTAGACTATAGACTAGACTATAGACTAGACTGTAGACTTGACTGTAGACTAGACTATAGACTACACTGTAGACTAGACTATAGACTAGACTGTAGACTAGACTATAGACTAGACTATAGACTAGACTATAGACTACTATAGACTGATAGACTAGACTATAGACTAGACTATAGACTAGACTATAGACTAGACTATAGACTAGACTATAGACTAGACTATAGACTAGACTATAGACTAGACTATAGACTAGACTATAGACTAGACTATAGACTAGACTATAGACTAGACTATAGACTAGACTATAGACTAGACTATAGACTAGACTATAGACTAGACTATAGACTAGACTATAGACTAGACTATAGACTAGACTATAGACTAGACTATAGACTAGACTATAGACTAGACTATAGACTAGACTATAGACTAGACTATAGACTAGACTATAGACTAGACTATAGACTAGACTATAGACTAGACTATAGACTAGACTATAGACTAGACTATAGACTAGACTATAGACTAGACTATAGACTAGACTATAGACTAGACTATAGACTAGACTATAGACTAGACTATAGACTAGACTATAGACTAGACTATAGACTAGACTATAGACTAGACTATAGACTAGACTCTAGACTAGACTATAGACTAGACTATAGACTAGACTATAGACTAGACTATAGACTAGACTATAGACTAGACTATAGACTAGACTATAGACTAGACTATAGACTAGACTATAGACTAGACTATAGACTAGACTATAGACTAGACTATAGACTAGACTATAGACTAGACTATAGACTAGACTATAGACTAGACTATAGACTAGACTATAGACTAGACTATAGACTAGACTATAGACTAGACTATAGACTAGACTATAGACTAGACTATAGACTAGACTATAGACTAGACTATAGACTAGACTATAGACTAGACTATAGACTAGACTATAGACTAGACTATAGACTGACTATAGACTAGACTATAGACTAGACTATAGACTAGACTATAGACTAGACTATAGACTAGACTATAGACTAGACTATAGACTAGACCATAGACTAGACTATAGACTAGACTATAGACTAGACTATAGACTAGACTATAGACTAGACTATAGACTAGACTATAGACTAGACTATAGACTAGACTATAGACTATAAATAATCAATGAACTGGTGTACTGAATATTTTAAGTACTGGTCTGTGGAGCGGTTTACGAATATGTTTATAAATTGGTATTTGGACGAGTCTATTGTTTACTCAATAAGATCAGTTGTCAATGAATTGTTATAAACTTTCAGATATCCTTAATTAACTTCTCAAAAATACTTAAAGAAACATCTTCTTTAAATCAGTGCTCGGCTCTAAGAGATCATGTGTTACAGTTTCCAAATGATAGATTTTGATTTCGAATGTATTTTTTATGTTAGGTAATTGCAAATATTATAATTGCTATTGGACCCTGGTATCTATGGTATCTATGTGGACCGAACACTAATTTAACAACTAGCATGCTAATAACACCTTCACACCCTTAAATATAAATCTCAATATTTTCCAATTAAGAATTTTTGTTCTTAAGTTTAACATTTCAACTTCTGCTAATTTAAAAAACACGGCATGCAGCAGCAAGTCAATAATTGTTAAAGTCACGCTACTCAAAGATTGCCACCTACTACACATAAATCTGCACATTCAAAGGAATTGTTATTGGCTGGCTATTTGTACTTTAGTTAAGTTTAAAGCAGTGAACGGCAGTCATAGGCAACAGGGCACGAATTTATAAAAACTAGTACATTTAAAATAAAAACATAGAAAAAGTAGCTTTAAAACTTTTAACAAAGCTTGACACAGCAAAGGCTGAAATTTTTTCATGTATGTGTTATGTTCTCTTTGTGCTGACCTCAGCTGCCAACATAAGGAAAAATAATCTTTATCTCTGGCAGGATAAAAACTCTTGCTCTTGTCATACAATAACTTCAACATTATTATTACGATGACTATCAACATTATTGCAGTAAAGTGATTTCTAAAGAATGTCCTTTTCTGACTCTCTCTATCCCTGTCTTTCATTCTCCTCTTTTTCTCCATCTAGAACCACACGATTTTAAATGCATACCAAGATTATGTTTCCAAGTAAGTTTGCTATTGGTATTTGTAGCTGTGAATGTGTATTAATTCAAGTGTTTATTAGATTTTTGTGTTTTTGTATTCTCAAGTGATTCAAAGTTGAAATAATCATGTTGAAACTCCCCCCTCGGGCCAACACCACTGACTGAGAGTGTCTTAAGAAATTAAGTTCTTGTGCGTTTGTAGCCACAGCCATTCAGTAGCTGAGTTCAACTCTAATAGAAGGCGATTCCATTTTAATTGTGTGTAAGCAAAAAAAAAAAAAAGAAGGAAAATCTAAACTGTAGAGCAGTTAGTTATTCGTTCCCCCTCCACACATTTAAGAGGAAACAGAAGGAAATTAAAGAAACAATTTTGTTGCACAAATATTTACAATTTGATTATGTTCAAGTATTAAATTATCTGTCCGTCCCTCTACTATTCACCTTTAGTTGTAAAGGTGAAAAAAATAAATTTAAATGAAAATTTACAAGCATTTAAGTAATTTAAAAGATAGCAATAGAAACTTTTTTATCAAAGCGGGGGAGCTTAAAGTTTTATTAACAACATCTATTGTAAATACAAATTTAGCTGAATTTAAATAAACTTTTCAATTAGTAATAAAATATTAAGATAAATAACAAATTTTAGAAAATACATTAGAATCCTAAAATGAAAATAACAATAATAAATTCAATTAAAAATTTTAATTGTTAAATAAACAAAAAAATTACAATTTGTTTAGATTGAAAAAAATTTAATTATTTCACCCTTTTCTTTAGTAAATTTCCAACAATTTCTCTTTTATTATTTATCACTTCAACCGTATTATATGTAAATTACCTTCAATGGAAAAAAAGTCAGTCTCTATCAAGTACTGAACAGCATATTTTCTCATTATTTAGAAATATATTTCAACACTTGTGAGGCAAATAAAAACAATGCATCTATATACTTATATATTTCCAAAGAAACTTATAACCTCTTCTTCAAAAGCTGTCGTTATATGCTTCAATAATTTGTATAATATAATACTGAACGTAATAAATTTGGACACATGTCTTGTAAATGGTCATTCATCTGGATCATGTCAAAAACTGGACATTCTATTTTATAACAAATACATACATCTGGTATCTATATACAATATGGTAGGTAGCATTAACAAAACGGAGACGGAAAGATGTCCAGGAGGACGACAAAATATATGTGTAGAGATTTATATGTGAGTACACAGGATGAACAAGTCGAGAGTGTACAAAACATATACATAGTTGTTCATATAAACGTGAAGGTATTTGTGCATATATTGATATTAATATACAAACGAGTATGTATTATGATACTTTAGTGCACAGAAAATTACTCGATAGGGGAGCAAGTCATTTCTAAATTGAAAGAAAAAATAAAAACAAATTTAAAATTTCCAAATAAATCGGTAATTTCAGTTCAATTATACATCAATAAGAATTAAGTTATAGTTTCTAGTTCAGTTCTAGTTCAGTTCTAGTTCAGTTCTAGTTCAGTTCTAGTTCAGTTCTAGTTCAGTTCTAGTTCAGTTCTAGTTCAGTTCTAGTTCAGTTCTAGTTCAGTTCTAGTTCAGTTCTAGTTCAGTTCTAGTTCAGTTCTAGTTTCTAGTTCAGTTCTAGTTCAGTTTAGTTCAGTTCTAGTTCAGTTCTAGTTCAGTTCTAGTTCAGTTCTAGTTCAGTTCTAGTTCAGTTCTAGTTCAGTTCTAGTTCAGTTCTAGTTCAGTTCTAGTTCAGTTCTAGTTCAGTTCTAGTTCAGTTCTAGTTCAGTTTAGTTCAGTTCTAGTTCAGTTCTAGTTCAGTTCTAGTTCAGTTTAGTTCAGTTCTAGTTCAGTTCTAGTTCAGTTCTAGTTCAGTTCTAGTTCAGTTCTAGTTCAGTTCTAGTTCAGTTCTAGTTCAGTTCTAGTTCAGTTCTAGTTCAGTTCTAGTTCAGTTCTAGTTCAGTTCTAGTTCAGTTCTAGAGTTCAGTTCTAGTTCAGTTCTAGTTCAGTTCTAGTTCAGTTCTAGTTCAGTTTCTAGTTCAGTTCTAGTTCAGTTCTAGTTCAGTTCAGTTCAGTTCTAGTTCAGTTCTAGTTCAGTTCTAGTTCAGTTCTAGTTCAGTTCTAGTTCAGTTCTAGTTCAGTTCTAGTTCAGTTCTAGTTCAGTTCTAGTTCAGTTCTAGTTCAAGTTCTAGTTCAGTTCTAGTTCAGTTCTAGTTCAGTTATAGTTCAGTTCTAGTTCAGTTCTAGTTCAGTTCTAGTTCAGTTCTATGTTCAGTTCTAGTTCAGTTCTAGTTCAGTTCTAGTCAGTTTTAGTTCAGTTCTAGTTCAGTTCTAGTTCAGTTCTAGTTCAGTTCTAGTTCAGTTCTAGTTCAGTTCTAGTTCAGTTCTAGTTCAGTTCAGTTTAGTTCTGTTCAGTTCTAGTTCAGTTGTAGTTAAGTTCTAGTTCAGTTCTATTTCAGTTCTAGTTCAGTTCTAGTTCAGTTCTAGTTCAGTTCTAGTTCAGTTCTAGTTCAGTTCTAGTTCAGTTCTAGTTCAGTTCTAGTTCAGTTCTAGTTCAGTTCTAGTTCAGTTCTAGTTCAGTTCTAGTTCAGTTCTAGTTCAGTTCTAGTTCAGTTCTAGTTCAGTTCTAGTTCTAGTTCAGTTCTAGTTCAGTTCTAGTTCAGTTCTAGTTCAGTTCTAGTTCAGTTCTAGTTCAGTTCTAGTTCAGTTCTAGTTCAGTTCTAGTTCAGTTCTAGTTCAGTTCTAGTTTAGTTCTAGTTCAGTTCTAGTTCAGTTCTAGTTTAGTTCTAGTTCAGTTCTAGTTCTGTTCTAGTTCTGTTCTAGTTCTATTCTAGTTCTGTACAGTTCTGTTCTAGTTCTGTTCTACTTGTGCCCCTACCCAATATGAATTTAATAATTCTATGTATTCCATATATTTATATACAAGTACTCGTAAATGTATTCACATAATAAATACATTCAGTTGTTTTGTTTGCATAATATTCAAGGAAATTGTCAATACACTTGACAATTTATGACATTATAAATTAGTTCTATATATACATACACATATAAACATTTGTATACCAGACCTACATGCATAAGAATGCGATGCTATTTTGTTGCATAAATGTATTGTTAAAAAAAAACTTTAAAATAATGAAATAACATAATCAGCTAAATTTCAAAATATTTCAATATAATTGTTATTTTAATATTTTATCTATGTAGTGTTGGCGGGGAAACCAAAAACTTCGAATACTATTAAAAAGTGCAAAAAAAGTTCATAATTAAAAAGTTTTAGCAGTAATTGAGTAATTTTGTAGTTATACAATTAAAAAAAAAAAGGATTTGTGGTTTTGTTTCTGTTTGCAGTTGCATAAAGCTTTTCAATAGACAATTGACATGAGCTGGTAATTAAAAGCAGAATATACATTTATTTAAAAAATAAGATTTAAAATTAATTGTTTGTTTTTAAATGGAATTTTGTGGTATATTTTGTTTGGCAACAACTGCATTTTAAAACGTACATACATATAGTTTTTTGAGGTTAACAAGTTTTTCTTCATAATACATATTTTTAAAATATTATTATTTAAAAAAAAATTATGAAAACATTCTCACGTACGTTAGAAGTTGCACTTATGTACTATTATACTTTTAGTTATGGGAATTGTTGAAACTGAAGAGTTCAGTGTTAAACAATTGCTCACTTTAAATTGTTCATGGAGCATGTGTTTTTGATATCTTAAGAATAGTTTGTCTTTGTTACCGAAATTGACAGGGGAATCTAAACTAAAATGACTAAATTATGTACTTTCAATGTACATTGTAAGGAATCTTTAGCTAAGAGCTTCTACTGTTCTTTAATTTTCAATTTATTTTTCATATTTTTTGAATTATCTTTTTCCAAAACTGATGAAGTGTAAACATTTATATTGCTCAACAGAAATCCTACAAGTTTTGTTAAATAATATATAAAATCGATATTAAATGTAGTTCTTAGAAAAGCTTTAGGCAAAAATTAAGCTGTTTTTTTTTTCAATTCAAACACTTTAAACTTTATAAAAGCCAGTTAAAGTAATTCTATTATTTTATTTTCTTTTTTATCTTAAGAATCTAATTCTACATCTTTCAATTCCAAATCATTTTCTAATTGCTCCGCCACCTTACCATTATGCTTAATAGACTTTAACCACTTAATGTAGTGCTCTTCAATGCCCGACTCTATGGCACCTTTAACCAAACACTGTAGATATGTTTTTGAAGGCTGTCTATCTAATGGTATCGAATCACGTTCCAATTCTTCTAGGTCAGTAACAGGTTGTTTAACCAAAAGATAAACACGAGCTGTAATAGTTTTGTTATTACTTAACTGGCGAACAGAAACACTTAAGGGTTTGTAGATGTTTAGATGCACACCTTCTTGACTGAAAAAGAGTATAGAGATAATTAAAACTGTATAATAATTAATAATTGAGAATTACTTGTCTATGTCATCCATATTTGTTAAGTCAATTTCCCATAGAGTGCCTTGCACAGTGCGATTTAAATGTTCCACCACTGTAGCAGCAGAACCCTGCCATCTGTTGGTGATGAAATTGAAGTCCAAACGATAGTTCTTTAAGATGAATATTAAATTAAGAAAACGTTAATTGAGATTTAATAATTTACTTACGTCTAGGACTCCTGCTCCAATTTTTACAGCTGTGGGATTTTGTATGTGTATACGTTTGGTCAACATATTACTGCCATAACCGAAGTAATAAAATTTATCACCATTAACTTCTCTTAAATTTTCAATTTCATTTTTATCATTATCATCTGGTATCACAGAACTTTGTACTAAACTTAAAATTTGTACTAAACATATGAAAATTACTACATTCATTTCTATTAAATGTATAGCCGACGGAAAAAGGCAGCAACTAATTAAAACAAGCTTCAAATTGAAAATGTGAGTTCATTGCAAATAATCACTAAACATAACAAGCTTATACTAAAGATTATTTAGGCTTCATAAGAAGGTATGCTAAGCAACATTATTGAAATTGTCTAAAATGTTTCTAAAAAAATTTTATATTTTGTTTCAGTTTCAATAGTTACTTTTGAATTCTGTTTTTAGATTACTAAGGATAACTGATAAAGTTAATGGATGTAGTAATAGTTTAGTAAATTAAGTTCCCTTTCATTTTAGTATTTTTTGTATAAATATTTATGAATTTCGCGAGTCTACTTCCCCTGGTCTGTGTAATAAAAAACTATAACAACAGTGATAAGAAAATTAAATTACGCAATTATTAATAAAAATCAAATTGAATCTTAATTCTAAAGCAGTGGTCGGCACACAAATACAATAGGAACTTAACATAAGTGGTTATTGACCTTTACTCAATACAAAATTTAGTCTTTCAATTAAATAAATTAGTTTCAGTTCTAGTTCAGTTTTAGTTTAGTTCTAGTTCAGTTCTAGTTCAGTTCTAGTTCAGTTCTAGTTCAGTTCTAGTTCAGTTCTAGTTCAGTTCTAGTTCAGTTCTAGTTCAGTTCTAGTTCAGTTCTAGTTCAGTTCTAGTTCAGTTCTAGTTCAGTTCTAGTGCAGTTCTAGTTCAGCTCTAGTTCAGTTCTTGTTCAGTTCTAGTTCAGTTCTTGTTCAGTTCTAGTTCAGTTCTAGTTCAGTTCTAGTTCAGTTCTAGTTCAGTTCTAGTTCAGTTCTAGTTCAGTTCTAGTTCAGTTCTAGTTCAGTTCTAGTTCAGTTCTAGTTCAGTTCTAGTTCAGTTCTAGTTCAGTTCTAGTTCAGTTCTAGTTCAGTTCTAGTTCAGTTCTAGTTCAGTTCTAGTTCAGTTCTAGTTCAGTTCTAGTTCAGTTCTAGTTCAGTTCTAGTTCAGTTCTAGTTCAGTTCTAGTTCAGTTCTAGTTCAGTTCTAGTTCAGTTCTAGTTCAGTTCTAGTTCAGTCTAGTTCAGTTCTAGTTCAGTTCTAGTTCAGTTCTAGTTCAGTCCTAGTTCAGTTCTAGTTCAGTTCTAGTTCCGTTCTAGTTCAGTTCTAGTTCAGTCCTAGTTCACTTCTAGTTCAGTTCTAGTTCAGTCCTAGTTCAGTTCTAGTTCAGTTCTAGTTCAGTTCTAGTTCCGTTCTAGTTCAGTTCTAGTTCACTTCTAGATCTGTTCTAGTACAGTTCTAGTTCATTTCGAGTTTAGTTCATGAAATCTCTATTGTTGTTTTTATTTTTAAATAAACTAAAATTTGTATGTAATACAAGCAGCTAATGTATGATAAGGCCATTCCAAATTTGGCTATATTTAAAACCCCGTATGGAATATTAAATAAGCCAGTATAAAACTGGTTTATTATCAAATTAGTTAATAGTATGACTATTTTCTCTCAATAAATTGCTTTATTTTTTTAAATTCTATTTAAATTAATTTTTTCGTTAATAAATACTTTAATGTGGTTTCACAACTCTTTGTTTACAGCAATTTCTCTACAATTAACAAATCATAAATCTACTTTATCCAATTCTAAATGTTTTTCAAATTTCTCCACAATTGTACTATTATGATGGACTGTCTTCAACCATTGAATGTAATCAGCAGGTAAACCTGTTTCCAAAGCACCCTTTAACAAAGTTTTCAAATAAGTCTTTGAAGGTTGTCTATTAGCAGGAATTGTATCAGCAGTTAAAGTTTTCAAATGGGTACTAGGTTGATTAACCAAATGATAAGAACGGCATTCTATATTTTTATCCAAATTCAAACAATAGACGGGTAAAGTTAGAGGTTTATAAAGATTGTCATGGACGCCCTCTTGGCTAAAAAAGGAAAATACATGAAATATTAAAGTTTTATTATAGTAAATAGGAAATTGAGTTAATAATATACTTATCCAAATCCTTAATATGACAGCTATCTATTTCCCATATAGCACCATAGACAACATCTCCTAAAGAAGGTACAATAGTGGCCGGAGCTCCCAACCAGTTGGAGGAAGATGTATGAAAATCTAAGCGGTAGTCCTAGGCAGATGAGCTTTACAAGTTGTAGTGAATTCGCTGTTTTAATGAAAGAAAAACTTACCTGCAGTTTGCCTACTCCCACACGCTGAGCTCCCGGATTTTGTATGTGTATACGTTTGGCCAACATGTTACTGCCATAGCCAAAGTAATAAAATTTGGGAACCATCTTTTAATATTTAACACCAGCAGCACACGAAATAAATAAATTAAAATACAAAAAGTTTTAATTTTTTAACACGATTTGTTTTAAATTGTTAACCCAATTGTGAAAAAAATGGACAAAAACCACTAAATTGTGTATGCAAATGAGGGGCTTGTTTTTATGATGTTGTTTTTGTTAATTTATGAAAATATGTTTGGAGACACCTTGCATTATATGACTTGACAATAATTCCAGACATACCTAAATGCTACTTGCAAAAACTTTCCGCAATGTTGTGATAAATGGACAAAAGACACTAAATTGTTTATACAAATGAGGGGCTTATTTTTATGATGTTGTTTTTGTTAATTTATGAAAAAAAATATTTAGAGACGCCTTGCATGAAATGACTTGACAATAATTCTAAAATTTATAAATGCTATTTGCCAAAACTTACCGGAATGTTGTGCACCATGTTGAGCTATTGTTGTTTTATATTTTTATTAATAAACTATTAAATTTTTATTGAATAATTGCACTATTTCACTTCACACTAAATTTTTCCACTTGTTCACTACAAAAAATAAAACACAGCTGACTGAAAGAAGAAGAATTGATAAGATAAAGGGTTGCCAGTTTGTAAACAAAGCACTGTTTTATCGACTTTAGAGGTAAACAATGCTAATGTAGGTTGTATGACAATAATCTGTTAAATTTAAAATAAATGTGAGAACAGTGGGTTAAAAATTAAGGCAAATTATTCAATTTATTGATAAAAAGTTATAAAATAATCGTAAGTTAGGTTTAATTATACTCTTAAATCATTTATATTGAGTATAACATTAAAAATCTTATTTTATTCAAAAATTTGCTTTATTATTGAAATTATAGTAATAAAAAGCCAACAACTTACAAGAACAACGGCATAGGACATCGGCTGAAGCATTGTGCAGTAGCAGAGACAGCGAACAATAACAACAAGTAGTAGGATGAAGCAAACTATAGAAGTAACTAAGGAATGCAATTTTTTTCTTACAACTCTTCACACTTTTTTCGCATAGCAAATGAAAACTTTTCGGGAAAATTTTTACACACAGATATTCACAAAGATTTATTTCATAAAATTATGCAAAAATATTTACACTTTCTTAATTATTTCTTTAAAAAAACAATAATTTTTTTAAGACATTCCAATTGGACAACCGAACCGTGTGAAAAATGCGCGTAAACTAAAGGGGAGTAGATAAATTTTGAGACGAATGGGATAAAAAACTGTGTTAATGGGAGAGAGCAAAGTGTGGTGGTATGCGTAAATAACTTAATAGGAATAGGCTGACATTGATGAATACGCATAAACATTTTTATGATAAAGTGGGGTGTAGTGGGTATAAGTATGAAGTTAATGCAGGTGGAAAAAATGTTTCTAGACATTAGTTTAGATGCAGTTGTTTTTTAAAAGTGTATTAGAAATGTTGATTAATTATGATTTTATTAAGATTTTTTAAATCCATAAATTTTATAAAATACTAGAGCACTGCATGAGTTATTTAAATAATAAATTAAAACATTTGATTTTTTTTTCAAATACATACTGTGTAAGATTCACTCATTGTTTTATGAATGAAATGAATAGTTTATTTGAAAATAAGGAGTACATATTATCAATACTAAGTTCCAATGTTACAAGTAATGAGGGTTTTTGTTTGATTCAAGTCAAGTAATATACAGTGAGTGAATCGAGTTAAAGCAAAAATAATGAATTAATTACAACAAATTAACAAATTTTTCGAATATTATTTCGAATTTTCGAACTTAATTTCGGCTATTCGAAAATAATACGGTAACGTCATCAACTGTATTTAACAGTGTTAAATTTCAGCCAATTTGGTCCACGGGAACTGGTTTTATCAGCTTTAAATTTTTTCGAACATGAGTTATATGAGAATAATTGAAGATCATAAAAACTTTTCGAACATAAATTCGAATTTTCGAACTTAATATCGATAATTCGAACATAATATTATGTTGTCATCAATTGTACTCATGACTACCGAATTTCAGCAAAATTCAGGCCACGGGAACTAGTTTTAACAGCCTTCAAAAATTTCAACATTTATTAAAAAAAAAATTTGATTCGATTCATTGGATTCAAACAATCTATTTTGTATTGTTTTAACATAAACAATTTGTTTACTCTCCCGACTTGTGGAAGTGCGTAACTAACTTAAGGAAATAGATTGGTTTAGTTAAAAGTGTATTCAGTGGAACGAGTATGAGTATTTAAGAATAATAAAAGTTTATTAGTTCCGTCAAGTACTGCCTTATCTTAATAAAACACTTGATTATTATAAAGAAATACAGTGCTGCCATTTGGAAAACTGAATAGATGCTAGAATATTGGACCGAGGGTTTAGAAATTTACTAAAAAGGAAGAAATAACACCAAATGCTATAAGCAAAATTATCATAAGAGATAAGGTTAACATTTTATAAAACGGAAAGACACTTTTGTATATGTACAAATATAAATTTTTTTCTACCTAGTACACTTCAAACTCATTCATAAGCAAATTTGAATATATTTTTTTAAATTTAGTAATTTTCTAAACCACTTCTATAAATTATAGTACTTACAGTAAACAATTTCTCCATTTGGCAACACTATATTATCATAGTGATAATGCAGGTTTGTTATGATAGAGCAGTACCTAACAGAGCTATGTACATATTAAATTTATCTCCGCCATTTATTTAGTGTTCTCAAAAATTCCAAACGGTTCGATTGTCTAATTAGAGTGTCTTAAGAAAATTGTAAATTGTTAATAGTAAAAACTTGAAAATTGTAAATATTTTTGCATAAATTTATAATTTAAATGTTTGTGAATATTTGTGTGTAAAAATTTTCCTAAAAAGTTTTCATTTACTATACGAAAAAAGTGTGTAAAGTTAAGGGTAAAAGTTTTTATATTCTTCCTAATTTTGTTGTTTCTTAGTGTGTCCTATTATTCGCTGTTTCTGTTGCTGTTGTTGTTTTAGCAAACTGCACTTTTGCTCTCTGCCACTAATACAGTTTTTTTTTACTCTTTCATCTCAAATTTTATTTAGTCCAGTTAGTTTTGCGCATTTTTCATACGGTTCGGTTGTCTAATTGGAGTGTCTTAAGAAAATTATTGTTTTTTAATAGAAATAATTAAGAAAGTGTAAATATTTTTGCATAAATTTATAACTTAAGTGTTTGTGAATATTTGTGTGTAAAAATTTTCTCGAAAAGTTTTCATTTTCTATAAGATAAAAGTGTGTAAAGTTGTCGGAAAAAATTTTAATTTGTTTGCTACTACTTCTGTTCGTTTCGTACCTCGTTGCTTTTTTCGCAGTCGCTGCAGCTACTTTGTTTTGGTATGTTTGAAGTGTTTGTTGTTGTATGTTTTAAAGAGTTGCAGTAACATATATTTTGTTTTTGTTTTTCTTTTGCTGTCCCACTTCGTCTCAAAATTTATCTACTTTAGTTTAGTTTACGCTCATTTTTCACACGGTTCGGTTGTCTAATTGGAATGTCTTAAGAAAATTATTGTTTTGTTATAGAAATAATTAGGAAAGTGTTAATATTTTTGCATAAATTTATAATTTAAATGTTTGTGAATATTTGTGTGTAAAAATTTCCCCGAAAAGTTTTCATTTACTATACGAAAAATGTGTGTAAAGTTGTGGGCAAAAAATTTTATTTGCTTGTTACTACTGCTGTTCGTTGATGTTTTATTCGCTGTCGCTGCTACCACACTATTGTTGTATATTATAAAGTGTCGTTGTTGGTAAAGTATGATAATTTTTGTTTTTGTGAGTTTATGGTTTTTAGCATGTTTCACTTTGTTTCTACTTGTTTTTTATTGCTCGTAGAGAACAGGATGTTAATATTTTGTGACTTTTTGATTTAATATTAAATGTTGATTAGTAAGTAAAATGTTGTAAACATGTTGCGTTCATTGAGAGTTTATGTTAGGAAATAAAAACCTTCTGTAAATAAAATTGTTTAAAGAGAATACGGAAAGGGAAGGAAAAATTTGTTTACTTAATTGTTTTGTTTGGTTTATACATATTTGATTTTTAAGAGTTGTATTTATTTAACTAGATTTAATAAACTAATTAGATGGTACAAATTTTTAAACATAATTTAAACTGAACAGTTCCGGTAAATTTTCAGAAAATTCTAAACTTTGGAAATTTTTGAACGGAAAGGTTGTAATAAAAAATATTTTTTTAAATAAGCAAAATTTAGTAAGTTTATAACATATGTATGTATGTACCTGTCTACATACATATGTATGTATTTGTAATTATTTAAAACAAAAATGCATCTAAACAAATGCCTACAAACATTTTAATATCTCCATTAACATCATACCTATTCCCACTATACCCCACTTCATCATTAACATATTCATCAAGGTCAACCCATTCCTTCTAAGTTATTTACGCATACCCACACACTTTCTCCCATTGATACAGTTTTTTATCCCATTCGTTTCAAAATTTATCTACTCTAGTTTAGTTTTCGCGCATTTTTCACACGGTTCGGTTGTCTAATTGAAGTGTCTTAAGAAAATTATTGTTTTTTAATAGAAATAATTAAGAAAGTGTAAATATTTTTGCATAAATTTATAATATAAATGTTTGTGAATATTTGTGTGTAAAAATTTTTCCAAAAAGTTAACATTTACTATACGAAAAAAGTGTGTAAAGTTGTCGGAAAAAAATTTTCACTTGCTTGCTACTGTCGTTGTTTGTTTCGTATTTTTACTTTTTGCTTTATTTTCGCTGTCGCTGCAGCAAGTGTCGTTGTTGTTGTATGTTGTTAGAGTTTGTTTTTGTAAGTTTACGGTGTTTTATTGAATTTTTATTTGGAATTATACTTGTTGCCACTGTTCGGAGCCGAAGCTTGAACAATTTTGTTGTTGTGGTGTATATTTGTTTTTGTGACTTGTTGATTTTAAATTTTGTTTTGTTAAGTAAAATGTGGCAAAAATATTGAGAGTGAAGAGAAATGTTGAGATGTTAGGAAATAATAATATTCTGTAAACGAAATTGTAAAATGATGATAGAGAAGTAGGCATTTGTTTACTTATTTGTTGTTGTATTAACTATTGGTTCTTTAATCAACATATTTTCTAACAACTGTATTGCAGAATTTGCATATTGTCACAGAATTCCATTCTGATAGAAAGTGGAATTAATTTCCTATTTTTTTCATAAAAAAATTAAAACGACAACTTTTTCTGAATTAAGTTATTTAAAATTTTCAAAAAGGTATTGGATATTGCTTAAAGTTTTAATAAATTTATTCACTATGTAATAAAAACGTCTGGAAAATGCTAATAAAATAAAAATTAATATAGTTTATAAATTGTATATGTACATAGATTTGTTTTCATGACAATTAAAATTTAAGAATTTCGTTTAATTTCACTTTTTAATGCCTCTATTTGTCATACTAAATCCTGTGAAGTTATTTTTATTTGTTTAGAAATTATCATATGGTTTTAGGAACAAAATATATCTAATAAGACTGTAATACATACATATGTATGTATTTTGCTTACCTTAAGATGTTCAACATTTGTATACATACATAGATATCTATACCTAAGCATGCTTTTCTTCATATATAATATTTTGCAACAAAAATACATCTAAACAAATGCCTACAAACATTTCAATATCTTCATTAACTTCATAGTAATTCCCACTACATCCCACTTCATAATAATCATATTCATCAAGGTCAACCCATTCCTTTTAAGTTGTTTACGCATACAACCACACTTTGCTCTCTCCCATTAACACAGTTTTTTATCCCATTCGTCTCAAAATGTATCTACTCTAGTTTAGTTTACGCGCATTTTTCACACGGTTCGGTTGTCTAATTGGAGTGTCTTAAGAAAATTATTGTTTTTTAATAGAAATAATTAAGAAAGTGTAAATATTTTTGCATAAGTTTATAATATAAATGTTTGTGAATATTTGTGTGTAAAAATTTTTCCAAAAAGTTAACATTTAATATACGAAAAAAGTGTGTAAAGTTGTCGGAACAAAATTTTCATTTCCTTGCTACTGTTGTTGTTGTTTGTTTCGTATTTCTACTTTTTGCTTTTTTTCGCTGTCGCTGCAGCAAGTGTCTTTGTTGTTGTATGTTGTATGAGTGTGAATTGTTAAAATTTGTTTTTGTAAGTTCATGTATGAATTTTTGTTTCGCTATCTACTTGTTATTGTTTTTCGGAGTGGACGAGAAAAAAAATGTTTTTGTTGTTGTTGGATATTTTTTGTTTTTGTTACTTGTTGATTGATTAAGTAAAAAATGTTGCAGAATGTTTGAGAGTTTAGACAAATGTTTAGAAGTTAGGAAATGGAAACATTCTGTATAGAAAATTGTTAAATGATTATATGGAAAGGGAAGTAGCACTTGTTTACTTATTTGTTTTTTATTGTATTATTTTTTAATCAAAATGCTTTTTAACAAACGTGAGACAGATTTTTTCTTCATAATAAAGGAAAACGAAAACTTTCAAAACTACATACCTTAAATTTTCAAGGTGGGATTGACAATTGTGTAATATTTTTTATCAATTTATTCTCTGTGTAATAAAAAATGTATTGACTTATTTTAAATCTTGTTTATAAATTACATACATACTTGTATTTGATTTCATACAAATGTATGTACGTACATATTTTCTTTTTAATTAGTTTTAAATATTTTCCTCAATAAACTGGACTACAATAACAATTTTACATGTTTCTTTATGTTGTCCTCCTTAAGATGTTAAAGCTTTGTAAGCATATCTACATACATATATACATATGTACATATGTATATATACATATATGCAGATATACAACATGCATATATATGTATATCTGCATTTTTAATTCTTAAGAACAAAAATGCATCTAAACAAATGTCTACAAACATTTCAATGTCAACATTAAGTTCATAGCTACACCCCACTTCATCATCAAGGTCAGCCCATTCCTTCTAAGTTATTTACGCATACCACCACACTTTACTCTCTCCCATTGATATAGTTTTTTATCCCATTCGTTTCAAAATTTATCTACAAAATTTAGTCCAGTTTAGTTTTCGCACATTTTTCACACGGTTCGGTTGTCCAATTGGAGTGTCTTAAGAAAATTATTGTTTTTTAATAGAAATAATTAAGAAAGTGTAAATATTTTTGCATAATTTTATAATTTAAATGTTTGTGAATATTTGTGTGTAAAAATTTTCCCAAAAAGTTTTAATTTACTATACGAAAAAAGTGTGTAAAGTTGTAGGAAAAAATTTTAATTCTTTTGCTACTGTTGTTGTTTGTTTCGTATTTCTACTTTTTGGTTTTTTCGCTGCAGCTGCAACTAGTGTCTTTGTTGTTGTATGTTTTAAAGTGATGGAGTTGTTATAGTTTGTTTTTGTAAGTTTACGGTGTTTTATTGAATTTTTGTTTTGAATTATACTTGTTGGTACTGTTCGGAGCCGAAGCTTGAAAAATGTTGATGTTGTTGTATATATTTGTTTTTGTGATTTGTTGATTTAAAATGTTGTTTTGTTAAGTAAAATGTGGCAAAAATGAGAGTGAAGAGAAATGTTTAAATGTTAGGAAATAACAATATTCTGTAAACGAAATTGTTAAATGATGATAGGGAAAGGGAAGCAAGCATTTGTTTACTTATTTGTTGTTGTATTATCTGTTGGTTCTTTAATCAACATATTTTCTAACAATTGTATTTCAGAATTTGCATATTGTCACAGAATTCCATTCTAATAGAAAGTGTAATTAATTTCCTATTTTTCATAAAAAAATTAAAACGACAACTTTTTCTAAATGAAATTTTCAAAAAGGTATTGGATATTGCTTAAAGTTTTAATAAATTTATTCACTATGTAATAAAAATGTCTGGAAAATAATAATAAAATCAAAATTAATATAGTTTATAAATTGTATATGTACATAGATTTGTTTTCATGACAATTAAAATTTAAGAATTTCTTTTAATTTCACTTTTTAATGCCTCTATTTGTCATACTAAATCCTGTGAAGTTATTTTTATTTGTTTAGAAATTATCATATGGTTTTAGGAATAAAATATATCTAATAAGACTTTAATACATACATATGTATGTATTTTGCTTACCTTAAGACGTTTAACATTTGTATGTATACATACATAGATATCTATACCTAAGCATTCTTTTCTTCATATATAATATTTTGCAAGAAAATTGCATCTAAACAAATGCCTACAAACATTTCAATATCTTCATTAACTTCATAGTTATTCCCACTACAACCCACTTCATAATTATCATATTCATCAAGGTCAACCCATTCCTTTTAAGTTGTTTACGCATACCACCACACTTTGCTCTCTCCCATTAACACAGTTTTTTATCCCATTCGTCTCAAAATGTATCTACTCCCCTTTAGTTTACGCGCATTTTTCACACGGTTCGGTTGTCTAATTGGAGTGTCTTAAGAAAATTATTGTTTTTTAATAGAAATAATTAAGAAAGTGTAAATATTTTTGCATAAATTTATAATATAAATGTTTGTGAATATTTGTGTGTAAAAATTTTTCCAAAAAGTTAACATTTACTATACGAAAAAAGTGTGTAAAGTTGTCGGAAAAAAATTTTCACTTGCTTGCTACTGTTGTTTGTTTCGTATTTCTACTTTTTGCTTTTTTTCGCTGTCGCTGCAGCAAGTGTCTATGTTGTTGTATGTTTTACTGAATGTGAGTTGTTAAAATTTGTTTTTGTAAGTTTATGGTATTTAATATTTGTTTCGCTATCTACTTGTTATTGTTTTTCGGAGCAGAAAGGTAAACATGTTTTTGTTGTTGTTGAATATTTTTGGTTTTGTGACTTGTTGATTGAGTAAGTAAAATGTTGCAGAATGTTTAAGAGTTTAGACAAATGTTTAGAAGTTAGGAAATGGAAACATTCTGTAAAAAAAATTGTTAAATGATTATACGGAAAGGGAAGTAGCACTTGTTTACTTATTTGTTTTTTATTGTATTATTTTTTTTGTTTTTAATCAAAATGCTTTTTAACAAACGTGATACAGATATTTTTCTTCATAAAAAAGGAAAACGAAAACTACTTTAAATTTTCAAAGTGGGATTGACAATTGTTTAATATTTTTTATCAATTTATTCTCCGTGTAATAAAAAATATATTGACTTATTTTAAATCTTGTTTATAAATTACATACTTATATTTGTTTTCATACAAATGTATGTATTTTCTTTTTAATAAGTTTTAAATATTTTCCTAAAAAAACTGGACCACAATAACAATTTTACATGTTTCTTTATGTTGTCCTCCTTAAGATGTTAAAGCTTTGTAAGCATATCCTATATACATGTGTACATATGTATGTTCAATATGCATATGTGTATATATATGGATTTTTAATTCTTAAGAACAAAAATGCATCTAAACAAATGCCTACAAACATTTCAATGTCATCATTAAGTTCATAGTTACACCCCACTTCATCATCAAGGTCAGCCCATTCCTTCTAAGTTATTTACGCATACCCACACACTCTTGCTCTCCTTCATTGATACAGTTTTTTATCCCATTCGTTTCACATTTATCTACTCTAGTTTAGTTTAAGCGCATTTTTCACACGGTTCGGTTGTCTAATTGGAGTGTCTTAAGAAAATTATTGTTTTTTAATAGAAATAATTAAGAAAGTGTAAATATTTTTGCATAAATTTATAATTTAAATGTTTGTGAATATTTGTGTATAAAAATTTTCCCAAAAAGTTAACATTTACTATACGAAAAAAGTGTGTAAAGTTGTCAGAAAAAAATTTTCACTTGCTTGCTACTGTCGTTGTTTGTTTCGTATTTCTACTTTTTGCTCTATTTTCGCTGTCGCTGCAGCAAGTGTCTTTGTTGTTGTATGTTCTAATGAGTGTGAATTGTTAAAATTTGTTTTTGTAAAAACAAAATTTATCCATGAAAAATTTTTGTTTCGCTATCTACTTGTTATTGTTTTTCGGAGTGGACGAGTAAAAAATGTTTTTGTTGTTGTTGGATATTTTTTGTTTTTGTTACTTGTTGATTGATTAAGTAAAAAATGTTGCAGAATGTTTGAGAGTTTAGACAAATGTTTAGATTTTAGGAAATGGAAACATTCTGTAAAGAAAATTGTTAAATAAATATACGGAAAGGGAAGTAGTACCAGTTTAATTATTTGTTTTTTATTGTATTATTTTTTGATTTTTGTTTTTTTAATCAAAATGCTTTTTAACAAACGTGAGACAGATTTTTTTCTTCATAATAAAAGAAAACGAAAACTTTTAAAACTACATACTTTCAATTTGCAAAGTGAGATTGACAATTGTTTAATATTTTTTATCAATTTATTCTCTGTGTAATAAAAAACGTATTGACTTATTTTGAATCTTGTTTATAAATTACATACATACTTATATTTGTTTTCATACAAATGTACGTCTTTTCTTGTTAATTAGTTTTAAATATTTTCCTCAAAAAATTGGACAACAGTAACAATTTTACATGTTTCTTTATGTTGTCCTCCTTAAGATGTTAAAGCTTTCTAAGCATATCTATATACATATGTATACATATATAGTATATGCGGATATACAACATGCAAATGTATGTCTGCATTTTTATTTCTTAAGAACAAAGATGCATCTAAACAAATGCCTACAAACATTTCAATGTCAACATTAAGTTCATAGCTACACCCACTTCATCATTGACTTATTCATCAAGGTCAGCCTATTCCTTCTAAGTTATTTACGCATACCACCATACTTTGCTCTCTCTCATTAATGCAGTTTTTTTATCCCATTTGTCACAAAATTTATCTACTCTAGTTTAGTTTTCGCGCATTCTCACACGGTTCGGTTGTCTAATTGGAGTGTCTTAAGAAAATTATTGTTTTTTAATAGAAATAATTAAGAAAGTGTAAATATTTTTGCATAAATTTATAATTTAAATGTTTGTTAATATTTGTGTGTAAAAATTTTATCGAAAAGTTTTAATTTACTATACGAAAGAAGTGTGCAAAGTTGTAGAAAAAAAATTTTCATGTTTTTGCTACTGTTGTTGTTTGTTTCGTGTTTTTTTTTTCGCTGCCGCTGCAACGAGTGTCTTTGCTGTTGTATGTTTTAAAGTGCTGTAGTTGTTAAAGTTTGTTTTTGTAAGTTTATAATATTTTATTGAATTTTTGTTTCGAATTCTACTTGTTGCTTTTGTTCGGAGCCGAAGCTTAAAAAATGTTTTTGTTTTTGTTGGAAATTTTTGTTTTTGTGACTTGTTGATTTAAAATTGAGTGTTGCTATGCAAAATGTTGCAGTAATGTTGAGAGTTTAGATAAATGTTGAGATGTTAGGAAATAGTAACATTCTGTAAATAAAATTGTTAAATGTGATACGGAAAGGGAAGTAAGCATTTGGTTACATATTTGTTTTTGTTTTGTATTATCTTTTGCTGTCTTTAATCAAATTATTTTTCATATTTTTTCATAAAAGAGGAAATCGACAACTTTTTCGGAATGAAGTTATTTAAAATAGGTATTGGATATTGTTTCAAGTTTTGATCAAATTATTATTTGCTATGTAATAAAAAGTGTATTTCCAAAATTTTAATACATAAAATAAAAATTAATCTAGTTTATAAATTACATACATAATAGTACATATTATGTGCTTAGATTTCCCTTCAAGAAAAATGTATTTTTTTAAATTTTTATTGCCTTATTGGTAATACATTTACCCACCAAATCCTGTGCATATATTTTTATTTATTTTAAAATATCATTTGGCTTTACGGACAAAATCAGTTAGTCAGAGCAACGATGATTTGTATTTCTTTTTTAAAAAGATTTAAATATGTACATATTTTGCTTTCCTTAAAACGTTTAAAATTTGTATGCATACATACATAGATACATATGTATGTACCTATGCATGCATTTCTTCACATATATAATATTTTGCATGAAAAATGCATCTAAACAAATGCCTACAAACATTTCAATGTCAACATTAAGTTCATTGCTATTCCCACTACACCCCACTTCATAATAAACATATTCATCAAGGTCAACCCATTCCTCCTAAGTTATTTACGCATACCCACACACTTTGCTCTCTCCCATTGATACAGTTTTTTATCCCATTCGTTTCAAAATTTATCTACTCTAGTTTAGTTTAAGCGCATTTTTCACACGGTTCGGTTGTCTAATTGGAGTGTCTTAAGAAAATTATTGTTTTTTAATAGAAATAATTAAGAAAGTGTAAATATTTTTGCATAAAGTTATGATATAAATGTTTGTGAATATTTGTGTGTAAAAATTTTCCCAAAAAGTTAACATTTACTATACGAAAAAAGTGTGTAAAGTTGTCGGAAAAAAATTTTCACTTGCTTGCTACTGTCGTTGTTTGTTTCGTATTTCTACTTTTTGCTTTATTTTTGCTGTCGCTGCAGCAAGTGTCTTTGTTGTTGTATGTTCTAATGAATGTGAGTTGTTAAAATTTGTTTTTGTAAGTTCATGGATGAATTTTTGTTTCGCTAACTACTTGTTATTATTTTTCGGAGTGGACGAGTAAAAAATGTTTTTGTTGTTGGTGTATTTTTTTTGTTTTTGTTACTTGTTGATTGACTAAGTAAAAAATGTTGCAGAATGTTTGAGAGTTTAGACAAATGTTTAGAAGTTAGGAAATGGAAACATTCTGTAAAGAAAATTGTTAGATGATTATACGGAAAGGGAAGTAGCACCAGTTTAATTATTTGTCTTTTTAATGTATTATTTTTTGATTTTTGTTTTTTCAATCAAAATGCTTTTTAACAAACGTGAGACAGATTTTTTTCTTCATAAAAAAGGAAAACGAAAACTTTTAAAACTACATATATACTCTAAATTTTCAAAGTGGGATTGACAATTGTTTAATATTTTTTATAAATTTTTTATCTGTGTAATAAAAAACGTATTGACTTATTTTAAATCTTGTTTATAAATTACATACTTCTATTTGTTTTCATACAAATGTATGTCTTTTCTTGTTAATTAGTTTTAAATATTTTCCTAAAAAAATTGGACTACAATAACAATTTTACATGTTTCTTTATGTTGTCCTCCTTAAGATATTAAAGCTTTATAAGCATATCTATATACATATGTACATATAGTATATGCAGATATACAACATGCATATGTGTATCTGCATTTTTAATTCTTAAGAACAAAAATGCATCTAAGCAAATGCCTACAAACATTTCAATGTCAACATTATGTTCATAGCTATACCCCACTTCATCATCAAGGTCAACCCATTCATTCTAAATTTTTTACGCATACCCACACACTCTTGCTCTCCTTCATTGATACAGTTTTTTATCCCATTCGTTTCACATTTATCTATTCTAGTTTAGTTTAAGCGCATTTTTCACACGGTTCGGTTGTCTAATTGGAGTGTTTTAAGAAAATTATTGTTTTTTAATAGAAATAATTAAGAAAGTGTAAATATTTTTGCATAAATTTATAATTTAAATGTTTGTGAACATTTGTGTGTAAAATTTTTCCCAAAAAGTTTTAATTTACTATACGAAAAAAGTGTGTAAATTTGTAGGAAAAAATTTTAATTTTTTTGCTACTGTTGTTGTTGTTTGTTTCGTATTTCTACTTTTTGCTTCTTTCGCTGCAGCTGCAACTAGTGTCTTTGTTGTTGTTGTTTTATAGTGCTGGAGTTGTTAGAGATTGTTTTTGTAAGTTTACGGTATTTTATTGAATTTTTGTTTTGAATTCTACTTGTTGCTACTGCTCGGAGCCGAAGCGTGAAAAATGTTTTTGTTGTTGTTGGAAATTTTTGTTTTTGATACTTGTTGATTTAAAATATTGTGTTGTTAAGTAAAATGGGCCAGAAATGTTGAGAGTGAAGATAAATGTTGAGATGTTAGGAAATAATAATATTCTGTAAAGAAAACTGTTAAATGATAATACGGAAAGGGAAGCAAGCATTTGTTTATACATTTGTTTTTGTATCGTATTATCTTTTGGTTTCTTTAATCAAATTGTTTTTTAACAACTGTATTGCAGAATTTTCGGAATTATTTTTCATATTTTTTCATAAAAAAGGAAATCGACAACTTTTTCGGAATGAAGTTATTTAAAATTTTCAATGAGGTATTGGATATTGTTTAAAGTTTTAATCAAATTGTTCGCTATGTAATAAAAAAAACGTATTTACAAAATTTTAATAAAATCAAAATTAATCTAGTTTATAAATTACATTTATTTGCTTTCATGAAAAATTCATTTTTTTTTTTAATTTTTATTTCACTTTTTATTACCTTATTGGTCATACATTTACCCACCAAATTCTTTGAAGATATTTATACATATTTGTTTAGAAATTATCATTTAATTTTACGAACAAAATCAGTTAGCCGCAGCAACGATGATTTGTATTTCTTTTTTAATAAGATTTAAATACATACATATTTTGCTTACTTTAAAACGTTCAAAATTTGTATGCATACATATGTACATAGATACATATGTACCTACATATGTATGCATTTCTTCATATATAATATTTTGCATGAAAAATGCATCTAAACAAATGCCTACAAACATTTTAATATCTTCATTAACATCATACCTATTATCATTACACCCCACTTCATAATAAACATATTCATCAAGGTCAACCCATTCCTTCTAAGTTATTTACGCATACCACAACACTTTGCTCTCTCCCATTAACACAGTTTTCTATCCCATTCGTCTCAAAATTTATCTACTCTAGTTTAGTTTAAGCGCATTTTTCACACGGTTCGGTTGTCTAATTGGAATGTCTTATAAAAATTATTGTTTTTCAATAGAAATAATTAAGAAAGTGTAAATATTTTTGCATAAATTTATAATATAAATGTTTGTGAATATTTGTGTGTAAAATTTTTCCCAAAAAGTTAACATTTACTATACGAAAAAAGTGTGTAAAGTTGTCGAAAAAAAATTTTCACTTGCTCGCTACTGTCGTTGTTTGTTTCGTTTTTCTACTAGTTGCTTTTTTCGCTGCAGCTGCAATTCGTGTCTTTGTTGTTGTATGTTTTAAAGTGATGGAGTTTAATTGAATTTTTGTTTTGAATTCTACTTGTTGTTACTGCTCGGAGCCGAAGCTTGAAAAATGTTTTTGTTGTTGTGTATGTTTTTTGTGTTTTTGTTTTTGATTTAAAATTGACTGTTGTTAAGTAAAATGTTGCAGAAATGTTGAGAGTTTAGATAAATGATGAGATGCTAGTAAATAGTAACATTCTGTAAATAAAATTGTTAAATGTGATACGGAAAGGGAAGTAAGCATTTGTTAACTTATGTATTTACTTTTGTATTGTATTATCTCTTGGTGTCTTTAATCAAATTGTTTTTCGTATTTTTTTCATAAAAACGGAAATCGACAACTTTTTCGGAATGAAGTTATTTAAAAGAGGTATTGGATATTGTTTCAAGTTTTGATCAAATTATTCGCTATGTAATAAAAAGTGTATTTCCAAAATATTAATACATAAAATCAAAATTAATCTAGTTTATAAATTACATACATAATAGTACATACATATTATGTGCTTAGATTTCCCTTCAAGAAAAATTTATTTTTTTTTGGTAATTTTTTTATTGGTTTATTTTTTTATTGGTCATACATTTACCCACCAAATCCTGTGCATATATTTTTATTTATATTTAAATTATCATTTGGCTTTACGGACAAAATCAGTCCGTATCAGTTCTTTTTTAAAAAGATTTAAATATGTACATATTTTGCTTTCCTTAAAACGTTTAAAATTTGTATGCATACATACATAGATACATATGTATGTACCTATGCATGCATTTCTTCAAATATATATTTTTTGCATGAAAAATGCACCTAAACAAATGCCTACAAACATTTCAATGTCAACATTAAGTTCATTGCTATTCCCACTACACCCCATTCATCATTAACATATTCATCAAGGTCAGCCCATTCCTTCTAAGTTATTTACGCATACCCACACACTTTGCTCTCTCCCATTGATACAGTTTTTTTATACCATTCGTCTCAAAATTTATCTTCTTTAGTTTAGTTTTCGCGCATTTTTCACACGGTTCGGTTGTCTAATTGGAGTGTCTTAAGAAAATTATTGTTTTTTAATAGAAATAATTAGAAAAGTGTAAATATTTTTGCATAAATTTATAACTAAAGTGTTTGTGAATATTTGTGTGTAAAATTTTTTCCAAAAAGTTAACATTTACTATACGAAAAAAGTGTGTAAAGTTGTCGGAAAAAAATTTCATTTACTTGTTTTTTCTTTTGTTATTCATTTTCACTTGTTGCTGTTATTTCGCTGTCGCTGCAGCCGGCTTGTGCCTCTGTTGTGATTCGCTGCTTTGTGTTGATGTGAGTTGTTGGTTTTACTTTGAATGTTTATATGCAAGAGAAATGTTGCAGTAATGTTGAGAGTGTAAAATGTTGATATTAAGATGTTGATATTAATGTTTTTGTTTTCCGTTTTGAGGAAATAGTTCTTTTTTTGAGGAAATATTTTTTTTTGTAGGGGAGTAGCTAGCTGTAGGTTGTTGTCAATGTTATTGTACTTAGGCATTGTATAGTGTTTTTTCTGTTAATAGTGGCTGCAGCATAACAGTTTTGTGATGGTTTTAGACAGGAAGTTCATGTGTGAGATAAAATGTTAATTTTACTGTGGAAGAGCTAAATAAGTTGATGTTAGGAAATACAACTTTTCTGTTATTAAAATAGCTTAAGTGGGAATAGGAAAGGGAAAATGCTTTTAAGGTTGTGTAGGTTTTTTCGATATTTTTTTAAGAAATCCGTTTTTGTTTAGTTAAGGAAGTTGGAATATGTTTTTTGTTTAAAGTTAATATTTTAATCAAAATTTGTTTTATTTTTTTTTCTCTTTGTTTAATTTTTTTTTGGAAAATTTTTATTATTTTAATATAAAATGTTTAATGTGTTTAGTGTCGTTCGCTTTCGGTATCATTGTGAAAAATGCGTCCGTCCGTCCGTTCGTTTCGCTGTCGTTGATGTCGCTATTGCTGATTAACGTGTTTTGTCCGTATAGTCCTTTATAATAAGTGTTTTAGTGCTAGTGTAAAAAAAGAGACATTTTCTCTTTGGTTAAAAATCAAAAGTCATTTAAAAAAATAAGTTTTTTTAAAAGAAAAAAAAAGCCAATTAAAATATGCAATAAATTTGCTTAGAAAAAAATCAAGCAAATTAAGTAAAATAATAAAAAATGTGTTAAAATTTTAGCTAGAAAAAAATAA
Organism: Lucilia sericata; assembly: GCF_015586225.1. Lineage (NCBI taxonomy): Eukaryota > Metazoa > Arthropoda > Insecta > Diptera > Calliphoridae > Lucilia > Lucilia sericata. The sequence continues at coordinate 800,312 of NW_023994056.1, read as the reverse complement.
AGGTCTGAAAATGGACCTTTTATTAGTTATATGTATGTAGTTTAAAATTAGTTTATTAAAATCATTTGTTGGTCTAATATAATTCAGTATCTGACGCGTCGGTTTATAATTTTATAAAGCATAAAAAATATAGAAAAATAAAAAAATAATAAATTCGGCTGAAATCGCGACGGTTTATAATTCAATAAAATTAAAAAAATATATGAGTGTGTATAAGTAAAATATCAACTTCAAATCATCATTTAAATAAGGTAAGAATTTATTTAAAGTTTAACATTCTATAAAAAATTTATACAAAATTTAAGGGATATTTTTATTATTATTATTGGCTTTAAATAGAAATACAAAACTAAAAGATTATGTATAAATATTTTTCAAAAATTTTAATTATTTGTGTGTAAAAGTTATCACGAAAGGCTTTCAATTTTATTATATTTTTCCTATTTTCCAAAAATATTAAAACTTAAAAAAAATTATAACATTTCATGATGAAATTAACATAAATTAGTTACACTAATCGGTTAAGGCAGTTTCTTAACAATGATAAAACAGTGTCTTTCCTTGAAGGTTTGTGTCTAGGATATTATTTAGTAAATTTTACCACCCTTCTTTACTTACACCAAATTTCTTCTTTAGAAGTGTGAAACTTCAACGTTACTGTTAGCACTGGCGCTGCAAAGCAGAGTTCTAGATTACTATATTGCAAGTTAGCAATTTCCTACTTCAGTGAGGAATTTGTTAAGTGCCTCACAAATTTCAAAGCGTTTTTTCATACACTTGTGTTATCGTTTAATTTTAAAAAGACATGTTAACGCTTTCTTTGTTTTCTCTTTACTTAAAAAAATATGCTTTTATGCGCACATGTACTTTTAATAAAATCTTAAATCTATTTCAAAAGAAAAATTTACACAAAATATTTGTTTTCTGTTTTCGATTTGCCCGCTTTAAAAAGTATTTAATTAGAAACATTATTAATACCTAATAGTTGCCAGCTTGAAAATACACTTCATACAGCTTAAGAAATTTTCCTATAGTTTTCTTTTGCAAACTTTTTTCTACACTATAGTTAAGCCAAATTTTTCTTTGTTTTCTCAAGAGCAATTAAATTGTAATTTACTTGTCTTTATAGCTGTTTTTTCTTACTTCAATAACTTGGACCTTAAGGTATCTTTACTTAACTCAACTCCAAAGAACAAGTTTGTTTAAAAACACAAAGTTTTTCTTAGAAAAATAGACAAAAAAACTATTTGCATATAAATGCTTATTAATTTAAATTTACTACAATGGTCATAAGAATCTATTCTCGTCCAAGAAACAACTCTTACTCTAACAACTAAAAATTTTCATAATTTTCTATTTGTCGATGAAAGAAAACAGAAATGTAAGTTGCTACAACAAGCTAAGTGTTAATTTTCTTAAGAGTTTTTCTTCTAAAATAAGAAAAAATAAAATAAAATAAAAGTTTTATGTTTTTGTTAAAAAACAGGATAGTATTAATACTCCAAAGGGTTTTTTGTTAAAAAATTTTTTATGTTACAAGTCTTAAACTTTGAACTTTCGTAAACCAAAAAATACTCTAGTGTTGCAAGTAAAATGAACAATAGTTTCCAAAGAGGTTAAGGGAATAACATCAAAATGGTAAAATGCAATTTACTTAGCATTTGCAATTGAACAAAACTTTTTAACATGTTGTTGGCTAGTTTATTATAATAGATGCCAATAAACAAATAAAAAATAAAGGTGTTTAGTTTTAAAGTATAAAAAAAGTCGAGGAAAATTTTAAAGTTTTATATAGAAAAATGCTTTATCCTATTTTCATATTTTGTACGCCAATATAGAGTTCAGTTGCCTTTAATGCATTTTTGTTTAAACAAATATAAAGTCAATTTTAATTAACCAACCGTAAATGAAAATGCATGTTGTTGTTGTTGTTGCAAAAGAAGAGTAGTTGTTGCATTAAGCCACATTTATGCCCTTCACCCATGTTGACACAATGTAAATGCAACATGTTAATGCAAAGTTAAATAAACGTTTCGATATGTGCAACGTATCGGTTATCAACACGCATTTATTTCATAAATAGTCAAAACTGAACAAAAAAAAAAAACCCTTGCTTTTCTGACTCTCTGCTGAAAGTCTTAAAGGGTGATTATTTTTAAGGTTTCCCAAAGAAATCAATATTAAAAGATCCTTGAGATTTATTTACCAATAGAAGTTTTTCTTTATTTTTCTTTGACCAAAAGTGAAAATAGAAAACTAACAAAATGTCCTTCAATGAAATCAGTGTTATCCACTTGTTATTATACCTTTCTAAAGAAAACACCCTTTACTTACACTTTAACGCGCTGCACTTCAACGCGGTAGTGGTTAAAAGCATTTAACTAAAAGGTTGATTATTATTGAGTAGATTGTCGGGGAGAAAGTGCTCGTAATAACCTTGTTAACGTTTTTAATTAAAGCAGCAAATATTTATCAGGATATGGACACCAATGCAAACAGTTAGGGAAGGTGCGTGAGTTGTTGTTTAAACTGAAGCTAGATAGATTGTAGTTATTATTATCATAGAGTTCTGATTTTTTTTCTTTGGTTGGGTTTTAACATATTAGTGATTTATTATACTACAAATTGAATTGAAGCACTTTGTCCAAAACATATACATATACATAGCAGTTATGGTGCGGGTTTAAAAGTTTTGCAGCGAAAGGATAATGAGTTTTTGCAAAATACAATAGTATGATGGATGAGTTAATTGTTAAATAGGAAAGAATATGGTTTCTGTTAGGAGAGACAAATTTAGAGAAAGGTTTGAGATTAGTTAGTGTGAGTTAAATATAATTTTAAAGGTTATAATCTTTAAAAGATTTCGGTCCAAAGGAAAGTATTCTATACTTTGTCTGGACCAGACTTGTCCTACTCTACTGATGAAGTTTTTAAGTAGGGACTCACATGCTATGATCTTTATATCCTTTGCGCCATCGAATGTAGCAAACTTTACATTCTCAGTATGACCAAGTTCATTAACTAGCGTCGGCAAGGTGTTCTCCAAAAGCGACCATAGTATTTGTTGCCTATCATCTTCTAAGATAAATGAACATCAGCCCTGTCACACTTCACGAAATTTCCTGATCAAAACTTTCATACATATCACGATTTGTTTTCACCTGCTCATTCTCTGATAAGTGAAATTTCAAAACTGTCCTGTCTGGGCTTCAAGTGATCTCATGGCCCTCAACTCTTATTCTCAGCATTAAATCCTTTGATAGACAGTCATGTCTGTGCCTCAAGTGATCTCGTGGCCCTCAACTCTTATTCTCAGCATTAAATCCTTTGATAGACAGTCATGTCTGCGCCTCAAGTGATCTCGTAGCCCTCAACTCTTATTCTCAGTATTAAATCCTTTTATACCGGAAAGGATGTCACAGTTATGGTCCAAATATAAACTGTTTTGTATAGTCAGTCTTCAACGTGCTATAAAATAAGCTTATAAAAGTTTTTTTGGAATCCTACTCCTTTCACAACAATTTGTTGCATTGCCTATGTATCAAGTGCATAGATAACATCATCAACATAGCATGTTGCACGATGACTCGTGAGAGTGTGTGTGAAAAAAAAACATTTAACATTTTACGTGATTTTTGCCACATTTTAAAACAGTAATTTACAATGTACTTAAACAAACTGACATTAAATAAACAACCGTCAACTGTATAACCAAATAGGCGGAATTTTTGTATACAATAATCTGATCAGAAGGTTTCATTTTAATAAAGTGCACTTTTCAACACTTTCCAACATGCCGCACACAAACTACCATTATTAGCAGTAACAGTGAAAACTCCTGCCACAATAAGTATGTGGCATATTAATTTCATATAAAATACAAATTCGGTTTTTTGTTTTGCCTATGTTGTGGAAAGGCAAGTCAAGCCACAGATTTTTGAAATTACCACATAAGCTGGATGTAAATGATGATGATACAAAATTGATGATAATGTGACATTGTGTGTATATATGTATTTGTGTTGCTGTTAATGACATTGATAATATTTCCGTTAAAAGCCTGGTTTAACAAAGCACAGCAACAGTTTTTGATGGCTACTTAAAAATTTAAATTACAATGAACTGCATTATACATCCATATAAGGACACTAAATGGACAAAAATATTTATAAATTGAAAATCTATATTTTCATATAGTCATGGTGTTGCAAATAGAGAATAAACGAACGGGTTGGAAGCTTTCTCGGTGAGAGTTGATAAAATAACATTAAAAATTAAACAAGTCTATGAATTTATGACCAACTGAAACTATAGTAATATATCATTTTTTTTGCATTACACACACATGCTTTTTTTGGTCATTTCTTTGTATATCTTTTGCCTGTTGAGTACTTTTATAATGTTATTGAAAAGCAATTAAAATTGCGTTTATAACACTCTACATTGATTGAATTATTATATCTTTTTTTTTCAAATACGCAGACAGTGAAATCTGGTTTATTGTAGAAAACTTTTAGCAACGTCCCATATTTCTCTTAAAGGATTGGATATATTCCAAATATCCCATAGACATATCACTTACAAAATTTCTATACTGTTAGGAAAGTTTAGAAACTCTCGCGAATTTTCCACGAAAAAGTAATTATTCCCTATAGACAGCTTTCCATGTAGAACATTATTTCAAACCCAAGCTTTCTATGATTTTGAGAATTTTCTAATAACTTCTTTTGACTCCCTTGAAATTTAAGCGAATATTCCTTGAAAAGACCTTTTTAGGAATTAATCGCGAAAGAGTGTACCCACCACTTTATAAATTCTTTTTTCCAAAGTTCTCTACTATCTTTTAGAACTTTTGAATAAGAGATTTGTTTTGATAAATTTTTAACTTATGAAAATGATAACGGGTTAAAATTTTTCATGAATATATTTTGAGAAATCATTTTTGGGAATTGTTCACGAATGATACCGAATATCACGCTGTAAATACTTTTCTCAAGGGTCTCCCTTGCATTGAAAACTTCTGGATTATTTTCTAATATATTTGACTTTCACAATATGAATGCTCCCGAATGAATGATCCCGAATATTCCTCAACAACTTAACTAATCTTAACTGATATTTTTATTATTAATTTGGGCACCGTAACATTACAGTTTTGAGGAGTTCGTTAATATCTAACAATGCTCTATTACTTCTGAAATAAATATCTGCATTTTAAAAATTAAAATGGAACGATTCTCAAATATTCGCGAATATTATGTGAGAAAACATTATTGGGAATTGATCACGTAAGATAGCGAGTAAATTCTTTTCTCATAGGGTTCTCCTACATTGAAAAATCCTACAATAATTTTGGATATTTTTCACTTTTAAAACATGGATTAACTAATCTTAAATGATTCTCTTAAAGAGGCTCAAATTTTCGCGAATATTATATGAGAAAACATTATTGGGAATTGATCACGTAAGATAGTGAGTAAATTCTTTTCTCAAAGGATTAACTAATCTTAAATGATTCTCTTTAAGAGGCTCAAATATTCGCCAATATTATATGTGAAAACATTATTGGGAATTGATCACGTTTGATAGCGAGTAAATTCTTTTCTCAAAGGATTAACTAATCTTAAATGATTCTCTTAAAGAGGCTCAAATATTCGCGAATATTATATGAGAAAACATTATTGGGAATTGATCACGTAAGATAGCAAGTAAATTCTTTTCTCAAAGGTCTCTCCTGCATTGAAAAAACCTAGAATATTTTTTGATAAATTTTCACTTTTAAAACATGAATGAAATGTTCGCGAATATTCCCCGTCAAAGGATTAACTAGGATACTTTTTAAAACAAATGTCTCAATTTTAAGTTAATTCATATTTCACTGCTTTGTACATTAAAAACACGCATAAATTTGTTTGTCGGATTTTGTAGGCATTTTCGTAATGAATTTTTAAGTGTTTTTGTTTATTTTATATTTATGATAATAAAAATATGCGTTTTTTCCCACTCATTTTAAGCGAGTGTTAAACTCATAAATATTTATTGATTATAAATTTTAATTTTCATAAACACAAAATTAACATAATAATTTTATCATATTTCTGGGCTAATGATTAAAAAAAGCCAAAAGGGTTTCAATTTTTATTGCATTTAGTAAATAACATAATTAATATTTAGCAATTAAAACTAGTTGGCGGATTATAAAATTGAAAGAAAAAGAAAAACTAAATAATAACAGTTAGTAGTCAGTAGTTTTAAGGGATTTAATTTAATTTGAAAAAGTTCATATAACAAAGTGAGACTTTTTGTGTGGAAAGGTAAAGGATTATGTCAGTGTAGTAGTAGTAGTAGTGTGATGGTCTATTTGTCGTCACTAACCAGATTATGTTAAATGTGTAGTATACGATTCTTTTCACACAGTTTTTAAACCTTGTCTAAGCAATATTTTTTTACACTTCCTGGTTTTAAATTTCCTTTAATTTCTAAACGGTTTCCATTTCATTATAACTAACTTTTATATTTTTAAAAATCCGTTTACGCCTATCACAAATAATTAAAAATTGCTACAGTTTTATTAGCAAAAAATCCTTGAAACATTTCCTCTTAACCACACACCAGCCCATTTGTTACACACACTCTTCCTTGCTCTCTCACTAACTTCCTCATCAAAAGTTGATGTTTAAATGTCAAACTTTTGGCACAACATACGCCCCACCATACAGGCGTAACAAATTTGTTGAAATTTTATATTTTAAACTTCTAAACACTTCAGAATTACAAAGAAATATTATACAAAATAGTCATAATACCAAAAACTGAAAATGTTAATAACCATAAAAGAAAAGTGTGCTGGCGTTTCATCATCATTTAAACAACAAAACAAAAAAAGTACAACTAAATGCAGGCCTCACAAAAAAAAAACTTTAATCCTTTTGTTAACACACTCTTTTACACAAAAAAAAGGGGTTAAACATGAGCTGATTGTGTGAATGTATTTAAGTATGATTACATTTTTTTTCAACAAACTGTAAAAGCGCATCATTTCAAATTCAAATTAATAAAATAAGATAAAAAAATTTACAGGGATTGTCTGTTTTTTTTTCTTGCTCATCAATTTAGATCATAAATTCATCATTAAAAAAAAGAGTTTATTTTAAAGAAGATTTTGTTTAACAGCGTTTAGTCACGTGCTCTCACATAATTTCATTTGTGTGTTTCTTTTTTGTATTAGGAGAACATAAGCAGCAATTTTGTAAGTTTTGCTTTAATTTAATAAAAGTTTTAAAGGATTAAATCGATGGTTTTTAAACAAATTGTTAAGTGTAATAAAAATATGTTTTTAAAATTTTAAATTAAACACTTAAAGTGTCCCGTAGTGGTTATGAAATTACAAACGACAAAATTTAATTTTGGTAGCAATCTCCAGTAAGGCTCTTCTTCTCTGTTTATGATCCTATTATAACAGTATTAGATGCACTCGATTCTCCCGAAATGCAAAGAGAAAGTTCTTTAATTTAATCAAATATCATCTAATGGCTTCAGATATTCTTCCAGATAAACTACCAGTGATTGGACGGTGGCGTGTCATAATGTTCATAAACCTTATGACACACCATAAAACACACTTTTTTAAAATGTCATACTGTCCATGGATATTGTGACACTCCCTAAATGCATAAACCTAGGTTCATTATCATCTTCCGCAGAGAAAGATCTTTAATTTAATCAAATATCATGTCTTCAGATATTCTTCCAAATAAACTATCAGTGATTGGTCGGTTTTGTGTCATAATGTCCAGTATCATAATGTCCATAGACCTTTTGACAATATTGGAAAATTTGTTTAGAATTTGAGAAAGGGACACACTTATCACGAAAAAAATTGGTCCTAAATTTGGTGTATGTTGCTTTTTTGGAATCCTTTCAAAAAGAAGGCCGACTATCCAGCCTTCAGTCGTGCTCAGCCTTTTTTGACATGGACATTGTGACACTATTGAAATTGTCTTAACGTCCATGGACATCACGACTCAATTTAGTGTGTCATAAGGTCTATGGACATTATGACACGCCACCTGATTGGTCTAAGATTTGTCGATGATTAGTCGATGGCGGAAAATTTACAGATATCGGTGGCAGAGATATTTAAAGGCTAAAAAAGTATAGTATTGGATTTAATGGATTTAATCTGGCTCGATTTAAAGTTACTTGGAAGGTCTAGATCACATGAAAATTTCATCGACATTCTACTACCAAAGTCGTTTAATCGTTGACCTAGAAGAAGTTGGTTAATTAGGGATCTAACTGTTCCATTTTAAAGTCAATCTTTGGATATCGCATTTGAGCTGTCCCTCTATAGGTAAAGAACTAATCTTAGTAGAAATGCCTCGATATATTTGAGGTTTTTAAGGGCAACAATCTCTTTTAGGGAAAGTATTTAGGTGGCAAGAGTAGTAAGTTGATAGCAGTTGCCAGCGTGCAAGAGAAACTCTCTTTTTTGAGCTGTCCCTCTATAGGTAAAGAACTAAACTTAGTAGAAATACCTTGATATATTTAAGATTTTTAAGGGCAAAAATCTCTTTTAGAGAAAGTATTTAGGTGGCAAGATTAGTAATTTGATAGCAGTTGCCAGCGTGCAAGAGAAACTCTCTTTCAATAAGAGAAGAGAGAGAAATAATTTCTCGCTGGTCTAGAAATTAAGGATATAAGTGCGATCGTTACGGCGAAGAATAGGGTCATATTTTTCACTCCAGTCAAATATCTCCGGATATTGATTAGAACTTCAAAAATGGGGGATTTTAACAGAAAGTTCTTGTAATATTTGTGGGTCTTAAGGATGCAATTCATATTCTCTGTTGGAGAAAGTATTTAAGAGCCAAGAGGAAGTCGGTCGCCGTTGATCCATACGTAAGAGTGGTCATGTTTTTGTGACAATGCCTGTAGACAATTTAGTCAACATTTTAGCGAAGTCTTATTCTCCCTCTAGGTAAATATCTAAAGCTGGAGGTCCACACAACGCGTTCTACGCTTCTAAGCACTCTACGCGACTGTCAAAAAAGTAGAATCATTGTTGTAAGGTGTTAAATTGTGAGAATATAAATAAAAAACTAAAAAACGCGAAGTTCTACAAGTAATTTGATGCGTAGGATACATCAGGCACGTAATGCTTTGACGAGAAAATGCATAGTGTGGACCTCCAGCTTTAGAATGACTACGGGAGGAGAATAAAGTCCTTATATATTGATATATTTCTGAGATCTCCAAAATATTACTTAAATCGATTATACTTTTTGAATCCTTTAGATTTTACTAATATTATAAATAATGTGAGAATGATATCATTTTTATAGGAAAATATCACGAATGTCCTTCAAAATTTATCACTTGAACTCTGGAAAGGAAAATAATTCCTTTCAATTATTCAAAATTTTCAAAATCCTTATTTATTTCATTAACTTTTTACCAGCTAGGACAAAACTCATTTCCACTAATAACTTTTCTTTTGATAAATATCAAACATCCTGTGGATAATTGTAAAATATTTGTCTTTTATTCGCATATTTGACGATGCAGCACGTGCAACGCCACTGCAGTTTTGTGTGATGACAACACCCAGTTTAATTAAAAAATGCCTTAAAACATGCAACACACAAGAAAAAAACTTGCAATTAATGACAAAATGAAAAAAACTTAAAAACACAAAAATGACCATAAACTGCAATGTGGTGAAGCGTATGAATTTAATGATTTAATCACAATAACAAAAAATACACTGCACTTTTAATAAAAAGTTAAAAAAGCAACGAAGAAGATTAATACTGATAGAGAAAGAGGAGCATGAGGAGGGCATGATGAAAAGTTGACAAAACAGCAAAGAGACTTTGATAAATGCATTAAAGGGCCTCAGGGGAAATACAAGTACACCAGACAATAAACATGTGTTGTATTTATTTGTTTAGATACACACACATGACCACTTATTTTGTCACTCATACATTTGCATACACTTAGCGTTAGGCAAATATTTTACGGCTTTATTAAAAAGGGTATGATAAATAGCAAAACAAAAAATTTTGTTTTTTTTTTTATAAGCAAAAGTTATTAATAACTATATGTCTATATGTTAAAGCATAGAGTAAAAAATCCTAGCATGTGGTCAATATTTAAAGTGTAATTAAAGCCTGCAGCTATGCTACACATTTATACATAGACCAAATGCAACGGAAGCTGCAATTGCATATTTTGGTGGTCCAATTTCCTGTTTACCAAAGTGTGTTTCAATAATAGATTCTAGATAACATATTCATACAAATACATACATATGTATGTATGTTATACATGTAATTTTGTGGTTTTGCTAAACAATGTTGGAAATGTAATGGCAAACATTGAATTTCATTTTGTAAAAAGTAATATATATTAGATTTTTAATTTGATTATGAATGCAGTTTTGCAAAAAAGGAAAAAATAAAATAACAAAAATAATTGTTTGCATAACGCACAACCTCTAGGGTTAAAAATAGTAAAAATGCATACATTTATATCATAAACAAGGCTCTTCTTTTACACCAAAAAATAAGCAAACATTTATTAAATAATTTAAATCAATTCATTATTGATAGTGTCAATCATATTTAATTAAAGCCTTAAGCTATTTGTCAGTAAAAATCTGCGTATAGTCCAGCAAAATACAAAGCGTAAACCATAAAATAATTAAATTATTGTCGGATTAATTAAAATATTCCAAATATTATAAATAAATTTATTAAACAGCCTCAAACTATAATGTGGTTAAATTAAATTATATTTTAAGCCGCACACAAACCAACACTATTTTTAATATGCAAAAATAATTTGTAAGTTAAAATTACTTGGGAAAATTATAAATAATAAATAATTGTTTGTATAGTTTTATTATAACTTTGGTATTTAACTGATATCACCATTTAAACCCCCTGGTTTTTCCTGCAACATTGAACCCTTTTGTTTGACTATAATAAAATATGTTTAACTTTATTTCCCTAAAAGCTGGCTGCAACAAATCCTTTAACACTCAAACTACAACGACGTTGTGTCATAAAAGTTTATGACTTTTATGTTTTTTAGCATCAACAACGCCGTTGTTGTCATTTTGAAGTGTTTCATCAAAAACACAAATCTTGTTGTTTTTATTATTGTGTTTAATACTTTTTGTTTTGGTATAGTACTTTTCCTGTTGGACCTCATCTGTTGTGTTGCTACATTTTGTGGCAAAAATTTAATTAAAAAACATAAAGTTCGTGTTCTTAAAAAGGGGGAACCCTTGGACTCTCAAACTTACTGTAGCATGTTGAAAATGAAAATGAGGGATGTCGGCTGGAGATATGATGATCCTTAGATCTAGATCATATGATGATCTTTAAATCTCTAGATCATACGATGATCTTTAAATCTCTAGATCTTACGATGATCTATAGATCTCTAGACTATACGAAGATCATTACATTATACGGTGATCTTTACATCTCTAGCCTGTTAGACTTCAATCTATGGAGATATTAAAATCTCTAGATCACTTTAAGATCTTTAGAACTCTAGACTACGAGGCTTGAATTCATAACAAATGATCTCCACTATTGATCAATATAGTTCTGCACTGTGTTATTGTATATATCTATATCTCTGGATCATATGATATTCTGTAGATCTCCAGATTATATGATTATTTTTAAATCTCTAGATCTTACGATGATCTTTAGATTTCTAGATCAAACGATGATCTTTAGATTTCTAGATCAAACGATGATCTTTAGATTTCTAGATCAAACGATGATCTTTAGATCTTTATATCATACCATGATCTTTACATCATTAGATTATACAGCTCTAGCCTGTTAGGCTTAAATTTATATTAAAAAATTTTTGGCTAGATATATGGTAATCCTTGGATTTCTGGATCATGTTATGATCTTTAGATCAAAATATCAAATGATGATCTTTAGATGCCAAAATCATCAGTAGAGATCTTCAAACCTCTAGATCGTATTAAAATTTTTAGATTTCTATATTGATCAATATAGTTCTCCACTGTGTTTTTGTTACTATTTCAAATTGTTCCAAAAGCGGAAGACACCACTGTCCATCTCTTAATCTTCCGACCTATACCACTATAATCTTATAAAATTCGAATTAGATTCTCTTTGACAAATTGCAACATATATGCCCATCAGCAGTACTTTAATTACGAATGAAAAATCCTTTGTGGACTTTGATCAGTTATACAGATTTAGCGCGATCACAGGACAAAAACCACAAAACTTACATCATCACCAACTTCATTGGAGAATATTGTCTAAATACTAATGCCCATAATAAGAATATCCACAAAATCCTTATGATACTTTTCACAGCTAATCAACCGATTCCTTAACCTGAATTCAAAGCTGATTTATTGATTAGAAAGAATTTTATATTCTTTAGCGGATTTTGAAACTGATTCACTGACGAAGACGACAATAATAGTTTGCATGTGCAAAACGAAGGCTATGAATCAATGTAGTAGTTCCGAATTAGATTGTACAACTTCCAAAATTTGACACCTTGATCTGTTATGTCTTATATCCATATATATGTATACTGTCTTTCTTCAACTTACTTAAGAATCCCCTGTGATTAAAGAATACTAAAAGTTGTGATATATCAAGTACTTTCTCTGTAGAAGATCGTTAAGGAGCTGTATGTTTAAGTTTAGGCCTTTGGCTTCCTTTTTGACATTGTTCATAAAATGGGAACTCAGCGATTCCTTCTCTTTAAACTCCTAAAAAGGATCTGTATTATAATATAAGGGAAACCCTATTTCATTTCTAAACTATTTAAATTCAATCAAAACTTTTCAGTCATTGTGTCCTTTTAAGTAACCATTAAATAAATATAAAGAAATTGACAATAAGTTTAAAGGAATTTGACTTCTTACCACTACCTTTTCCCAAAAATCCTTGGCCACAGAATAAATAGAAAATATACTATTTTAAAATCATCTTTATAATATTGTATTTATTTCCATAACTTTCAGAAAATATAATGTTTATATTTCCCCCTTAAGTATGCTTTAATAATGCTAAATTAATAACGTCTTAAAATATGCCACAAAACTAGTAAGTACGAAAACCTATATACTATTTGAAGTCTACTTTAAAGCGCTTTAAGAAAAAGGTTTTCATTTAAAAACTAATTCAAAATCCCTGGTGTATTCTTAAGAATAAGACGCCGAAAAAGGAAACTTTTCTATATATGCAAAAACTATTAATTACTTTTCGACCACACATATTCAATTTATTTTAAGCTGTCAAAATAATTTCAAATCAAACACCTAAAACAACATAACTTTGATCCCTTTTCCTGAAGACAAACCAACCAAAAAAGGAAATATGTAAATTTTCAAAACAATTTGCTAAAGAAAACTTGAAATTATTTACAAATAGTGGGGGTTTTAAGTACCTTAATTCTAGGCGTAACAATAAAATTAAAACTATTTTAAAGATGTAAAACTAAAAAGGGTGTTTCGTCTCTTGTTTTTCTGTTTAGTAATTATAGTTATGTGAACATAATTTATAGTTTGTTTGATGTTTTAATTCTTTTCAATTTTCACTTTTAGCTAATAGTTTTTTAGTTTTTTTTTCACTGTTAAGTAAAAAGTTGTTTAAAGTTTTTACAGCAAGTGCTAGTGACAAGTTAATAATGTGTTTGTTTAGTGTGGTTTAACACTTGGGATTTTTTACAACATAAAATGTTTAGCTTCTTGCTTTGACTTCCGGTTCATGGTGGGTTGAGTGTTAGTTAAAGTATTTTTAACAGGAAATTGCCTATTACTTAATAGTTAAAAGTTTTACTAATTTGGTGGGTGTTTTTCGCGTTAAGCAATAGGAAGTGTTAAAGGAAAACCACATATGGGGAATAGAAAAAAAATAAATTATAAATTATAGGCTGCCATTTCAGGCGAAAAAAACTAAAATAATACTTTTTTTATAAAAAAGTGGCAAATAAAATTGTTAACAAAACCATATGCAAAATATCCTTGCTGATGTTTAATAAATAACCATAAAACTGGACACACCTTTTAGCATAAAGGGTTTTTCAGTTTTTGACGAGTTGGACATATAAAATCTTTGTTACCCTTTTTTTTGGTATAACGTTTGTCTGTCTAGGATTATGTTATGAAACCTATAATCAAAAATATCTAATATCCTTTTTAGCATGGCAGGATTTGTGTATCATATTTTGTGAGTGTGTGGAAGCTACATTCATCTGCTTGTTATGGTGTGTATTAAATGACTGATCCCTGCTGGTTTTGTCTGTTGTTTGTCGAAGTAAACATTTAATGTATGACATTTATATACGAATTTTATTATCAAATGTCTGGGTGTAATTGTTTATAATATTTTTTCTCTTTTTTTGGTTTTAACAAGAGGAACTGAAAGGTTTGAGGATTATGGATTGTTTTAGGCAAAATTTTGTTTAATAAATATAAGCAGACTATCTAGAAATTGAAAAGAATTGAAAAATTCTATAAAATTTTATTTTTTTTAATTTTAAAGTCTTGTAAAATTTACAAAATATTTCCAATTTTAATAAAACTTTATAAATGCATGTAGTATGGGGTAAGTTATGCTGAAACCAAATCTCATGAAATTTACTTCATTATTACAAAAGTTGCCCATATATCCTTTTTTTCGAATATGGCTGAAAGTATAAATATTGTTTTTTAAATGAAATTTTAATGATACAAAAATATATTCCTGTAAATAAATTATATTTTCAGGCATTCGTTTGATGTTAATTATCGAAATTTTTTTGAAATTGAAAAGAAAATTCATTCAATTTCATTCAAATTGGGTTTATGAAGGTAGATTTATATAGTTTATACTCCTACTAAAAATCATTAAATTTTATATATTATTACAAAAGTTGCCCATATATCCTTTTTTACAAAATTAGCTAGAATACTAAATATATGTAAATATTAGATTGCTAACATTTTTCTGAAGGATTCTTTAAATTATTTCTTTTTTATATTTAAGCTATTTATTCCCACTTCTTCATGAATCACATCTGCTTGAGTTTTACTTAAATTAAACATAAATTCATTAACGAAAGTTAAAAAATTTGTTAAGACCCTTGTCATTTATACAAAATAAGAAAACATTATTTAATTATATAGACAAGACAAGAAAAAATTGCTATTAAATCGCCAAAAACCCCAAAACTTTTTCCATTGAAAATCTGAAACGTTCAGAAAAGTGAGAGATTTAATTATAAATGTCGACACGTAGTTAAACAGGTATTAACAAAACAAAGTCCTTATAAAAAGTGACAGAAAATTGTTGTTGAAAAAAAATAATTTTTTTTTTTTTAAATAAATTCATTTTTTTGTAACTAAATGGTAAAAGTTTATGTTAATTTATAATATGAAAATCACGTTTTTTCCTTAAACAGCAACAGACGTTTTTTCTTAACTTCCTGGCCTTAGTAATTTGTGGTCACAGGTGTAGTCTTTTTAGAACGAAAAGAAAAAAGAAACATTATTTTTATGAAGGTATTTAACGCTTAAAATATTTCTAGGGTAAATAAATGTTGTTAAGAGTATAAGAGAAAAAAGTGTTATTATTCAACTACCAGGACAATAAGAAAATTCAACAAATATTGTTGATACCCACCCCTAAATGTTGAAAATTTTGAAATGTAATTTTTATGTTTATAATAATATTTACACTTTAAGTGTAAATGACAGCTTAACAAATATTTTTATGAACATAATCATTTGAAATGTGTTTTTCGCAAATGAACATTTATTTAAAGAAAACAAATAGATTTTGAGAATTTTCTTTTTTTCTAATAACGATTGAAGACATAAAAGTTTGTTAAAAACACCTGCTAAAAGGAAAAACAGCTAGATTTGTGAGAGATTTAAGTAATAAAATTAAATTTGTTTAAATAATAACTTAAACTTATTTAATATAATTCAAAACCCTTTAAAGTTAATTATTGGAAATTTTTCAGATTTAAAACCTTGAAAATTTTGAAACTTGATTTAAATCTCATAAAACTTTGTAAATGAACGTAAAATGGTGTTATTTATACTGTTACTTAAAATCATATAATTTACTGAATTTTTACCCAAGTTGCCCATATATCCTTTTTTGAAAAAAATTTTTAAAATTTCTAAATAATTTGAAATATTTGTAGGAATATTAATTTTGATCACTTACAACTTGTTTGTATATCAGTTTGAAATTTATTAAATTTTAAGAATTTTATAAGTCGTAAGAATTTTTGAAAAATTTTTCAATTTAAATAAAATTTTTAAATTTAAGTCAGTTTCAATAAAACTTTATAAATGAACGTAGAATATTGCTTTTTATACTGTCTCTAAAAATCTTATAATTCTGTTCATTATTACCCAAGTTGCCCATATATCTTTTTTTAAAATATTTATAAAATTTCTTAATAAATGAAAATATTGTTTGGAATATTAATTGTGATCACTTACAATGTGTAATTTGTATATTAATTTGAAATTTATTAAATTTTAAGAATTTTATAAGTCGTAAGAATTTTTGAAAAATTTTTCAATTTAAATAAAATTTTTAAATTTAAGTCAATTTCAATAAAACTTTGTAAATGGACGTAGAATATTGCTATTTATACTGTCACTAAAAATCTTGTAATTCTGTTCATTATTACCCAAGAGTCCCATATATCCTTTTTCAAAATATTTATAAAATTTCTTAATAAATGGAAATATTGGTTGGAATATTAACTTTGATCACTTACAATGTGTAATTTGTATATTTATTTGAAATTTATTAAATTTTAAGAATTTTATAAATCGCAGGAATTTTTGAAAAATTTTTAAATTTCAATTTTTAAGTCAATTTCAATAAAACTTTGTAAATGGACGTAGAATATTGCTATTTATACTGTCACAAAAATTCGTATAATTCTGTCCATTATTATCCAAGTTGCCCATATATCCTTTATTTATACAATTTTTAAATAAATGTAAATATTGGTTGGAAAATTAACTTTGATCACTTAAAATGATGAATTTGTTTATAAATTTTACATTTTTAAAATCCATTAAAATTTTTGAAAAATTTTCCATTAACAATAAAACTTTGTAGATGGACATAGAATTTTGTTATTTAAATTGTTACTAAAAGTCAGGAAATTTGTAAAATTATTGCATTGTAAAAAATTATTTTTGTAAAATTATTTTTGCAAATCTCTGAATTATCTTCCATTTATGTAAAAACCTTAACTTTTATTTGCCTTAAGCATAAGGGTAAATTCCAGCCACTCCAATTAATTGTTCACATTTCTCTAAAAAATTTCCTAGAAATCTATATTTTTAATTTAAATTTCCAAATAATTTGTGTATCAATAACCGCTATTTTTTGCACACAACTCATTACATAAACCTCCCCTTTGGTGTAGCATTTCTTTTGTTAGCCGGCAGGATATTGTCAATTATTTGTTATTATTTTTTTTTTTTGATTTTATAAGGAATGCACTTGATATTAACTTATTGAACCCAACAGCTAAATTGAAAAAACCATCTAGCAACATAAAATACAGGAGAGCAAAAAAGAAATCAACAACAACGAAAATAATATAAATTTGCTGTAGACAAAACAATAATAGAAATAATAAAAAATCACTAAGGAACAAATTGGTAGCAAATTAGGAAATCAAGTTACAAATTTGCATACGCTCCATTTATTTACGAGATCATATATCCTGTGTATCCCTGTGTAAGTGTATGCAAATAATAGACAAACATTTACATACAAAACATATACACTGGAACACAGTCTGAAGTACAATAACAACGACAGGCGATAAACGTTAGATAACAGTATAAATATGTTGACGTTCGTGGTTGTAGTCTTAATTGTAATCAAGCTGTTGTGCGTTCTATAGTTGCCAGGGAGTTTTAACGCATTCCTTTCATTTTTTTCACAAAAAAAAAACAAGTGCTGTAACACCACCATAAACATGTAATTTTTTCATACTGTGTTTTTTTTTTAAATTTTTGCATAAACTTTTTTGTTATGGTAATAATAACAAAATACAAACTGGCATATGATGGCAAAATTTGTAAAATTATGCAAATTTTGTGCAAAATATAGAAAAACATAAATTTGTTAAAATTTTTCTTTCTCATTCTTAAAGTTTTATAGAGGGGCGTAGTAGAAATTCTTAAAAACCATAAAGTTCTTGTGTAATAAATTGGCAAATACCAAACATTTCAATTCCAAATCATTGATTTTTATTATTAAGTTAGTTTTCAATTTCTCTACGGCACAAAAAAGCTCATCCCTTTATGATATACCAGTAATGACATCTGTTTTAGAAAG
The DNA here is from genome assembly GCF_015586225.1 of Lucilia sericata. Classification (NCBI taxonomy): domain Eukaryota; kingdom Metazoa; phylum Arthropoda; class Insecta; order Diptera; family Calliphoridae; genus Lucilia; species Lucilia sericata. Next base: position 781,923 of record NW_023994056.1, on the reverse strand, counting down.
GTTTTAATTTAATTGTTGTATGAATTAAATATTTTAATAGACTTTTACCCCCGCTTTTAGAGCGTATTACTCACAGTAATTAAAATGAGCTCAGGTGTAAATTGTATTGACAAAAAAAAAAAAAATGTAATTTAATTGATGTTTAGCAACGTTACTTATTATTATGCTTAAAGGATGTTGGTGAAAAAAAATATGTTTAAATTAGTACAAAATAAACTCAACAACAACAAAATAAATAAATTTGTTATCTTACTAATTATGTGTGTTTTTGGCAACAGCAAAAATATTGTTAAATAAGGTTCCCAAAGAGACAATTTTACACTAAAACATTTATATGCTTAAAAGTACAAAGAACAGAAATACAGTGTCTAGTAAAACGAGAGGAAAGACCACATATAGCCTTATGGTTCGTAGGACCAATTCCACACAAAGTCTGTAAATATTCAAAATGGTCCTTCGCACTGTCTTTAATCTAGAGAGACAACTCTTTAAATGAAATACTGCTCCTTATGGTTCGAAGGACCAATTTTGGAGAAAGTTTGCAAACTTTTTTTTAAGCAAAACCAGAGAAATGGAGCGTAAATAGGAAATAGCAAGTAACTGCGCCCCTTCATACTGTAGAAAGCAATACCTTTAGTCAAGTGATAGTCGACTCCTTATGGTTCGTAGGACCAATTCGAATTCAAAATGTGGCTTTCAAAACTATAATCTTTTACTAAAGTACTCTTTAGTAAGTACGAATAAACGAAATGGTCCTTCGCACCGTACGGAGACAAGTCTTTAATAGAGTAAGTGACTACTCCTAATGGTTCGAAGGATCAAAAGTCTGCAAAACTTTTCAAAATGTTACCCTCGACACTGTACACTTTTTCCTAAAGTACTTTTTGTTGTTTTGCAACACATTATTTTATTTATTATTTGTAGTAGTTGTTGTTGCTGTAATTCTTTTGGTTATGTTGTCGTATGTGTTTTGTGTATGTTTTCATCTGATTCTGACAAATTGAAGTTAAACTGTCTCTGGTGTATGTAGTTTTTTTTTTCTCTATATGTTGAGTTACACAACAAGAACTCTGAACTATGCGAAGGATGAGGAATTTGAAACATTTGTTTTGTGTGTTAATAAAAAAATATATATACACATCCTTAGACATACATACTTTAGTCAGACAAATTTGATTAAATGGATTGGTCATGGTGTTTGGAAAAAAAATATAATAGAGAGAGAAAGAAACTAAATTAGAAAAGTTTTAGATATTGTCCATTGGTTTCCAGAAGGTAGAATGGAGGAGTTTAAAAATAGATGTTGCTATATACGAGTTTATAAACAAGAATATAGACTAGTTTATAGACGAAACTACAGACATCATTATAAACGAGACTAAGGACGAGTTTGTAAAGACTATGGATGGATTATAGATGTAATTGTGTCCCAGTTCATAGAGTATATAGAATCTATTGGCTAGTTTTTAGACGAGTTTAAAGACAATACTTTGGACTAGCTTATGAACAAGACTATAGATGAATTTGTTGACTAGTTCGATAGACAATATTATAGACGAGTTAATACACAAGACTTTAGACGAGTTTATAGACTAGACCATATATGAGTTGGTAGACGAGTTTATAGACGAGTTTATACATGAGACATTGGACTATTTCAAAGACGAATTTATATACGAAGCAATAGACGAGTTTTCAGACAAAATTATAGACGAAACTGCAGACAGGTTTGACGAGTTAGCAGTATTTTTGTAGACGAGTTCGATAGACAATATTATAGACGAGTTTATAGATGAGTTCATACACAAGACATAAGACGAGTTTATAGACGAGACTATATATATGAGTTGGTAGACGAGTTTATATATGAGAAATTGGACCAATTAAAAGACAAATTTATATACGAGGCTATGGACGAGTTTTTAGGCAAAATTATATACCAAACTGTAGACAGGTTCATGGACCAGTTTATAAAATATTGACGAGTTTTAGAGGAGTACATAGACTTCAAAGAAACAATTTTGTAAAACACTTTAGATGAGTTAGACTTTAGACAAGTTTATAGTTGAGTTTTCTTAACTGTTTATAGAAGGAGTTTTAGACGAGTTTGCAGTATTTTTGTAGGCGAGTTCGATAGACAATATTATAGACGAGTTTATAGATTAGTTCATACCCGAGACTTTAGACGAGTTTATAGACGAAACTATAAATGAGTTGGTAGATGAGTTTATATATGAGAAATTGGACCAATTCAAAGACGAATTTATATACAATGCAATGGACGAGTTTATAGACGAAACTGCAGACAGGTTTTTATAGATCAGTTTATAAAATTTTAGACGGGTTTATAGACTTTAAAGAAAAAAATTTGTAGAACACTCTGGATGAGTTATAGACGAGATTTTAGACGAGTTTGTAGTTGAGATTTCTTATCAGTTTATAGAGGGAGTTTTAGACGACTTTCAATTTCTTCTTTAAAAACATTTCAATGTATGAAATCAAGTCAATAAGAAATCCACTTATTTTGCTTAAGTGTCGTAAAGTGGAGTTTTGTGCTTCAATATGTATGACCCCCAGCACATGATTGCGTACAATATTTATTCTTATCACAGTTAAAAATCGTTTTTATTGCTTTATTGTCATGCTAGCTTCCAATAGATTTTTATTATCATTTACGATTTTTAATTTAAATGGGATTTTTTACAAATTTTATTTATTCACTTTTTATTTGCAATTTTCTTTTTTCCTCCAACAAAACATCATTAATCTTAAAATTTTTCTAGACCTTATTTATGACTTGAAGAAAATACATATTCTTGTTAACAATGACATTTATACAAGGTGGTTGTTTGTGCCAAACATTTAAAAGTAAAAAAAGTTTAGAACATTAAAAAATTATTATTTGAGCCGATTTTGCTTATTTTTATGACAAACTCGTTTTTTGGTCGTTTGGCAATTTAAAACATGAAGTATTATTTTCAGATATAAAATGTATTTTAAATTAGAATTATTAATTTTTTTTTCATATCTTAACAAATAAAGAATGAAAAATGTTTTTTTCTCCTTTTATTTTTCTTCAGCAGACATTAAGTTTTCAGTTATATATTTTTTTATGAGAGATTGTAAAACGTTAAAATTAAATTGTTGTTATTGTTAACGTTTTTTTGTCGCTTTTATTTTTCTGCGAAAGGACCTTTTTTTCCTTTAAAAGCAATTTGTTTAATAGGGATGAAATTGTTTGTATGGGATTTTTGTATTTTAACGCTTGTTATTGTGTTGAAATTTTCGTTTTGCTCAAATAACCAAATGCATGAGGTGTATAAAAGCAATGAAAAGTATTTTTAATGCTTTTTTAAAATAAGTTTTTTTTTCCATTGGTTTTATTATTTTGCACATATATAGCGACGATTAAATTTAACAAATGCCAATTTTATATTTAATTTTTATTTTTTTACATTTTAATGGAAATTTTATGCCACAAATGTTTGATGTTTAAGTTAAACGTTTGAGAGATTTTGGAAATAAATTGAAAATTTTTATTAGTATTAATAAGCAAAGTGCAGTTTTTGTCATAAATTCACTCAGAAATTCGTCTTTAGTCTTTCTACAACTCCCATGTAAAATTCTTCTAAAAATTGGTCGAGTATAGTCTCTTCTACACACTTTTGTCTTCGGTCTTGTCTAGAAACTCGTGTAAAATTACAAACTCAAAGTGTTCAAAACTCGTCTAAACTTTTTTCTTTGTCTATATTTTCTCACAAAAACTCGAGTCTACTTTATAAACTCATCTAAAGTCTACTTTATAAACTCGTCTAAAGTCTACTTTCTAAACTCGTCTATAGTCTTGTATATAATCTTGTCTACACTCTCATTTATAAACTCGTCTAATGTCTTTTTTATTAATTCGTCTATAAACTAGTATTGTCTAGAAACTCGTCTAAAATTATAAACTCAAAGTGTTCAAACTCGTCTAAACCGTTTTCTATGATTTCGTTTTTAAACTCATCTATATTTCCTCTCAAAAACTCGACTATTGGATATAAACTCGTATACAGTCTTGACTGTTAAATCGTCCTAAGTTTTGTCTATAAACTGAACTATAGTCTCATCTATAAAGTCTCTTGTCTTGTCTATAATCTCGCCTAATAACTAGTCTAAAGTCTTGTCTATAAACTCGTCTAAATTATACTTTATAAACTCGTCTACACACTCGTCTAAAGCCTCTATTCTATTAATTCGTCTATAAACTTGTCTCGTCTATAAGCTCCTGATTATATGCGAAATCTTGTCTTCACACTCGTCTATAAACTCGTCTAAAGTCTCTTGCATTAATTCATCTATAAGCTTGTCTGTAGTCTCGTCTATAAACTCCTCTTCTTGTATATATACCTGTTATTCTTGTTTCTCAAAAAACGTGTCTCATTGTTGTTTACTTAGGCACCATTGTAATTTAACAATTAATAACAAATTAACATACTACACTTTGTTTGTAAGCCACAAACTCATTGTTTTTCTTTCAAAAAGGACACGTTTAACACAATACTCTCACACTTACAAGTATTTACTTAGAAAATTAACATTAGTGTAAACCCCCAAAACCAAAAAAAATAGCTCAAAAGGAACAAACAAATCACACAATACAGCAAAAATTAATAGAAAAATTACTATTTGCTTTTGGTTTCGTTAGGCATATGAAATCAAACAAAAATATAAATTACAAGCACAGGACACTTTTCAACAAAAAGGTTTGAGTCATAGTTTGTCTAAAACCTACACTTAAAGACAAACAAACTTTGGTTTTCAATTGATTGTTAAATAAAGGACATCAAACAAATGTAAGCATTGTTGTAATGAGCTTGAAAAACAATTACAAACCAATTTTCGATGAATATTTTCTTGTAACTTACGCGCTTTTATAAATATTTATTTAAACAAGGATATTTCTTTTTTTTTTTTAAAGAAGCAAAAGGAAGCGAATCCTTTTACATTTGTTGAAATATAAAAAGACACGTGCTTGAACAACACGTGTCCTTTTAATGACCGCCTGGACTTCTTTTTTTGCTTTTAGGCTTTCAATGAAGGTAAATAGTAAAATAAAATGTTCTCCACAAATAAAAGAATCACAGTCATTGATTCAGTCAGTCGGGCAAATAGTCAGTCGTCAATCAGTCCTTCATTGATGGCTACAATGAATAAGTTAAGCCGATGACTGAAAGAATGAATATTACGAATTTTCAATAAATATATTGAAATTAAATTCAGCGAGCTTATAGCCATGCATGAGTTCCATTAGACAAAAAGCTTTTTTTCACAATTTTTTCCATTCTTTATGGGTTGTTTGTACATGACCATCACATTGGCTCAGATACTTTTGGTGGCATGACACAGAGGTAAACAAATTTGAACTCTATTTTTGTCGAGTTTTTTTTTTCGGCTGATGTTGTCATGTTTTTCGCGCCCCACTAAACTTAAAGGTCCAGCTGAGGGCAGTTTTATTTTATTTTATTTTTCTTTCTTTGTTTCATTTTATTACATGGAGTTTTGTCCAGTAGCTTTTGCACGGACACATCAGCTCTATTGTTTTTGTTTGCTGGCATACGTTCTTTTGTTTAGTATTGAATTTCATTGGTGTGTTTTTTTTTGGCGGGTTTCGTTTTACATTTTAAAAGATTCATAACAAATTAAGTCACAGGATTCTCAATCATTGTAATTAATAATGTATTTATAGGGTGTTGTTGTACATGAGTTGTTTTGAATGGAGATTGTCAGGCTTTAAAAGGATTAAAGGTAATGGAAAATAAGTTTTTAAATTGTGGTATCGTAGTTATTTATAAATTCAAACTTAAACGCCACTCCTAGTTTAAGTACTTCTGCAATCGTAGTTGTTTATAATTCAACTTTAGAGTCAATGGTAATGCAATTGTAACTTTAATCGTAGTTCTTTATATAGTTGACCTTTACCACCAAAAATATTCGAACAACAGATATAATCGTGGTTCTTTATATAATCAAGTTTTAGCTCCAATCGTCCAACTTTAGCGCCAACAGAAGTTCAATTATAGCTGCAATCGTGGTTCTTTACATAGTCCAACTTCAGAGGCAATGGTAGTCTAATTGTAGCTTCAATCGAAGTTCTTTATAGAGTTCACCTTTACCACCGAACGTAGTCTAATAACAGCAATCGTAGTTCTTTATATAATCCAGTTTAGCTGCAGTAATAGCTGTAATCGTAGTTCTTTATATAGTCCACATCTATCACATCTCCAAACGCAGTCCAATTGTAGCTGCAATCGTAGTTCTTTAGAGCCAATCGTAAACAAATTATATCTGCAATTGTAGTTCTTTATGTAGTCCAATTCTAGTGCCAATTATAGCTACAATCATAGTTCTTTATGTAGTTCGGCTCTACCTTCAAACATAGTCTAATAATAGCTGCAATCGTAGTTCTTTATATAGTGAAGTAATATCTTTAATTATAGTCCAACTATAGCTGCGATCGAAGTTCTTTATGTAGTCCAAATTTAGCTTTAATCGTAGTTCAATTATAGCTACCAACTCAGTTCTTTATACAGTCTAATTTTAGCGCCAATTGTAATCCATCTATAGCTGCGTAAAGTGTTTTAGATCAATTTCATTCGAAAACACCCCTGCCATTCTCTTTTAAAACATTCTCTTACATATTTCATTGCCTTCCAAAAAATCTTAAGACAGACGACAATTTTTATGAATATGACTTTTAACTTCAATAACTCATCATTGTCACAGACTCCATCAGCACTTGCAGCATCAACCCACACAGACACCCAACACACTTCCTCATCTAAAAAAAAACTCCATCAACACTCAGTCATTTACACTGTCGCTTTCAAAGTTTATCACAGAGTTTTACGTTTTATTTTGAAACAAATATTTCCTAAATAAAAACCAATACACAAGATAATTTATCACACATGCCTACACGTTCATTACATGAATAAATATGTAAGAATATGCAGAAGTGTGGATGCGTATTTAAAGGACTTAATAGCAAACCCTGCAGTTTATGGGATTGGCCACATTTTATAACTATCATTAGATAGAAACAAATCTACATTATTTAACCGGCAAACTTCTTTGAAGACTTAAATCTGTCTCCATTCATATTGGTGGGTAAATTTAAACCTTTAGCAAGTTTGCACACTAGCGAAATTACTAGCCACTGGTGGACGATTATTAAAATTTTGTTTGGAGCAAAATTTTCAAGCTTTCACTTGCACAATTTATGCCAGAGGTAAAATAATTTAATTTGTATTTTTGGTGATAACTGTATCTTTATAAAAGGGAGATATTGTGAACTTTAGCACTACAGGGTAGTGTTTCATATGTATAAGCACTAAAAGTCCTTTATCATATAAATATGCATAAAGTAAATGTGTTAGTGCCTCTCACACATATTTATATTCATAAACTCATAAATGTGTTTATGTTAAATATTCTATATTGAGTTGTCTTCTTGCTGTTTTGCTGCATTAAGGCAGGAACAATAAAATCCTTATAGAGGAATAGGAAATTGTGGTGTTTATTTGAAGTTGAAGTTGGAGATGAAAAAAAAACTACATGTTCTAATAATAAAACATCAACTGGCGCGTTAAATATTACAGTGATGATTTGCAGCCGCTGCTAAATCATCTAAATCTAAAGAACATAGATTACAGATGATATTTCTGGGGAAAGTGTGATATTAATGGGTGAGAGAAGAAGTTGTTTCCTTAAGGGATATCTTAAGTTCTTAAATAACTTTAACAGATAGAAGTCGCATTTGTCAAAAATACTGTAGTTTAAGTTAGTGTGCTTCTTTGTTTTGAGATCAGTACTACTTTTTCCCCTACCCAATAATTTTCAACTATGTGTAAAGTAAAATACAAATTTTCATTTTACAGCAAGTGTGGCATGGTACGTTTTAAACACATTCTTGATGATAAAAGCAATTTTGTTTTGATCTCCAAATATTTTCATTTGAAATTTACAGGGAAATTATTTGTATGTGATTTTAGACGGTATTAGACGGAAAACATAAATTGTTTATTTAGAAATATTATGATTTTTAGTATGCTGTAATATGTCAAATATTTATGAAAACATATTGCTGTGCAATAATATTTATGTTTCATTTAAAGTTTGAAAATCTTTCAGGAAATTGATAAATTTGTTATTAGATTTTTAAGTAAATTTTATAAGAAAATTTAGAAATTAGCATCAGGAATAGAAAGAGAAATTTTGTTTCGATTGTAATTTTAAAGGATACCAGTTTTTGCTCTATATGTGTAGGTCAATTGTAGTCCAAATGAAATTTCAATTGTAGTCGAATTGGTGTTTAATTGTAGTTAAACTATGTCTTCAATGGAAGTCCAATGGATGCAGCGATTGTAATCAAATTTAAGTAAAATTTTTCCTTAAAATGGATTTCTTTAGCATCAATCGTAGTTTGAGCTCAGCTTAGGAGTAGGAGTCCAATAGAAGCTTCAATAAATGGTGAAATGTAGCTTCGATTGTAATCTGATTGTAGCATCAATCGTATCCCAACTGTATCTTCAATCATATTCAAACTGTAGTTGTAGTCTGATTGTAACATCATGTAATGTCCAACTGTTATAACAATCGTAGTACAATTATAACTTAAATTGTAGAGTTCAATAGTAGATCCGATCAAAGATCGTAGTTTAAGCTCTGTTTAAATAACTTTCCAAAGGAGTTTTAGTTAGCTTCAAACAATGGTCAACTGTAGCTTTAAATGTAGCTTCGATCGTAAACTGATTATAGCTTCAATCGTATCCCAACTGTATCTTCAATCGTAATCGTAGTAGCTTCAGTTATAGTCTGATTGTAGCATCAAGAAAAGTTAAACTGTTGAATCAATTATAACTTAAATGGTTGTTCAATTGTAGCTTTGATCAAGGATCGAAGTTTGATTTAATTGTTAAAAATTTAGCTTCGATCGTATTCTGGTGATAGCTTCAATCATAGACCAAGTGCAGTTCAATTGTGACATTAATCACTTTCGAATTTTAGCTTCTATTATAGCTCAACTGTAGCTTCAACTAAAATCTGATTGTAGCTTTGTTGGTAACTTTAATCGTAGTCGGATTGTCGTAGTCGGATTATCGTTCAAATGTGTCTTGGATTGCTTCCGAATGGAAGTTTTAATAACAGTCTGATTGATGAAGCTACAACTAATGCTAAGGTCCAACTATAGCTTTAATCGTAGTCCAATTCTGTAACTGAAATCTTAGTTCTATTGTGGCTTCAATCGAAATGCTATGGATGTTTCAATCGTAGTCCAATTGTAGATTGAATTGTAGCTTTGATCATAGTTCGACTGAAGATTCAGACGTAGAACAATTGTAGTTCTCTTGCAGCTTTAGTTAATGTCCTATTGTAATCTTAATCCCAATGAATTTTAAGCTTCAGTTGCAGTAAAATAGTTTAAATCTTTATATAGTCTTACCTTAGCTTTAATTGTAGTTCATGTTTTATTAATTTAACCTTTTTGAAAACCTTTTACGTTCGGTTAATGATTTAATATGTTTGTTAAGTATTTATTTTAATTTAAAGACCCAATTACTTAAACTCTCTGCATACTGACCTCTACAAAACTTTAATCTTTTATAATAGAAAAAGGTGTTTCTTAAAAATTCCACAAGTTTTTTTTCGACCTTCCAAAATGTTTATGTCCTTTATGTTCGACTACACAACAACCCTCAAAATAACCAACGATTAACTTTCTTTTGAAAAAAGTTTGTTGACCAGAAAAACTCACTCTTCAGTAACAATTTCGAAATGAATTGTACTTCACCAACGAAAAACTCAAAATTTAAAAGCAAGACTTAAGTATCAACATAAAATTTTCTGTTTTACGATAAAAATCCTTACAAAACATAAAAATGTATAAAAAGCAGAGATGACCCTTATAAGCTTGACCATCTATACACATATGCAAGACGGTATGTGTTTAACTTTTATTTGCCTGGAGTACACAAATCAAAAAGAAATTATCCTTTTGCCAGACCCTTTTGTATAGAATACTTATAACAAGGTGTGGAAATCCTTTAGAAAAAAAATCCAGTAATTTCTTTTTAATATCAAGACCAGTATTTAACAACCTAAAAACATGACTGAAATGAATTGAATAGAATTGAATGGTGTTTAGGAAGGAGTAGTATAACACAATATTGGCCAAAAATAAATAACCATAAATAAACCTAAAATGACGAAGATGAATTGTTAGTATTTAAATATTTAAATTGACAAAGAGTAATGGTTAGAAAGGAACTTTCTTTATAAATTTTTGTTATATGGTCAATAAAATAAACTTTGAGCAAAAATAAGTTTAAAAGGAAGAGTAAGGGAGAAGGCATAAGACAAGCACTTAAGGGATCTATCTATACAATTTTAAGTTCAACAGGAGTTGGAGTTTAGTCTTCAAATAATCAACAGTTATAAAAAAAGTTTTATATTTTTGGGTAACCAACAAACAAACAAACAAAGAGCAAAAACAGACGCTTGACCTAACGAACCATAAATTAACTATGTTAGTTTTAAGTGCTGCCAAGTGTTGGTAACGTCCTTGTTTTCTACATTTTACAATACGTAAAGTGTTGTTTTAAGTGTTGGTGAGTTGTTGTTATAGTTGATGTTACCTGTAGTCATAAAAACTTTACATGTTTAGTACAAGGACATGTGTATAAAGATTTCCTTTGAAATATATTGAATTGAAGTTTCTAAATTCGATTATAATAGACAAAAGCTTAGAAAATATATTTCGATTTAAATATTTTAGAGAAATATGGTTTTAATGAAGTTTTGTTGAAAAGAATTTCTCTTTCTTTTGAAAGTTTTCAATAAATTTCCATAGAGATTTTTGGTATTTTATAATTGAGGTTGGTTTGTTAGGAAAATTTGCATATTAAATAAATATTTATGATAGAAAATATTTTTACAGTTAATTTAGAAAAGGTTCTAAAAACAAAAGAAAATTATTAAAAACTCATTTCCTTCATCGTAAAGTAATCAATAAGAAAATAAAAATTAGAAATATATTTTGGTCTAACGTTATCCTTAATCGTAGTCCAATAGGAGCTTTAATCGTAATGCATTTATAGCTTTAATCATGGTCCAATTATAGCGTTAAGTTACTGAAATTTCAGTTTTAATCGTTGTTCAATTGTAGCTTTAATCAACGAATTGTAAATCATAAATCAGGAGAACGGGTCGTAATGTTACAACCCGCTATAAGAATTTAGCTTTGCTTATTCGCAGTCCTATTATAGTTTCAAACTGAGTCTTATTAAAGCTTTTATCATTGTCAATTATAGCGGGGTTTAATAAAAGCTTTAATCGTGATACACAGAGGGAAAAATATATGTATACACGCCTGGTTCGAAATCGACAAAAAATGTTTTAATAACATCCGTTGTCAAGTATATACATACGTACGACAACACTATGTAATGTTGAAAACGCAACATTGTCAACATTGCAACAATTCGTTGTCGCAATCTAAATTTTATACACATCAACGTGGTAAGTTCACAATCCATTGTCAATAGTGAGCTTACCACGTTTGTTAACTTTTAGACAACGGATGTGTATAAAATTTATATTGCGACAACGAATTGTTGCAATGTTGACAACGTTGCGTTGTCATATTCTGTTTGTAGTTTCATTCGTAGTCCTATTAGTTTATTTAATAATATTTAATTTAATAATTTTCTTTAAATATTTTCCTATAAAGATAATATCTCTGCAAAAGGATCCTAAGAAAAAACAGCATTCATATTTCTTTAACCCATAACAATAGAGCGTCTCTTTTTATAGGAAACCATATTCATAAAAGTTGTATTTGTAATATTTTTTATATTGTTAATATACATAAAGTTATTACCATGCACATGTTACTTTCTTTCATTTTTTCTTCATACAACTTGCAACAATACTTTTGAATACAACAGTTAAGCATAACATTTACTATCAGCAGCATAATATTTACTAAAAATGGATTCATCTTTTAAAGGAAAGGAAACAATACTAAAGCAACAAACTCACACATGTCGAAAATATAAAAGCTATAATAATATTGTATAGCTTTCAATACATTTAAGACATTGACTTGTATGGAGGTGTCTTCTCCTTAAATGCAGTTGTATTATTTCGATGCACAATAACCGTGCAACAACTATAAAGCAACAATTGTTGTTTGGCTTAATAAACTCCAAAAGCAGTAAAATTTTACTTGTTCATCATACTTTTATAATAATAGAAATTAACCCCTTGAGAGCAGAAACTCAACAGCCACTTCAAAATTTAAAGGTAACTTGTAAGGGGATCTAAAGGGTTAACATTAAAAAATATTTCCATCACAATGTTGATAATAAGGTATATAATTTAATAACAGAAAAACGAGTAAGAAAACAATAGCTATATTTCTAAGTTTGCCTTTTTTCTTGTGGCAAATGTTAAGATTGCTACACTATTGTTTTTCAGTTTCTTAAGCAGAGGTGCTTTTCCATGTCAGTTCTTGTTATTGTTTTTTTACTTATTTAAACATTTTACATTTACAAAACATTTATGCATGTTTTCCATTTTGCAACCTCCTCACAGTATGCAATAATTTTCTATTTATTTTAAGAACCTAAAAGTATGCAAGCAGTTTTACTATTTTACGTTTAAATAAGCATAATGTTGTTTAGCTACAAGACTTGAAAAGTAGTCAAGCAAAACAGTTGTGTACACAAAAAAATGTATATGTATTTGAATGCAAGGATATGTAAGGATATATGTATGTGTGTGAGAATGTATTTTTATAATTTTATTGTATTTGATTGTGCTTTTTTTCATTTGATTTTTTTTTTGCTTTATGAGTAAACAAATGTTTTTAACATGTTTTTTTCTTTGTTTCTTTTCAGTTTAAGTAAAAAATGGTGTAAAGTGTTAAATATGAAGAAAAAATAAGTAAATATTGATAAAGAACCAGTTCTACATAAAATATAAGGTAAATATTTACATATAAATTTACTTACATATACATGAAATCAAATGCAGTTAAAATTGATAGCATAGTTTTAGGGTGGCACATAAATTGATAGTAAAGCATACAGTACCGATTACTATTGATTGAAAATGGTAATTTATTTAAAAATAAAATAAATTTTTAAAAATAAATTTGAAATTATGGGTCCATATTAGATTCTAAGACAATTTATTCAGGTCTGCTTATCAGTTTGTTGGAATCAATATAAAGTTCAAACGGTAGGAATTAAAGTACTGAAAGCTTTCACAGATATTATTTATAGTCTAGTCTATAGTCTGGAGTATAGTCTAGTCTATAGTCTAGTCTATAGTCTAGTCTATAGTCTAGTCTATAGTCTAGTATAGTCTAGTCTATAGTCTAGTCTATAGTCTAGTCTATAGTCTAGTCTATAGTCTAGTCTATAGTCTAGTCTATAGTCTAGTCTATAGTCTAGTCTATAGTCTAGTCTATAGTCTAGTCTATAGTCTAGTCTATAGTCTAGTCTATAGTCTAGTCTATAGTCTAGTCTATAGTCTAGTCTATAGTCTAGTCTATAGTCTAGTCTATAGTCTAGTCTATAGTCTAGTCTATAGTCTAGTCTATAGTCTAGTCTATATAGTCTAGTCTATAGTCTAGTCTATAGTCTAGTCTATAGTCTAGTCTATAGTCTAGTCTATAGTCTAGTCTATAGTCTAGTCTATAGTCTAGTCTATAGTCTAGGTCTATAGTCTAGTCTATAGGTCTAGTCTATAGTCTAGTCTATAGTCTAGTCTATAGTCTAGTCTATAGTCTAGTCTATAGTCTAGTCCTATAGTCTAGTCTATAGTCTAGTCTATAGTCTAGTCTATAGTCTAGTCTATAGTCTAGTCTATAGTCTAGTCTATAGTCCTAGTCTATAGTCTAGTCTATAGTCTAGTCTATAGTCTAGTTCTATAGTCTAGTCTATAGTCTGTCTATAGTCTAGTCTATAGTCTAGTCCTATAGTCTAGTCTATAGTCCTAGTCTATAGTCTAGTCTATAGTCTAGTCTATAGTCTAGTCTATAGTCTAGTCTATAGTCTAGTCTATAGTCTAGTCTATAGTCTAGTCTATAGTCTAGTCTATAGTCTAGTCTATAGTCTAGTCTATAGTCTAGTCTATAGTCTAGTCTATAGTCTAGTCTATAGTCTAGTCTATAGTCTAGTCTATAGTCTAGTCTATAGTCTAGTCTATAGTCTAGTCTATAGTCTAGTCTATAGTCTAGTCTATAGTCTAGTCTATAGTCTAGTCTATAGTCTAGTCTATAGTCTAGTCTATAGTCTAGTCTATAGTCTAGTCTATAGTCTAGTCTATAGTCTAGTCTATAGTCTAGTCTATAGTCTAGTCTATAGTCTAGTCTATAGTCTAGTCTATAGCCTAGTCTATAGTCTAGCCTATAGTCTAGTCTATAGTCTAGCCTATAGTCTAGTCTATAGTCTAGTCTATAGTCTAGTCTATAGTCTAGTCTATAGTCTAGTCTATAGTCTAGTCTATAGTCTAGTCTATAGTCTAGTCTATAGTCTAGTCTATAGTCTAGTCTATAGTCTAGTCTATAGTCTAGTCTATAGTCTAGTCGATAGTATAGTCTATAGTCTAGTCTATAGTCTAGTCGATAGTATAGTCTAGTCTATAGTCTAGTCTATAGTTGTGGGTTTGGTTACAGACGTTTTAAGGAAATTTATAATTCTCTTTCAATTAAAAATCTCAAAATATATAAATTCTTTTCAAAATTTCATATATTAACCATAATTCAATTTTAAATTAAAACAACTCCCACCAAATTGTAAAACTCTGTAGCAAGACCTCTCACCTCTAGTGCTCGCCACATTTTTTTTGTATTGTTTGTGGCAAATGCTTCATTATTAATTAGACTCATTTGTTGCTATTGTATCTTGACTGCAGCCTTAAGGGGGAAGCTAAGAAACAAAAAATACTTTATTAGCATTTGGTAGTTAAGTTACCTTAATTAAATGTCAGTTTACATTATTAAATAATATTATTACAAATGGCTGTAGACTTGTTACTTGTTATGAAGCACAGTAGATAATTCTTTGCCAAAATTTGCATATGAGTTTATTTTTTTCGTTATATTCTCGGGGGAATTCAAAATTTTTCATTTTCATAAATCAATTTGTTAATCACAACAAAATAATAATAATGTTGGGTAATTAACACTAAAGTAATTAAAATTGTTTAATAAGAAATATTATTTTTATAAATTATAAACTTATAAATAGGTTTTCAACCGCATTCGTACATTCTTTGTTGGCGGCAAACCACATATATTCGAAAGAACATAAAAATTGGTCAAGGACTATTTTTGAAATTTTTTATTTTCACTTTGGTGTGTGTGTGTGAAAACCTATGTCAAGCTACTATATGATATGAGAGTGAGTCATATTAATAAGGGGATTTCGTAGTCGAAGCTAGATTTCGAATACGAATTTTGAAGTCTGAACTCGTTGTGGCAAACAGACAACAAATAGTTCAATACAGAGTAAATTTTCTCCTTAAAATCCTTCGAAATTCTAAAGACTGTTATATTTCTCCTGAGAATTGTTCGAAATTTAAACTCGAACGGGGAAACTTTTATAAGGTAAAGCAAACTTTAATTTCGAATTTAGAGAACTTCGAAAATATATTAAAAATTTCAGTAGAGGGGTAGTTGCTGAAATGAGAGCGAGAGAATTAGAGCCATGTGATGATTATATTTATAGAATTTCTCACTTACTGACGAGCATTTGTCATCACAAGTAGCAGCAGCAAAACATAATAAAAACAAATGTTTTTTTCTGGTATTGTTGATAAGATTAGTTAAGTGGTTGTTGTTGGACGTTACGTCAGATAGACAGACAAAACACAAAGTGACTGACTGACACTACAATAAGCGGAAGAATAGTATTTTTGTTTTCATAAAACGTGAAATTCACGTGAGTTTGCCAACAACTCACAAAGAGAGACACAAGTCATAGTAAAAGAGAGAGTCAAAGAGAGTAATACTTCAAAGGATGAGTTTAGGGGGTGAAATATATGATTTTCGGTGGTTTTTACAACGACAATTGTTTCAATTACATTGTTCATCCTCTAAAGGTATCAAAAGTTACACAGAAAATTGTATAAATACAATTGAAAAGCAAATAATCGAGTCAGTTTTACGTTACTAGTGGTTAAAGAAAGACGTGTGTAAAAAATTTCAAAAAAATATATATTTTTGAACGCAAGAATTTACGTAAAAGTACAAAGAAAAATACGTGTTTTAAAATCTATTGGATATAGAAGAATATTTATCGAGCAAAAATGGCCATACCTTTTTATGAACATGAAGAACAACTGCAGCAGCAACAACAGCCTCCAGTAGCTGTAGAAACCGACCAAGTAGATGGACCCATAATGCAGACTCAACACCAAAACTTTAGTAGTCCGCATATAAATCAAAATCATTGGAATAATCCTGCAAACAATGAGAATGAATCTATAACACAAGAAGATTTAATGGCTTGGAAAATTTTGGCTTTAGCCATGTGTAAAGCTTTAAAGGATCATTATCAGCAAAATATGACTAATACAACAACAACTTCCAACACAACAACCGCCGGTCATGCAACCACAACTGCCTCCTCAGAAACCTCTACGGCCATCATACAAATTTTACCCAATGGTCAGGTAAAACCGCAATGGCAGTAAAATCTGAAACATCAACCGAAATAATGGAACAGTTCTGTTAGATAAAAGCAAAATTGTGATGTGTTTTTTTTAAGCTAAAGAAAGTATATTTCCTAAGGAAAGTTAGCCAGCAGCCATCCTAAAGAAAAATACCGTCGGCATATTAAATGATTAAGGATTTAAATTAAATCCTAAACTAAACTAAATAAAGCACAATTGTGATAGTCAATTTTTAAACTAAAATTAAATTAATCTTAATATTAAATTAATAAATTATATTATAAAAAATAAAAATGTTTCTTTTAAAAAACATTTCCTTACAGAAAAGTTTAAGAAACATTTTTAATTATTATTGTAATATTTCTACCAAAACATTTTTTCTCTCAGTGTCTATTTTATACTCAAAACATAAATTACAGCTTATTTTTTTATAAAATATATACAAAATGTATTATTTACTTAATAATTTATTTAAATTAATTTGCCAACAATTTACTCTAACATCTAAATGTTTGTATATTTAACTATTAAGTTTTATACCAATATGTAGACTTTTTGATACAATTTTATACTTGAAAATAAATATACTTGCAATTGGTATATTTTAACCACTAGAGTATTTGTAGTTTTAAGTAAATTTTCAGTTTAGTTTTAAACCTTTTTAGAAATGTATTTTTTAATAAATATTTATTATAATTTTTAATGAGCATAACAAAGTACAAGTATTAAAAATATTTATATTTAAATAAATAAACAATTTTGTAAATTTATTATTAAAATTAAATAAAAGAAGTAATAAAATTTAAATTAAAACAATATTTTATTTCGCACTTAAAAAAGCCGTCGGCACATTGTAATAAATTTATAAAAAATACTTCTTGGATTAACTTGAAGTCCGCTGTCAGTTTAGATTTATTTTATTTTCCAAGAATTATTTTCATAAATCTTTTTTACGAAATCGCCTACAATATAATCCATTATATTAATTTCAATTCTCTCTCTGTCTCTACAAAACTTCACGACCACCGCCAAACCGACATATATAATTTTAATTATTTTACAAATCGGATAAATCGGTTCTAGTTCAGTCTAGTTCAGTTCTAGTTCAGTTCTAGTTCAGTTCTAGTTCAGTTCTAGTTCAGTTCTAGTTCAGTTCTAGTTCAGTTCTAGTTCAGTTTTAGTTCAGTTCTAGTTCAGTTCTAGTTCAGTTCTAGTTCAGTTCTAGTTAAGTTCTAGTTCAGTTCTAGTTCAGTTCTAGTTCAGTTCTAGTTCAGTTCTAGTTCAGTTCTAGTTCAGTTCTAGTTCAGTTCTAGTTCAGTTCTAGTTCAGTTCTGGTTCAGTTCTAGTTCAGTCTAGTTCAGTTCTAGTTCAGTTCTAGTTCAGTTCTAGTTCAGTTCTAGTTCAGTTCTAGTTCAGTTCTAGTTCAGTTCTAGTTCAGTTCTAGTTCAGTTCTAGTTCAGTTCTAGTTCAGTTCTAGTTCAGTTCTAGTTCAGTTCTAGTTCAGTTCTAGTTCAGTTCTAGTTCAGTTCTAGTTCAGTTCTAGTTCAGTTCTAGTTCAGTTCTAGTTCAGTTCTAGTTCAGTTCTAGTTCAGTTCTAGTTCTGTTTTCTTGTTCAGTTCTAGTTCAGTTTTAGTTCAGTTCTAGTTCAGTTCTAGTTCAGTTCTAGTTCAGTTCTTGTTCAGTTCTAGTTCAGTTCTAGTTCAGTTCTAGTTCAGTTCTAGTTCAGTTCTAGTTCAGTTCTAGTACAGTTCTAGTTCAGTTCTAGTTCAGTTCTAGTTCAGTTCTAGTTCCGTTCTAGTTCAGTTCTAGTTCAGTTCTAGTTCAGTTCTAGTTCAGTTCTAGTTCAGTTCTAGTTCAGTTCTAGTTCAGTTCTAGTTCAGTTCTAGTTCAGTTCTAGTTCAGTTCTAGTTCAGTTCTAGTTCAGTTCTAGTTCAGTTCTAGTTCAGTTCTAGTTCAGTTCTAGTTCAGTTCTAGTTCAGTTCTAGTTCAGTTCTAGTTCAGTTCTAGTTCAGTTCTATTTCAGTTCTAGTTCAGTTCTAGTTCAGTTCTAGTTCAGTTCTAGTTCAGTTCTAGTTCAGTTCTAGTTCAGTTCAGTAGATTTCAGTTCTAGTTCAGTTCTAGTTCAGTTCTAGTTCAGTTTCTCGTTCAGTTCTAGTTCAGTTCTAGTTCAGTTGTAGTCAGTTCTGTCAGTCTGTCAGTTCTAGTTCAGTTGCTAGGTCAGTTCTAGTTCAGTTCTAGTTCAGTTCTAGTCAGTCTAGTTCAGTTCTAGTTCAGTTCTAGTCAGTTCTAGTTCAGTTCTAGTTTCAGTTCTAGATTCAAGTTCTATAAGTTCTAGTTCAGTTCTAGGTCAGTTTCTAGTTCAGTTCTAGTTCAGGTTCTAGTCAGTCTATTCAGTTTCTAGTTCAGGTCTAGTTCAGTTCTAGTTTCAGTTTCTAGTTTTCAGTTCTAGTTCAGTTCTAGTTCAGTTCTAGTTCAGTTCTAGTTCAGTCTAGTTTCAGTTTAGTTCCATTAACATTTTTTCATTCAAATTCGATTTTTATTTTTGTTACAAATCAAAATTTTTATCACAAAAAATGTTCTAGTTGTTGTTGTTAGTTTTGGAAGTAATTTGGTATTTTTTGTTAAATCTAAATACTTTTAAATTCAATTTTGAAATTTGCTTATTTTCCCAAAGGATTACTTTACATTTATAAGATATTTTCTCTTTTTTGATTCTTTTGCCAACTCTGCTTCATTTGTCTAACAACTTCTTTGAATATTTTATTAAACATTTTAATAATGTTTACTTAAATCAAATTATATTAAGTAGAAATGAAGTATGTTTAACATGACATGTTTTAAGCTAAATAAATATTTTATTAAAATGATGTTACAGTTTTTTTTCTATATAGAATATACATACATATTTGTAGCTAAGTATACATGAAAACTTCAAAGACAAAGTTTGTATATTAAACAAATAAATTAAAACACCCACCTCTTAGAAATAAATTTATGCAAATTTTTTTGCTTTCCTTTTTTTTTGCAAAACCCATGAAATATAAATAAGCAAATTAAAAGCTTATTAATGAAAAAGGTAAATTTCAGATGAGACTGAATAAGCAAAGGAAATATTTTAATAAATAAAGTAAATATGAGTGATATTGAGCTATGTTGAATAAATGTTTGTAGTTAAATAGAAATTAATAATATCTTTGAGTTTTACTTTGCATTGTCACATTTTTTTTCTATTTTTGTTCAACAACAATAAGTAAACTTAATTCAATATTCATTTGTTGTCAACATCTACAATGTAAGGATAAATATCCTTAGGATATTTTCTAATGCTTTATTCAAGCATTAAATTGTTTTGACTCTTGTTATTTTTTGCATTTATTGATTCCTTTTCTATCAAACAAATTTATCTCAAGAATTTTTGTTTGGTTCGTCTCCCTTGTTTTTTGTTCAAGATCTTTTTATTTAATTTTTTTATTAACACAAATATTTTATCTGTCTTCTAAGTATATTCACATCTACCTCTAAGCTAATCAAATTACTTACCTTCTTACCATAAAACCAAGATGATAATGATTATGACAATGATAAGCAGCTGAGTTTGTTCTCAAATGTTAGGATTTCTTTCCTGTGTTCAGATTTTTTCTTTTTGCAAATTAATATTAAAGCAGGAGGGCATCAATATCCTTAAGCTGTTTTATTTTTTGTTGTGTCCTGGTATCATATGAAAAATAATTTGTTTGACGACAATAAAAGACGATAAACATTAAAATGATGTTTAGTGTTTTGCATACAATCCATATTTAGATCCTTTGCTGCCACTGTACAGCCAAATAGAAAGCTATTTCCATTTATTTTCGTTAGGGGTGGGTAGAGATTTTTACTTAAAGGAAATCATAAAAATTTGTTTTATATCACTTGTATGTTCCTTTTTATCTATTTTTGGTTATTTACTTGGAAATTTATTTTTGTTCATGTTCATGTTTGTGGCAAGTCGAATTGATTTTCTGCCCCAGGGGCTGTTGCACATTTGTTTGAGGGGTTTCTACATTTAATTTGATTTAATAATATTTGTTTTGTTACAAATACTAAATTATTTTATTGTTAGCTTAAAAACTAAGCTGATTACTGGCTTTACATTTAAGTAAACTTTACTTAAGATTTCAAAATTTAATAAATTTTATTTAACTTAATAATAACATATGTTTTATTACCTTGACCTGCAACTTTAAACTACTAAAAATTTTCTGCCAACATAATTCCTTGTATCCTTTACAATTGTTTGTTAAAACCAAAATAATGGTCATTATATTTTTTCGGCAAACTTTATTTCAACAATAATAAATAAAAAAAAATTCAGATAAATAATGCTCTTGAACATGAAACCCTGCACCCAGATAAAAACAAGCAACACTTGAGCACGTTCATAAATTGTAACAAATTGTTATTGTAGCAGGACAAAAAAACATTTGAAATGAAATTGTAAATAAATACTTAAAATGAAACAAATACTATTAATATTAAAAGTTGAATGAAAGCAATTTGTAGATCTTCTAAAGGTTTTTTGTCAATAATTTTTTTTTTCAAATGTAAAATAGAGGGTGATGTGAGAAGTTGGGGATGACAACAGTTTTCAGTAAATTTTAACTATTTTAAACAAATTGCTGGTAGTTATTTTTGGAAAGTCTAATTCTAGTTCTGTTTTAGTTCTGTTCTAGTTCTGTTCTAGTTCTGTTCTAGTTCTGTTCTAGTTCTGTTCTAGTTCTGTTCTAGTTTTGTTCTTATTCTGTTCTAGTTCTGTTCTAGTTCTGTTTTAGTTCTGTTCTAGTTCTGTTCTAGTTCTGTTCTAGTTCTGTTCTAGTTCTGTTCTAGTTCTGTTCTAGTTCTGTTCTAGTTCTGTTCTAGTTCTGTTCTAGTTCTGTTCTAGTTCTGTTCTAGTTCTGTTCTAGTTCTGTTTTAGTTCTGTTCTAGTTCTGTTCGAGTTCTGTTCTAGTTCTGTTCTAGTTCTGTTCTAGTTCTGTTGTAGTTCTGTTCTAGTTCTGTTCTAGTTCTGTTCTAGTTCTGTTCTAGTTCTGTTCTAGTTCTGTTCTAGTTCTGTTCTAGTTCTGTTCTAGTTCTGTTCTAGTTCTGTTCTAGTTCTGTTCTAGTTCTGTTCTAGTTCTGTTCTAGTTCTGTTCTAGTTCTGTTCTAGTTCTGTTCTAGTGTTCTAGTTCTGTTCTAGTTCTGTTCTAGTTCTGTTCTAGTTCTGTTCTAGTTCTGTTCTAGTTCTGTTCTAGTTCTTTGTTCTAGTTCTGTTCTAGTTCTGTTCTAGTTCTGTTCTAGTTCTGTTCTAGTTCTGTTCTAGTTCTGTTCTAGTTCTGTTCTAGTTCTGTTCTAGTTCTGTTCTAGTTCTGTTCTGTTCTAGTTGTGTTCTAGTTGTGTTCTAGTTGTGTTCTAGTTGTGTTCTAGTTGTGTTCTAGTCGTGTTCTAGTTCCAGTTCTGTTCTAGTTCTGTTCTATTTCTGTTCTATTTCTGTTCTAGTTCTGTTCTAGTTCTGTTCTAGTTCTGTTCTAGTTGTGTTCTAGTTGTGTTCTAGTTGTGTTCTAGTTGTGTTCTAGTTGTGTTCTAGTTCTGTTCTAGTTCTGTTCTAGTTCTGTTCTAGTTCTGTTCTAGTTCTGTTCTAGTTCTGTTCTAGTTCTGTTCTAGTTCTGTTCTAGTTCTGTTCTAGTTCTGTTCTAGTTCTGTTCTAGTTCTGTTCTAGTTCTGTTCTAGTTCTGTTCTAGTTCTGTTCTAGTTCTGTTCTAGTTCTGTTCTAGTTCTGTTCTAGTTCTGTTCTAGTTCTGTTCTAGTTCTGTTCTAGTTCTGTTCTAGTTCTGTTCTAGTTCTGTTCTAGTTCTGTTCTAGTTCTGGTCTAGTTCTGTTCTAGTTCTGGTCTAGTTCTGGTCTAGTTCTGTTCTAGTTCTGTTCTAGTTCTGTTCTAGTTCTGTTCTAGTTCTATTCTAGTTCTATTCTAGTTCTGTTTAGTACTGTCTCTGCAGTTTAGTGCTTTTAATACAAGTATTTCCACTCTCCTGTTTTCTTTTATGATTTTATTTTCCTCAGAAATATTTTCAATACAAACACCATTAACTAAAATGCTTTGATTTTATTTGTTTTTACATTATTAAGTCTAAAATGCTATTGATTTATAAACAGTTTTCTAAAAAGGACACCAGTTTAGGGAAAATATAAAATAGAAATAGAAAAATGTAAAAAATAAACACATTACCAATGTGTATTTTCAATTATCTAGTACACACGATTGCCTTTGATGGGGAAAATCTAAAACTAAATATTGGTTTAAACATTTGCACTCAAAGAGAGATAGAGGAAATAAAATAAAAATGTTTTAATAAGACAAAAAAATATTTTTTTCTTTAGAGAATAAGAAGCCTAAACGATTTGCAGACACTCTAAAGTTTGTAACACAAAGGAATATATATTGGGGTTTACTTAGCTTAGCCTTGTTTAAAATAAAGTCATTTCAACATCTGCAACAACAAATACTATATCTTGTCTATAGCTACCATTACAATTTGGGTAGTAGAGCTTAAAATATGTTTATTTATGGGTCACTTTCACTTTACCCTCTTATCGTTTGTGGCAAAAAGAAAAAAAACAAAACATGGCAAAACATGATTTTGTTGATTGACTTGTATTTGGTTAGAAAATCCTGTAGAAAAAAATCCACCACACATGCATCAAGTAGAGGCCACATGTGTGTTTATTTAGCCAGAGATTTAAAATTCGCAAAAAAATTCACAAAAAAGGGTTTCATATTAAAAAATATAAAATTTTCCTCATGCTAGCTAATACCCCAGAGATTTTCTTTATTTTTTTAAACCATAGATTTTCACATAACATATATTTATTTACATGGGAAATTCAATGAATGTTTAGAACGGAAAAATAAATAAATATTTTTAAATTTAAAAATAGGAAAAAAAGCTAAATATCTATAACGTATCATAATGATTGATTATGATAAACAATATTTATTTAAGCTAAAATTAAATCAAAAGAAATCAAATCAAATAAAAGAAATTTAAAATATTAACCCTTATAAGTGAAGAACCAAGGCTTCTTACAAATACTTTTAAGAAATTAAAAAAAAGTTTAAAGTCTTCTTTGTTAAAAGCAATTGTTACTTTGATCAGCTTTTAGTCATTTGATTTCCTTATCCTGTTTTTATTAACCAGATACTTGAAATTATTTATGCATTGATTTCTGCTTTTTTGAAACATACATTTTTTATTATATTGTAAATGTTTCTCTCTTACTACTAGTTGTTTGAAAAAAATACTTTTTTAATAATTTGCGGTTTTTCAATTTATATTTAAGTACTATTTATATATTTGCTATTATATACATATTTCATTCATTATAAAATTCATTCATTATGCGAAAAAAGTATAAACATTTTCATTCTTTTGTTGAACAAGTTTTTGTAATATTTTTGTCAAAAAAAAAATATTCAGAAATCAAAGTTGCGAAATTAATAATGTTAAAAGCATTATTTTTCTGCTTTTATAAGCGTTTTTTATTAAAAAACAGGAGTTTTTTTTATATTTTAATAATAAGTACTTTAATGTGTTCAAAGTACACAGAGAAAAATTACGGGCAATTTTTCTACTAACATTGAATCTGTTTGCTGAACCTTTTAACAAACATAAAATTAACTATAAAATAGTTGATTTTAATTTGATTTTCTGCAGCCTACTCTTAGGCTTCTGAGCATTGAACAAATCCATTGCCTACTTTCTGGTGTTCAGAAATATATGTAAATTTTTCTTTAACCCAAGAACCAACATTTAAACAATAGATTTAATTTGATTTTCTGAAGCCTACTATAAGGCTTTTGAGCACTTAACTGAAGCCTACTTTCTGGTGTTCAGAAATATATGTAGATTTTTCTTTAAATAGAAATTGCAAAAGTCAGAATAAGTTATTGTAATCAAAATAGGTAACCCAAGAACCAACGTTTAAACAATACAAAATGAGAAAATAATTGTTCTTAATTGTAGCTAAATAAAGAAATAGTAAATTTTCTAAAGCATACCTTCAGGCTTTTAAAATATTTCACACAAAACCATTGCCTACTTTTAGTTGCTTCAGTGTAAACATTTAAATTGCAATAGTAAATTGAAAATTTGTTGCTTTCAGCATTGAACCAGAATTAATAACACAATATGCTTGAATAATCCCACACCCAGGATACACACACACACACTCACTCATACATAGTATATTTTTTAACAAAAAAAATTCGCATTATTGTAAAAATATTTCGCGCTTTTATGAAAAAAATTATGAAACTCATACAAACTCATGGCATGTTTAACAGCAGTTTGTCACTTTTTTGACGTTTGTTTAACAGAACTTGGCAAGTAACAACAACTACAAAAGTGAAATTGATACAGTCCTGTAGTTTTAAAGGACGATTTGGTTAACGACTTTAGGTCTTCAGAAGATTGTATAAAGCGAACATAATTTTAATTATTTGTCGAAGTTTAATACTCTTGGGATTTATGCTGCAGCCTAGAGTTGGACTACTTGAACTGCCGGGATATTGTTTCAAAACTGTTTGATTCCTTGGCTGGTTGGCTGACTGTTTCTGTGGCTGGTTTTCACTTACTTTGAAATGTGTTTGTATTTTCTTTTGGCATTTATGCTTCATTAAAGATTTGTTTTCCGGTTTGTTCACTTTTATGTTTTCTTCACTGTTTCCGCTATGCATGGCACTTGCTGCTATATAAGAGAATCGCGCTGCTTTAAGTTAAAAATTTTTCATTTCAGTACAATAGAGTTTTTTACATTTACCGCCAATTGTTTTGTATTTTTCAATTTCATAAAAAAAAATTGGTAGGTGAGTCTTCAAATATTATTGGTATGATGTTGGCCTTTTGTCTTTTTTCCATTTTTGTTTGTCTTGTTTGCCTTTGATCTTTGTTTATTAATACTAATGATGTCGCTGGTGTTGTCACAAATCTTTGTTCAAGGACTTGAGTGTGGATTAGACATGAGTAAATATTAATTTGTTTAATTTTGTATTAAAACCTAGGAAAAAAGTGTGAAAATCAAAGAATATTTTATTTTATCATAAAATCATTAATGGCTAAAGGCTAGAAAGTAATTATTTTAACAGAAAATCAAATAAATTACTAAAGTTCAAAACAAGTCATACAAAAGATCTTAAAAACTCCAGGGACTGAGGAAATTAAAAAAACGCCAAACTTAAGCAACAATTCAGTGCTCCAAAAGGAGCTTCTCTATACCTTATCCCTACCCTTCATAGGTGTTATTGACTTCTTATTCCTTCACATTTGTGTCTTTGCTTCCAGCTTAAATTGCATAAATCTTTTTCCGTTTTCACCACCAAAAACCATTCTTTGTCGAGTCATCTTATATTGGCGCCTGTAAGTTTTCCAAATGTTGCATCACGTCTGCCAAAATGTCCAACACAATGTATACTGCTTAACAATATAAAACGGAAACAATAATGGACTTTTCATTCAAATTAATTCTTACCACAAAATGTTGTATGTTAAGCAGGACATGGCATGCTCAGACACACACCAGGCATCGCACAGGCATCCTTGTATGGAACAGCAAAGAAATAAAGTCAAGTGCCAACAATTTCACTTTAAACGGGAGATATTTCACACTTGCAACAATATATATTGCCACTAAACATACTTGTGAACTTCTTTACATTGTGTAACAGTTATCCTTTTTCGGCGTGGTACATACATGTGGCAAATATATCTTCCAGCATATTGCTGTAAAGTATTTCTCCTTAATATGATTTTTAAAAAGTGCAAAAATTCTTATATTTACGTTGTATGCAAATTAATTCGTGTTTTATTTATTTGTCCTTTTTTCAGTTACAGTGTACTTTATTTTTTCCTTTAAGGATATTAACAAAATGTATGCAACACTTTGCTTTTTAAGCCCAATAAATCTGAAATATTTTAATGAGATTTCTTGAGTAAACAAGTGTACAGGGAATGGAATTTTAAGAATTATGTATATTAATTTATGCATTGAAATAAATAATCGTGTAATTAATAAGGTTTTTCGGATAAGACCTGTGACTGTCAGTTTCAGTTTAATTTAAATTTAGTTCTAGTTCAGTTTTGGCTCAGTTCTAGTTTAGTTATAGTTCAGTTCTAGTTCAGTTCTAGTTCAGTTCTAGTTCAGTTCTAGTTCAGTTCTAGTTCTAGTTCAGTTCTAGTTCAGTTCTAGTTCAGTTCTAGTTCAGTTCTAGTTCAGTTCTAGTTCAGTTCTAGTTCAGTTCTAGTTCAGTTCTAGTTCAGTTCTAGTTCAGTTCTAGTTCAGTTCTAGTTCAGTTCTAGTTCAGTTCTAGTTCAGTTCTAGTTCAGTTCTAGTTCAGTTCTAGTTCAGTTCTAGTTCAGTTCTAGTTCAGTTCTAGTTCAGTTCTAGTTCAGTTCTAGTTCAGTTCTAGTTCAGTTCTAGTTCAGTTCTAGTTCAGTTCTAGTTCTAGTTCAGTTCTAGTTCAGTTCTAGTTCAGTTCTAGTTCAGTTCTAGTTCAGTTCTAGTTCAGTTCTAGTTCAGTTCTAGTTCAGTTCTAGTTCAGTTCTAGTTCAGTTCTAGTTCAGTTCTAGTTCAGTTCTAGTTCAGTTCTAGTTCAGTTCTAGTTCAGTTCTAGTTCAGTTCTAGTTCAGTTCTAGTTCAGTTCTAGTTCAGTTCTAGTTCAGTTCTAGTTCAGTTCTAGTTCAGTTCTAGTTCAGTTCTAGTTCAGTTCTAGTTCAGTTCTAGTTCAGTTCTAGTTCAGTTCTAGTTCAGTTCTAGTTCAGTTCTAGTTCAGTTCTAGTTCAGTTCTAGTTCAGTTCTAGTTCAGTTCTAGTTCAGTTCTAGAACGGTACATGTTCTTTTGCTATTTTGGTTCTGTTCAAGTGCGATTTGGATTTATTTCCCTTTTTATAAAGAAATTTCTTTTCATATTCTTATGTTTTCAATTAATAAATCCTTGCAAATTATTTGCCTTAATCTCGTAATTTAATTATAGCCGTAAATTTACAGAATTTTAAGCTTGCTGTCTAAAAAACGCATAAATTAAAGTTTTATTAACGGCTGAATGAAACTACGTAGTCAATCTAATCAATTATATCCAATAAGCTGAATATTTTTAAGAACCTACACCTTTCCATCCAATTACACACCTTCCTCAAATGGTGAAATTATTAAATGAACTGATACTTTATTATTTATCACGGTTTGGTGGGGCAATCGCAGGAAGGTGCAATAGAATAAATAAAATATTAGTCACGTTTTCATCAACTTAAAATCTATGTACAAGAAATACGGTTGAATTGCAACTTAACACGCAATTAAATGTAAATAATTGCATTGCAGCATACAAATGATTTGTTTATCAACACAGGACAACTTGCCTCATTCCTATTCTATTGCAATTGCCATTCAACCGTATGCAAATTTAAGATGGCTACGCGTATTGTGTATTGGAAAACTAAGATTTTAGCGTATAGGTGAAGAAGACGTAAATCATTAACGCTCAAAATGTCTTCATCGTGCAACGGCAACATTTTGGCAGTGTGGAAGTTTGTGTATAAAGAAGGATGTGAGTAAAGTGAGCCCGTTAGTTTTGAAGAAGGCTGACTCCTAACTAAAGCCAAACTATTATGGATAAATGATTGTTCCTATAGGGTCAGTTGTTACCTTTTAGTAAAGCTAGTAGTAAGGCGTTATGTGTTTGCAGAACTGCAGGGTTTTCTATGTTGTTTGGTGGGTGTGTAGTTTGTTTTAGGTGCTGAAATGCCTTAATCCTTCCTGCTAAGAGGATCTAGTAATTTTAGGCTTGTAACGTTATTTCATTTAGCGATAAGCGGATAATGTATTCAATTGTAAATTTATTTAGCAGCAGAAGGAAGGGTAAAGCAGTTCAACTAATTTGCTTAAATATGCAGAAGCATATCTATTTTCATAGTTTGCCTAAGAGTAGAGGTTAATTTAATGTGAGAATATGAAATTTACTTTTTTTAAGTACAATTTCATTTTGTTGGCTTAATTTTGTATAGCATATTTGTTAGGTTATTATTCTCATATAAGTTAAAGCATACTTTAAGGAAACAGTATATTTGTTTTTGCACTTTTTGCACCATTAACTGGAGAATTTATGTGGGTTTATTGTCATGATTTAACAATACTTTACGACACATGTAAATTTTACCCAATTGTGTTTAACGGATGCAAAACTCTATTAAAACGCCCTAATGTAGACTTGACAATAATGTATGTTTTTTTTTTGTAACATATAGAGAAGGCGTTTATTTTTGGCAGGGGTGTAGGCAAATAACTTTTTTTTTAACTCAGGAATTATAGATAAAATATATATTTTAGTGATTTTTATTGACACCTTAATACTGTCATAATTTCCACTTCAATGATTAAATTGAATTAAAACTGCGACTTTTTTTTTTTTTAGGCGCCCAAATAACAATTGAAATTATGTAATTGCAAAAAAAAAAAAACGGGAAGCAAGGATGAATAGGAAATGAGTAGTAAAGGGGAAACAATTTCAATTTTGTTTAAAAGTATGAACAGTTGGCGAATTAACAAAGTGGAAAAATGTTGAAATCAATAAAAATAATGCTAAAGGCTAAATAAATTTGTTTACCGAGTGAATACAAATTTTATACAAATCAATTGCAAAAGCGAGTAATATCTAGAATACAATTGTTCATCAATATTCACTAATTTGAAATTGGTTGCTTAGTTTGTGAAGGGTGGGTTTGTTAATGTTTATTTGTATCAAGTAAAAATTTACATGAATTCTATCAATTGTTGTTGACATGTCATAAAAATCAAAATATAGTATCGTTTACATTACACAATATTATAGAGCAACATATTAAGTAAAAGGGGAAGGTATGCCATGTAGCAGACTTAAGGGAAGTTTGAAAATAAAGTAGTTTTTAGATAACAAACCTTGTACATAGGGATTTAAATAAGAAAATTTAACAAAGTGACTTGTTAGGATGCATTTGAAAAAATAAATTTTTTTTCAAAAAAGTAAAATTTTTGAAATTTAATAAAATTATTAGTATTTAAAAATAGTAAAATTTTTTAAAACTATCTGATAGATAACAACATGATCTATTGAAAACAGTATAAAAATGTTAGTTTCCTTAGTATATATTTTTTAAAAATTTATTCAAACTTTGTAAAATTTCCAAAATTTTTAAAACACAACAAACATTTGTGCTTTGTCTGTGTGTTTTTTTAAAAATCCATTAATTTTTCTTGGCTATCCTTCCCCATTTTTCAAACATTCCAAAGTGTGACTCAAACATTTTAAACACTTGTTTGTGTTTCTCTTTTCCGTTAACGTGTTGTAAAGTTAAATATTTAGCTGACTACTAAAAATGAAGCAAAAAAAAAAAACAGAACAGAACAGAACAATGTCAAAAATGTGATAAACATTTCACTTTAAACAGTGACATTTACGAGCTTCAAGCATTAACGTCAGCAACAACAAAATCATCATCAACGTAGTCAAAACATCAACATTATTTGACAAAAAAAAGTAACAATAATGATTTCTATGCAAAATAGTTTTTCGTAAACAAGATTTTATTGCATTTTTATCACTCATTTGCTGTTTGTAAGCGTTTGGAATGCGTTTATTATTAAAATTCCTTTCAAGCGTAACTAATTATGTTGTTCACTAGCTACAATACTCACCCCTCTTGTGTCGCTAGAAAGACAAGTATTTAGTTTATGAGTTTGTTGCAAACAAATTTTGCAATATTGTTCTTTTGTTTTTTTTTTCGTTCCACACTCTCCCGATGTTATACAAAATTATATTTATTAACTCTAGGAAACATGGACATTTATGTTTTTTTTTGCTTTAACTCATTTGCAAAAATTTTTATTTTATGATCTCTGTATTGAAGGAAAGTTAAAACTTTTAACAGCTGTTAGTGTAAAAGTGCGAAAAATTTTGCCTGCCTTTAGCTAAGCACGTGTTTTATGGGTTTTTTTGTCAAGCCCCCCTATAAAAATTTTCCAATATTATTTACATACTTACTAGAGGGAGTAAGTAAAAGTAATTACTTTTATTTTTGCATATATTAAAAAGTCGTAAAATTTTAAAGGAAAATTCCAATTTTGCAAATAATTTAAATGTTATAAAAAATTTTGACAAACATTAAATGTAAAATTAACATGTCATTTAAATTTCCCAAAGTTTTTATGGGCAATAGTGGAACTGGCAGATAGTAAACATTTTTATATATTTTAAATTTTATTATTTGCTTAAAATGCGAATTGCAATTAGGTGGAGTTTGCCTGAAATTATCCTTAAAATTATGCTGAGAGTAAAACAGCTAATAAAGAAAGGTCTGGATTTGCTTAAATTAGTCATAAAATTGTTTGATCAAGAATTCAATATAAATTTTTATGACCAGGCGACAAGATAAATTATTTGTTGTTGCACTAAAAAATTTTCACTAAAAATTGTTTTACCGAAAAATTTTCCTGGGGAGCTTTTACAGAAAAATGTTAAATTGAAAAAATTTTCACCGAATAATGTTTATTTGAAAACGTTTTCAGCGAAAAATGCATATTTTATATCGTTTTCACTAAAAATTTTTTCATCAAAAATATATTCACTAAAATTTTTTCACCAAAAATATATTCACTAAAAATTTTTCACTAAAAATGTTTTTACCGAAATATTAAATTGTTTTCGCTAAAAATTATTTCACCAAAAAATTTTCACTAAATATTGTTTCACCAAAAAATGTTCACAAAATTTTTTTTTTACCGGAAAATGTTCATTGAAAGTGTTTTCACCGAAACATTTTTGAAATCGTTACCGCTGAAAATTATTTCACCAAAAATTTTCTCAAAATGTTGTTTCACTAAAAATTTATTCATCAAAAAATTTTCACTAAAAATGTTTTCACCGAAAAATGTTCATTGAAAATGTTTTCACCCAAAAATGTTAATTGAAAATTTTTCCAAGGAAAAAATTTTACCGCAAAATTTTTACTGAAAATGTTTCACTAAATATTGTGTCAGTTGTTAAATTTTATCACAAAAAAGTTTCGCCAAAAACGTTCAATGAAAATTTTTATTGAAAATTATGAAATTTTTACAATGTTTAATGAAATTTTTCACTAAAAATTTTATCACCAAAAATTTTTTTCTATAAATTTTCTTTAGAAAATTATTTCACAAAAAATGGTTTCATCCAACAGTTTTTCATTGAAAATATTTCGCCTTAAAATTTTCACCCAAAATTTTGTTTCGCCAACAGTTTCACTTAAAGTATATCCTCCTTAAAACAGGATTAAAATTCACCCCCACACCCCCCATATTAAAGTTATTGTACATGATTTCTCTTCATTCCAACAAAAAATTTAATTACACTTCTTTAACAGTTTTTAATAAGTCTCTGTAGCTAATGAAACAAAAATTGCAAATCCTGTTCACTTTTGTCAATTTCTATAAAATTGTTCTATTGATGAACAGTCCATCGAATTGCATTTTGTGCTAGTCTGCTGCATGTGTAGAAAATTACTAATTTAGTCAAGTTTTTGTTTTGTTTGACACTTATCTCTCATTAAATAACTACAGTGATTCTGTTGACAAATTTCATTACATCGTCTTATGGACAAAAAGATATTTACTCCCTAAATAGCCAAGCATAAATCCTTAAAACAAATATGTACCTTTTATTGGGAAAGTATGAGATAGAATGTCCTTTTTTTTTGATTGTGGGTAACAAATGTTTTTGCTTTTAAGTTGCTTTTAATTAAAACTCTTAATACTCTAGTCATATACATACATACTCTAACACAGTCACACACAGATACTTACTTATACATACTAAATGAAGTAGAATTTTGAAAATTCAGTTCAAAGTAATGAATTAACAAACACATCTAGTTTTTTTGGTCAGTCAATAGAAAGAACTACATACCATTAGACCCTCACAGACTCCACAACTAAAGTCCTTTTTATTTGTACGTTTAAAGGTGTGAGTGTTTCTATTGGCGCCAATGTGTCGATGACATATGCCTGTGTAGAAAACTGGCAAAAATTCAATAGGATTCATTCACTGTATATTTTACTAGGAGATAGAGGGAAAGTTTGTTGGGGAATTTAACACAGTAGATTTGAACAAGATAAATGAATAAAAAGCCATGTTTGAAAGGTTTCCATGTCCAATGTTTTTTTGTTTTTTCTTTCCATCTCTAACTGACATTTGTATGAATAAATGGTGTTGTTGTGTTCGTTCGTTGTACATTTCGTTATGCTGCCAATCATGGTGGATTAATAATACTTTATATTGCATACATATAGGTTGGCATATCTGTATGTAAGTTCTGGTCTACATCTGTGGTCATTGTTGCAAACAATATCAACATCAATATGTTGTTTGCATAAAAGCTGTGCAACAATGTATGCTACAGCCACTCGACAAAAACACTCAATAGAATAGTAAAAACAACTGGAACCTCAAAATAGATTTTGCATAACAATAACAAAAACATCGACAACATCGATATAGTAGCAGCAGAGTAAAATTGAGTTGAAGGTAAATTTTGTTTGTCTATTTACCACTAGGTCCCTGTTGCAAATGCCAAACACATTTATAAATACATATATAAAATACATACAAAAATACTTGCTAAAATAGTGTGAATGTTGAATATTTTACAATTGTTCTCACACGACTGCATTTAGCCTTTTGTCAATAATATTGTTGCACAATTGTTAAAAAGAGATTTATTTGCCAGCTTCTGCCACCTACCACTCAACTCAGCCGCCCCACACCCATCTTGTTTTATTTATAATGTTTGTTGTTGTATATATTTTTTTGTTGCTGCTGTTAAGTATTTGTGTTATTTGTGGCATTTTTTTGTTGCTGCTGTGTATGTGTCCAAATCATTCATTTATATATCTTTTTGTGCCCTAAATATATGCAACAATATGTTGCTTGCAGTCGTAGTAAAGGTGCTCACTCAGCCACATCCGTTTCCGTGACGTATTTCCATTTTAATTTTGATTATTTGTGTGTGCTGTTTTTGTTTTCTTTCTTGTTGTTGTGTTGCAGCTCTCATTTACAGTCTTTTCTGTTTTTGTAGCCATCTATTATGGTTAAATTTAGTCAATACTTTATGTATCTTTGGCAATTTGTCTAAAATTGTGTGTATACATTTTTTCCTATTTAATCAAATACGAGGGCGTCTTTCGAATATCTAGTTCAGTTCTATTTCAGTTTTAGTTGAGTTCTAGTTCAGTTCAAGTCAGTTCTAGTTCAGTTCTAGTTCAGTTCTAGTTCAGTTCTAGTTCAGTTCTAGTTCAGTTCTAGTTCAGTTCTAGTTCAGTTCTAGTTCAGTTCTAGTTCAGTTCTAGTTCAGTTCTAGTTCAGTTCTAGTTCAGTTCTAGTTCAGTTCTACTTCAGTTCCAGTTCAGTTCTAGACCCTCGTATATTAGGTACTTTGACAAAATCAGGCTACTTTTTTAAGTGCTCTACATCTTAATGACACGAAATACTGAATACTTTTCTCGTATGTATTCAATAACCAATTATTTTAAACAAAATTTTCGAAATTAGAAAGTAGAAAGTAGAGTTAAAAACTGTCAACTTAACCGTTGCGTTCCTTACTTAAAAAAATCAAGTACTGTTTATTTTTACTCCAATTCAATTGATTTACTAAATTGAATATATTTTTTCTAACAATAAATGTTGAGTTATTTTACCATGAGTGATGGCTGTATGGTCCATAATATTGCTGCCACTGATGATGATGATACAAGCGGCAGTTTGGTTAGAACATGTTTATTTGGGTTTATTAGATTGCAATTGTTAAAATAAATTTGATTTGGCTTTTAGTTTAATTTAATTTGATTTACTAGTGCAATAAGAGAACAAGTTTTATAGGGAAATAACAAAAATAAATTGAAAATATTTTTTTTAACGATTTAAAAGAATTTTTGTGTTAAATTTTAAATAAATTGGATTGAATTGTTGAAATAAGAGTAAACTTTAAATTGAAACCTAGTATTTTTTTGGATAATTTTTCTAACACACCTTGACAAGTGTTTGGTCACATATTTCGCACAACCATGTTGGAGAGAGTTAGTCATCTTTAACTTTTCAAAAAGTATACAACTTGAGTTTTTATTTTTGGGAAATAATTTACAACTGTGTGGATAGAGTATTACAAAGTGGCATTTGGGATTTATCAACTGTAACATACTCGAGCTGTATATGTCAAATACATATATTCACAGGAAAGTTGGATAAAATACCTTTAAATCAAGGGAAGGTTGGATGTAGAGAGTAAGTCAATTTAAAGTTTTTTTTAAATTTATTATAAATTGCAATAAAATTTTATTTATGAAAACGGGAAGAAAAATATTTGAGATTTAATCTGTATTACTGTTTATAGGCATACCTTCCCCTTAACTTTACATTCATATGTTCAAAGTTCTATACAACTAAACTTTATGGAAAATCTAGTGAAAAAAAACACACAATACATGGAAAATATATGTATGTGTGTGAAAGTATTCATGTAACCGTACTTAGACTTACAATCCTTTTAAAGGACATACTAACATAACACTACTAACTACTACCACTTCGACACACATGAAATTCGATGACAATCAATGGGTTTTTTGGTCTAGTGGTCACTTGTAGTTGTACTTATGAAAATTTCATTTTCTGGGAGTAGCATCATATAGAATGTGAGTAGACAAAGTGTTTTGTTATGCTTCATAAAGGATTCATATTTTAGTGTAAGGGAGTGTTTAGTTGTTTTGTTGTTTCTGCTTTAATGGGAAGAGTTGTAGGGAGTTTGATAAGCTTCCTTAAATAAACATTAGAAACAAATGGTAGAAAAACAATAACAAGTGGTTAGAAGTCAGTTCAAATGAAGTACTTAAGATGCGGTTACCGAGTGCATATGCACATGACAAATAAGTTTAATTAAGGGAAAAGGAAAATATTACAAAAAATTGGAACGGAAGGAGATCTCCACAAAAAGAATATATTTGTTTATGGAAATAAATTTTAGATCTGAACTAATACAGATAATTATGTTTAACTCTAATTAAAGTTTACATTTATGAAGTGGTTTTGATTTCCCAAACCATTTTGCCATTCAAAATTCCCCAATATTAAAAACCCTTTTTATTAATAAAAACATAAATCATAATAGCATTTTTTTTTTAATCACCTCAAACATTTTTGGTTTCTTGTTACACTTTAAAAACCCTGGTGTTTTAGCCCAAATTACAATTTGACATGCAAAATCCTTATACAATACATATACAATTTTTTTCTTACTTTTATTTGCCAACTGTAATTTAAACCAAAATCTGCAAATGTTTCCACTTTGTTTTGACTAATTGATTTATGAGGATTTTTCGTTTACATAAAACCAGCATATGTTGTATTGCCTGCTTTAACGATTTGTTTTTTTTTTTCATTTGGAATTCAAAACCAATACTTGTATTGCTTAAAACAAACCCTTTCCTTTTAATCCTTTTTGCAATAGGAAACAGTAACAGCATTTGTTTTAAAATATTTACTCATTCCTTAAACCACAATTTGCACGGGAATTTCATATACAGCGACAACTGGAAAAAAAAGTTATAACAAAATGATTTACACTAAATAAATTGAAATTTATTGTTAACAAAATGTTGCAACTGAAATATACATAATACCAATTGCAAATTCATTTAGAACATGAAACTCGAAAAAATTTGCATATCAACTAAACAGTTGCAGTAGGGGGGAAAATAATAGAAAAACAAATTTAAACAAAACATGCATATTTGTATGCTTATAGCTTTTATTGCTATATATTTGCTCTCAATTGTTCAATCCTATTATTTGCCAACAAATTATGTCTATACATTACTTAACAACAGATTGCAGGACTTTTTAATTATGTTGAAATTTAAGCTGATACAAAATAAATCTAAAATGCAAATTCTATCAGAACTAGCAGTTAAACATTTAGAGTTATTTATTTTAGCAAATTTAGCTTAAAAATATATTTAGTGTGTGATTTACGCAGACTAACTTTTATATAACCTTTATCCAAAATGTGTATTTTAAAATGCAATTATTACTGAAACAAAACCATGAGTAGCCCCATGTTTCCAATTTGATAAATATTTTATTTCAAAATCAGTTTCTAAGTTCCATTTTAACACACTGATGACATTGGTGGTTACTTACCTCCATACCACGCTTGCTTACAAGTAGGGAGTAAGATAAGTACTTACTACATTTAACTTCAAATCAGGAGATTAATAAGTAGTTCTGTTTTTGAGAAAAGAAACCTATTCGTATAAATCTAATTTAAGCTTTTTACTAAAAATATAATTATTAAGTAAGAATCTGTCTTTTCACTTAAAATCTGAGTTTTTTATTAAAATTCAATTTCTCATTGAAATCCAATTTTTCAATAAAACTAAATTTTTCACAAAAAATCCGATTTTCAATAAAAACATTTTATTTGCAGCAAAAATTTTATTTTTCACCAAAAATTTTATTTTTCACTCAAAAAATAATTTTTACTAAAAATTTTATTTTTCACTCAAAATAGTATTTTTCACTAAAAATAGCATTTTTCAGAAAAAAAAAAAAATAATTTTTCACAAAAAAAAAAAAAAAAAAAAATATTTTTCACAAAAAATTCAGTTTTCAGCAAAAATTGCATTTGTCGCTAAAATCTGTATTTTCACGAAAAACTATTTTTTCAAAAAATTAAATTTTCACCAAAAAGTTTATTTTAGTTAGTTAGTTTTAGTTAGTTAGTTAGTTAGTTAGTTAGTTAGTTAGTTAGTTAGTTAGTTAGTTAGTTAGTTAGTTAGTTAGTTAGTTAGTTAGTTAGTTAGTTAGGTAGTTAGTTAGTTAGTTCGTTAGTTAGTTAGTTAGTTAGTTAGTTAGTTAGTTAGTTAGTTAGTTAGTAGTTAGTTAGTTAGTTGTGTTAGTTTAGTTAGTTTTAGTTAGTTAGTTCGTTAGTTAGTTAGTTAGTTAGTTAGTTTAGTTAGTTAGTTAGTTAGTTTTTAGTTAGTTAGTTGTTAGTTCGTTAGTTTTAGTTATTTTTAGTTAGTTAGTTCGTTTAGTTCGTTATTTTTCGTTCGTTATTCGTTGTTATTTTAGTTCGTTAGTTTTTAGTTCGTTCGTTCGTTTTTTTTTTCGTTCGTTCGTTCTTTAGTTTTTTATTTCGTTTCGTTCGTTTGTTCGTTTTTCGTTCGTTTCGTTGTTCGTTCGTTTCGTTCGTTCGTTCGTTCGTTCGTTCGTTCGTTTCGTTCGTTCGTTCGTTCGTTTTCGTTCGTTTCGTTCGTTCGTTCGTTAGTTTCTTCGTTCGTTCGTTCGTTCGTTCGTTCGTTCGTTCGTTCGTTCGTTCGTTCGTTCGTTCGTTCGTTCGTTAGTTTCGTTCGTTCTTTTCGTTGTTCGTTTCGTTCGTTCG
Organism: Lucilia sericata; assembly: GCF_015586225.1. Classification (NCBI taxonomy): domain Eukaryota; kingdom Metazoa; phylum Arthropoda; class Insecta; order Diptera; family Calliphoridae; genus Lucilia; species Lucilia sericata. The sequence goes on along the minus strand of NW_023994056.1, from coordinate 743,692 downwards.
TTCGCGTTCGTTTCGTTCTTTCGTTCGTTCGTTCGTTCTTTCGTTTTCGTTCGTTTCGTTCGTTCGTTCGTTCTTTCGTTTTCGTTCGTTCGTTCGTTTCGTTCGTTCGTTCGTTTCTTTCGTTCGTTCGTTCGTTCGTTCGTTTTCGTTCGTTCGTTCGTTTCGTCGTGTCGTTCGTTTCGTTCGTTTCGTTCGTTCGTTCGTTCGTTCTTTTCGTTCGTTCGTTCGTTTTCGTTAGTAGTAGTTAGTTAGTTAGTTAGTTAGTTAGTTAGTTAGTTAGTTAGTTAGTTCTTGTTTTCATTCAAGCAATTGCAAATATGGAGGAGATCCTTCGCATGTCAATCACTTTCAAATACATGTATGACTAAATATCCATCACTAAGTCATATGCAATTGATGCTGTTGCAAGTGGAAAGCATGTCTTGAAATAATCAGTGATGCATACAAAGCTACAACAACCATAAAATATTTACAACAATATATGTTTGAATTTAAAATAAAAATTTTCTGCCACTACCACAAATAAAAATCTATCTATTGTTTAAACAACAAAACCTGAAATCCAATGCATTACACTACCTTCTTTTAAAGATTTCATGATTTTGGCTTTTGTTTTTAAAGATTTTTCAAAAAAGGACAAAAAATATTACATACCAGCAAGTAAAACGCATTTGCTATAGCTTTGTATGTGTTTAAATTGCAAGGATTATATATGGTAGATATTTCTTTTAATAAAATATCCTTGCAATTTAATTTTCCTTTTCATTCTCTTGTTTTTTTTTTTTTTTGTTTCTCTGGTATATTGTTGTAATAATGAAATTTTCCTCATGAGTTAATTTTGACAATAAATGCGCTCGATTGAATGCAATTTTGTACGAAAATAAGTCCTGTTGTGTGTTTGTTTCAGACATTATCCTTTCTTTTCTATCTTCTAATAAGGTTGGGAATAACTGGTATGGTTGTTTGTTGTGGCTGCTTGGGTAAATGCAGTCAGTCTTTTAAGCCACTTGAGCTAACGCTTGGAGATGTTTGTGTTTGAAAATCCTTTTTTTTACTTTAATTTTTAAGCAGCCATGATGATGTTAGCAGTTTTTTGTTTTCGATTTTTTTTACTTTTTATTTGTTTTATTTTACGCCGTTTTGTCTACATATGTGGCATTAACTTTTGTTTTCTACAATTTGATTCGTTTCGTTTCATTCACTTTTGCCTTTTGTTTTTTTTTTGTCGACTTGATTATTTTTTAATAAACAATTTGTTAATTTTGTTTAAGTAGTCCTTTAGGAGGGAATATTTAACAGTGTAATTAGATGCTGGTTTATACATAGCATTACGTAGCTAATTAGATTTGTTAATGAATTTAATAATTATTTTCGGAATTTCTTTGTTGCTTGCTTAGTCCAAAGGATTTTGTTATTTCATATTATTTAATTGATATTTCTTTTTGGCTTTTTTCTCTGCTGGTCTTTTTTTGATTAAAGGATTTAATTAGATTAAATAACTCTTTATAGATTTGTAATGTTAAACAGTAGATGATGCAGTAAATTGACTAGTGGGCGCCAGATTGGGAGATGACTTGAAGTCAAAAGTAATGATTATAAAGGAAAATATAAATTGTCGGTTCTATTTAGAAAAATTCTAACAGTTTTAGTATGGAAAATGTTCACTGAAATAATTTTTGGTGAAACAATTTTCGGTGAAATTTGAATACAAAAATTTTCCGTGACAGATTTTTCGTTTAAACAATTTTGATTAAAAAATGATGAAGAGTAAACAAAATTCGACCTAGACGGTTCCCTGTATTTTCTTCTTATCAGCTCACAACATGACAATTTCAATTACTGGTCGATAAAACGACTTAATAGTAAGAATTTTCTTCTTTTTGGTTAAAAGAAGTGTGTAAATTAATTTACTAATTGCTTCTACTCATCGATCAAATTCTTAATGCCCACATTAAGTCATTGTCCTGTACGCACCGAGCAGTCCCCACACACACATATCCTGCCACAAAACTATACACCCATTTAAAATGCGTGCAAGTGCAACAGAGTCTGTGGCGTCATCATAAATTTTCGTCGTAGAAAATTTTATTAAAATGACATTTTTGCATACAAAACTGAAAGACTGAAATGCACACATCTCATGTGGCATCTGTAGTTCTGAAACTGCTGCAGCAAGTGCAACAATACAATTAAAATTGCATTCGCATCTAATTAATTTGTATGCTAAAAAGATTGATTATAAATGAAGTAGCACACTGAACAGTCAGAGTGACGACAACAAGTTTTTCGTTGCATTTCAATGTGAATCTGTGGAAAGGACTCTACAGATTTCTTAAACACATTATACGTTAAAATTTCGCAAATTGCAAATATAATTTACAATTGCACCCATAAAACATGAGAATTTTAAATACGATGTGGTGAACCGAATTTGGGCACATGATTTCACACAATAAGGACACAAGAAACAAAAAAAAAAGCAAAAACAATGCCTGTAAAAGGCATGTTTTGTTGTGATTAAACATGCATAATTTTGTTCAAGAATAATGTCTGCAACACAAAATCAGAAAAAACCCAAATGCACTGCATTTAACAATCCTTTTCAAATCCTCCTAAGAAGAGAGTCCATTTTAAATGTGTGTAAGTGAGTAGCTTTAGGTTATGTAAATCACAAAAGTGTCACCTTTCAACACCCCCTTGCCTTACAAAAACACTCTCGCACACATTTGCTTTGAATTTTATTTTTAAGCCTTGGAAAGGGTTAAAGGCTGCTAGACTACCCAAAACTGTGTGATGATGACGTTCTTTTAATTTGCCATAAAGTACTTGATATGATTTCCATATTATGGCATAAAGATTTCTTTCAAACATACTTTTAGGCGTTTTAATTTAAGTTGGCTTTTGCCAGCTCTATTATTCTCACACTTTGCTCTTCAAATAACATAATGCAAGCAGGTTTATGGATGTCTCAGTTTTTAAGTTGCATTAGCTTGTTTCTGTTTTTTGTTTTCATTTCCATTTGAAAAGGGTTGTTTGTGTTGCCATACAATGTTTTAAACAATACTTGCAACATTGGCTTTTAACGCTTAAATAAGCTTAATTGAATTTCTTAGATTATTGGTTGCATATACAACAGAAAAAAACTCTGACTGCATTAGGTAAAGTAAAAGGATTTTCTTAATTAAAATTCTAAAAGAGGTGTAAGAAGAAAATATAAAATTTAATTTGCATAAGTGAAGAAAGGATTTGTTTTATTTCTTGTATGAATGTATGCATGTAAAGGAGGTTTGGGATGCAAAAGGTATTAAAAGGATAATGCAGAAAAAGACCCTAAGTCAAATGGATAAATTATGAGAAAAAACGACGGAAAGGGTGTACAAAATTGTTTTTAAGAAATGTTTATTAATGAAATGTTGACAAGTGGTGAGAGGTCTAGTTCAGTTCTAAATCGGTTCTAGTTCAGTTTTAGCATAGCTCTAGTTGAGTTCTAGCTCAGTTCTAGTTCAGTTCAGTTCTAGTTCAGTTCTAGTTCAGTTCTAGTTCAGTTCTAGTTCAGTTCTAGTTCAGTTCTAGTTCAGTTCTAGTTCAGTTCTAGTTCAGTTCTAGTTCAGTTCTAGTTCAGTTCTAGTTCAGTTCTAGTTCAGTTCTAGTTCAGTTCTAGTTCAGTTCTAGTTCAGTTCTAGTTCAGTTCTAGTTTAGTTCTAGTTCAGTTCTAGTTCAGTTCTAGTTCAGTTCTAGTTCAGTTCTAGTTCAGTCCTAGTTCTAGTTCAGTCCTAGTTCAGTTCTAGTTCAGTTCTAGTTCAGTTCTAGTTCAGTTCTAGTTCAGTTCTAGTTCAGTTCTAGTCAGTTCTAGTTCAGTTCTAGTTCAGTTCTAGTTCATTTCTAGTTCATTTCTAGTTCAGTTCTAGTTCAGTTCTAGTTTAGTTCTAGTTCAGTTCTAGTTCAGTTCTAGTTCAGTTCTAGTTCAGTTCTAGTTCAGTTCTAGTTCAGTTCTAGTTCAGTTCTAGTTCAGTTCTAGTTCAGTTCTAGTTCAGTTCTAGTTCAGTTTCTAGTTCAGTTCTAGTTCAGTTCTAGTTCAGTTCTAGTTCAGTTCTAGTTCAGTTCTAGTTCAGTTCTAGTTCAGTTCTAGTTCAGTTCTAGTTCAGTTCTAGTTCAGTTCTAGTTCAGTTCTAGTTCAGTTCTAGTTCAGTTCTAGTTCAGTTCTAGTTCAGTTCTAGTTCAGTTCTAGTTCAGTTCTAGTTCAGTTCTAGTTCAGTTCTAGTTCAGTTCTAGTTCAGTTCTAGTTCAGTTCTAGTTCAGTTCTAGTTCAGTTCTAGTTCTAGTTCAGTTCTAGTTCAGTTCTAGTTCAGTTCTAGTTCAGTTCTAGTTCAGTTCTAGTTCAGTTCTAGTTCAGTTCTAGTTCAGTTCTAGTTCAGTTCTAGTTCAGTTCTAGTTCAGTTCTAGTTCAGTTCTAGTTCAGTTCTAGTTCAGTTCTAGTTCAGTTCTAGTTCAGTTCTAGTTCAGTTCTAGTTCAGTTCTAGTTCAGTTCTAGTTCAGTTCTAGTTCAGTTCTAGTTCAGTTCTAGTTCAGTTCTAGTTCAGTTCTAGTTCAGTTCTAGTTCAGTTCTAGTTCAGTTCTAGTTCAGTTCTTGTTCAATTTCCTTTTGTGATTATCTTTTAATATTTATGAAAAATCAATCATTTATTACACTAGTTTCTTGAACTGTATCATCATCCTTTTCCTCTAACTACACCTCCTTACATTATTGGTATGATAAATTACCCTCGTCATCAGTTTTTTCAAGACTTGCTATTAATATTCATTCATCAATTAAAATAACTAGAGCAGAACAGTGTAAAAATCATAGTCAAATGTTTCAGCACAACTGTACCTCTATTTCTTAACATGAAAAAACATACAGATTTTTATTTTCAAAGAGAATTAAGTTTAACTTTTATATTTATTTATTTTTTTATCATTAAACATTGACAATCAAATCAAATTTTACTACCCATTATAATAAAAAGGCAACAACAACAAACATACATACATATAAAAGAAGTAAAAACTTAAAAAGTTGCATGTGTGCATGTGTTAGTAAATTTGATTTGATTTTGTTGTGTTTTGTCTTTTTTTATTTGTTGTATATTCATTTGAGCCTACAAGTATGCTCTTCATGACAAACATTAAAATGTTGATTTTTTTTTTTTTTTTGTTACAACAAACTTTGTGTTGTTTTTGTTGTTGATTGATCGGTCGTAATGTAGACAAACATGATGGTGGTCACGTGTCTCTGTAATGTTAAGACACGTGTTTACTTATGTTCTTGTATTTGTGCTTTAAACAAAAAAATTAGAGTATGAGTTAAGTAAATCAGTTAGTAGGCGAGAGAGAGTGAGTGTGTTTTTAGGCATATGTGAAGATGTTTTTGTTGTAAATGTTAAATTTCTTAAAGGAGTATGAGGATTTTTTTTGTTTTGTTAAGCTTTTGTTGTTTTTGTTTTCTCGTCATATTCTTTTCGACGAGTGTTATTTAATTTCATCTTTTTATTTTACGTTTTAAGCTTCAATTCATTTGGAAAAATAAAGCAACGGCTATTAAGCCTAAAAGTATGTGAAGTGCTTTATGATGATTTTTGAAGTATATTTATAGGAGTTTATTGTGTTTTGAGTTTTTGAGTGCGTGGAATTTTTTATATTTATCAACACTTTTGCTAAATGAAGTATGTATATAAATTAAAAAAATGTGAACAAATAAATTTTCTTTTGAGAAATTTAAAAAAAATTAATTAAAATCTACATTTCGTGGAATATACAATTCTGCCAAAATTTTCTTCCCATTACCCCTTTTCTTACATTTTAACTTGTAATTAGTTTGGTTTTCCAAATATTTACTTTAACTGTAAGTGAAATGTTTACAAATAATCACTTGCCAGTAAACATAGAAAACAAAAACTTTATTTTCAAGTCAAAGTAAAAAAAATGACAAACAATAAAAAACCAAAAAAAAGAATAAAAGCCTCAAGGAAAAAAGTGTTAAGTTAACAAAAACAAAGTTTAATTGTTAAATGTCTAGTAAGAGCAACAATAAAATGCTTTTTGGCAACAATTAAAATGAAACTAACAACAAAAGCATTAGAGCAAAAAATTAAAACAACAAATATTGAAAATTGCTAAGATTTTTTGTGGCAACAGAAAGAGAGAAAATCGCAGCGAGACAAACGTTTGCCTAGCACACTTGCCAAATAAAGTGGATGTGGGACTTTAAGAGTGTGTGTTAGTAATCCTGTTTGCAACAATAGACTGCCACAAAAAACGCTTATAACAACACGCTTTATTTGCTTACTTTTTCCATGAACATGACGCTCTTCCCTGAAGTACAGGGAAAAAACAAATGTCTTAAATTAACTCTTTGGAAAATAAGTGAAGTGAAAATCAGCAGTAAATCGAAAAAAACTCAATTTTCTCTTAAGGCACATAAAGGATGTAAAGACTTAAAATAATTACCAACAAAAACAAATGAATGAACACAATAACTGCAAATAAAATATAACAAATTTTCACAGGATATGAGAGCACAGCCATAGTAGTAGTGGTAGTAGCTGCCAGGAAATCTATTTTTGCCTGTAAGTTAAATAAACAAACAACTATCATGGAGTTCTATTTATTTAAGAAGGTTTTTGTAAAGTTTTTTTAACTGAATTGCTATTATGAACGCATTTTATTTTGTTAATTTTGACACACTTTCAAACGCATGTTGCTACTTTTTTTATTTGTTATTCTTGTAAAGCAATTGGTATTTGGTAAAAAAAGTTATACAGCTAATACCCCTTAGGGTGTGAAAGTCATTCATTCATTCAATCATTCTTTTATTTGATTTAAAAATGTTTCTTTATTTGTTAAATCAGTGTATCTCTTGTATGGAAGTTTTTCCGGTAATACTATTGCTGTTATTGCCTTAGTTTAGTGGGAAGTAAAGAATTAAGATTTAAATTGATTATGTTAATATGAGATAAAAACGCGTGTCCTTCAAAATTAATCAATATTAATATAAACTACTTAAAATTAGGACTTTATTGTGTGGGAAAAGCCTAAAAGTAGGCAACACTTCATAAAAACAGAAATAAAAGGTATCACATAAAGCGAAAGGATTGATTTAAATAACCAATTCATTAAATGATCGTGAGACTAGTTCAGTTCCAGTTTAGTTCTAGTTCAGTTCTAGTTCAGTTCTAGTTCAGTTCTAGTTCAGTTCTAGTTCAGTTCTAGTTCAGTTCTAGTTCAGTTCTAGTTCAGTTCTAGTTCAGTTCTAGTTCAGTTCTAGTTCAGTTCTAGTTCAGTTCTAGTTCAGTTCTAGTTCAGTTCTAGTTCAGTTCTAGTTCAGTTCTAGTTCAGTTCTAGTTCAGTTCTAGTTCAGTTCGGTTGTATAGGCTTCTAATTACGCTCTCTCACGAATAGACCGTGCAATACAGAGAACCACATACAACAAAAAAAGCACCACATCGAGAAATTTTTGTCCTGGTAGTGATCCTGTTTTAACCCATATAGTTTTTATTGAAATACTTCATTATCCTTGTAGCAGTCCTGTAAACAACTATATTGATCTCAAAGTAACGTTTTTTAACAATTATTTTAACTTCTTGTTAATTCCATTGATGTTATCTTTTTTTTGTTGTTCTATTTTCGTATTAAAGTGTTGAAAATCCTTTTTTCGTGATTATTTGCAAAATTATTATCCTTTATTTAATTTACATATAAATTGTTTTTATTAAATTGCATAAAAATATGTTTTTTAATATAATTAATACATATTGTTCATATGTAGTCCTGCCAGCCTGTAGACCAAACATCAAAGTAGGATTTTTTTGCCATTATCAAAAAGTGTCCTTTTTTGTATGTGTGCTTTTTACAAAAAATAATTATGTTGCAGTAAAACTGCTGATTTTATGAGAAAAGGAATAAAAATTGGTTTGAAGTAAATTTCAGTACAGGACAGCAACGAATGTAAACTCGTTAGAGAATGATAATCCAATGATATTCAATTTTTGTTATCGGTAATAAAAATAAAGGTTCCAGTTATATCCTTATATGATTACATAAGGTTTGAAGTTGGTTATTGAGTTAAAATAGGGATTGCTAGAAACCAAATCTAAGAGAAATGTAATATTTTAGATCGTTATTGGTATCAGTAAATGGAGCTTCTTTCAAAGAAAATCCTCCATGTCCTTATAATTTTGTCAAACTACCAATTATTTTTAACAAACACCATAACGTCTATACAAACTCACCCTTCAATTGTAGCTCTTTAAAAATTCGTTTGATAACAACCAATTTATTCCAAAATTTTTTTTGCCAACATAATAACAACATAATGCCTTAAAAATATTTCCCGAAAAAATACAATATAGAACATGTTTTTCCTTTTTTTTTGTAACAAAAAGAAAACATGCAAAATAAACCGTAAAATATTAAAAGCCCTGTGGCTACTTAACACAATCTATATTGGTGAACAAATACTGCATGTCACTTTGATTTTGCAAGTTGTGTATAAAAAGCCGTCATCGTTATTTCTCCAATTTTATCATCAACACATCACATGTTTTATGTGTTGTGATAAAAAGGATAACTGAAAACTGACTTAAAAAAGGAATTTTTATACTTTATGGCGGTTAGAAGAAGGGGTGAGTGGGTTTTTGTCTATATTGTATTGAATTTATGTTATCATGATGATTTTTTCCATACATTCATATAGTTATGTGACGTGTTAAAAAATTCGATGATTGAGTTGTAAAGAAAAATATATGCATTGATTTAAAACAGTAGAGTTTGGAGAAAGAGCAGAGTTATTTTAAACTGATGAACTTGTTATCGCATCGTATTATATAGAAGCTTTTCAAAGTGTTATAATAAGCAGTTAGTAAAGCTACAAAGATTTTATTTGACGTAGAAAGCTTTTAAGTTATAATATTGTTTTAAAATTTAGATCCAACATTCAAAAAAGTAGTTAAGATTCCCATATAGTGAGCAGTTTATAAAGATACGAAGCTTTCACTGATCTAGAAAGCTTTTAAGATATTATTTTATTGTAAACTTTAAATAATTTTTAATATTACCTAAAAGTGCACAATCTTTGTATAAATTTAAAAAATGAGCAGCAAAAGGAGCTTTAGGTCGATATAAAAAGCATTAAGAATAACTTTTAATTAAAGCTGCAAAGATGTTATTTGTTGTAGAAAGCTGCATCATAATATCTTAACAAATTACTGGAAAATAGTTACAAAAGCTTCGTAAAGTATTCAAATGAGCAGCTAATCTAGACATAAAGCTTTTATCACATAGAAAGCTTTCATTTTACTAAATAAAAAGCTTTTGATATACATGTTTTGTAAACTTTAGTTAAACCTTAGTATTTCTTATTGAAATATGAAATAAGCAGCAAAAAAAGCTTAAAATTGTTATAGAAAGCTTTAAAAAAGTATTAAAACTTCTAATTAATGTAGAAAGCTTTTAATGTTGAAATATTAACATATATATTAGCTGTGTGTTATTTTAATCTTGTGCTCTGTGTTTGCTCCTAAATGTAAAGCTAATAAAACTGCAAAGCTTTTTATAAAACTCATAAAGCACCAAAGTTTTTAATTTTAAAATAAAGCTTTTAAAGCTGCTGTATAAATATAAACTGTAGCTGAGTATTATAAAGCTTTTAGTTAATGTAGAATGCTTTAAAATACCTACTTAAACTTTAGCTTAACATTAGCCTCTAAACAAAATACTTTGAATAGTTGTAAAAGCTTATAAAGTGGCAAAGCTTTTTATTAAAGTTAAATAGGAAGCTTTTACAATTGACATTACTATTCAAACTTTGGCTGAGTATTTCAATTCATTGTGCTCTTTATTTGCTCTTGCCTGTATTTAGAAAATCTATTGAATATTTTCATTTATATCTCATAACCCTTTTTATAACCCAAATTTAAATTTTTTTATTGAAAATTGGCTAAATTGTATAAAAGCACATATGCGTGAAATTCAATTTTAACCCTTTGCCACAAAACAAAATCCCCCCACTTGCAAACCATACAAAAACTATGCAACATTTTTAGAGAAAATTTAACAAGATTATTATTTTATATTTGTTTTGTTTTTCTGTGGCCTGTTATAACAAAAACAAGGTACAATAATCTAATTTTAAGCCCAAATATATTAAAATAGTTTTTGCATAAATTTTAAACAAAAAATGACCATTTGTTGGGAAATTGAATTTGTTGTTTTGTTGCTATTAAGACTTTGTTGCCATAAATTATGTAAATCCTTTAAAATTGTTTTTCTTTTGAAAGGAATATTAAAAAAACGTGTAAAGTTGTTAACATTTTAAAACAAATTTTCATATTTAAGTAATATATTTAAAAGTTTTGTTATAAAACCAGAACTAATTTAAATAAAATCTAAATAAATTTCAAAAAATTCTCAAAAATCTCATACCCTGCTGTTCTTGTATTTAAATTTTTTGCATACTTCTTTTCTTTGCAGTGTTTTTAGTGTCATTAAATAAAATCCATCATCTAAATTACTATTATGGCCTTAAGGATATTTTTCCTTTCAACATTATCTCTTCTCTCTGGGTTGTCATCACTTAAGGTAAGTAAAAATTTTCAATTTGTTTTTCCTTATGCAAAAAAGAAAAAAAAAATACAAAAGTGCAAAATTCTTTCCCTGCCAATCATTAACACCATTTTCATGATTTAATTTTTCTTTCTGTTGTTTTGTAATTTTCATTATTTATTTGCTTTTCCATAGACATTTTTTATCTTTTTATGTTAACGTTGCAACCATAAAATGCTCTTTCCGGTCGTTTTTCATGTTCTGGATAAAAAAATAAAAGTTGTGCCAAAAAAATATAAAACAAATGAATAGTAAAGGAAGCCGTAGTGAGAGGGGAAATGAAAATGTGGTTTATATCCTGTTGCTGTTATTGATGCAAAATCATTACTGATATTTGCATATCTATGGAAAAATTTTGAAAAAAAGTAATATGGAAAAGGAATAAAGCAGAGAATTGTGGAGTTTTTGCATAGAAATTATTATTGCTATCAACACTTATTGCATTTTGGGGGAAGGGAGATAAATATTGAGTTAGGAAAGTCATGTAGGACTGGAATGTATATTAGACAATGACGACGTTTGAACACCCTTTAGTGTGTTGATTTAGCAGTATCCGTCCATCTGTATGTTAGTCTAGTCAATAGTCTAGTCTATAGTCTAGTCTATAGTCTAGTCTATAGTCTAGTCTATAGTCTAGTCTAGTCTAGTCTATAGTCTAGTCTATAGTCTAGTCTATAGTCTAGTCTATAGTCTAGTCTATAGTCTAGTCTATAGTCTAGTCTATAGTCTAGTCTATAGTCTATTCTATAGTCTAGTCTATAGTCTAGTCTATAGTCTAGTCTATAGTCTAGTCTATAGTCTAGTCTATAGTCTAGTCTATAGTCTAGTCTATAGTCTAGTCTATAGTCTAGTCTATAGTCTAGTCTATAGTCTAGTCTATAGTCTAGTCTATAGTCTAGTCTATAGTCTAGTCTATAGTCTAGTCTATAGTCTAGTCTATAGTCTAGTCTATAGTCTAGTCTATAGTCTAGTCTATAGTCTAGTCTATAGTCTAGTCTATAGTCTAGTCTATAGTCTAGTCTATAGTCTAGTCTATAGTCTAGTCTATAGTCTAGTCTATAGTCTAGTCTATAGTCTAGTCTATAGTCTAGTCTATAGTCTAGTCTATAGTCTAGTCTATAGTCTAGTCTATAGTCTAGTCTATAGTCTAGTCTATAGTCTAGTCTATAGTCTAGTACTATAGTCTAGTCTATAGTCTAGTCTATAGTCTAGTCTATAGTCTAGTCTATAGTCTAGTCTATAGTCTAGTCTATAGTCTAGTCTATAGTCTAGTCTATAGTCTAGTCTATAGTCTAGTCTATAGTCTAGTCTATAGTCTAGTCTATAGTCTAGCCTATTGTCCAGTCTGTAGTCTAGTCTATAGTCTAGTCTATAGTCTAGTCTATAGTCTAGTCTATAGTCTAGTCTATAGTCTAGTCTATAGTCTAGTCTATAGTCTAGTCTATAGTCTAGTCTAGTCATAGTCATAGTCTAGTCATAGTCTAGTCTATAGTCTATAGTCTATAGTCTATAGTCTATAGTCTATAGTCTATAGTCTAGTCTAGTCATAGTCTAGTCTATAGTCTAGTCTATAGTCTAGTCTATAGTCTAGTCTATAGTCTAGTCTATAGTCTAGTCTATAGTCTAGTCTATAGTCTAGTCTATAGTCTAGTCTATAGTCTAGTCTATAGTCTAGTCTATAGTCTAGTCTATAGTCTAGTCTATAGTCTAGTCTATAGTCTAGTCTATAGTCTAGTCTATAGTCTAGTCTATAGTCTAGTCTATAGTCTAGTCTATAGTCTAGTCTAGTCTAGTCTATAGTCTAGTATATAGTCTATTCTATAGTCTAGTCTATAGTCTAGTCTATAGTCTAGTCTATAGTCTAGTCTATAGTCTGGTCTATAGTCTAGTCTATATTCTAGTCTATATTCTAGTCTATAGTCTAGTCTATATTCTAGTCTATAGTCTAGTCTATAGTCTAGTCTATAGTCTAGTCTATAGTCTAGTCTATAGTCTAGTCTATAGTCTAGTCTATAGTCTAGTCTATAGTCTAGTCTATAGTCTAGTCTATAGTCTAGTCTATAGTCTAGTCTATAGTCTAGTCTATAGTCTAGTATATAGTCTAGTCTATAGTCTAGTCTATAGTCTAGTCTATAGTCTTGTGTATAGTCTAGCCTATAGGTTAGGCTATAGTCTGGTCTATATTCTAGTCTATAGTCTAGTCTTTAGTCTGGTCTGTAGTCTAGTCTATAGTCTAGTCTATAGTCTGGTCTATAGTCTAGTCTATAGTCTAGTCTATAGTCTAGTCTATATTCAAGTCTGTATACTGTAGGGTATTAACATAAATACAAATATATATTCAAATTTTCTCAATTTAGCCAGAAAACATCTATGAAATATCTCATCTACAAACATAGTGTTTGCAAAAACGAAGAAAAAACTCACTAAATAGTAAAAACCTTCTCATCATTTTCATCATTTGAACACCAGTAATCCGTCAAACGGAAGTCAAACGTATTAGCATCCGGGCTATTTTTCAAAACAAAATGTTGGGCCATTACACCAAACAATAAGGCCAAACACAGTTTGTCATAGCAAACAAAATTCCAAAAATTTCATTTATAACTTTCTTTGTATAAGTTTTTCTTTCATTTTGAAAAACTGTGATTACCCCTATTGTATACATAGAGTAGTTCATTTGTGGAATGTTGTTGCTTGGCTCTGGTGTGTCTGTGTTATTGAGTAACAGATATTTTAAATAGATATGCAAAATTTTAGCTATTGTTCCAGCATCTCTTCCTTCCTTTCAATTTATGTTTGTAACAAAATGACATATTGCCAACATTTAACACTGTCGCATAAGTTACGGCAAAAGGGAATGTAATAGCAAAAGGAACTAAACACAAAACGATTTAGCTAAATAACTAGAAATTTCTTAAAATTACCAAAAGATTTGTTTTATGACTTACAGCAGCACATTGTCTTAGAATTTGTGGTAGAATTCAGACGCTAAATGGTTTACCTTAAAGCCAATTTTAGAGCTAATGAGCTGGAATTTTAAATTAAAAAAAAAAAAATTGCTTAAATTTTTCAAACAAAAAATGGTAAGACTAATAAGTTTTTCTCGATTAGTTAAGAAAATTATTTGTGTTTAAGTGTTTTATTACTTTTTTTTATTAAAACACCCAATTATTTTAATCTTGACACATACATCTACTGCAAAAATCCTTTTTTATCCTTAACAACATAAAATAACCATTATTATTGAACATTTCCTCTTAAAAATAAATATTAGTTTGAAATAAATCCTCTTTGCTGTGTGACAAAACCATAAAATCATTTGGCTTTGAAGTTAAATTCTATTCTAATGATTAGATCTATAATATATATTTTTTTTAACTCATAAATAATGTACATATGTGACACATATGACCCATTGACATGGTTACCATGATAAATAAAAGTAAAAAAAGCAAAAAGAACACAAAAACTAATCTGTTAAACAAATCTTGGTAAAGAATTTTTCGCCCAAATAATTCAACAAATCCTTTTGGAAGCACGCTTTCTTTTTAATAACTTAAGAAATGTTTTGCAAAAATATTTTTGGTCAAGTTTGTTTTATTTTTTTCATAAGAAAAACACGGAAACTGCTGCTATCAAGCAGAAATAAATCCTAACACAAAGAAATTAGTCAAAATATTTGAAAAATGTAGAAAAGTTTGCTGCTTCTGCTTTGTTTGTTGCCTTATCTTGACACACATAAATCCACCCTTTAAATTAAGAATATTTCCTTGTTTTGCTGGGACGTGTTTTGATGGGTATTTTATACCCTACACCACTATAGTGGGGAGGTTATTATGCGTCTGTGCTGATGTTTGTAACACCCAAAAATATTGGTCCTACACCCATCTTATAATAAACCAATCGGTTCAGAATCACTTTCTGAGTCGATTTAGCTATGTCCGTCCTTCCGCCTGTCCGTCTTTCCGTCTGTGTGTTCATGTAAACCTTGTACGCACTCTACTGGTCGCAAGATTATTCGATAAATTTTGGCACATATTCTTTTCAAGGACGAAGCCTATTGAAAATAGTTAAAATCGGTCCATTATTTCGTATAGCCCCCATACAACCGTACCCCCGGAATAGGGCTTTTGAACATATAAATATGTTTAATGTTCTTGTATTACTTAACAAATCGGCCAAACATAGTTTTATAGAAGGCTTGATGATACTGCTGATTTTTGTAATGATATGGCCTTATTTGACCTTATCTCCCATAGAAAGTCTCCTTCAGAAAATGACTTGATTGTCAAAATTCTCTTATAAACACTAATATCACGTAAACCAACAAAATCGGTCTATATGTGAGTGAGATATTATCCAAAATCCAAGACAATCTGAAGTAGTAGAAGATCTTTTAATAAATCTTTAATTTAGATGACTTATCGATGTCCGTCTGTCTTTATGTTTCTTGGAATCAACTTCTCAAAGGCTTTATATATCATATGGATCTAAATCTTGGACCAGTCTAGCAGACAAACATTCCGAAAGTTTGCTATTGTAAATCAGGAAAATCGGTCTATAAATAGTCGAAGGAACACGATTATCGCAAATTGTTTATAAAATTTTCAATAAAAGCAATTTCGAAGTCCTTTCCAAAGATATATCATTTTATGTTATATTTACCTTTTAGCACAACCCTCGTTTATTCCCACAAAAATACATTTCTACTTAATTTGCAATCATAACTAACACATACCACAATATATTTCATACTTAAGCCATAATAAACGTACACGTATCCTGGCATTTGCGATAACCTCAATAATAATCATTAGATCCTTAACAGGTATCCTTGCAGTGACTACATACATATTTTATTTCAAATCTATTTAGTTTTTTTTAAAGTCATGTGTGTGGTTTTTTTATGGCAATTATTTTTTACAATTTCTAAACTTTCTAAAAAAAATCCTTTTTTTCTAAAAAAAAACTTATTTGTTAGTAATACACGTGTGTGGGTTTAGTTTTCATGTTTTTCTTTCGCCCGCGTCATCATCATCATTCACTTTTAAATATCCTTAAATGGCACTGCGTAAATTCATATGTGAAAAAGTTTCTAATATTTGAATGATTGTGCTGTTGTGTTGCTTAGTTGGCATACGTTTCCATAACTTTTCCTTTTTCTATTTATTTTTTTAAATTTTATTGTATTTTAACAATGTAATCTGATCTTCTGTCCATTTCACATATGAGTGAAAGGTTGTGTGTATGTATGTCTTTTTTTGTTTATGTGGTCACACATCATTATTTAGAATTTGTGTTTTTTCGTCTGCTTTTGTTGTTTGGTTTAGAATGTTTTTGAAAGTTTGTTTTAAAAATGGTTATTTGATATTTTTTAGTTGATAAAATTTTTTTTATGTTTAATATATATTTTTTTGATAAGTCATTATATTTGATGGATGTTCATTACTTTAGGCTTTAAGGAAAAATTTCATTATTTGGGTCTTTTGTTGTAAGAAATATTTATTCTGTTATTGATAAGGTTGCCTAACTACTGTTTGACTTAGAAGAAATTACAAAAATTTAATATTTTTAAAAAAATGTAAAATGTTAAATTTTTGTAAAATTAAAATGCTTGTCATTTTTTGAAGTTCTGTAGAGCTGTTTAAATCTGTCTTAATTACAATTATCATCAACAGAGAGCCCTTACCACCTTGAATCAAATGATCCTCCCTCCTTCAAACTTTAAAAGTTCACTTAGATCTTTTCGACTTGCTTCCAAGGTGATCATTAAGATCACTAGGAGGCTAATGAAGAGAAGACAGTTCCTAATGTAACAATCAACAGATTCCATTGATCCTTCTGATTTTAAAACTTAATGTCTCTTGGATCGCTTTTGCGGTGATCGTTTAAAAGGCTAATGCGCTGCACAACGCTAACGTGCTAATTATACCGAATATTTGGAACCTTCGGAAATAGTATTATGAGATTGATCTTATTTTATTCTCATATATTCCGTGGTGATCAGTGAGAGCATAGAGTCAGCGGAATACTGATGAGTTGATCATATAAAATTGTCAGGCAATCACAGAGACTACTTAATGAAATCATTCAGAATCACAATTGGAGATTGATGCTCCAGATTTCAAATACTCAAAGCTCATCTGTGTTCTTTCATATCGCTTTCATTCAAAATACATGATCATTGGACTAATCAATGAAATCATCCAGAAGAGAGGATAATTGATCTTACTGACTTTAAATTTGGAAAGATTCTAGGCATTTTTTAATATCACTTCCATATTTATCACCAAAAGCCTTTAATAGACTCATCCAAAAGCACAGAGAAGACAATTGATCTTACTTTCTTAAAATTTTGAAAGATCGCATATAATTTCTCTTATCGATTTCATAAGATCACTTGTATACTTTTACATTGTTTCCATGGTGATCATGGTAAATATAGAATCAAGGGAAGACCAGTAATCTAATTATTAAGAGTCTTTAATGGACTCATCAAGAATCACTGAAGAAAATGTATCCTTCTTTCTTCAAAACTCTAATTGATCGCATGTAGTTTTCCATATCGATGAAAGAGAGCAGCTAAAGATTACTCTCCTGATTTCAAATACCCAAAGATCATGGTTATCATTGAAAATATAAGATCATTGGATCTTTTATTAACTTATCACTAAGACCCTTAAATGGACTCTGGCACAGAGAATACAATTGATTCTCATGTTTTCTAATTTTGAAAGATCGCATGTACTCTTTCATATTGCTTCCATTATTATCATTAAAGATCTTTAATAAAATTTCCTGACTTCATGTTTTGAAAAGATTTCATGAATTTTTCCATATCGCATCCATGGTAATTATCATATAACTTCCTCAGAAGACTGACAAGTGTTCATTATGAAACCATGCAAAAACAAGATTTAAGCGATTGATTCTCATGACTTTAGTAATGAAAAATAAAGGCTTATAATCATGCTAGATCACTTTCCTATCAAACAATATCACTGAGAATCTTTAACGAAGTGAATGACTCCTGACTTGAAACTCTTAAGGATCGCTTAAGTCCATTCACATCGCTAATCATACAAGCTCCTTAGCCGACCAAAATGACTATTAAAAGTACATATTGATGTTATTTTGAGGCACTGCCTTTAAACTCACGAACAACCTTGATTACCATAATTCTTAACACCCAAAAAGTATGCTTTAGTTTTTGGTTTTGCTTTGTGACAGTATTGTATGCATCACCTGTTATTAAGGCCACAATTATTTCTTTGTCTTTTCAACAGACTGAATCTTTTTCACATGAAATTGGTAAAATTACATGTAATTACAGCATATGATTGCCCACACCAATTTAATGGACAATACGGCTTTGTTTTGCTGTTGTTGTTGTCATACGGATTCAGACAAATGAATGCAATTAATCAGACAAACAAAAAAACTTATGATGAACTTTTATCACATCTGCTTGACAACAACCTTCAGAGGGTTGGGGGTGAAGGTAATAAATGAAAATTTAGCAGAGACAACTAAATTGGGCAAATATTAATCATAACACTGTATGTCAAGCTAAAAGTACATAAATGGCCATATTATGCAATTATGAAACCATAATCCTTTGACCATATGTGGACCAAACAGATAAACTGGTTACTGGGTTACAAACCTCCAAAAACAGCTTTGATGTTGTAAATGAAAAGATTTTTAGAACATTTTTGCTAAAACTTTACCTTACAGTTATTTGTGTAACAAAACAATTTTGAATAATTTTCCTTTTAAAATTTATATTATTGATGCATATTGTTGTATAATCATAATTGGCTTTTATAATGTAGTCTCTGTTACAAAGTACATTTATTTTTTTTATTAAAAAATCAGCTTAATATTGTAATTATAACGCTTAACGAGGCGTTAACATGTGTCCTCATGTAGTCATGCATTCAAGAAAAAAATCCCCTCCTCACTGGCCAAAAATAACTGAAACAAAAAAGTACTCATACCGGTGAAAAAATTAATTTGTATAGCTTTTCATCTTTATAGTATTTCATATACAACTTTTTCAATAACATTTCAAAAACAATTCAGAGACAAATTGTCTGATGACCAAATGTGCACACAGGAGGAAAAGTTCAAAAATTTCTTCTTTGTCTTTATATCTTTTTTTGGATCTATGAAAGCTGTAGAGAATCCTTTTTTTGTTGTGTGTTGTAAACAAGTATGAGTATGAGCTTTTTGCCATTTTTCCACATTTATAAACATTTTGGTCATTTAAACAAAAAAAAGCGAAAAATAAAACATACAAATATGCTTTAGGTTTATTCATGCAAAAATTGTTCAAAGCGAAATGTCTGCATTGAAGGTTTTCATTTTGGCTATAACTGGCTGGCTTTTTTTGTCCCACAACATTTCTATGGAAAATGTCACAAATGCGCTTTTACGCTTTTGACTTTCAGTATAAAAATGATATGAGTTTTTACAGCCAAGTGCAAAAAAATAGCCTTAAAATGTTTAATATTAGTTTGTAGCTTAATTCTGCTATATTTTTCATCCTAACTGTAATTTTGTCATATGAGTGGGCGATTTGTTATTTGTTTTCATTTGTTTGCTTGTTATTTTTAACTGTGGTATATAATTTCATTTAATTTTGTTACTTCGTTTTTTTCTCTCTCTCTCTTTCTCTGTGTCGTAATCGTATTAAATTCGCTTATTTAACGCTTAAGTTCAGAAAAATACTTTAACCATCATGTTGTATAAACATCATTAGACTAAAAATCCCACCAAAAATGCTAATGATGACTAATTTGTTTGGGATTTTGTATTTTTTTGTTTAAATGCAACACATGTTGTACAAAAATTAGCAAAATGTTTATGAAAAATTAAATAGGAATCATTTAGAGGAAAAGCGGAGTAGTGGGAGAGAGAATTTCAGAGATTTTAAACAAATCGAAGGAGTTAAATGTGAAATTAAAGTAAACTTAATAATTACCAATTATGACCAAATGTGTCCTTCTAACTGGAGGTTTTTTGAATCCTTTTTCTTACGCTAAAAAGTGGAGGAAATTTCCTTTTATAATTGAGTTGATTGAGTGAATATCCTTCCGAAACTGAATCTTTTCCAGTGAAAACCTAAAAGTCTATTTTCTGACAAACTTTGTCAACATTGCAACAATTCGTTGTCGAAATCTAAACTTTATGCACATCTGTTGTCTAAATGTTAACAAACGTGGAAAGCTCACTATTTACAACGCGTTTTGAGTTTACCACATTTGTTAACTTTTAGACAAAGGATGTGCATAAAGTTTAGAATTCGACAACGAATTGTTGCAATGTTGACAAAGTTGCGTGGTCTACATTACATGTTGTTGTTGTATGTATATACTTGACAACGGATGTTATTGAATAATTTGGTGCCAAGCGTGTATATTTTTGTTTCCTCTGTGTACATTTTCTAAGAAAACTTCAAGTGCTAAGGCAGAAATGATCACTGTGTTCACTTTCCTTATCATTCCCAAACTGAGCAGTTCTTCCCTTTTCTTCCTGTCTTTGCAACTGCGACATTGTTCATTGAAGGGGAGTCCAAGTCGACTTGCATGTCTGCCTAGCACCCAGTGTCCTGTTATTACCGCTATCAACCTCGATATATCCTGTCTGCTTAGGTTTAAAAGGTATCTTGTGCGTTTCTCATTGAAGGAGGGCTACAACAACTTGGCCCCTTTATATGTGTCCAGATTATTCTACCTATCTTTAGCCTTCTGAAGAAAGAATCTGGAGATACTGCTCTTGATAAAACCTAAAAGAGTTGCTACTGAAACAGCGTTGGAGATATCAAGAGCAGATTCCGTTCTGGCAATATCATCTGCCTGTTAATTTTCATAATAATGCCTATGGGCAGGGACCCAAAGAAAGGTAATGTCAGATAAGCGACTCAGCCTTGGCAGACCCTTCTTACATTGTCTGACTAATAGGGAAGTGGTAGTATATGAATTTAATGAGCGAAGTGTCGCTTGACTATCGACAAAAATTCCTTTGTTGCAGCGAATATTGATGATCACTTTTATTTTCTCACAAAATTTTTTAATTGAATACCTTAAAGTCCATTTTATTGGGAATTTTGAAGCGCGATCTGTGATCATTTTTATTACCTTATAAAAAATTTAGGTTTTTTGGATAAAAATCCTTCTGCAATAGAATTTTTTTGAGTGAAAATCCTTCCAAAACTGAGTTTTTTAGTGAAAGCTTTAAAGTTTCAAAAGCAAACCTTCTGATCACTTGTATTTCCTTTCAAAATTCGTTTTTTTAGTGAAACATTTTTTAAGTGATATCCTTTTAACAGGTCCTTCTTCTTTCCTACCTGCTGTATGATTTATATTTAATACCATTTTTATTTGCTATTTTTCCCCCTTTAAATACTATTTATTCTTTTACTAAATATGATTATTTTACAACTGTATAAACAATACCCAATAAAAAATGTTTCATACATTTTGTTTTTTAATTCCATTTTATGTTAAAATCCCTTGCAGCAAGATATTTATAATTCTCTTATCCTTTTACATTTGTAAGTAAGTCAACAAAACAACAACAACAGCGAAAAAAATATAAAGTCTGCGATTTTTTCTTACTAAACGCTTGGAGCATTTAGGTTTATAGTTACTTGGCGCACAGAAAAAAAATGGGGAAGCTTTCAACAAATTAAAGGATTAACAGGATTGGATGCTACTGTAGATTTTTGGTTGGTATTTATTAGAATTTTCAAAACAAGCTTGTTAGAGGTATTATAAGAAAATTTAATGGCTATGACAGTAGGGCCATAATAGACATATTACATCACCATGCTCAACTTTAATCTCAAATGCAACTCCTACAGGGACCTTAGAAATGCTGTTCAAGTAGTTAATATTAAAAGCAAATATTCTTATTTTGATGCTTAATATTCTTCTTAATTCAATCCTCCTTCCATCCTCAAAACATCCTAATTAAACTTCATTTATCTTAGACTTAGTTAACATAATTCTATCTCATTTCTATTGTAATTTTGGTAATTTTTTACCCTCTAAACAACTTGTTTATATTTGTTTTTTCTTCCCTTTTTTATTAAGTTCTTCTGTCCAACTTAAACTTCATCTGTCAATTGTCAAACTAAATGTCAAGTGTACTGAACTGTCTGTCTTCTCCATTAACTTATTTATTCATACCCAATTGTTTGTTTTGCTTGACATAATTTGTTAATTTTGTTATATTCACTATAATTTAAGTTGGAATTTGCTGAAATTTGTTACAAATCTTTATCTGCCATTTGAACACATTGTTGTCATGGCGTCTAAATGCGTAAAAGCGGCTTAAGTCATTTGTTAAACAGAAAAAAACATTAAAAAATGAGGAAAAAAAGTAAGAAATCAATTTTGATAAGTGAACTATTTAGTGGAATTTGTTTAGAGGTAAAGAGAAAAATTGAAGGATATTAATTTGTGTGAAAAGGACATAAGGGGAAATGTTAAAAGTGATTATATTAGATGTTTGTTGAGTTTAGTACTAAGGAATGTTTAAAGGATAATTTGTTTCAAACAGAACAGAAATAGATTTTCTAGTTGAAACACTTTTTTGTTTAAAAAAGCTTTTTCTTCCAAATTTTTTAACGAAAATAAATTTTTCTTATAGAAATAACCGTTTTCAAAGAAAAAAGCTTTTTCTTCCTATTTTTTTTATGCAAATATAAAGTTTTCTGCTGTAAAAGCTTCTTATGAAAAAAGCTTTTGTGGATGGACAATAATTTTTATGAAAATAGAAATGTTCCAGCAGAAAGTAGCTTTTATGACGAAAATAGTAAAAAATAGAAGTTTTCTGTTTAAAAAGCTTTTTTCATATAAACAGATGAAAAGCTTTTACATATAAAAAAAGTTTTAACTAGTGAACAAAGTAATGCATACAAATGGTTTCTACCTTTTATGGTGAGAAAAGCTTTAACTGGAGTAAAAAAATAGATTTTCCAGGATAAAGTAGCTTTTTTCGACAAAAATAGTAAAAAATAGAGTTTTTTGTTATAAAAGTTTTCCTATAAAAATGTATTTCTTTATGAAAGAAAGGAAGGGTGACGGAAACCGATTTTCTAGTAAAAAAGTCTTTGTCTAAAAAAGCTTTTTGTTCTAATGACATGGTTTTTTATCACAAAAGGGAATTTTGTGTTAAAAAAGCTTCTTCTTCTGAAATTTTTTTGCTAATACTTTTTCTGGTGAAAATATTCAAAAGGAGAATTTTCAGTTTAAAAAAGCTTTTTTCATAAAAAGAGCTTTTAGAAAGTTTTCTGCTGAAAAAGCTTCTTATTATGAAAAAAGTTTTTGCTGATGGAGATTAATTTTTCTGAAAATAAGGTTTTTCCAGGAGAAAGTAGCTTTTATGACGAAAATACTAAAAAATAGGAGTTTTCTGTTTAAAAAAGCTTTTTTTCATAAAAACAGATGAAAAGCTTTTACATATGAAGAAAAGTTTTAACTAGTGGACAATGTTTCTTGTAATGCATAAAAATTGTTTCTTCCTTTTATCATAAAATCAAATGAAGAAACGTTTTGATGCTTAGAAAAGCTTTAACTGGAGTAAAAAAAGCTTTTTCTGGCGCTAAAAGCTTTTTCTAATAATCAGTTTTCCTATAAAAATGTATTTCGTTATGAAATAAAGTAACGGAAACCGAATTCCTAGTAAAAAAGTATTTGTTTAAATAAGCTTTTTGTTCTAATGACATGGTTTTTAATGACAAAAGGAAATTTTCTATTGAAAAAGCTTCTTCTTATGATAAAATCTTTTGCTGATAGAAAATACTTTTTCTGGTGAAAATATTGGAAAAGAAAATTTTCAGTTTAAAAAAGCTTTTTTTCATAAAAAGAGCTTTTACTAGTGACATAAGCTTTAACTGATGAAAAAACCTTTTTCTAATGAATAAAGCTTTTTCAAATGCAAAAAGTTTTTTCTAACTGAAAAAAGCTTTTAATTGTGAAAAAGACTTTAACTAATTAAAACAGCTTTTTCTGGTGCAAAAAGCCTTTTATAAAAATATTTTTTTTTTCGTCATCAGAATTTCTTTCTGTTATACAAATATGTAGTTGTTTCTTTTTTTAGTTTAGTTCCTTTTAAATCCTTTTCAGTGTTTTCCATTTATCGTTTTTGTTAATATAATCAAATAAATTCTAGTAATTTAAAATTCTTTTCTACTAATTAAATGTCTTATTAAATCCAAACTCTCTCACTAACTCCAACTCTCCAACAACAAAATATCTCATTTGTAAATGACGCAATCCCAGATAACACAATTATCATTAATTCTAATGTTAATGACTAGAATCCCATAAAACGGCATATAAAAGCTTGAATTAAAATCAGAAGGAAGGGTATAAAAAGGTGACAATGCCATAATTTGTTGGCAAAAAAGGATATTAACAACAACAAAATTAAAAAACATAAAACTTTTTTTCTGGTTCACCATTGTAATGCAACAGGAAAAAAAAGAAAAATACAAAAAAGCGCATTAACTAGTGAAACAAAAACAACAAAACATCAAAGGATTTTTATGTATAGACATCCTGTGATTCTTGTGATGATGACAGAACAATAACAGTTTGTTGCTTTTTTTCTTTTTGCTCGAAAATGAAATGGTAAAGAAAAAGTTTCAATTACACAAAATTACTAAAAAAAAAAACAAATTTCAAAAAAGACTACTAACAGGGAAAAAGGCGTTAATCAGCATTAATGGCCAGGAATATTTAAAATTGAAGCATAGACTGTTAGAGAAAATATAAATACTTAACCCTTTATTTGAGAGAGGGGTAAGTATAGAAATCTAAAGGTTTTTTTTAGTAATATTCGCACGCTTTTTTAAAAAGGTGGGTGTGTCATTAACGTCCTTTTCAAAATTATTGTTATTATTATAATAAACCTTTAGTGGTTTCACAGTCAGACCAATATTATTTACCATAAAAAACCTTTAATTCTAAACAAGCAAATCTTGAATTTTTAAATATTCCTTATAATATTATTAAAACAAAAATACAAAAAGGAGTTTAAGGTACATAGTAGTTTTTAGAACGTTGGCGGAAGTTTGATACTTCAGACATGAGTGATTTTATGCGGGCTGATTATATGTTTAAACTGGACTCTATATAAAGCCTAAGATGACAACAATTTGACTGACTGTTGCAAGATGGTTAGGTCGGTCACGTGTCTTAAAGGGTGCTTACTGTGTAAGTATTCTATATGTTGTTTTTCATATAGCGGCCTTTAATGTTTTAAAACGGAATATAATCAACATTGTTAATGACCATAAATATTATTTTGTAAAGTAACCCCTTTTTTTTAATAATACTGGCCGCTCTAGATTTCTTTTTATTAGTCGTCCTATAGGTACCACTTTTTTTGTATCATTGAGTTGAAATTTGACTTCAATATTTATTTTTTTCCTTTATTTGTATTTTTTGCTTAATTACTTGTATCTGATTGTTTGGATTATTTTTCATTTGTTTGACTTTATGTTGATTTTTTTCTTGTTCCCATCATTAAAAACTTTTGTGTGTGTGTTTCTAAAGGGTTAGTGGTGGTTTAAAGTGAGCTACAGTACAGCAAGGTTTAGGTAGCACAGAGTTTGTCGTGAATAATAAAATAGATTTTCATGAAAAAAAAAAAAATCCTATAAAAACTCATTTTATGTTGAAAAAAGCTTTTTATGCAGAAAATAGCTTTTTCTGGAGACAAACATTTTTGTCTAGTAAAAAAACGCTTTTTTGATAAAATTTTATTTTACTACTGATCTGAAAAAAGCTTTTATAACGAAAAAGCTTTTTCTACGAAAATACCTTTACTGATGAAAAAAGCTTTTTTGTGAAAATAGCTTTCCTGATGTAAAAGCTCGTCTAATGAAAGTAGCCCTTTTGTTGAAAAAAGCTTTTCCTATTGAAAACAGTTTTTTCTGGTAAAAAAGTTTTTTTATTAAAAAAAGCTTTTCTGTTAAAAATATTTTTTTGTTAGAATTTTATTACAGTGGACGTCCACTAGTACGAATTATATAGTGTCAGGCCCTTTCGTAATACCGAAAAATTCGTATTATTGAACAACACATTTTGTATGTTTAAATTCAAATAATACACATAAAATATTGGATTTTATTTATTTTTGTTTTATTTTTCATGAAAAATTACATAACGGAACAAAATATAATAAATGTGTATTATTTTAAATAAATTTCTGGTACATAAACAGGCATAAAAGGGACATATTTACGTATATGAATTGTTAATTTTGAAAGTATCGTGAGTCCAATGGTTGAAATGAGATATATGTAGAAGGTTTTAAATTTTAATGTTTTTAAAAAGATGTGTGCCAAAGACAATTTGCAATTTACATATGTGTTCTGAAATGTATTAAAATGTTCAGATTACATAAAAATTTTATTAGAAACTTGAATGGAATATACCACAATTCTCTAATTTATAATTTTCTCTTAAAAATTAGAATAGTTATCCTTAAACCCATTGTTTGGAATGTGGAGTCACACTACTTTCAAAATTAACAGTTCATACATACATATATATATAAATATCATTTTACTTATTAAAAAATCCATCATTTAACATCGATGTTTATTACATTGTAAAATGATTCTTACGGCTTTTTCAATAACAGCGCTTTTGAGGCTTCAATATTGTTCTCAGCAGAGTTATTGTCGGGAACTAATAAAATACTTTCCTCATTGGCGTTATCATCCAATTTAATTTCTTCTCTTGGGTCATCAAAATTCCAATAAAATAAATTAATAACACTAAATAATTGTTGATTTGTAAATATACATGCAGTAAATTGTGTGTATAGGATTTTTAAAAATACAAAACACTTGTAATAAATACAAAAAAACTTCAAAATTACTGAGCTTAAGGTGAATGATACCGAAATAATAAAATAAAAACATAATAAAAACTTCATTCATACGTAAATAAAACCAAAATTCCCATAAAAAATGCGTTATTCGTACTATCGAACAGAAAAATTGTGACTTTATTCGTACTATAGAGTAGACAATGCAACAATTTTGCCATTCGTATTATTGGATATTCGTAATAAAGAGTATACGTACTATTGGACGTCCACTGTATTATTATTACAATAAGTTTGTCAGCTTTAAAGCTCTTTTAAATGTGTTTTTGCGATTGCCTTTACTGAGCTTTTTCTAATGAGAAGAGCTTTGTTTTGTCAGCTTTGTCAGTTTATATCCGGTGCCACTCTAACTAATTATGGGTATAAAGTCGAATACAAGCAGGGTACTTTACATTCGTTTATGCCGTTAAATCTCTTCATAAGCTTTTAATCAAGCAAACAACCACCTTGGAGTATATGAGTATCCTGTCGGTGAGTGTGTGTGTGTCAGTCTGGTAATCAGGGTACAGTGTTTTGAAATTTTTGTCTCTATTACGATTTGTCGAAATCATTTAACTTTTGTTTTCATTAAATATTAATAAACAAATATTAAATGAGCTGGTTAAAGTGGCCAGATCAGATGGAGGGGGGAACTATTACTAAGTCTAGTGAAATAGTTAAAAACGAGCGATACATTTTTCTGTCGTACAATGATTTTTTATTCAGTATAACAATGTTCTAGCGGATTTTAAAAAATGTTGTATTCTTTGAAAGATTTAAACAATTTAAGCCTTTAACTCAATTTGTAACTTTTTTTCAATTTCAATCTCATTTTGTCACGTTATTCCCTTAACTTCACATTTAAAAAAATAAAAACCACTTTATTTCAAACAAAATTTTAATAGATTTTTTTCGTTCTTTGACCATTCTATTCAAGGATTTCAAAATATTTATGTTTGAAAAAAGCGTGCGACTGAGACTGTAAAATACTAATTGCTTAGCAATTTATATTTTTCTATGAATAAACACACACACATACGTACCGACTGGACATTAAGCGTGACGGACGCGAAAAATTCCATTTATGAGTTATTGTCAAATTCCTCATGGGATTTAAGACAATTGATGAAGCCCATCGTCATATTAAATAGAATAGAAATAGCCAGCCACTTCATACCACAAATATAACACTTAGAGAGAACTTACATATGAATGACAGCATCTAGGCAGTAAACTTAAATAACAATAAATTTAGCAAGTCTCTATAAGTTTAGGAGGAGAGGGATTAAAATGTACAGTAGGAAACAAAAGTTTACGGACTTTAAGGAACATTTCGAGAGAATAAAGTTAAAGTAATAAAGTTATACATTTTAGAAAGGTATTGGAAAATCTATATTAATTAAAAAAATAATATTATGAATAGCATTACCAAAGTACTTCAGGGGAAGTGGTTTCGTAACTAGTTTTTGCTCTTAATTATATTTGTTTGAGAGTTTATTTTGTTTTAATTTTTTAACTAATTCTTATTTCTTGTCAACCTTTGAGCTATACTTTTGTTAACCACTGTATTTGAGTGTCTAGCTTATAATGGTGTGCAAAGCTTTACTACTAATAATCAAGCTTTTTTTTGTGTTACGCAGGGTTTATTACATTTAAGCAAAGAATAGATACAAGAGTGAATGACTGCTAATGAAGGAATGAGTAAGTGCAGATACATACCGTATACCACCTCATACACATAATGCTAGATCCATACAAACATACATATGTATGTACATATAATTTTCTTTTTCAGCCACTGTAACTTTGAAATGAAACGATTATTAGTCATACAAAACACAATGAATGCTGTTGTATGAAATAAATTGAAGAGGGAACATTATAAACTGAAATGAAATTGCATTTTCAGTTATGAGTTTGGACTTTTACGATGAAAATTTATTGTGCGATTATAGAGACTTTATATGTACATGTGTGTCTGTGGTATTTGAAACTTATAGAACTAGAGAGAAAAAAAATAACTTTTTTCGAATTTACAGACACTTCTCAATCATTAACATAGTTATTGTCATGTCATTAATATCTGCATATGTGTGTGTTTCCATTTTGTGAATTATTATCCATTTAAAAATGTTAAGATGAATTTACATTAAATTATTTATGACACAGAAACCAAACATTTTAATTGCTCAACATTTATTAGAAGATTTATAAAGAATTTATGTCTATTTGCAACTTACACTTACACTCAAAAGAAAAAGAAGCCAATATTTTGGGTAAAGGATATTATAGACAATTTATGTGATTAGTGATGTGTTAAGCATAATAATGCATATAAGGATTTTGATGTATTTTCTCTTTTTTGAAATATTGGTTTGAGTAGATTTATGAGGTTTTTGAAGGGAAGTACTACATGAGGTTTAATCAGTTAATAACAAGAGTTTGTTACAACTATACTAAACCAAATCAATAGCTTTTATTTTCTATATATAGAAGAAATCTCTCTGACAGAACAACAGTTTCTACAGAAATTGTATCACTGGAAGAAGAACATTTTTCATAGAGTTTGTCTCTCTAGAAGAAGAAACTTTTCTTTACAAAATGTCATCTATAAGAAGACAATTTTCTATAGAAATGTCGCTCTATAAGAAGACACTTTTCTATAGAAAATGTCTCTCTGCAAGATGACACTTTTGTGTAGAAAATCTCACTCTGAAGGATGACATTTTTTTATACAAAAAGTTCTCTCTCTTTTAAAATACACTTTTCTATAGAAAATTTCTTTCAGTTAGAAGACACTTTTCTATAGAAAATGTTTCTCTGAAAGAAGACACTTTTCTAAAACAATAATTCTATAATAAGATTCTATTCTATAAAAAATGTCTCTCTAAAAGAGACACTTTTTTATAGAAAATGTCTCTCTAAAAGAAAACACTTTCTATAAAAAATGTTTCTCTGAAAGAAAACACTTTTCTAAAAAAATCTTTCTATAAGAAGATTTTATTCTATAAAAAATTACTCTCTAAAAGATACACTTTCTATAGAAAATGTCTTTCTAAAAAAAGACACTTTTCAATAAAAAAATGTCTCTCTAAAAGAATACAAATTTCTATAAAAAAGATACACTCTAAAAGAAAACACTTTTCTAAAGAAAATGTCTCTCTGCAAGAAGACACTTTTCTGTAGAATTTGTCCCTCTGTAAGACACTTTTCTATAGAAAATTTCTCTCTACTAAAAAATACTTTTCTATAGGAAATTACTCTTTGTAAGAAGACACTTTTATATAGAAAATGTTTCTATAAAAGAAGACAATTTTCTAAACGAAAATCTCTATAAAAGAATACATTTTTTTCTATAAAAACTGTCTCTGCAAAAGAAGACACTTTTCTATAAAAAATATCTCTTTAAAAGGAGACACTTTTTAAAGAATACACTTTGCTATAGAAAATGTCTATCTGTAAGATAACACTATTCCATAGAAAATAACTCTCTATATGTGATCTGAAAGAAAAAGGTCTTAGGAAGACTCAACAGAAAAGAAAATCCTTTTTGAAATGTTAAGAACTGTAACTTGTCCTGATTACTTGGTACTAGTTATGTAACTAGTTCTGCAACAAAATCCCGTTTGAATAATAACAGATTTTAACAAGAATATACTTATTTGAAAGACACATTTCTTATAGTGAATGTTAAAAACTATATCCTGTCCTGTCTACTTGGTACCAGTTACGTAACTAGTTCTGCCACAAAATACTTTCTTAATGATTAGAGATTTTAACAAGAAAATACCTATTTAATAGACACATTTCTTATAATGAAAACTATTTCTAGTCCTGTCTACTTGGTACCAGTTACGTAACTAGTTCTGCAACAAAATCCTTTCTTAATGATTACAGAGTTTAACAAACCAACTTTTTAAGTGTAACAAATGTAATGAACATTTTTTAATGCCTTTTCACTTAGAAAACTTCGCCATAAACTATTAATTTCTTAAACATAAATCTATTTAAATTTATGATTAAAAACATAAAATTAAAAATCTTTATATGACAATACTTTTAACATACAAATAAGACATTTATTTCAACACCCAAACTTACGAAGTACATATAAAAAAACTTCCTCGGAAACATATAACAAAAATTATAATAAAAAGTTTAATGTAATGAACGTGATTAAAACCCTTAAACAACAAATTTTCATATTTTCATTTACATGAAAGATTAAGTCAACTCTCGAAATCATGGTTTTGGAAGAGAAATAAAGAAAACACAGTCATAAAATTATATTGAAATACAGTTTAGAGCGTTATATCTGATTTTATAGCACCACTTAGAGATTTCGCTAAAATGATAGTTAATCCAGTTTTTTTTCTGGTGACTACCAGCAGCAGCAGTAAAGTAATAAATTTTGAGATTTCTTTTTCACATTCACATTTAAATTATTTTTCTTATTTTTTATCAATTTTTATGGCCAAAAAAAAAAACGTAGTAAATAGAATAGAAAGAAAATATTTTTATGATCCAATTTCATTACATTGAAATAATTTCTACAATAGACAACAAAAGAATATACAAGCAGCAACAGCAGCAGCTACTTTGCATTTAACCCCATTCCTCTTACACAGAAATTCTAACACTTTAACTAGCAGACAGTGATTTTACAACCATTTCCTTTGATTTTTATAGCATTTATGATGTAAGAGTTGATAAAAAAATGTAGCTAAACTTAAAAAAAATATCTAAAATGGCATAAAATATTGAAATGTTGTAAAACTATTAAATATCTAAAATACAACAAGAAAAATCCTTAGGATTTTTTCTAACATATTTTTTAGTGTTTGGTTGGTTTTATGCTAAATTATTCTAAGAGTTAGTTTTTTTGTTACGAAAAGGTTAAAGACATTTGCATATTGTTTATCAATCATAGGATATAAATTTTATGACACCAGTTGTGTGTCTAAAAAGAACAAAAGTAGCAGTTCCAATCCCCTGATAGTAACGCATATAATTTTACGAGACATTAGATACAAAAGCATGCATAATAAACTATAAAAATTATGATGATTTCATCATAATTTGGGGAAAGAGTAGAGTTTTTAAAAATTATTTAATTTAAAGAAAATTTAAGAAAGAAATTATTTCCTTTACAAAACCATTTCATGTGTAAATATTGCCTTGATAAAAGCCTGGTATATAGTCTAGCCATGTCTACAATTATTATACAGCCTGGTCTTTAGCCTATTCTAAAGTCTTGCCTATAGGTTAGTCTTCAGTCTAGTCTAAAGTCAAGTCTAAAGTCAATTCTAAAGTCAAGTCTAAAGTCAATTCTAAAGTCAAGTCTAAAGTAAAGTCTAAAGCCGAATCTGAAGTCAAGTCCAAAGTTTAGTATAAAGTCTAGTCTACAGTCTTGTCTGTCGTCTATAGCATATTCTATAGTATAATCGATAGTTTAAATGATAGGCTATAGTCTAATCTATAGTTTAGTCTATTGTCTAGTCTATAGTGTAGTCTACAGTCTAGTCTATAGTCTAGTCGATAGTCTAGTCTATAGTTTAACTAATAGTCTAGTCAATAGTCTAGTCTATGGTCTAGTCAATAGTCTAGTCTATAGTCTAGTCTATAGGCTAGTCTATAGTCTAGTCTATAGTCTAGTGTATTGTCTAATCTATAGTCTAGTCTATAGTCTAGTCTATAGTCTAGTCTATAGTCTATAGTCTAGTCTATAGTCTAGTCTATAGTCTAGTCTATAGTCTAGTCTATAGTCTAGTCTATAGTCTAGTCTATAGTCTAGTCTATAGTCTAGTCTATAGTCTAGTCTATAGTCTAGTCTATAGTCTAGTCTATAGTCTAGTCTATAGTCTAGTCTATAGTCTAGTCTATAGTCTAGTCTATAGTCTAGTCTATAGTCTAGTCTATAGTCTAGTCTATAGTCTAGTCTATAGTCTAGTCTATAGTCTAGTCTATAGTCTAGTCTATAGTCTAGTCTATAGTCCTAGTCTATAGTCTAGTCTATAGTCTAGTCTATAGTCTAGTCTATAGTCTAGTCTATAGTCTAGTCTATAGTCTAGTCTATAGTCTAGTCTATAGTCTAGTCTATAGTCTAGTCTATAGTCTAGTCTATAGTCTAGTCTATAGTCTAGTCTATAGTCTAGTCTATAGTCTAGTCTATAGTCTAGTCTATAGTCTAGTCTATAGTCTAGTCTATAGTCTAGTCTATAGTCTAGTCTATAGTCTAGTCTATAGTCTAGTCTATAGTCTAGTCTATAGTCTAGTCTATAGTCTAGTCTATAGTCTAGTCTATAGTCTAGTCTATAGTCTAGTCCTATAGTCTAGTCTATAGTCTAGTCTATAGTCTAGTCTATAGTCTAGTCTATAGTCTAGTCTATAGTCTAGTCTATAGTCTAGTCTATAGTCTAGTCTATAGTCTAGTCTATGATCTAGTCTATAGTCTAGTCTATAGTCTAGTCTATAGTCTAGTCTATAGTCTAGTCTATATATATAGTGTATAGTCTAGTCTATAGTCTAGTATATAGTCTAGTATATAGTCTAGTTTATAGTCTAGTCTATAGTCTAGTCTATAGTCTAGTCTATAGTCTAGTCTATAGTCTAGTCTATAGTCTAGTCTATAGTCTAGTCTATAGTCTAGTCTATATATATAGTGTATAGTTTAGTCTATAGTCTAGTCTATAGTCTAGTCTATGGTCTAGTCTATACTCTAGTCTATACTCTAGTCTATACTCTAGTCTATACTCTGGCCTATACTCTAGTCTATAGATTAGTCTATAGGCTAGACTCTAGCATGGGCAAACACATACCACCATGTGTGTATTTGTGTGCGTTAAGCAGCAGAGAGATGACTGCACGTTATAACAAAATGGTGGTACACTGAGAAAAGTTTTGAAATTTGTTTTCTATTGCAAATACTTTTTACGACGAGAAAAACTCATGAACTTTTGGGCATTTTAGACAAAAATGGAATAAAGGGAAAGAGTTTTTCATTTAAGAAAAGTAGTAGTATTTTTAAAAAGTAGTATTAAATAAAACTACTGAAATATCATTAAGAAAATCACGACTTTCTATTCGATTTCGAACTTTTAAGGGATATTACCGAGATATTAACTGAACTTAATTTAAAGTTCAACTAATCTATCCAAATCAATGTTTCCTTTATATTCCTTAATACGCAATAAGTCACCAAT
The DNA here is from genome assembly GCF_015586225.1 of Lucilia sericata. NCBI lineage: Eukaryota > Metazoa > Arthropoda > Insecta > Diptera > Calliphoridae > Lucilia > Lucilia sericata. The sequence goes on along the minus strand of NW_023994056.1, from coordinate 709,961 downwards.
GTGTTGATCGGTTAACCTTTTAATTGCAACAACTTTACTTTTCTGTCATGTCCCCTAAGGTCATTTAAGGGTCCATGGCAAGTTTCATAATGCCTTTTCAAAAAAAATAAAGCTTTTCTACATATAATTTTATAACATACGACGCATTGTGCCTCACCGTCCATGTTTTCTATAAAAAAGAAATCATTTTCCCAATTTATATCAAACATTTTGCTAGGTGTAATAAAAGAGAAAAAATCATAAGCATAAAAAAATCCGCAACGTGATCTTGCTTCTACAAAAGCTGAACAGCAACTAATTTGATTTTAATCTCTGAGATCGTAACAAACAAGTGGTCATTTTAGTAAAACACAGACACACTAATACACACAAGCTTATAGTGTAGGTGTGTCAACAAAGCGTCAGCAGAATTTCTTGGCCTATGCACGCGTGCATTAGAATTTCAGTTTTGCTCGTGACTGGGCTAGAGTATAGTCTAGTCTATAATCTAGTCTATAGTCTGGTCTCTAGTGTGTCTACAATCTGGTATATAGTATAGTGTAAAGGCTAGTCTGTAGTCTTGTGATTACAGGCTAAAGCGTATTGTTTGTCTACAAATATTGTAATCAAATTCAAGTACAAATTTAATAAAAGTAAATGTAAGTTATTTGTTAAGATAAATTAAGTTCAAATTTACCACTTTTCTTTAAATTCCCATGAAATTTTTATAATTTCTTCTGCAATGACATAAAATTTCAACACACCGGCAATGCATCATTGTTAACTAAATCAGACATACTTTTACTTTAACTCATCCAAATAAATTTTTAACAAAATAATGAGTGAGTGATAGATACATCTAAATGTTATTGAAAATACTCTATTTACAAGCGTCATCAATCTAATATTACACAAATCCCATTTTATCTTGTACTCATAGTCCAACAACATTCAGACTGGCTGTCACTCATATAGATCACTTTTTAAATACATTATTGTTAAAGATTTTTTTTGTTGTAAAATTAAATATGAAGTGAAAAACTTATCAGAGAGAACCGAGACCCTTGTCTGCTTGATGGTGTTTGTTTTTTTTTTTTTTTTGAGGTTGTTGGTGGTATTTGATGATCACCACAAAAGTGTCATGTATGGTTTATTTTTATTTGATCATTTATACTTGTCTTTAGATTTCTGTTGATGTTGTTATTGTTGTTCTTATTTAGTATAATTTCATTGAAACTTTTTTGGGGTTTTATTTGTTTTGTAAATAGACAGACAAAAATGTGTAATATGCCTTTAAAAGATTAGGGATTTTCCTCGGTATGAAAAGAATTTTGAATAAAATATTTATTTTTTCCAATTCTGTCCAATTGTCAAAGACTGTTTGTAATTTGTTGTGTGGGGAAATTGCCTACATTTATATTAAATATGTATAAAGTGAGTAATATAAAAAACAAAGAGGGGAGTAATAAAGGGCCTTAGGAAATAGGTGATCTTCAAAATAAAAATACTTTCCTATTATGAAGATCACAGCTGTATCATTTAAATATTGCATAAAATGGTAAAAATTTTAATTTGTGAAAAAATAGTTATATTTAGTATCATTGAACAAATATTTTAAGAATTATTGGTTACTTAACAATATTTTAATACTTAATGTTTCTTCTGTTGAAATTTTAAATTTTTCACAAAAATAAATTTCGTTTAAAAGAGGCCCCTTTTTCTAATTGTAGTCATTACTTCACTGCCCTTTTCATTAAAAAATAATGCAAATATACTTTTATAAATTTCCTCTACTTTTTCACTCTCGTTACGCTAGTTAAGACAACACATAGTTTTTTTTTTAAATTTCTTAATAAATAACAAATAAACAATAAAAAAAAGATATTCTCATACAAAATGCTATATAGACAAACACACGAACAAATATACATATTTAAACTTCAGTAAATAAAACCAAAACAAATAATAATCGACTACAGTAAAGTATTAAATTCAAATGTTGCCCTTTTTCTCTCCATTAAAAAAAGTTTTGCGTTAAAAACAACTTGAAAGAAAAAAAAAAAAATATATTGAATAATAAAGGGGGCACATTTTACAGGTTGTTAAAGATGAGTCATCAACGACATCGGTAAGCGATCGTGTTGTACCGGTGTAAGTATCTACAATTTCAAGACATTGCAGTAAACCGTATGTATGTTGGTGTGTTTAAACGAGTATCTCTTGGTTTATGTATTAAAACATGTGAATAATTATTAACAATATAAAATCAAATTATAACAGCCGCACAAAACACAAAAAGCAACGACAATCAGATGTTAACACACATCATTTTTTAACCCATAAATGGCACACATTTTTAAATTTGAATAGTCTAGTCTATGGTCTAGTCTATAGTCTAGTCTATGGTCTAGTCTATTGTCTAGTCTATAGTCTAGTCTATAGTCTATTCTATAGTCTAGTATATTCTAGTCTATAGTCTAGTCTATAGTCTAGTCTATAGTCTAGTCTATAGTCTAGTCTATAGTCTAGTCTATAGTCTAGTCTATAGTCTAGTCTATAGTCTAGTCTATAGTCTAGTCTATAGTCTAGTCTATAGTCTAGTCTATAATCTAGTCTATAGTCTAGTCTATAGTCTAGTCTATTAGTCTAGTCTATAGTCTAGTCTATAAGTCTAGTCTATAGTCTAGTCTTAGTCTATCTATATCTAGTCTATAGTCTAGTCTAATAGTCTAGTCTATAGTCTAGTCTATAGTCTAGTCTATAGTCGAGTCTATAGTCTACTAGTCCTATAGTCTAGTCTATAGTCCCTAGTCTTAATAGTCTAGTCCTATAGTCTAGTCCTATTAGTCTAGTCTATAAGTCTAGTCTAGTAGTCTAGTCTAGATCTAGTCTATAGTCTAGTCCTATAGTCTAGTCTATAGTCTAGTCTATAGTCTAGTCTATAGTCTAGTCTAGAGTCCTAGTCCTATAGTCTCAGTCCTATATCTTCGATAGTCTAGTCTATAGTCTAGTCTATAGTCTAGTCTATAGTCTAGTCTATAGTCCTAGTCTATAGTCGAGGCGATAGTCTAGTCTATAGTCGAGGTCTATAGTTGCTAGTCTATAGTCTAGTCGATAGTCTAGGCTATAGTCTAGTCTATAGTCTAGTCTATAGTCTAGTCTATAGTCTGTCTACATTGTCATAAGTCTAGTCTTATAATCCTTAGTCTATAGTCTAGTCCTATAGGTCTAGTCTATAGTCTAGCCTACAGTTTAATCTATAGTCTAGTCTATAGTTTAGTCTATAGTCTAGTCTATAGTCTAGTCTATAGTCTAGTCTATAGTCTAGTCTATAGTCTAGTCTATAGTCTAGTCTATAGTCTAGTCTATAGTCTAGTCTATAGTCTAGTATATAGTCTAGTCTATAGTCTAATCTATAGTCTAGTCTATAGTCTAGTCTGTAGTCTAGTCTATAGTCTAGTCTTTAGTCTAGTCTATAGTCTAGTCTTTAGTCTAGTCTATAGTCTAATCTGTAGTCTATTCTATAGTCCAGTCTATAATCTAGTATATAGTCTAGTCTATTTTCTATTTATAATCTATAGCCAAATATATAGTCTAACCTATTGTCCTGTCTAAATGGCCCTTCTCCATCGTTAGAGGGTTAAACACAAACGACTTGCTTATTATATTAAAACAGTAACAACAACAAAACAATAACAGTGAACCCACAAACACAAGAAGACGGTCGCTGTCGTCCGTCCGTCCGTCCAACCGGTCAGTAAATAAACGACAGTTAATGAAAATGATATTAAGATAAAATGGTTTTTGTTGTTGTATTTATATTTTGAAATAGACAACAGAACGAATAGACAACAACAATTGTTAAGATTTCAAAAATGGAAAAAAATCTAAACGTTTAAAATGTTTGTAAAGTGTGTGTTCTTTTTTTTCAAACCTTTTTTGGAACTGACACACACAGCAGACCTTATTTGGTTGCAACAACAATTAAACGATTTATGATTTAACAATTTCTTCAGATTTTCTTTACGATTTCAATATATATTTTTGGGTTTTTCTTTAATGTTTTCTTTTATTTTTTTATTAGATGATGAAAAGATAAGAAATGTTTGTAGATTTGTTTTGTTATACCTATGGGAGGTTTATATTAAAGACATGCTTGAGCATGTTTAAGAGACCTGCTTAAGCATGCTTTGATTTTTTCGTTTTTATTATTTACTATTTGAGGAAGAGGTTATCGTTTACTTTATTTTTTTATGTTATTTAATAATGACTTAAACTGAATAATAGGAATTTTGAATTTTTAAATGTAATTATCAGGCAAGTGTTAATTGCCCTTTAGCTTCAAATTGTGCTTTGTGTGTGTAAGTTTCTTATGGGAAATAAGGGTTTTTAAATATTCTTATTATTTTTGAATTGAATTAATAAAATTCGTTTAGTTTTTATTTGATTTTTAATTTGTTTTATTCAAATTGTAAATTTTATTTAAATTTTTAACGCTTGTCATAAACTATTGGTAAAATAATTTGATTTGTTTTTATTGTTTAATGAATTTATAAATTGCAATCATTTATGCAAATGAGTTGCATTTATAATACTTTGATGTTTCACACAATTTATTTAAATTATATTGAAGTTTATAAGCGTTGACACATGTCTGTCATAAAAGTTTTTTGAAAATTTATTAAAAAGTAAATTTGAAAACAGAATTTGTCTTTCATAAATAATTACCCGCATGAGATGATGGAGGTTTTGAAGGAAACTTTGATAGAAATTTTAAGATTTTTTAAAAATTGATTAAGAATTTTTTTTTTTAATTTTTTATATTAGATAGACTTTTTGTACGTTAAATTGTAAAATTTTGAAATTATACAGAAATTTAAATAGTGATAAAATTACGATTTTATTACAAATTAATGAAATGTATTAAAGATTTTATAATTATGAGTTCATGCCTTCTAAGTGTCATAATATTGTCTACAAATTGGTTAATTTTTTTTTGCATTTTTATAATGTTATAAAAATGCAGTAGGTGTAGGAATTGTGTGTTTTATTTTAATTATTCAAAAATTACTTTTTTTATTAATAAATAACTCTTTGAAAAAAATGAACAGTTAGAAGCAAAAACCGCATATTACTTCCTGTCAATACCCATCAGTTCTCAGTGAATGCCCTGAACAAATAATCGGAAGGGCATCATGATTTTTCTTTTAAAGATACAATTTGCATTACTATCTTTTTTGTTATAATTTCATTTGATTACTTTACACATTACTTCACACATTACAGGTGAAGTCAATTGTCTCCCTAGTGCCTTTAAGTAATCTATAATGTAGTGACTTTAATAATTTTCACGTTTTCCTTTTAGGAAAATTTTCTTTTCACAAGTTGCATTACAACATAATTGATTACATTTTAACACCGGATTACTTTACATATTACTTGTAATCTAGCGTAGAGTTAATTGATTCTTTGTAATCTCTAAGTAATTTAGAATATAGTTATTTTAATTTCACTTTAGTTAAACGTTTTTCTTCAAAAAATTTAATTATATTCTTAATTATCACTTTGGACTTAGTACGTTATAACTTATGATTGAAATAGGGTATATTAACTTCCTATAATAAAACTAGTTTTAATATCTATTACATACCTAATCCTTTTACCCAGCAGGGAATTGTGTATACTTAGCAAAACTATATTTTGGGGACCAGAACTGCAGGGTTGTTCTAAATATTGATGTAGGTTATGTGGTTTTGATAATTATTATAATTAAATTTACCCTACACACCAGAATATGACTAATAACTACTAAATCATGGTATTTTTGAGAAAAAAGTTTACAAACGAATATTTTATTTCATAATTTTTGCGTTCACACTGATATATTTCATTCTTTTGAAGGCCAACCTCGTTTCATAGCAGTTTGAGTTTCTGATTTTTTTAAAACGCAACTTTTTAAATTAGAATTTTTTGATTAGAACTTCTTTCTTTCAGTTCAGATTTTAAATTTTAAGTCCCTCAACCGCTACGTAATAATATCGGGCTGTGCTCTTATCCCTACCATCTCAGATCAACGCTGCCTTATACTGCTTTAGTAGGGTATCATTAAATCGTCTGAATTTTTCTTTATCTCATTTCTTATTATTTTTTTGCTTATTACACAAACCGCTTAAACAAATTTTTTTCTCTCGTCTCTTTTAAATGATTTATTTATATTTTTTTTTTGTTTGGTTGCAATAATTCTACTGAAACTCATTAATTCACTTTTTTTCTTTGTTTAATAATTTATTTTTTTTTGTTGCATTACAATTAAGGTATAACGGTTTAATGTGATATCATTTTTAAATAAGAATTTTTCTGAGAGAAAGTTTTCATTATGATTATGAAATTCTTGTTTATGTAAAAGTAACGGATAAATCTTTATTTTTTCAAGGACATTTAAAGGTTAAAATGATCTTTTAATATATTTGAACATATTTTTTAAAATTACAGCTGAAATAATCGGCAAACTAAAGTCTTTATTTTATTTGGCAGCAGATCCAAGTGTCAAAGAATATAAATATGCTTAAAAATTTAAAATATTGCTTTGCCCAGTCTATATTATAGTCTATAGTCATGTTTATAGTTTAGTCAATAGTATATTCTAGCCTACAGCCTAGTCTATAGTCTAGGCTATAGTTTAGTCTAAAGTCTATAGTCTAGTCTATAGGCTATAATATGGTCTAGTCTATAGTTTAGTCTACAGGCTATTCTATAGTCTAGTTTATAGTTTAGTCAATAGTATATTCTAGACTGTCTATAGTCTAATCTATAGTCTAGTCTATATTCTAGTCTATAGTCTAGGCTATAGTTTAGTCTATAGTCTTAGTCTATATTCTAGTCTATAGTCTAGTCTATAGTCTAGTCTATAGTCTAGTCTATAGTCTAGTCTATAGTCTAGTCTATAGTCTAGTTTATAGTCTAGTCTATAGTCTAGTCTATAGTCTAGTCTATAGTCTAGTCTATAGTCTAATCTATAGTCTAGTCTATAGTCTAGTCTACATTCTACATTCTAGTCAATAGTCTAGTCAATAGTTTTATCCATAGTCTAGTATATAGTCTAGTCTATAGTATAGTCTGTTGTCTAGTTTATAGTCTAGTCGGTACCCCTGGGGACCATGAGCCTCCATAAACAAAAATGTCTAAACAAATAATTTGTAGCTAATTTGTAGCTAATATTTAACTCAAACTATCTATACGAAAGTATTAATCTAGAATATTTTTTGTCAAGTTTTATTAACCTTATTAACCCATAGTTACCTATGAACCCCTGGGGGTCATAGGTCACTATGAGTTCAAATGTTTAAAATTACAAAAAGTGAGTAATTGTAATGATTTGGTTAATTTGAAACTAAATCATTAAAACATAATCGAAGTTTATGTTTATGGCTTGAAGTGAATTAGAAAATTTTGAATGAAATTTCTATAAGTTTTGATAAAAATTACTTTAAGTTTTGTTGCCATTAAACAAATATCAATCTATTCTGTGTCATAAAAACACCCTTAAAATTAAGGAAACGAAAAAAAAAACATTCCCAAAAAACACTTGAGTTACAAAACAGCCATCTTGGATACAATTTTTCACAAATCACAAGGCGAACAGCAGCATAAAAAAACCACAAAAACTTCTTACAATTCAAATAGCATAAAAACTGAAACTCCACCCCAGAAATGATGAATCATCATTGACATGAACATACAACTTCTGGCTACTGAAGCAGGTATAAAAAAATTGTATAATGAAATCAAACACTCAACTAAACTAAATAAATAACATGGCCATAGAATATGAAATACAATAGAATTTTTATAATGTTTTATGTTTGAAAAATGCTCGATAAGGTTATAAGATATGGCAACAAAAGAATAAAAGTGGAAACAGCAGCAGAAGGAAAATAATAAAAACAATTTGGGAATAAATATAAGCCACTCCCAGTACATACAGTGTCTCTCATAATTATTCGAATTTGGGTAAACTATAAAAAGAAACCAAATTTAATAATATATTTTGTGTGCAAAATAAATAAATTAATTTGTTATATTGTCTAGATAGTCCTTATGTTTGATATCACGCTTTTTAAAACTTGAAAAATTTGCATTGACTTAAATTAATTGTGCTTTTTTAAAAAAAGTCCATGAAATTGCCTCACAAAAGTATACGAATTTTTCCTGTATTTCATATTTGATCATATTAAACGCAACACAAATTTTAGAATCGAATGGTTTTTATGCGTAATATTGTTTTAAGGGGTTACTATCCACGGAAAGGGTATATTTTTGGCCTATTTGGTCCACAATTTTGGGGAATTTGTACCCTCTTTTCATGTAATATCATTAAAATGGCGATTTTTGGCCATAATTGTAAATTTGTATCCTTTTTTCCAGAGATAAAACAAAAATTTGATATTGGGACTTAAAAGACCCCTTGGGGTATCTAAAAATAATATTTTTGTTACAAGAATCTGTATTTAAACGTTCCAAGATAAATTATTCGGATCATTCTTCTGTCGCTAATTCAATATATTGGAACTTAAGTCCATTTTTATAATACTAGGATCAACTATTTTCGGGGAAAGTTTTCTGGTATATATTCTTTTAGATATCAGCTTTTATACATTTTAAGTTTTCAATGTGTTGTGGAAGTGTACAACTCCAAAACATGCCTCGAAGAAGCACCATTCAAAATAGTAAAATCATTATTTTTATATACCAATGGCCTCCATGCTGCATGGCACGATATCATTATGATCACATCAAAAATGTTGATATGTGTTTAAATATTATTTACTATGATCAAATTAAAACCAAAATTTAGAACTTACAGTGTTATTGTAACGGGCAACATAAGCGTGAAAGTTACGAGTAGTAAAAACTGAAATCTACTATATAGGATGACGTTTTGTTAAGGCATGATTTGGGGTTGTATACCGCTATAATATATTGAAAATTTAAAATACATTAGTGCCAATATGTACATGAATATACACTAGACAACTTTGTCGGAAAATATGGTCCCTAGAGGTACGAAAAGGGACTTATGATCCAGATAATTCAATTAGAAACTGAAAAACGATACCAAAAATACATCTTGGAACGATTAAGTACGGACCCTTTAACAAAAAATATTATTTTTAGATATCTTATGGGTTCTATTACATTCCAATATTAAATTTTGGTTTTATCTCTGGAAAAAGGGTGAAAACATTACAAATATAGCCAAAAATCGCCATTTTAATGATATTACATGAAAAGAGGGTACAAATCCCCCAAAATTGTGGACCAAATGGGTCAAAAATATATCCATGCGGTTGATAGTAACCCCTTAAAACAATATTAAGCATAAAACCATGCGATTCTAAAATTTGTGTATCGTATAATATGATCAAATATGAAATACAGGAAAAATTCGCATACTTTTGTGAGGCAATTTCATGGACTTTTTTTAAAAAAGCACAATTAATTTAAGTCAAGGCAAATTTTTCAAGTTTTAAAAAGCGTGATATCAAACATAAGGACTATCTAGACAATATAACAAATTAATTTATTTATTTTCTACACAAAATATATTATTAAATTTGGTTTCTTTTCATAGTTTACCTAAATTCGAATACTTATGAGAGACACTGTATAAGAAGTTGTTAAATACGAAAAGGAGGGATATAGCAAAGCAAAAGGATAAACAGAGAAAGTTGTTAAAGCAAAACTCCGCCTAAATGCTGGTAAAAAAAGTATTAGAAGGCAAAATAATATAAAAATAAAATCAAATAAAAATATATAGCAATTTGTTGTTTTACACTAACACACAAGGACTCTAAAGGAAGTAGCTAAGGATAGAAATTAAAGAAAAAAAAACTTTTTTGGGCTTCACACAAAACCACCCTTAGGCTTTTAAGGCAATCTATAACAACAACAAAAATTTGGCGCCAAAAATGTTTAAGGAAATAATATTTTATACGATTTTGTTGTATACTAATAAAAAACAAATACACACACAAGCTTAAATAGTATACTGGAACACATTTAACCATGAAAGTCTTTAGACTTTTTATAAAATATATTTCCCTTAGACAGGGATTAAATTATCTAACTGTACAATATTACAACATAGCAACAAGGTGTAATTGTATAGAGATACAAAAAAACATGTCCTAAATATTTACTACTACATAAGTAAGTTTATACTCACAATAAAGGAAATCGTATATGAAAGATACTCTCGAAAACGACCTGTAACTTTTGCACCCTTTTTTTAAAGCAAAATAATCATACGTTACGTAGTATCAACTAAAAACAATTGAGAGCCAGTAAACAAAAATACTAGGCCATTTGCAATACTCTGCTATATTTTGATAAAAAAATTTTGAGCCCAAAAAAAGATGCGAAAGAGCGATGTCAACAAAATAATAAAAACAAACCCCCTGCCTAGACATGCACAAGCAAGCAAACACACAGTAACAGTAAATACGAACAACAAACAGTTAATTTTCGAATATGTTCGTAGTACAAGAAACGAGAGACCAGAGTTTCTAAAATAAATATAATATGAGAGAGCAAGAGAGCGTATTAAAACGTGAGAGCAAATTACTTTATATTTATAGCACGTGTACGTAAAAATGATAACAACAGAGAGCTGGAGGTATAAAAGCCGTACTGGTTTGTTAATTTAAATCAGTTTCCATCTAGCAAACAAACAATCAGGTTGTGTTCCTAAGCAAAAATCTTAAAACAAATACAAAGAACTCTTGAAATTAAATTTTACGTGTTTTATAAAATAAAAAATTAAAAGAAATTTTAATTGAGTCATCATTAAGAAAGAAAAAAAATATTTAAATAAAACTTTCTCAAACTGAAAAAAAAAGAAACTAAAAGAACATTCTACAAAAACCAACAATTAAATCAAATTGTGTAATTGAAACCAACTAAAAAAACAAAAATGGCTGTAGCATTCTATATACCCGATCAAGCCACCTTATTACGTAAGGCCCGTCAACAGGAGCAACAAATTTTGGCCATGCGAGAGGCTCATTGGCGTCATGTGGCCTCGGTGGTCTATGATGCCCTAAGGCAATATTTGGAGGCCACACCTACTCTACTCAATCGCGGCAAAAACAACAGCAACAAAAAAGTGAAACCCGCTAAAAAATAATTTCCAAAAAAAAAAAAAATTTCGCTAATTTCTCCAACAAAATAAAACAGTAAGAGTTTTATCATACCATCTACAAACCATAAAGATGCCATAGTACAAATTACTTACCAATAACTAAAAATTTCATCTATCAGCACAAACAAAAGCCGTCGGGCTTTTCTCCATACATTGTCTTAAAAACTAAACCGCTTTTTTATAACTTTATTTAACAAAATTCTTTATTATTATTAATATTCTTTCTTTTGTAATTACTTTTCAAAATTTTGTATTTTTCTTCATTTTCCTTTTAATATTTTAATATTTCTATTTTTTTTAAATCTCATCAAAGCAATTGTGATAAATAGTTTTGTTTTTTCTTTTTCCTTTTTTTATGTAAAATTTTTATTTCTATATAAAAATTATTTTACTTAAAATTAAATAAATGTAATTTTTGTAAGAAAAGATTAAAACAAAAACAACTAAATTTTATAAAAGAAATTTTGTAATATAGTTTTTAAGTATTACTTTAGTTTTAAGCTCAAACAATATGCAGAAATTGTATCAATTTTTGTTATAAATTTATATAAAATAAATAAAAATGAAATTTAATTAAAAAATAAACAACTTTTTTTCATTCAAATCTTTTACAAATATCTTTCAACTTATATTGTGAAATCTTTTGCTTACCGTTGGCAAACAAATAATAAATAATGTTTTGAAAAAGGATACTAGACAAGTTCCATTAAAATTAATTTGTTTTGAAAAATTTTTATACCATATTACTTACTGAATAATTCTACTTACCGCAAGCAAATAAAATTTAAAAAATTGATTATCAATAAAGGATATTAAGCAACTTCTGTTAAATTAAATTTATGAACATTTCTTTTTTCCGTAGCCAAATGAAATTTTTAAAATTAGGTTTCTTTTATAAAAAAGGATATTTGGTAAAAGTAGCTTAGTAGATACTTTGGAATTCTCCATAACTTAAGCTAATAAAATTAAAAAAAAAATTTCAAAAAAGGATATTAGTCAAGAGGATTCGAAATTAATTTTTTTTTGAAAATAATTTGGTTTGCGTTATTCGCATTATAATTTCCTTTATTGTAAACAAATAATATTTGAAAAAATTTATGATTAAAAAAAAGGATATTAGTCAAGAGGTATTAAAAATTATTTATTTTTAAAAATCATAATAATACCTGATATGTCTTTGTATGACATTTATTGTAAGTAAATAAAATTTCAAAAATTTAAATTTTTCGAAAAAGTCACTCATAAGAAGTATATTTTCTTTTATGAATGACTCAACAATTTTGAAAAATTTTCAAGATCTAATAAATATATACATATTTATAAACAATTATTATGTATCAAACTAGTTAAATGCCATCGTGGTATTTAATATACAGTGTAATATTCTGTTAAAGAAAGGATATAAAGTTTTAAATGTTCGAAAAAAGGGATATTAGTAAATATTTGTTCAGAAAAATACTTTTATTGTTAAATTTTAGTGCTAATAAGTATATTTATGATTTTAAATTCCGTCGGCAAAAAATTTTTCAATTTTTTCACTGTTGCCTAAGTTATAATGCAATTAGTTAGTTAGTTTGTTAGTTAGATAGATAGATAGATAGATAGATAGATAGATAGATAGATAGATAGATAGATAGATAGATAGATAGATAGATAGATAGATAGATAGATAGATAGATAGTAGTAGCTAGTTAGTTAGCTAGTTAGTTAGTTAGTTAGTTAGTAGTTAGTTAGTTAGTTAGTTAGTTAGTTAGTTAGTAGTTAGTAGTTAGTTAGTTAGTTAGTTAGTTAGTTAGTTAGTTAGTTAGTTAGTTAGTAGTTAGTTAGTTAGTTAGTTAGTTAGTTAGTTAGTTAGTTAGTTAGTTAGTTAGTTAGTTAGTTAGTTAGTTAGTTAGTTAGTTAGTTAGTTAGTTAGTTAGTTAGTTAGTTAGTTAGTTAGTTAGTTAGTTAGTTAGTTAGTTAGTTAGTTAGTTAGTTAGTTAGTTAGTTAGTTAGTTAGTTAGTTAGTTAGTTAGTAGTTAGTTAGTTAGTTAGTTAGTTAGTTAGTTAGTTAGTTAGTTAGTTAGTTAGTTAGTTAGTTAGTTAGTTAGTTAGTTAGTTAGTTAGTTAGTTAGTTAGTTAGTTAGTTAGTTAGTTAGTTAGTTAGTTAGTTAGTTAGTTAGTTAGTTAGTTAGTTAGTTAGTTAGTTTAGTGTTAGTTAGTAGTTAGTAGTTAGTTAGTTAGTTAGTTAGTTAGTTAGTTAGTTAGTTAGTAGTTAGTTAGTTAGTGTTAGTAGTTCGTTAGAAGTCAGTAAGTTAGTAGTTAGTTACTTGAAGGATGTATAGTTACCTCAAATCCGAAGAAATTCACCTAGGCCTCCACCAGATCTGTTGTGCGCTACCTTACCATTGCCTCAGGTGACAATCGAAGCAACGATCTCCGATCTTACAGATTAAAACACCACTATCGTACCGAAAGTCACACAAATTTATTAAAAAAATCAAATTTTTAAATTTATAATTAAAAAAAGGACATTAACAATGATGAGCAAAAACTGACTTTTCAAGGACAATTTTTATTAGATCTTATAAAATATAAAATTGTATATGTCGTAAGAAAATCAAATTTACGATTTTGATTTGTATAACCACAACTTAATTGTAAATTTAAGTGAGAACATTTTTACCAACAAATATGTTCTTACCATGAACATTTTTTAAAATTCGTTCAAGTCCATTTTGCTGTTTTTATTTCAGCTAATAAAAACCGCTAATTTAATTACAAAAAAAGGACATTAAGTTGCCTTGCACTTTTAATTTTATTATCTTTTCCGAGCGAAAATTTTTCTTTTATAAAAAATATTTTTTCTTTGCAATTTTTTTGCAAACTTTTACGTAAGAGCGACAATCATTTAGGACATAAAACACATGGCTTTTAAAATGATGCACAATACAATCCTGTAGTTTAAAGGCAGCAACAATATTTATCATAATTTCACACGAATACAAAATAACTGCACAATATAATGTTTACGTTGCTCTTTTTTTGGAAAATGACAGGAATAAAAAATAAAGGATAATAACAAAATGTCACAACACTGATGATTGCAATTTTTTATGGTTAAAATATAAGAAAAAAGAAAATAGCTAAGTATAACTGCAAGTTGTAAGGATATACAGCTATGAGAAAAAATTAATGTAATAAATTTTGAGTGAACAATTTTTTTTAAGTTTGTTTCCTTTTTTAGTTTTTATGGCTTTTTATTGCAACAACTCAAAACAAAGCAATAACTGTAATAAAACATTAAAAAATGTATTAAAAAAAGGAAAACTCTAGCCCAAGACACACCTTTCCTTAAGAAAAAACAGTAGCAAAATGTTATGTTTGTAACAGTAGTAGTAGTTTTGCATGTGTTGTCACTTTTATCTGAATGATAGATTTTATTAGTTTTTCATTTTTTATGATTTCTTTTTTTCTGCTGCTTAAGCCAACCACCATAACCTAACAACCCATCAAAAAAATAAGAAACGTAAAATGATTTTACAATGTAACCACTTTTCTGGCTTTCGAGTTATTAATATTTGTAAAAAACCATAAAATTTTTGTTTTACTCTAATAAATCTTGGCATTGTATTTATTTTTGTAGCAAACACACTTTTATAGTTAAAAAATATTTATTCATTTCAGCTGCTAAACGTAAAATCTCTTTTCTATTAATGTAACATTTTGTCATAACATTTCAACGCCCCTTTAGTTTTTTAGTAGTTTTCTTTACGGATGTGTGTTCTAGGATATTATTTTTTTTTCTTCTTTATTATTTTAGTTTTTTTTTTTCTGTTTGCATTGATTTCCTTTCATTACTTTACTGTTTGTGATTTCCTTTTGCCATACTTTGATTTGTTTCTTTTGCTTTCTTTAAGAATGTAATAAAAAATTACGATTAATATTAACAAATTTATAGGTTTTTTTCCTTACTAGCTTGTGTTAAATTGAACAATAAGCTTTATGTTTCCTTAATGTATAAAAAAAGGATATGTGAGCACATTGGGCAGGAAGATAAGATGTGAAAAAATCTTTATTAAATATTAATTTTCACAAAATGCCACTACCTTTAATTAAAGAAAATTGTTGAATTGTTGCTTTAACTCTAGAGAAAAGTTAATTTATAAATAATTTTTTAAAAAGACAATTTTTTCCCAACTATTTATCATTCTTGTTTGGCTATAGCTTTTGTCTAGAGTCTAGCTTATAGTCTATATGGACTATAGTCTAGTCTATAGTATGGACTATAGTCTAGCCTATATTTTAGACTATAGTCTAGTCTATAGTCAGGATTATAGTCTAGTCTATAGTCTGGACTATAGTGTAGTCTATAGTCTGGACTATAATCTAGCCTATATTCTGGACTATAGTCTAGTCTAGTCTATAGTCAGGACTATAGTTTAGTCTATAGTCTATTAGATTAGAGAGAGAGCCCTAAGCACTGCGACTACAGAGTGGACTATAATCTAGTCTACAGTCTAAACTATAGTCTGGACTATAGTCTAGTCTATAGTCTGGACTATAGTTTAGTCTATAGTCTGGGCTATAGTGTGGTCTATAGTGTAGTCTTTCATAAATTCTGGACTATAATACAGTATATAGTCTAGACTATAGTCCACTATATAGTTTAGAATATAGTCTAGACTATAGTCTAGTCTATAGTCTGGGCTACGGACTAGTCTATATAGACCAGACTATATACTATAATAATCTAGTCTGGAGTATAGTCTAGTCTATAGTCTGATGTATAGACTGGATTATAGTCTAGTCTATAGTCTGGACTATAGTCTCTGGAGTATGGTCTGAACTATAGTCTTGAACTTTTTTTATTTTAAGCGACCCTATTTTGGGTGTTTTGTGCAGCATAGTCTTGTTTACAGTCTGGACTATAGTTTAGTCTATAGTCTGGGCCATAGTGTAGTCTATAGTCTTTCATAAATTCTGGACTTTGATACAGTACATAGTCTAGACTATAGTTAAATATATAGTTTAGAATATAGTATAGACTATAGAATTAATCTATGGTTTGGACTATAGTCTAGTCTATAGTCTGTTTAGTCTATAGTCCATAGTCTATATAGACCAGACTATATACTGGAATCTAGTCTGGTTTATAGACTGGACTATAGTCTAGTCTATAGACTGGACTATAGTCTAGTCTATAGTCTGGACTATAGTCTAGTCTATAGTCTTGACTATAGTCTAGTTATAGGTTGGAGTATAGTCTAATCTATAGTCTGGACTATAGTCCAGTATATACTCTAGAGTATGTTCTGAACTATAGTCTGGGCTGTAGGCTAGCCTATTATCTGGACTATAAGCTATTCTTTCACATTTGCTGAATTATATATATTCCTGGACCGTAGTCTTGTCGGCATCTTAATCACATATTCATCTACAGAATACAAATTACTTTAAAATATCCTTTAATTATTCAATTAAACTTTGAGCATAGTATTCATTCCTGAATACATAACCATTGTCTTTATGGGTTTCCTTTGCTAAAAATTTCAATTATCTTTTGTTAATGTCAAGATTTTTTCTTGGTATCTGTTTTAAGGATAAACATCTTATTGGCAAAAGGAACAAAAAATTAGGTGCTAACAAAACAATTTACATTTTTAACTTAATTTCCCTTGAAACGCGCAAAAAAAAACGAAGCAACAATTATTTTCGTTTAGCAAATATGTAGAAAAGAAAAAAAACTTGTTGCAAGACACTACAACTGCTCCTTCGAAAGTCATTGGCAAAAAAGCGTTAATAATGCGCGTGTATTTAATTAAACTTTGGCAGTTAAATCGTATTCCCATGTTGTTGGTATGAGTTGGTTGTGGGAGTTTGAGAATCAATTCGCATTGATTGCATTTTCTTTGCAGGCAAGTCAGTAGTGCATACAACAGGAACAACTTTTTCTATGACTTAAAAGTTTTACGATAAAATCAAACGAAAACATTTTTTTGGCGCAGTGTTAAACAAAACTAATTAACGTTTACTGTTATAGTGATATTATAGGGTCGAAACGAATCCTGAATACCCTTTAAATCAGCTTTAATTTCATCTCTTATTAGTGGCGCTTGAGTATATATAAAGACAATAAGGTGGACTCATCCAAGCTATTAGAAAAGAGCGTAAATCGCATACGGGTCTTTTTTAATGCAAAATAGTAAGACAAAAACTTTCATTGTATTCATGAATTTTTACATCGCATTAATTAAAATTTTCATCAAAAGTTATCTAAAGAAACAATTCTTTGTATCAGTGAAGAATGTTTCATTGACTTCCTAGAATAGTAATGGAGTCAATAGCCACTTAAATGTTCCATAGACTACTTAATCTATATTACAAACAAATTTTCAAGATTATCCTTTTGTCGTTCCATACTCCTTATTGAACCTATTTGATCTCTCAAATTCCAAAATGGCTAAAAACAAATTGTTTCTTTTCCACTAAAACATTGTTGAAATATTAACGTGACTTTATGATTGTGATTACCAGAAAAATATATAAAACTTTGTTCAAATTTTCTAAAACTTAAAAAAAGAACAGGAAAAACGCATTGATGTTTTCCAAAGAAAAAGTTCAATTCACTTTAAGTGTAAGTACTTTCTAACATCACTTCAAAACTCCACTACATTTTATTAAGCTAGAATTTTGATATTTTTTCTAACTTTTGTTTTTGCCCCTGTTCTTTTTTTTTCATTACGCCATGTTCTATAATTGACGGGGTATTTGGTTAAATGTTTTGCTAAAAGTAGAAAAGTTTTTCCAATGATTTCGTTGTTTTTTTTTTATTGCCAACAGACAGAAAACAGTTTATAAAAATGAAAAAGTTGATAATGAACATAAGTTCAACTACAATGAGTTAATGTAAGTAGTTGTTAATTGTAAAAATTGTTTGTTACTAATTACTTTAATGTTAAAAGTGACAGATTTACAAAAATCTGTTAAGAAAAATTTGCTAAATAAAAGGAAATTTGTAAGTTATTATTTATAAGGGTATAGAGGTTAATTTAAAGAAGATTTTAATAAAGAAATTTTTGTAAAAAAAATAAGTTTTAAAAGGTCCTGCCATATATCCTTTTTTTACAAAATATATATTTTTTAATTTTTTTTTAACAATATTCACCTTTAAATTACTTTTAAATAGAAATTACTTTAAGTTTATTATAAAATATTCCTCCTCTCTAATATACAACTCCCAAAACCTCATCAATCTTATGTCAAAATTTTGTAAAATATACCACCGCTGACGAATTTTCCTTACAAACCTATCGCAACATTATTTATCTTTTCATTTCTCTCAAACAAAATCTTCGACCACATGTAACATTAAAAAAAAAGAAAATGAATGAAGTAGCAAACTCCTCACCCTATTTCACTTTAACTATATGAAAAGTTACTTAGAATTTGCTTTAACTTCCTGTTGTAAATGACATGCCTGAATTCATATCCTGATTAGATATAAAATATAAAAATATATATATTCATTATACTCATTTCATTGTATAGTGAAGTCAATCGTGATGGCCCATAATTAATATGCTCTTAATCAAAACTTTGTAGGCCATTTTTATGATGATGATGACGCTGGCATGCGAGTTCGACAATAATGTTGTCAAAATTAATGAATTTGTATAAAGATTTGCGTGTTGCTTATTTTTTTTGAAGTAATAGAGCCCTTGATAGATTTTTGTATTAATATTGTTATAGATAACGACTGTTATGGGTGATATGTGAGCAGTATAACAGAGATAATTATGGATTTGTAATTATGTTTGTTTAATCAAGATGTAGATGACAAACTTTATATAGGTGGGAATCACTTTTCCCATATATTGACTATATTCCAGAATGTAGTCCAGACTATAGAAAAGAATATAGTCCAGAATTTATACTAAATACCAGACTATATCACAATCTTTACTATATTCTTCTCTTCAGATTATAGATGACACATATAAGAAGTCTAGGCTTTAGTTCAGACTATATTATTTACTATATGGTCCAGACTATAGACTAGACTACAATCCAGGCTTAGTCCAAGACTATATTCCAGACTACACAGAACGAAAAAATCGGTAGAAAAGTACCGAAATGAATACAATCCGTTGTCAAAAGTGAGCTTACCACGTTTGTTAACATTTAGACAACGCATGTGTGTAAAATTTAAATAACATGCAGTTATCAGTTTGATAACCACCGTTGTAATTTTGACAATGTATCGTTGTCATTGCAACAACGCACTGTTGTCATTTCAATTACGCTTTGTGTCACTTCCGCAATGAATCGTTGTGATTTTGACAACGCATCGTTGTCATTTCGATAAAGCAACGTTCTGTTTGATAACATAGCGCTGTCACTTTGATAACATATCTTTTTCACTACAAAAATATACTCCATATAAATAAATAACTACATATTATGAACAAATTTTAAAATTTTTTAGTTAAAAGCTACCAGTCGTAGATCGAATCCGCGTTTATGATTTGATAATGTCATATATTTTTGTTGATTTGATAACGTCGTGTATTTACTATACTTTTGTTTTTGATTTGACAACTACCCGTACATACTTTGACAACGAATGTTATTGAAAAATTATAAACACTTTGGTATCAATTTTGTACCAAGCGTGTATAACTTAAAAACGACTTTTTTCACTCTGTGTATAGAACAGGTAGGCTATAAATCACACTATGGTCCAGACTATAGCCCAGACTATAGTTTAGGCTATAGTCCAGACTATAGGATATAGTTCAGACTATAGAATTGATTATAATCCAGAATATAAGCAGACGAAGGACCAGACAATAGTCCAACTATTAGTCCAGACTATAATATAGACTATTGACCAAACAATAGTTCAGACTATATTCCAGATTGTAGTCTAGACTATAGTCCCGATTATAGTATATAATATAGACTGGACTGTAGGGCAGATTATTATAGACTTGACTATAGTAAAGAATATGGACTAGATTATATTTCAAACTATAGACTAGGCTGCAGTATAATCTTTACCATAGTCTAGTTTAGGCTATACCATAGACTAGAATGTAGACTAGACTATATTCCAGAAAGCATTTGGAGTTTTGTTTAGTTACATATTAAACATTTGCCGATTATAGATAAAATTTACTTTCAATCATAAACTTCCATTCGCTCCCACCTTCATTCAAGTCAATTTTCATGAACAAAAATTCCAATTATAATATAAAATTATATCTAAATACATTAATCTTTATACCGCTTTTAATATGATTTGTTAAACATTTATACACATATAAACTTGAACTTTATTTATTTGAAGCTATGATGAGTATTATTTGCCTGACTGTGTAAAAGTAAACTAGTTGAGACAGGGAGACAGACAAGGATTCTAATGACATATCAATAATTAATAATGTTTTTATGCGCCATGATTTTATGCTTTTAATCTAAGGAAAAACAGGAAAAACGTGCGTGTTTTCATAGAAAAGTTTCGTTTTGCTTATGAAAAGGATGTATGTATTCACTTTGACTTTGGTCTCAGTTCCTTTCTTAGCTCGTCGTGGGGTGTTATAAAATTATCATCAATCATATAATTTTTGTGTCTTTTTTTTTTTGCAGGAAAATATGGAAAATTTCTTGTTATTTTATATGAGTGAGTGATGATGAGTATTTGCTTTTCTTTTGTATTTTTTTTTTATTTTCATTATGAAAATAAATTATAATTTTTATATGGCTGTTAAATATTTTCTTTTAGTATTTTCAAATTAGTTAAAGTGACCATTATAATCAAGAAAAAAGCTTAATGTTATTATGGCATGTTGAATAATAAGTAAAAAGGATCAACAGCTTTTAAAAGTCAAAAGCGTTAAGATTCTTTCAATGATAAATGATTAACAGATGAGTAAGGCAAAATATAAGTAGCAAGTTTTAAACAGATCTTAGTTTAAAAGAATTTAAGACACTCTTAGGAGACAATCAATAATATTGTGTTTAAAATTTTAAAAATTTGTTTTTCCACTTTAGCTTTTCTAGAGTCCTTTTTTTATTTTCTAATGTAATTTTCCTGTCATTAGTTGTTTTGACTGATTTTGATTTGATTTAATTTGTTTTTTATTTTGTTAAAAGTATTTTTTCTCCCCTTAAGCTTAATTCCTGCTTAACCATTTTTTTCTTTTATATTTTTCCTTATTTTCCCAATTTTTTCTTACTTATTTAGGTTTTTTTCTTTGAGGGTAGTATGTGCCTTGTTGGCTAATCAAATAATTAGTTTAACATGAATGTGCAACAGTGGCATCCCTTGTGGCATGCTTTTGGCATAAGAATTTGATTTTGTTTAAATGCTTCAGTAAATCTTGGGTTTCCAATTTTTTGCATTTCTTTTACTTGGAGGGTTAGAGCTGTAGATTTTTTTTGGTTTGTTTTGTTTGGCCAAGGATTTCGAAGTTTTTCTGTCAGTTTTTTTTTGTTCAACAGAAAAGGTAAGAGGTCATTTTCTGTACGTGATTTTTAACATTTTTTCACTTAAGTGAGTTTCCATGGCAAGAAGTCAAAATTGAATTTGGAGAGAAGCTGAAGGTTGTTGCATAAATTGTTGTTGAAATTAGTTAATTAGCAAAACAAAACTTTATTAAATAACACTTTTTTGTAATATTGTAAAATGTTACATCAATAATTTAATTAGTTTTTAAAAAAGGATTAAAGGACAGTCTCAAACATATTATTTTTTTTTCGAATTTTACCTGAAATTTCTAAACAATAATCAAACATCACATTTAATATACGGTTGAATAGACTACAGACTAGACTATAGACTAGACTATAGACTATACTATAGACTAGACTATAGACTAGACTATAGACTAGACTATAGACTAGACTATAGACTAGACTATAGACTAGACTATAGACTAGACTATAGACTAGACTATAGACTAGACTATAGACTAGACTATAGACTAGACTATAGACTAGACTAGACTAGACTATAGACTAGACTATAGACTAGACTATAGACTAGACTATAGACTAGACTATAGACTAGACTATAGACTAGACTATAGACTAGACTATAGACTAGACTATAGAACTAGACTATAGACTAGACTATAGACAGACTATAGACTAGACTATAGACTGACTATAGACCTAGACTATAAGACTAGACTATATATGACTATAGACTAGACTATAGACTAGACTATAGACTAGACTATAGACTAGACTATAGACTAGACTATAGACTATAGACTATAGACTAGACTATAGACTAGACTATAGACTAACTATAGACTACAACACTATAGCTAGACTATAGACGAGACAGGGCCAGACTATAGCCTATACTATAGACTATAGACTAGACTATAGACTAGACTATAGCTATGCTGTAGACTAAGACGTAACTAGCTAGTACTAGACTTGACTAGACTATGACGAGACTATAGACTAGCGATAGACTAGCCTATAGACTAGACTATAGACAGACTATAGACTAGCTATATACTAGACTATAGCTAGACTATAGACTAGACTATAGACTAGACTATAGACTAGACTAGACTAGACTAGACTAGACTATAGACTAGACTATAGACTAGACTATAGACTAGACTATAGACTAGACTATAGACTAGACTATAGACTACACTATAGACTAGACTATAGACTATAGACTAGACTATAGACTAGACTATAGACTAGACTATAGACTAGACTATAGACTAGACTATAGACTAGACTATAGACTAGACTATAGACTAGACTCTAGACTAGACTATAGACTAGATTATAGACTACATTATAGACTAAACTATAAACTAGACTATATACAAGATTATATACTAGACTATAGACTATAGACTTGCTTATAGATTAGATAACCTAGACTATAGATTATATTATAGACTATTCTATAGACTGAACTATTACCTAGACTATAGACTAGACTATATACCAAACTATAGGCTAGACTATTAACCAGACTATAGGCTAGACTATAGATTAGACTATATATATACTAAATCTAAAAAAATCTCTTAAACCTTGAAAATTTTCCATACCTGCAAAATTTCTTTTAAATTCAGCATTTTGTTAAATCTTCGCAAAAAAGGATATATAACAAATTTTCTAATTTCAAATTTTACACAACTTTTTCCTTTTATTATAGCTGCTAGACATTCAACCTCAAGTCGTCATAGTGATATCAAGACAATTGCTAAAATATAATGCATTGTAATTAACATAAACATAAAATGCTTTTGTTATAAATTTTATGCTACAAATATAGCGATCAAAATACAACCATATAAAGTGACGTATTCACATAAATAAATATTCATATGACATGTTTATTAACATTTAAGACAAATGCATTTCTTCAAACTAACAACCATTTTTAATTTGTTCTTTTATTTTATTTCACTTATAAAAGTTTTGCTTTTATTACTAAGACACAACCACATTTCTACATTTCTTATTCTATATTGTAATAAAAGCAATAATAATTTCTAAGACGACGCTTTTCTTAATTTCACATCTTTGGTTTGTGAGAGTAGTTGCTTTTAACATAAAGGTTTATTTAGTTGGTTTTATGTTGCATTATATTTTATTTATTTATTGTCGTTTGAGAAAATTCCTAAAAGGATTTCGGTTTTATGTTTATTTGCTCTTTTGCGTATTGCTATGCAATTTTTGCAAATAAACTAAGAAAAAGGTGGCAAATGTGATGATGTTTTTAATAATGGTTGGATGGTGGCTGTTTGGTTTTGCTAAACAGCCTCCAAGGTTCATTAATTTTTTGACACAACGTTTGCTATATTAAATACATACATATTTTATTAGTTAGACCCAAAAAGGATATCCCACTGAGAGCCGTTTTTCATCACCAACATCATCATCAAAGTTTTTGCCATACACATACGTATGAGTGACTGTTATATAAGTTATAAATTTATTTGTTATTTAATGTTAGGAAATCATCATCAAATCAAATGTGAACGCATGTCAAACTCATCAAAAAATATAAAAAGTAACAATACATATTCATTCATATTTGTCCTTTATAACTGACATTTACTCATTTTCTGTTTCTGTGTATGTGTCTATGCCATTCATCCTGTATTTGTGTTTGTAGTTCTGGTACATTTGTATTTATTTTTATTTTTTCTCATTCATTAAAATTCTAACGTTTTTGCTCACATGAGAGCGGGTGTGTGTGTGTGAGTTTTATGCTAAAAACGGAAGTTTGTTTATTTTATAGTTTTTGCATATTTATGATTTGAGTATCCTTTTTTCACACACAGATACACAGCAGTAGGTAATGACACTTATGGCTCATTTTTTGACATTTGATCAATTTTTGCATTTATTGCGTTTTTGCCAGTAAGTTTTTGTGTGAGAGTCAGTCGTATTTATTTAGACAGTTTATGGCTCATTTTGTTGATGGCTTATTTTGACACATCAACACCTATTGTTGGTTGTTTTTGTCAGTTTGTTTATTACACATATTTTTTTCATATAATGTGACTCATATGTGTAAGCACGCACACTTGCATTTAATCTCATATGTTAATGTAATTTGCATGTGTTCGTGTACTTTTTATGAGATATTTCCGCAGACGCCTGTTAGAGTTTTTCCATTTTTACTACAAACATCCTTTTTAATGTTTCTATGTCTGTAAATACTAATGTTTGTTAATATAAAAAATAAATTTATTTTTATAGGTTTGTCGTTTGTTCGTTTGACAAGTTGCTTCTGGTATATCCAGAAATATGGAATTGAAAAATTTGTAGGCGTTAATCGTCAGACATAAATTGGAGTTTATGTGATTAAGGCGATTGTTAGTACAAGGATAAGTCATGCGATATCTGGGTGACTTTTTCTTATTTTATAAAGCTCAAACCGAAACACTTTTCCTAAAAGGAATTCCTCTCTAAAAAATACTAATTTTATAGAAAGAGTCTCTCAATAGAAATTTATTGTTATTAGAATCTTTTTCTATAGAATAGGTCTCTTGAAAGAACCTAAAAGTCTTTCGAAAGTAGACACTTTTTGGAAGAAGAAAAACAAACGTAAAAGACACTTCTTCTAAAGAAAAAGTCTCTTTAAAAGAGAACACTTTCCTGCACAAAAAAAGTTTTGAGGCAAGAATACCCTTTTTCTATGGGAAAAATGTCTTTCTAAACAGACACTTTTTCTATAGAAAAGTTCCTCTAAATCAGACACTTTTTCTATAGAAAAAGTTTTTTTAAAGCAGACACTTTTTCTATACAAAAAGTCTCTCTAAAACAGAAACTTTTTCTTTAGAAAACATCTCTATAGAAAAAGTCTCTCTAAAACAGAACCTTTTCTATAGAAAAATCTTTCTAAAACAGAACTTTTTCTATAGAAAAAGTCTCTCTAAAACAAAAACTTTTTCTATAGAAAAAGTCTCTCTAAAACAAAAACTTTTTCTATAGAAAAAGTCTCTCTAAAACAAAAACTTTTTCTATAGAAAAAGTCTCTCTAAAACAGAAACTTTTTCTATAGAAAAAATCTCTCTAAAGCCGACACTTTTTTATAGAAAAAGTCTCTCTAAAACAAACACCTTTTCTATAGAAAAAGTATCTCACTTTTTCTATAGAAAAAGTCTCTCTAAAAATGAAACTTTTTCTATGGAAAAGTCTCTATAAAGAAGACACTTTCTCTATACCAAAATACTCTCTAAATAAGAAACTTTTTCTAAAAGAAAAGGTTTTTCTAAAAGAGTACACTTTTCTACAAAGAAAGTCTTTCTGAAGGAAGACATTTTTTATAGAAAAATTCTCTATATCTAAAGAATGCACTTTATCTTTAGAAAAGAAAAGTCTCTCTAAAGAATAAGCTTTTTCTTTAGAGAGAAGACACTTACCGTATAGAAAAAGTATAAGAAAATATTAGCGAGAGAAACAATTTTTTAAATTAAAAACGAATAAAAATAATTTTTCGAAAGAAGAAAAAGTGTCTCGAAAGAAAACTGTATTTCTAATGGAAAAGTATCTCTAAGGAGGAAATATTTTTCTATGGAGAAATTTCACTTTCCTATAGAAAATGTTCTATAAATAAGACACATACAAAACTCAATTAGTCTTTAAAATATGCTTTAAATAATTGTTATTCTTTATTACAACACATCTTTAGTTTAATTTATTTACTTGTCACTAACTTTAAGTTAATCTATTAACCCTCCCTTACCCACTCCTGCTCCACAAAAACTTTATCAACAATCTTCATATTGTGTTATCCTTGTTGTTTCACTCTCAATGTAGTTATTTGTTTAAGACACAATTAGTTGGCTTTAGCTATTTGTTTTCTGATTATGAAGCGTTAAGAAAACTGTCAACATTTTCTTAAGACACACAATCTCACTTAAACATATAGAGACACAGCACAAATTTATTGAAAAAGTTTTTCTTAGCATCCTTTCACACATCCTTTTCATTTTCATTTTTATTTGTAAATTGATGCTAGACTCTTTGCCTTAACTACTACTACTTAAGTAAATACGACTTGTTAACTTCGGGTGTATAAGGCTTATCTTAGACTTTTGTCATTTGAAATGAAAAAATGCCAAGATGCTTAACTTGTAAGACATCCTGCTGTTGTTATCCTTTTAGAGATGCTTTACAACATGTTTGTAGTTTTATTTGTAGTCATCAGCATCGTCACGCACAAAAGGATTTCGAAAAATTTAACTGTGTGTTGATGAACAGAAAAAAGTACAAAAAAAATCTGTTATCCTTTTACGCCTTACGGTGTGTTAATGATTTTTTCTCTTTTTTTGTTGTATTTAGCAAACAAAATGGTTTGAATGTTTAGGTGGCACAATCTTAAATGAAAATCTTGGCTAATTACAAAAACGTAAAATAACAAAAATAAGTAAAATGGTGAAGGATAAGAGTTTTAAGAAAGAAGAGTATAACTGCCTTAAATGATTTGTAAAATATTGCTAAAGAATTAAAGAAATTTCTAGCTAAATTAAGAATTTTATTAAATGTCTTGAGCAAACTCTATCACATTGTTATATAAACAACTTCAGTTAAGTAAACAGGGTTGCTGTGTCAATAATGAAACACACATGACCATTTTAATTTTCGTCCTGAACCACTAATTGCGTGCCAAAATGTAATTTACAGGATAACATCACAATTGTTGTCTTAGTTGTGCCCAAAAGAAGCAAAACAAATAAACTCTTAAGCAAACACTTAAACAAGACAATAGCAATGATGACCATTTTTATTTTAATTGAACAGGCTGGCAGGCTCCAGCTCGAGAAAAAGGGTTAATTTAAAGCACAAGTTCTATATAAAATTTTAATCCTTTTTTAAGAGATTTTCTGCCCGAAAATAACAAAACAAAAACTTTTAGTTTTATTTGTAATTATAAACAATAAAAGTAAACTAAAAGTAGCAGGAGTACCGACAAAGGATTGATAATGATTTTTTGCTTTTGTTTAAGCATAAAATGTGTTGACATTGATAAATTATTTTGCATTTAGTATGGCGTGATTTATCGCGCATCAAATGACACATTGACACGTGTCCTGTTAAGTTAAACTTTGGCTATTTTTAATTAAATGCAAATAAAAATGACCAATTGCCACAAGCATCTAAAATTTTTTATTCTTGTCACTCTAATACTCCAAATAAGGGAGTAAATATTTAAATTTAAAATAATTAATTTTGCTTTAAATTTATTTTCCAATTTAAATGAAAATATCCTTTTTTTGTTATAAAAAAAAGAAAATTTATTTTTGTTACAAACTTTTCATTGAGACGGAAGTCAACCACTAAGAAGTTTTTCTTCGATTTTGTATTGTCTTCTGTTCTTTTTTTTATAAAGCAGTTAGTTCGTTTAATGCTTGGTTGCATTTCCAATGTTAAAATCCTTGTTTAAGTAAAGTAGACAGTAAATTAATTGTTGAGTAATTGAAATTTTATTTATATTAGTTTCCGTTTTTCTTGTTCTTTTTCCGTATTTTTCACCAAGAAAATATAATCAACCGTAAGAGACTATTGTCGGATTAAGAGACAACTTTTATTTGTATCCTGTGGTGTAAAAGATTTGTTTATTTTCTTGTTTGTTTGCAATGGCTGCAATGAAGGCGAAGGACACACGAAGATATTTTTGTTAAGTTTTTAATTTAAGTGTGAGAAGTAAAGTTTTTCCTTGTTTAAGCCTAAAAAGTAGAAGAGCTTATAACTGTGGGATGGGCTCTTGTCCTGTAGAATCTATCATTGTCTTATTCAAAAAACTTCCATTCGATAATTTTTTTTTTATAGAAAATGTACTTACGTTTGACAATTACCTTTTCTATAGAACAAGTCTCTCAAAGCAAGATAATTTATCTATCATTTACCTTCAAGAAAAAGTCTCTAGAATACAGATACCTTTCAATTCTACAGAAAAATGTGGAGACAATTTTCCTATAGAAAAAGTCTCTTTAATGGAGACACTTTTTCTACCGAAAAAAGTCTTTTTAATGGAGACACATTTTCTATAGAAAAAATCTCTTTAATGAAGCCACTTTTTCTATAGAAATAGTCTCTCTAATGGAGACACTTTTTCTATAGAAATAGTCTCTCTAATGGAGACACTTTTTCTGTAAAAATGGTCTCTATGTCTCCAGTCTCTCTAATGTAGACACTTTTTCTATAGAAATAATCTCTCTAATGGAGACACTTTTTCTACAGAAATAGTCTCTCTAATGGAGACACTTTTTCTATAGAAATAGTCTCTCTAATGGAGACACTTTTTCTGTAAAAATGGTCTCTCTAATTTTCTGTAGAAATAGTCTCTCTAATGGAGCCACTTTTTCTATAGAAATAGTCCCTCTAATGAAGCCACTTTTTCGATAGAAATAGTCTCTCTAATATAGACACTTTTTCTTTAGAAATAGTCTCTCTAATGGAGACACTTTTTCCATACAAATAGTCTCTCTAATGGAGAGAAAGAAAAAGTGTTTTTAATAGCGACTCTTTTTCTATAGATAAAGCTTCACTAATGGTGCCAATTTTTCTATAGAAAAGGTCTCTAATTATGACACTTTTTCTATAGAAAAAGTCTCTCTAATTGTGACACTTTTTCTGTAAAAAAAGTCTCTCTAATGGTGACACTATTTCTGTTGAAAAAGTATCTCTTTAGAAAAAGTCTCTCTTATGGTAACACTTTTTCTATAGAAAAAGTCTCTCTATTGACGACTATAGAAAAATTCGATTTAATGACACTTTTTCTGTGGAAAAAGTCTCTCTAATGGCGAAACTTTTTCTATGGAAAAAGTCTCTCTAATGGCGAAACTTTTTCTATGGAAAAAGTCTCTCTAATGGCGACACTTTTTCTGTAGAAAAAGTCTCTCCAATAGCGAAACTTTTTTCTATAGAAAAAGTCTCTCCAATAGCGAAACTTTTTTCTATAGAAAAAGACTCTCCAATATCGACACTTTTTCTATAGAAAAAGTCTCACTAATAGCTGCACTTTTTCTTTAGAAAATATCTCTCTAAAGACGAGAGATCCTTGAAAGAAAAAATCTTTGAAATAAAACAAATTTTTAGAAAATATTTCTCACTAAAAGAGAACACTTTTGCTATAGAAATGATTCTCATTTCTTACAGAAAACTTAAATTAATTTGTAAACTTTAAATAGTTTTATTTTCCAAAAACATTCTCCTCTTTCTATGAAAAATTATTGAATACTTTGTTTAAAATCCTTTAAGAAAATCACATTTCATTGTGGTTTTCCAAACAACAATTCATTTACCATTTTCAACACACACAATTGAATAGTCTCAAGCTTAAAGGATATTCATTGTTAAACAATATTGAATAGATATTTCAAGAAAATTTTTCTATGCAAATACTAAGTAAAATACAATTGCAAATATTTTGCAAAACGGTAATGGCCATTTTGCCAAAACTAAAGAGTTTTCAAATGAAATTGAAGGCAAAATAACAATGAAATAAAATGAAACAATTGGGAGAAGTAAGAGGCAAGTTAAAATGCATTATTTTAATGAGATTTTATGGCAGGATGCTAAAAATGGAAAACAAAAAGTAGCAAACCGACATTTTGTTTAGTTAAAAGAAATTAATGATAGCAGAGAAAATAAAAAAAGGAGTATTGTGGGTTTTTAAGCAAAATTTTAATGGTTTTCTTACAAAAAAAGAAAGAATTTTTTAGAATTTATTTAAATAAATTTGTTTAAACATAAAACTATAACATTTTATTACCTTTAGCTATCTAATTTCAGAAATAGTTTGTAGTAATAAAATTGTTAAAAAAATATTTGCTAAGGGAGTCCTTTAAATGTACTTTTGGGCAGACAAATGATCAGTTGGACACTTCTTTAACTTGATATCTTGTGTTATTATAACAGATACTAGTATTTTCTCTACTTGTTATTGTGGTGTGTTTTGCAACATGCAGCATGCAGCATGTGGTCATTAACTTGTTAAAAGTAACATACAAGTTCCCTCAGCCATAGCCTTGGCACTTAAACGAAGTCAATAGACAGAGAGTGAGGGGTTTGAGAAAAAAGGGGCAAACAAAGGTACCCTCATAGTTAGTAGTAGAAGTAAAAAGTGGCCAGCCACTTTTATGGTTTAACATTGTTGCTACTCCTTGGGTTTGGTAGCAGGAGTAAGCCTGTTCCAAAGTATGATTTGCATTTGACAAACGTGTGTATTAATGCCAATATTGTTGTTACACTGTAGGATAATGATTGTGTCTGTCTGTCTACTGACATTGTAACAGAACATGTTAAGAGGCAAATGACCGGCAATTATGTAGCATATCAAACCATTCCTTTTCATAAATGTTGCAACACATCTATGGTTATGTTGTTGACATTGTATGATGTGAGCATCAATTTTGTTGATGACTGTTGTATGCAGATACTTATTGCCTCGTTGTTTTTTTTTTTTTTTTGTACTTGTTATATTCCTGTCTATGTGTTTGTTTGTGTATGTATATTTTGAGGTTTTAACATTGTTGTTTGCAAATGTTTTAAAGCCTCAAATTTATGCAACATTGTTGTTTTCATTTCTATTTTGGTTAGGGAGGTGATTGTGTTGTAATGTATTTTTGTGTACTTGTACTTGAATTAAATTAAAATCAATTAAAATTTTCAAATGGAGTTTTGCTAAAGTACTAGGAGTATATTTGTTGTATATGGTGGTAGATGGGACGTTAAATTGTTAACAGAATATCATTTTGAAAATGGAAGTTAATAAAGAGGAGTGCTTTCAAAGCTTCTCATATATCCTTTTTTGGGAGGTTTGAAGGAAATTATAGTATTAGCTATAAAAATATCTGTAAATTAAAAATTGAGCATTACATTTTGTGTTATGAAATTTCAACTATCATAAAAAGGATATTACAAAGTTTTTGTGTATACCTAATATTTTGAAAATTTTATAATATTTTCCAAGTATTACAGCTATTCTACGTCCTGTATAATAATCATACCAGTATTTTAAACAATTAAGGCTACACTTTTTAAGGCTGAAAACATCAGTTTAAATTTCTAAGAAATCATTTCATATTAAGTCGTCACCATCAAATTTATAATTCATTGGTTTGCAACATTCAATTATTCCTGTTATTGGCAACTATTAGAGCCTGCACATAATGTGTTATAAATGAAAATCTTACCCCTTTTTTCCTTTTCAACGGATATTGACCACTTCCCCAAAAAGGATACTTAAACAGATGTGGCTTTTTACACACTAAAAAAATACTACAATGACCAATTATTAAACCATTTACTTTACGTTAAAAGGACATCAACAACAATACAATGATGTAGTTAAAAGAGAAACTATGTCTTTATAAAGTTTAATAATCTGATTGTGTATATTTTCCCTAAAACTAAACATAAATTATATGATTAAAGTATTACCAGTTTAACAAAAAAAAAACTACGTTGTTTTTTTAAGCAGAAAGGGTTGTATTTACAGATTAATCATGATTAGAGATTTATGGCATATTTTATGGGTTTATTTTTTTTGGGTAATTTTTTGCACCAGAATTTATTTAACAAAATTGAATTAACTTGTTTTTATGTTGTAATAAATACATCAAAATCAATGAAATATGTGTTCGAATTTTAGGTAATAAAACTGCATTAGAAATATTAGTTACAAGGAAAATTGTGCACAAAAGAAAAAATTTTCCTTTTTATAGAATTAGATCATTACTTAAAGGTTATTTTTGCGTTTTATTTAAATAAATTATTTGAAATTTTTGAAAATAGCCAAAAATTTAAGAAAAACTTAAATTTTTTTAAAGTTAGAAAAAAAGGATATTAGAGCAGCCTAGTCAAAATTAAAATTTTTTCGAGAACTGTTCATATTTTCTAAATCTGCGTAAAAATCAACGTCCTGTAAGATAAAACTGCAATGGAATTTTGTTTTTTAACTCATGAAAATTAAATTTTTTTTTTTGAAAAAAAAATTGTTTTATTACACTTTTTCGAACTTACACTTCCACTACTTTTACAAGTCTTTCTGATCTTTCTAAAATTAAACCCAGAAAAAAAACATTAGTGACCTAATCTTAGATAACCAAATTTTCCAAAAAATTTAGATCTTTATAAAAATCCTCCTACCGTATGGTCACTTTTTTATGTGACATTAATCCTTGTCAATAAAAAAAAATATTAGGTTAAATACTCTCCCCAAAGTCCTTAAAAAAGCAGCAAGCAACCTATAAAAAATTACAAAGTTATTGTTGTAGCTAAACTATATTACTTGAAAATAAAATTTTGATTCATCTTCAATCTATTGTTACAAAATAAAATTGTTAAGTACTTGTACAATGAGCAGAGAGTTCAATCTAAATCTCATAAAAAATTAAAGTGACGTAAGCCTAGACCAAACACTCGACACAATAAGAAAATAAAATTTAAGTAACAGTCCACCATTGTCCACCCTTAATGTAAAATAAAAAACAACAATAATAAAAAGCAATGAAACCTGTAAGTGTTATATTTGATCTAATATAATAAAAATAAGAAAATAATAAAAAAATAATATTGATTCTTGTTTGTAAAGGACCAATGGTCATCACATCATCATCAACAACTAGCAAAACCTCGCTACTGTCATCACTGATGAGGAGGGCTTGTCTTTTAGCAATTTTTCTTTTTTTAATATTAAATTGATGTTGTAGTTTTGTGTTTGTGTGTATTTTTTATTATTGTTATATAAATATTCTCTTATTGTCGTAAAAAAAAATCAAATAATATTTAACGTATGTATGTGCGGAAGCATGTCGTAAAACTAGCGAGTTGTGAATTATATCCTGTAGAATTATAATGCAGGACATTCAAAGGAATGCTTGCTACTTTCCTGTATTCAGTTCTAAGCTAAAGTAAATAAAACATAAAATAATATACGTTTGTTTAGCGTGAGAGTGTCTAGGAATATAAAAATGAGACTTAAGACAGAAGTGGTCAGTCTGTTTTTTTTAGTATGTCGATACTTAGTCATGTCCAAAAGATATTTTTATATGCATTTTAAGGAGGGTAGTGTACAAAGTTTGCTCTAAGTGAGAGCACAACTTTTGTAGAAAATTTGCTCAAACAATTTTAATAGAAAATTTGCTCTAGTTTAGAGAATAATTTCTTTACAAAATTTGCTCTAGTTGAGAGCACAATTTCTTTACAAAATTTGCTCTAGTTAAGAGCACAATTTATTTGAAAAATTTTCTCTAGTTGAGAGGGCAATTTATTTACATATTTGCTCTAGTTGAGAGATCATTTTCTATAGAAAATTTGTTCGATTAGAGAGCAGAATTTCTATAAAAAAATTTGCTCGATTAGAGAGCACAATTTCTATAGAAAATTGCTTGATTGGAGAGCATAATTTCTATAGAAAATTTGCTCGATTGGAGAGCATAATTTCTATAGAAAATTTGCTCGATTGGAGAGCATAATTTCTATAGAAAATTTTCTCTAGTTCAGAGCAAAAATTCTTTACAAAATTTGCTTGATTAAAGAGCACATTTTCTTTACAAAACTTGCTCAATTAGAGACCACAATTTCTGCTCGAATAGAGAGCATAATTTTTATAGAAAATTTACTCGATTAGAGAGCACAATTTCTATAGAAAATTTACTCGATTAGAGAGCACAATTTCTATAGAAAATTTGCTCGATTAGAGAGCACAATTTCTATAGAAAATTTGCTCGATTAGAGAGCACAATTTCTATAGAAAAAATTCGTATTGAGAGCACAATTTCTATGGAAAGTTTACTTGAATTAAGAGCACTGCTTCTGTAGAAAATTTCCTCGAAGTGAGAGCACATTATCTATAGAAAATTCGCTCGAAATGAGAGCAGAATTTGAATTCAAAATTTTATCTAATTGAGAGCACGATTTCTTTAGAAATAAAATTCTATAGAAAAATTGCTCCGCTTGAAAGCATGATTTCTTTAGAAAGTTCGCTTTATCTGCTTGACATGTTGAAATTTATTTATCTCCCAGCCCTCGTTCCTCTATATGGGTTCATAAAACTCATATTAAAATGTCTCATTTTAAGAAATAGATATGAGAAGTTATTAAGTTTTACACATTTGCTAAAAATAATAAAACATTGGAAAATTTTTATGAAGAAATTGTCATTTGATAAAAAGAAATATAATTTTATTTTATAATTCTATAGATTTTGTGACAATTTGATAAAGTAATTTAAGCTGGAAAAAAAGTTTAAGGGAAAATACCAATATCTTGGCAAAAGTTTTAAAAATATTGTCCGTTTGCTTTAAGAAAGTATTTGTTTTGATGTTTTTTATTAAAATATGTATTTCCTAGAATTTGTTATGGAAATTTAAACACATTAAATTTTAAATTAAAAAAAAATCACAAAAACTTTTTATTTTTTCCTAACAAAGGAAACGGAAGTGGTATATTTGAAAGCAACACGTTAGTATAAAAACAAGAAAAGTTTGAACATGTGTATAAGAAATTCTTTAAAAAGTTTTAGTTATTTATGCAAAAACTAAATAATATTATAATACAAAAGACTTTTAGAAGAAAAACAACAAAAAAACTTTAAAATAAATAAATATTTCATTATCCTGTTTGGCATAATTCAATTAGTTTGTCTTAAAAAGTTTAACAAGAAATTTTGCAAAGAAAACTAAAATTTCTCACATGAAGATTATAGCACATGACACGTCCTTTCAATACAAAACTTTACGATTCTTTTATTGATAAAAAAAATCAATTAAAATGCTGTTAAGTTTGTGCTATAAGTAATTAAAGGGAAAATGTAATTATCAACTGCAAATTAAATCATATTAAAACTGCTTAATAGAGAAAATGTAATTATCAAAGGATTAAGAAAAAGCAACGTTAAAAATTGAATGCAACAAATCCTTTAAAAACTAAAAAGGAGTGTGAGAAAACATAAATTTTAGTTTAATTTTTAAACATTGTAAGAAATATACTTTATTGCTATTTTTCGACCATATTTGCAAACCAATAAAACAAACCTTTTACAAATAAAAGTAAAAGCTTTTTAACAATCAATGCAATTTCATTTTGATTTGTAGCTAAATAAGCGATTTAAACACAAGATTTATGTAGTTACAAAGATTTATATGACAAACTGCGTTGGTTTAAATGTCGCGTGCAAAAAAAAAAACACCAATCGCCAAATATATTTCCTTATACAAAAATTTAGTTTAAACCCCAAATTAAC
Organism: Lucilia sericata; assembly: GCF_015586225.1. Taxonomy (NCBI): domain Eukaryota; kingdom Metazoa; phylum Arthropoda; class Insecta; order Diptera; family Calliphoridae; genus Lucilia; species Lucilia sericata. The sequence goes on along the minus strand of NW_023994056.1, from coordinate 674,052 downwards.
GGGGGAGTCATATAAACGTGAAATTTTTTTCCTCGCCAATTTTTCTACAATTTATACAATTGCGTTACATTTAAAAGCTTTTGCTACAAAATGGTTATAAATCACAGTTTGTTAACAGTATTTTTAGATGACAGGTTTACAGGGATCATAGCGAATAAACAGTTTTAGCGAGAGAGTGTGAGTTGAGCTGGTTAAATCATCCCACTTTGTATTATTTGGTTGAAAAACCTCAAAATCCGCGAAAACAGATTGTAATACTTGACAAGTTTTGGCCAACGATTGTTGTATGTGTGGGTGGGTGACCTTTTTCGATTTAGAAAAATGGGAACGGTGTTCTCTAATGGACACGAAAGTAGTGAGTGCAACGACTATATAAAACGCTTTCACATAAAATATGTTAAAATTTTCGATCCATTACAGTCTAGTCTATAGTCTGGATTATAGTCTAGTCTATAGTCTGGATTATAGTCTAGTCCGTAGTTTGGACTATAGTCTAGACTATAGTATGGACTATAGTCTAGTCTAGTCTAGACTATACTATGGACTACAGTCTAGTCTATAGTCTTTACTATAGTCTGGTCTATAGTCAAGACTATAGTCTAGTCTATAGTCAAGACTATAGTCTAGTCTATAGTCAGGACTATAGTCTAGTCTATAGTCAGGACTATAGTCTAGTCTAGAGTCTGGACCTTAGTCTGGTTTATCGTTTGGACTATAGTCTAGTCTATATTTTGGAGTCTTTAGTAAGGACTATAGTCAAGTCTACAGTCAGGACTATAGTCTAGTCTGTTCTATTGTCTAGTCTACGTTCTGAACTCTAGTCTAGTCTATATTTTGGACTCTAGTATAGTCAACAGTCTCGATTATAGTATAGTCTATAGTCCGGATTATAGTCCAGTCTATAGTCAGGACTATAGTTTAGTCTTTAGTGTGGACTATAGTTCAGTCTATAATCTGGACTATAGTCTAGCCTATAGTCTGGTCTATAGTCTAGTCTACAGTCGACTATAAACTATCTCGTCTATTGTCTGGACTAAATTCTGCACTATAGTCTAGCCTGTAGTCTGGACTATAGTTTAGTCTAAAGTCTAGACTATAGTCTAGTTTATGGTCTGGACTATAGTCTAGTTTATAGTCTGGACTATAGTCTAGTCTAGACTATAGTCTAGTCTGTAGTCTGGACTATAGTCTAGTCTATAGTCTGAACTATAGTCTAGTCTATAGTCTGGTCTGGTCTAGTCTATAGTCTGGTCTGGTCTGGTCTAGTCTATAGTCTGGTCTGGTTTTGTCTATAGTTTGGTCTATAGTCTAGTCTATATTCTTTAATATAAACTGGATGACTATAAACTATCTCGACTATAGTCTAGCCTATAATCTGGTCCATATTCTAAACTATAGTATAGGATATAGCTTGAACCATAGTCTAGTCTATAGTGTAGTCTATATTCGACAGTCTGGGCTCTTGTCTGATCTAATATTATTCTATAGCGTTGACTGTAGTCTTGTCTATAGTCCGGACGTTTGTCTAGGTTAGTATAGTATAGTCTATAGGCTTTAGTCTGATCTATTGTCTAGTCTATGGTCTTAAGGTTAGTCTACAGTTTGGATTGCAGACTAGACCTAAATCTAGTTTATGCTCTGGACAAGTGAACATTTTGGCCTTTAGTGTATAGTCTGGCCTAGTCTAAACTTTACCCTATTGTCGAGACCTATTAACCGATTATAGTCTATAAGTATAGCTTGACTATAATCTTGACTTATAGCCTAACTATAGTCTGTATTATAGTCTATAATCTGGCCAGATGACATGTCATAGCGATTATGCTTTATGTAGTTTTCTTCGCACTTGTTGTAAAATTACCTCACATATAAATTGTTCCCGATTTCATTATTTTATGCGAATAAATCTGTTTTATTACAACAGTATGTGATGGACTGCTAACATACGCGAATGAGTGGTTTAAAATAAGTGTATTATAAAACATTTTGGTTTAGTCTATTTCTATTGCAATTTTAGAGAAACGCATTTGTTTTTAGAAAACTTACATTGATGGTATTTTAATTAGTTTTATGTATACTCAACGAGTGATATATTAGGAGTTTATGCTGCAGGATCTAGAGGGAATTTAGCTGATAAATAACATTGGTTTAAAAGGTTTTGAATGAGTGGGCAGCATGTGTCAGGTTGGAAGTAATAAATTGAAAATATTTTGAAGGGAGTGAGTGAAGTTTTTATATGAAAATGTTTAAGTGATGGAGAGGATGAAACTTTAATTTTTTTTGTAATAATTTATAAATTAATTTTTTCTCTCCGTGCAACAACATAATTTCAATTTGTTTTTCCAAATCTTTTTAAGCTAAAAATTCTTTCTTTGTAAATTTTTTCATTAAAATTATAAGAAAAAAATTGTTAATAAAAATAATGTAAAAACTAGAGAATGTTTTTATGGAAACAAAAGAATGTTGCACACGGAGAAAACCAAACATTTGTATGGAACAAAAAAAATAACTTCAGAAACCTTTTTTAACACATAAAGAATCACTTTACTCTTGAAGTAAAACCCGTATAGTCACATTTATTGACGGAACAACAAACAGACGCGAAATTATAGTAAAAATTTTTTTCACTTAAGTTTTCCATTATTTTCCTTTGGCGGAGTGAGTTGTACAAATGAGTGACTTGCTATTCAAATTCAGACAGTCAGCCTGTCAACATTTTAATTAAAAAAGGATACGCTTCATGTGCAAAAATGAAATGCAAAAAAATTTCATATTGAAACGGATGTCGAACGAAATATTTTTGCAAGTAAATAATAAAAAACGCGATTTTCTTTTTCTGTTTAACCCCCCCTGCTGGAACATGAAAGGGTACAAAATAATGAACTCGTTTTGTTGTGTTACAAACAATTTCTTTTTCAATTTCGGTATTGTTTTGTTGCCCTGGAACAAGTATGAGTTCACATTTTTGTACTGACCATTACACATTTAAGGTCATTACGTGTTCTATTACCACTGCAGCTCAACACAAAATAGTCTTTTAGAGAGAACACTTGTTTATGTGTTACAAAAAAATCTTTTCTGCTTTTTTTCTAAGGCCAACACTTGGATTTTTATTTTTTTTAACAAGTTTTTTTATTTTGGGGGGAATATTTGTGTAAAAAACCATTGTTTGCATCATTTTAATTTTATTTATTGTTTGTATGCCACTCATTTCAAACAATGAAGATACAACAACAAAACACAACCACTCGTATTTCAAGGACTCTTTCGAACAACTTTATAAAAACTCCACATACTGCTCAACAATTCTCAAAATATAATGTTTATATACGAGACTACTTGGTAAATAGTCTCTGAAGGCCATTTTTTTGACCATTACCATTTAGCTTGAACACATAATAAAAGCTTTTCCCTCTTAAGCGCTCTTCCCATTTGATATGAACAAAGCCCAAATTATTCCTGTTGCCTCTCACTCTTAAGTTTAAGGACACTATTTACACATGTTCATCATATGTATATATGTGGAAGCCAACATTCAAATTAGATGAATTGCTAACTTTACTTGCCAGTCTACTAACATTACCATCAAAACACAAGCCAAAAAGGAAGCTGTACTTTCTAAAGCAGATTTTAAACTTCCTAAAAGAGGGTGGTTCATAAGTGTCGAAATATTGAAGTAAATATTACTAAAATTTCTCTTCAACACTCGTTTAAAACATTCAACATTTTTGGTATGACGCGAAAATCATTGATGCTTACAGTTTTAGTAATTTCCCGCCTGACCATTGTTTGCCTTTATTCATATCAAGAATGCAAGCTGTGGGGCTTTCGGGGGATGCTTTAGCTACGTGTCTACATTTGTAATGACTTATCGTTATATTTGCGTACATTTTACATTTACCAAATAATACATTCTCATATATACATAATAGTCCTTTTGTGCAGGTTCTCTTACTCTTCTAATCATTATAGTCATTCAAATATTTGTTGGCTGCCGTGTCAATGGTTTTTGCGGACATTTATTGTTTGAAAGCTATTATCCCTTCTCTTTGTTTTTTTCTGGAAACTTGAACATTTTAAAGTTTTCTTGCGGGAAAATCTGGGGGGCATACGACCAAGTCTAAGGGGGAGAAGGGTGAGAAAAGACAATCAAAAACAGTTGATTGTCTTTTTGGATTTTGAACGAAGGGAGAAGAGTTTAGTTCTCGAAAATGTTACAATATTAATTTTTAATCAAAATTCTGTAAATTTTGCTATTTTTTGTAAATTTTCAAAAAATTTGCTATTTTTAGAAAAATTTCAAAATATTTGCTATTTTTAGTAAATTTTCCAAAAATTTGTTATTTCTAGTAAATTTTCCAAAAATTTGCTATTTTTAGTAAATTTTCCAAAAATTACTATTTTTAGTGAATTTTCAAAAAATTTGCTATTTTTAGTGAATTTTAAAAAAAATTTAGTAAATCTTCGTTAAATTTTGCTATTTTTAGTAAATTTTCGATAAACTTGCAATATTTAATATATTTTCGAAAAATTTGCTATTTTTAGTAAATTTTTGATAAATTTGCTATTTTTAGTAAATTTTCGAAAAATTTGCTATTTTTAGTAAGTTTTCGAAAAATTTGCTATTTTTAGTAAATTTTCTGAAAAATTTTATATTTTTAGTAAATTTTCTGAAAAATTTGATATTTTTAGTAAATTTTCTGAAAAATTTGCTATTTTTAGTAAATTTTCTGAAAAATTTGCTATTTTTAGTAACATTTCTGAAAAATTTGCTATTTTTAGTAATATTTCTGAAAAATTTGCTATTTTTAGTAAATTTTCTGAAAAATTTGCTATTTTTAGTAAATTTTCTGAAAAATTTGCTATTTTTAGTAAATATTCAAAATATTTATACTTTAAGAAAATGGGCCTAGGAATGTACATTGAAAACCTGAAAACCGTAGGTGGCAATTTTTTTACATAGTTTTGCCGGTCCATGTACAAGCACTTTGCTCAAGTACTCGAGCTATCTAATCTATGACCATTGCTGCCCCGTTGCTTAACTTCCGAGATGCAAAAACATCACTTCCGTTTACAACCACGCAGATGGTAAATCTGGTATGAACAGAGTTTTCCCTGAACACAACTGAATAACCCATACGGGCGCGTAAGATCCTTATACTCCTACATTCATCCTGTATCATATACACTTAACACTAATTTTCAACGCTTAATTCCACCGTCACTCCTCTGTGGGGTATCTGTTGATTGTTGACCGAAGTAGAGATTTCACCGTACATCAGTCTTTTAACCGACATTCTGTTACCGCGAATTGGGGTTTAAACCGAAGGAACCTCAACCAACTGACCTGCCAGGATAAAGTCCTGCGAGCAACTGGCCACCCGTAGTACAGGATTATGTGGTTCACTGGTTCTACCCCATGTCAAATTATTCCAAGTAAAGGCCGAGGATACATTTGATCATCACCAGTTTATAGTCCCGGCAGACTTGAGGTACTGGTAGCACCTCTTTACCCCGGAATTGCAATACACCAAGATGAGGGTCTTTCATCGAAGAAACATGCCCTGGGGGGAGCTATCACGGAATGTGTAAAATGGTTTGACGTTAATATGCTTTGCGACAGACAAAATGCAATTAAAGCGATATCAGCCGTTATAGTTAAAACTATGAACATATCGGTCTTTAAAAGAACCACAACCGAATAGACGTTTAGTGGTAAGCTTTGCTTCACATGGGTACCATCCACTCGAAGATAATCGGAATGAATAGAACATTTTTTACAATTTTGCTGGGGCCTTAAATTTAGCTATTTGAAGATTATTGATTTTGAAAATTTCATTCCATTCTTATCCAATGAAACCCCCAAATTTTTTCCTTAAGCTTTTTTTCGACTTTGACGATTTTAAATTATTAATATATTCTTTTGACAAAAACAGGATAATTTATGATTATATTTTGCAACTGCACCAGCCAACCAACAACCAAAAAAAAAAAGATTTCATGAATTGAAATTGTCACTTGTTAGCTTGAGAAACCATAAATCATCCACCTAAAAAGGAAGAAGAGAAAAAAAAAAACAAGTTTAAAGTCAGTTGAAAACCAAAAATAAGTTTAGAAATACAAAATATAAATCTATTATTACTTATTATCCACGAACAAGAAGACTACAACATGTGTAGAAAGACGTCACATATGACTATAAGAAAACCATGAATCATTTTGTTTGTAAAGGATCCTTGCCAGGACTATGTATGGAGTGCAACAAACTGTGATTAATAGCGTTGTAACAAGCTGACAAATGCGTTATGGTTTTTTTTGTTGTTGGCTGGCAAAGTAAGGAATTTTAAATTATTAAAATTCTATTTATTTGGAAAACCATACAGGATTAACTTTTCAGGCATAAGAAATAATAATAGAATCAATGCATGAGGTATTTATATGGAATTTAAAAGTATTAGTTGGGTACTCTTGTTTGTATACATATGTAGAGTAGTTGATTTCCGTTTCCGTTTTTTAAAGAATTTTAAAGGAAATGTATAAATTTTAGAGGATAAAGTGAACTTTTTATAAAGTTTAACCAAAGTAAGAGTATTTCATAGATTTTTAAAAAGTGTCTTATTAAACATGTGCGTGTGTGTGATTGGGAGCAGCTTCCACTATTGAATCAACATATAGAGCAGTTTTGTAATGTATCAACTTTGTTTTAACCCTTCTCGCTTTAACTAGTCACTTAACATGAAATAAATCTTTTTCGCCAAAAACTAGACACACGAACTTGTTGATTTATGGCATTTTTGTTTTTGTTGCAGCAACCACAAAACTTTAAACAAACAACATATATATTTACAACGTAAATAAAGCAAATTAAAAGCTATGCATTTCATATGCAAAATTAAACTATAAACCTTTATAATCCTTTTGCATACACTAATACAGCTAAACGGAAGGATGTTACATATTCGCTTAAACGGAAACATATGCAAAACACACGTCGTTACCTTTTGATTTGTTGCAAATGTTAAAAATCTTATAAGTAAATCTCAAAATTTGCTTATCTTTTGAAAGTAATGAATTTGATTTAACTAACACACTTTGATGACTTCATTTTCATTGATTGAGAAATATGCTCTTAAATGCAATTATTTAACAATTTTCATAAATTACATTACCAGCATTAGAACATTTTTATTATGACAAGTTAAAGGAAAAAAAGCGCGTGCCATATTTCTAATTTTCTCAACACAAACATACCCTTTCTATTCCCTTTTTTATATTGAATTTCAAAACCAAAAACACCGGGTTTTCATAAAGTACCATAACAATTTCCTTAATGTGATCTACAAAATGTTTATGAAATATGATACACATTTTATATCCTTTTTTTTACAAAGATTTTCCAACCACATTTTTTACACACATGTGTCTATAAATATTCATAAGTGCTAAATGAAAAACGAAAATATTTATTGTTATTGAAAACTACATAACAAAACCCTAAAAATCAAAAATTTTCACATTAAATCCTTTTAGTTAATTTTTTTTTTATCTGACTTGATGTCACTTCATGCCTCATTAGTACCATAACCCAAAAAAAAAAAATCTACCAAAAAAAGGCTACAATTTTCTATAAAAAAATATTAAAAAACTAACAAAAAATGTTGTAATTTTTATGCCTCATAAATAAAATTTATTTCGTGGCCATTGTTTAGCACTTTTTGTGTTGACTTTCTCTTTTGTTCAATTTGGGGTTTTTGGTTTAATTTAATGTATTTATTTCAATTTAATATGAACTTGTTTAACTCATTAGGTCATATTGTTTATAGTTTCGTTGTAACCCTTAAATTTTTGCTAAAAAAAATAACAATATACATTTTTTGGAAAAAACTTAACAAGTTAATTCGTTACGCCTTTTCATTACTTTCACTTGAAATAGTTACATAGTTGACCATTAGCAACGGGCACTTCTGTGGGTCCATTATGGATTTAGCATAGAAACCAACCCTTTGCTTTAATGTTTAGTGGCTGCCATAAAGTTGTAGTTTATAGTGTGTGTTTTTTATGTCTTTAGATGGCCATTACTAGGAACTAATGAACCATGTGAAAACTATTTATGGTTTGGCTAAAAAATTTTGGCAGATTTTTGAATGATAGAATTTATAGTTCTTAGAAGTAATAGCAGAGAAGTTAAGGAAGTAAAAAAATCTTAAAAACATATTACGCATACTTAGCAAAAACGATTTAGCCACTTTCGCTTACAAATAACTACTTAAATAAGTGCTTACAAATACGCAAAAAAAGGCTCACACAGAACACGAATCTGAGCCGCAATCATACCTATTGTGCGCACCTTGTCTTGGACACTTATTACATAAAGTTCTATGAAGGTCTTATCGTCCGATATTCAGAAACTCGGTTGCCAAGACGTGTTGCAATGAGGAAGGAAATGTTACAGAGATTAATTGTCTTTTCCAAATCCTTTAGATTCGTCTGTATACGTTCGCTCAATTTTGTATAGTTGTGCCCGTAAAGCTGTTTGTCTACTCAGAGAAGGCTTTTTCGTTCTCTTCTTGTTGGGGATACTTCATAAGATCTTTGTAGTTCTTTCATTAGGATACATATAGGATACTCTCGCCCATTCTGCCCGCATTGTCTCGAACGGTTTTTCATTTGTCATTGTCTAAAAAGAGCGAGGGAATCATTCGGGTCAAATCTTATCTCTGGAACAGTATTTAAACGAATATTCTTTCTGAGGTAAGATGATAAAAAAGTATTTCAAAAATTTACTAAAAATAAAAAATTTTACGAAAGTCTATTAAAAATAGCAATTTTTATGAAAATTTACTAAAAAGATCAATTTTGATGAAAATTTACTAATAATAGCAATTTTTACGAAAATTCACTAATAACAGCAATTTTTACAAAAATTTACTATAAATAACAAATTTATCGAAAATTTACTTAAAATAGCAAATTTATCGAAAATTTACTAAAATAGCTAATTTATCGAAAATTTACTAAAAATAGCAAATTTATAAAAAATTTACTGCAATTAGCAAATTATCAAAAATTTACTAAAAATAGCTAATTTTTGGAAAATTTACTAAAAATAGCAATTTTAATGAAAATTTGCTAAAAATAGCAAATTTATCGAAAATTTATTAAAAATAGCAAATTTATCGAAAATTTATTAAAAATAGCAAATTTATCGAAAAGTTGATAAAAATAGCAAATTTATCAAAAATTTACTAAAAATAGCAAATTTATCAAAAATTTACTAAAAATAGCAAATTTATCAAAAATTTACTAAAAATAGCAAATTTATCAAAAATTTACTAAAAATAGCAAATTTATCAAAAATTTACTAAAAATAGCAAATTTATCAAAAATTTACTAAAAATAGCAAATTTATCAAAAATTTACTAAAAATAGCAAATTTATCAAAAATTTACTAAAAATAGCAAATTTATCAAAAATTTACTAAAAATAGCAAATTTATCAAAAATTTACTAAAAATAGCAAATTTATCAAAAATTTACTAAAAATAGCAAATTTATCAAAAATTTACTAAAAATAGCAAATTTATCAAAAATTTACTAAAAATAGCAAATTTATCGAAAATTTACTAAAAATAGCAAATTTATAAAAAATTTACTGCAATTAGCAAATTATCAAAAATTTACTAAAAATAGCTAATTTTTGGAAAATTTATTTAAATTTTTAGCAAATTTATCGAAAATTTATTAAAAATAGCAAATTTATCGAACATTTATTAAAAATAGCAAATTTATCGAACATTTACTAAAAATAGCAAATTTATCGAACATTTACAAAAAATAGCAAATATATCGAACATTTACTAAAAATAGCAAATTTATCGAAAATTTACTAAAAATAGCAAATGTATCGAAAATTTACTAAAAATAGCAAATTTATGGAAAATTTACTAAAAAAAGCAAATTTTTGAAAAATTTACTAAAAATGCAAATTTTGTGAGAATTTACTAAAAATAGCAAATTATTGGAAAATTTACTAAAAATAGAAAATTTTTGGAAAATTTACTAAAAATAGCAAATTTTTGAAAAATTTACTAAAAATGCAAATTTTGTGAGAATTTACTAAAAATAGCAAATTATTGGAAAATTTACTACAAATAGAAAATTTTTGGAAAATTTACTAAAAATAGCAAATTTTTGAAAAATTTACTAAAAATGCAAATTTTGTGAGAATTTACTAAAAATAGCAAATTATTGGAAAATTTACTACAAATAGAAAATTTTTGGAAAATTTACTAAAAATAGAAAATTTTTGTAAAATTTACTAAAAGTAGCAAATTTTTGAAAAATTTACAAAAAATAGGAAATTTATCAAAAATAAATAGCAAATTTTTCGAAAATTTACTTAAAATAGCAAATATTTTCTCTACCAGTAATTAATTCTTTGGAATATTTGCACATATGGTTTAATTTACTATACTAGCAATCAAAACCCAGCTATTGCTATATTTGTTTATAACAATCAAAATCATAAAATTTTATAACAAAAACCATCAAAAAGATTAAATAAGTTTAACGCATACACATATTTGAAGCTCATATAAAACAATAAAAACAAAAAAAAAAAAACAACTCCTGTACATACGCAAATGAACTGAACACACAGCAGCATTGCTTGCTAGCCGAAAGTATGCTTCAGGAAAAAGTGCATAAATGTGCGTGCTATTTGTTGAAAATGATGCGTTTTAAAATTAAAGCGATAGGAAGCGGGTGACTGTATGTGTATTTGTCAAAAAGGAAATAAACATAAGATTTTATGATCTTGCTGTTAAATATGCAAAAATCCGGCGGAATTATACCCAAACTCCTGCTTGCATATGTGTATGTAACCATAATTATAAATACATGTGTGCGTGTTTTAAAAGCTCACGCAAAATGTTTTAACTGTGGCTAACAGTGGAAAAAAGTATAAATTGTCACAATTGTAAATCTCCTGCCAGAAAAAAAGACTCATAATCATAAACTTTAACGATGCAACATGTTTTAAAATATTTAAAAACTCTGTGACGGCAAGGATGTCAAAGTAAGAATGCTGGTGATGAGGAGGACAAGTGATGTGTATGTGTGTGATACCCGTCATTTTGTAATATTATAACACACATGTCAAAAAATTTCTTTTTTAGAAATTCATAAATATATTTTTGTGCCTGTTCTGCAGTTGGCGGCCATAAAGTAATTTTAAAATATTTATTTAATCCTTTGGCTTTTTTTTTCAGTTCAGTATAATTTTCAAGGATTAAAGTAGTAAACCCAGCTGGGGTGTTTTATTAAATTTTTATTGTTACCATTACGAGTCTAAAGAAAGTTTGTTTGTTTGTAGATCTTTAAATTTGATTATGACTTGACATATAATTGTCATTTTGATGCCTCAAAACGATTACACTTGCTTAAGTAATTGTCAATATTGAATTTAAAATATTTAACTAACGTGCAAACTGAGCGGAGGGTGTTTCAGATTGTTCATTTCTATTTAGTAATCTAACCCTTTTTTATGGTTTTGCTTGTGTGTGTATGTTCAACTTGATTGACAATTTAGCGTTTCTCTCATTATGGTTTGAGTTTAAAATTAATAGAAATTTTCAAATGATTCGCATTTTGTGGCGGTAGTGGAATGATGGTGAAAAGTTATGCAGACAATATGGTAATATTGGTTATTTAGATTGGCTTACAAACTGTTTGTCACTCTTCTGTAATCCTTTAGAGCCCATTTTATTTGTACATATTGTTGTAAGTTGTAGAGTTTTGTTTGTCTGGCTGGCAGCTTAATCCTTCCCAAAGGATATAGTTAAGTTAAATAGAAACACGGAAAACAGCATAAGGATTTGAAAATCTTAGCATTTGATATTACAGAAGAGGAGAATGAGTTACTATTTAAACTAAATCCACAAATTGCTAAAATTTTCTGTTTTGTAAGAGGAGAATTTCCGGAGTTTTCTGTAAAAAACACATTTTCTTAAAGTATTTGAAGTATTTTTTCCATAACCAATTAATAATTTATCTAAAGTACCTTTATCTATCTTAAATTTTAATTGTTTTTGTTTTAATCTCTCAACTTTAAGCCGAAAAGAATCCCTAATAATTATTTTCAAGTTATTTTTTCTTGCAAGTTTATGATTAAAAATGCACAATACTGAGCAGTCAAGGAAGCGGCATAAACAAATAATCTTTTTAAAATTTTATTTTTATAGTCTTTTTTTTTAAGTAACAAAAAAACTGCCCTGCAATTATAATGTTTATCATTAGTAAGAAATAAATAAGAGAAAAAAAAAAAAATCCAAAAAAAATTATTTTAATATTTGAACAGTTTCTTCTCAATCTACATTGCAACAAACCAAATAATAATTATTAACAGTCTTTCTTTAGTCCTTCTCCACTTACGCTATTCTGCTGGCCACAATTTCAAATTAAAATTAATGAAATATTCTTTTTTTTCAAGACAAAATTCTTTAGACACCCTCATATAATTATAAGTCTAAGATTTTCATTTGTGTCTAACGCTTTACAGGCTCAAAGGACAATAAACAGGACACAGAGCGTTCAAATCTCTTTATGATGTTGGTGTAATTATTATCACCCTTGTTAGTTTCTAGTGAAAAAACCATCTACAATTTCATCAAAATTTGTTTATGCATTATTAGCATTTACTGTTGTATAGAATTTTCTGATAAAAATAGAATGAATTTTTTCATTTAAATTTTTTTCATCATTTTTTATTACCAAACTAAGAACAGACAAGTCTCAAGAGAGCTTAAAATACAGTGAAGACAATATGAAGGACTGTTAAAATAAGTAGCTTGAAGAAATCATCAAAATCTAAAGTTCAGGCTAAAATTTTATAAATTTTTACTAACAGCAATTAATGATTATTTTTGCTCATAATTTATGCGGGTGTTTTTTTTACAGCTTTTTTATTTTAAATATTTTTAATAAAAACATAAATCATTTATTTCTATCAGGGGTGGGAGTGTTAAGCAAAACATAAGGTTTTCTTGATTGTAAGTGTGTAAGCTCACTGTTTGTATAAACCTATAAATTAGTTATATTATGACATTTAAAAAGGATTTTGGCAATTGTTGCGATTAGATTTTAAAATCATATGACACGTGTTTTAACATGTAAATTAGTTTAAACACACACACACTCAATGATTTTAAAACAATTTTAGAAAACTTAAATTATGAAGGTTGGGAATAACGTTCGTTGAAGCTTTTGGCAGTTTTCTAAAGAAAGACAGTTCACTAAACTATAGTCTAGACTATAAACTAGACTATAGACTACTCTATAGACTAGACTATAGACTAGACTATAGACTAGACCATAGACTAGACTATAGACTAGACCATAGACTAGACTATAGACTAGACTAGAGACTAGACTATGGACTAGACTATAGACTAGACTATAGACTAGACTAGACTAGACTATAGACTAGACTATAGACTAGACTATAGACTATACTATAGACTAGACTATAGACTAGACTATAGACTACTCTATAGACTAGACTATAGACTACTCTATAGACTAGACTATAGACTACTCTATAGACTAGACTATAGACTACTCTATAGACTAGACTATAGACTACTCTATAGACTAGACTATGGACTAAACTATAGACTAGACTATAGACTAGACTATAGATTAGACTATAGACTAGACTATAGACTTGGCTATAGACTAGACTATAGACTAGACTATAGACTAGACTATAGACTAGACTATAGACTAGACTATAGACTAGACTATAGACTAGACTATAGACTAGACTATAGACTAGACTATAGACTAGACTAGACTATAGACTACACTAGACTATAGACTAGACTATAGACTATACTATATACTAGACTATAGACTAGACTATAGACTATACTATAGACTGGTCTATAGACTATAGACTAGACCATAGGATAGACTATAGACCAGACTATAGACTAGACTATAGACTAGACTATAGACTATACTATATACTAGACTATAGACTAGACTATAGGATAGACTATAGACTAGACTATAGACTAGAATATAGACTATAGACTGGTCTATATACTACAGACTAGACTATACAATAGACTATAGACTAGACTATAGACTAGACTATAGACTAGACTAGACTATAGACTAGACTATAGACTAGGCTATAGACTAGGCTATAGACTAGACTATAGACTAGACTATAGACTAGACTATAGACTAGACTATAGACTAGACTACAGACTAGACTATAGACTAGAATATAGACTAGACTATAGGCTAGACTATAGGCTAGACTATAGACTAGACTAGACTATAGACTAAACTATAGACTAGACTATAGACTAGACTATAGGCTAGACTATAGACTAGACTAGACTATAGACTAGACTATAGACTAGACTATAGACTAGACTATAGACTAGACTATAGGCTAGACTATAGGCTAGACTATAGACTAGACTATAGACTAGACTATAGACTGGACTATAGACTAGACTATAGACTAGACTATAGACTAGACTATAGACTGGACTATAGACTAGACTATAGACTAGACTATAGACTAGACTATAGACTGGACTATAGACTGGACTATAGACTAGACTATAGACTAGACTATAGACTAGACCATAGACTAGACTATAGACTAGACTATAGACTAGACTCTAGACTAGACTATAGACTAGACTATAGACTAGACTAGACTAGACTATAGACTAGACTATAGACTAGACTATAGACTAGACTATAGACTAGACTATAGACTAGACTATAGACTAGACTATAGACTAGACTATAGACTAGACTATAGACTAGACTATTGACTAGACTATAGACTAGACTATAGACTAGACTATAGACTAGACTATAGACTAGACTATAGACTAGACTATAGACTAGACTATAGACTAGACTATAGACTAGACTATAGACTAGACTATAGACTAGACTATAGACTAGACTATAGACTAGACTATAGACTAGACTATAGACTAGACTATAGACTAGACTATAGACTAGACTATAGACTAGACTATAGACTAGACTATAGACAGACTATAGACTAGACTATAGACTAGACTATAGACTAGACTATAGACTAGACTATAGACAGACTATAGACTAGACTATAGACTAGACTATAGACTAGACTATAGACTAGACTAATAGACTAGACTATAGACTAGACATAGACTACTATAGACTAGACTATAGACTAGACTATAGACTATACTATAGACTAGACTATAGACTAGACTATAGACTAGACTATAGACGACTAGACTATAGACTAGACTATAGACTAGACTATAGACTAGACTATAGACTAGAGACTATAGACTAGACTATAGACTAGACTATAGACTAGACTATAGACTAGACTATAGACTAGACTATAGACTAGACTATAGACTAGACTATAGACTAGACTATAGACTAGACTATAGAATAGACTATAGACTAGACTATAGACTAGACTATAGACTAGACTAGACTATATGCTAGACTATAGACTAGACTATAGACTAGACTAGACTATATGCTAGACTATAGACTAGACTAGACTATAGACTAGACTATAGACTAGACTATAGACTAGACTATAGACTAGACTATAGACTAGACTATAGACTAGACTATAGACTAGACTATAGACTAGACTATAGACTAGACTATAGACTAGACTATAGACTAGACTATAGACTAGACTATAGGCTAGACTATAGACTAGACTATAGACTAGACTATAGACTAGACTATAGACTAGACTATAGACTAGACTATAGACTAGACTATAGAATAGACTGCAGGCTAGACCGTTTCCTTTTATTTTATTCTTTTTAACAAAACATTTGTTCACATTGCCCGCAATCATGCTTAAAATAGCCACAAATTAACAAAACCTTCTTAAAACAGTTTAAGCGGCAAAATGACTTTTTAAAATTTAATAAAAAACATTTTTTAAATTGTAATAATTGTAGCAATGAATAGAAGTATAAAAATCAAGCAAATAAAATTAAATTTTGGTCACCGAAGCGTTAAATCTTTTAAAAAACTAAATTTACACTTGATTTGAAGATGTAACAGTGACACCACGATTTTGTATAAAAAATTTTAAAATAATAAAAATTAAGAGTATGGTGGTGGTTAATATTTGAGTGCAAAATAATTTCCTTGCATATGTTAAATCTATTACAAAAATTAAAGAGGGTGTTACCAGGATGAGCGGAGAAGAACAAAAAAGCTTTTAAGTGTTAATAGGCTGATAATTAAAAATAATTCTAAAAGTTTGAAGAAAAATATGAAAAAATTAACACATATGTTGAGATTTTTCTATGGGAAACACACCCATTTAAGAGAGAAATAGACAAAGTATAGAAGCGATGAACTGTCAATTGCTGGTGACAAGTTTAGATCACATTTATGGTATGACATTTAAAATGTCATACACAATGACAAGTGTATTCATGTGTACTGATTTCTTATAATGAATATTGTATATAAGTTTTAAAAACTATTAGCTTTTTGTCACATGATTAAATGACAACCAGTTTAAATGTCATCATCTTGTTATTAGACAATGAGTGACATGTTCTATTAGATAGACTGTAAAGAGAGAAAGAGAAAAACCTGTCGTTGGTTAAGTAAATATTTAATAATTTTAACAACTGTTTAAAAATCTTAAATTACCTTTGTTAAATATTTAATAAATGTTAATTGGTTATGATCTTTATTTAATAACAACTGATGATAGTTTGCCTAAGGTTAAAATCTAACACCCCTCGTCCTTATTTTTTTAAAAAAGTCCTTAAATTTAGTTTTTTTAACAACACCCTAATTGTTGTCATTATTGTTTTATTTAACTTTTTTAAATAGTGTCAATTTTCAAAAAAATTTCAACATTTTATACCTTTCGTCTCCAACCTAAAACAAACCCTTGTTACTACATCATGTATAATTAGGGATGTTATGATTTCTTTAAAAAAAAACTGTCACCCTGGTTTGAAACCCATATTTTTTTGCAAAAAAACAACATCTTTTGTTCGAAGAAAAAAAAAACTGTCACATAAATTTTATTATCAATTCTTTAATAATTATTTTATTTGCCATTTTTTCATTGTTATTTTCAACAAATAAAAACCCCAGGATTCAGGACACTCATGTGTGTGGCTTGTATTTCATATATATTGTGGCAAATGTATTTTTACTAATATTATTTATTACCTTAGTATTGTATTAGTTACGTCTATGGTTTTTTTGTCTCTTTCAATGTTTTTATCTAAACATGACATTTGTAATTGTAAACTGATACTTTAGGTGGGTCTAACTGTCTATCCTAGAAGTCCTTGTGTGTGTTTTGCTTGAATTACTTAGGCATATGACACAATTATTTGTATTTAGTGTAAATAAAAAAAGACCTTAAAAATGATTAGATTTATATCGAAAATTGTTGTTAAATATTATGGTAAATGTGTCCTTTTTATAATAGCTTATAATTTCATACATATGGTGGTATTTTTTTTTTTTTTTTTTTTTTTTTTTTTTTTTGAGGGAAAAGAGGTGTGAGAGATGTTTGACAAGTTGTTTTAAGGGCAGAAGTGAAATCTTCGGCTGAACAAAGACATTGGATAGGACCAGCATAGACTTTTTCTAAGAAATACAACTCTCTATAGCAAACTGTCTTATAGAAATCCGAAAAAATTTAAATGTCCAACTAAGCCATTAATTTGTACAAATCTAAAATAAACTTACTATTACAAAAAATTAATGTAAATAAAAGTAAACAGAAAGAAAAAAAAAATAATTTTATTATAAATTGAACATTAGCACACCACGAACACAACAAAATGCAATTAAGTTTATGCTTTTTATAGCTACAATTTAATTGTCATGCTGCTGCTGCTGACTGTCAAAAACTATCTAACTGAAGACATAATAGAAGTCATCGTTAGAGTGTGCTCAGCTCATCATGATGTGTTACAACAGACATTATATTAAACCCTTTATTTTAACTCCCTGTCCCACACTTAGAGGGATGTGTAGTCGCATAAATAAACTGTGAAGCTTCGTTATCTCTTAGACTGTGTACAGGAGCCAGTAAATAAACTAAAAATATAATGTTCTTTTTAGCCAAACAGAAAAAACATTATGTGTAGATACAAATATATTTTGCAATATTTTAAGACCTGTGTGTATGTTTGGCTAGGAGCTGCACCGATGTAAAACCATAATAAAAAGAATAGAGAAACGTACATATATAGAATGGAACCATAAAACCACAAGAAACGTAAATAAATAGTTGTAAAAGTGGTGTAATACTAAAGCAGAGAAGTTCCTACAAAAAGAGCTGAATACAGTGGTTAGGACGGAACAAACTAAACTAGAACTTAATTAGAGCTGAACTAAAACTGAACTAGAACTGAACTAGAACTGAACTAGATCTGAACTAGAACTGAACTAGAACTGAACTAGAACTGAATCAGAACTGAACTAGAACTGAACTAGAACTGAGCTAGAACTGAACTAGAACTGAACTAGAACTGAACTAGAACTGAACTACAACTGAACAAGAACTGAACTAGAATTGAACTAGAACTGAACTAGAACTGAACTAGAACTGAACTAGAACTGAACTAGAACTGTACTAGAACTGAACTAGAACTGAACTAGAACTGAACTAGAACTGAACTAGAACTGAACTAGAACTGAAGTAGAACTGAACTAGAACTGAACTAGAACTGAACTAGAACTGAACTAGAACTGAACTAGACCTGAACTAGAACTGAACTAGAACTGAACTAGAACTGAACTAGAACTGAACTAGAACTGAACTAGAACTGAACTAGAACTGAACTAGAACTGAACTAGAACTGAACTAGAACTGAACTAGAACTGAACTAGAACTGAACTAGAACAGAATCTAGAACAGAAACTAGAACTGAATATCGGTTTAGTTTGCTCCACTGTGCTTAAGTAGCTGCTCGTTGCCTTAGCATTTTAGTTAAAGTGACGAAAGTAGTTGCAACCTTTGCAACTCCTACTGTTTATCCTTTATACTGCCGTATCAATGTCTGTTTGTATATTTTGAATTTGTTGGTATTTTAAAACCATTATAAGCAATTGTCTTCCTATAGTTCTATTTATTTTCTTTTTCAACTATTTTTCTTTAAAAACCATGTTGTCCTTATTGTATCTCACGAGGCGATACATGTTGTAATATTTTTTTTTTTAACTTTCAACAATTCGCGTGACAAACGAGAATTTTATGGCTTCCGTTGACCTGTGCCATATCCTGGATTTCCACCAACTGAACTGAAAAAAGGAAGATGTTCTTAAATTATTTCATGTATTATTCTTTTTTTAGTTTGTTTTGCACAAAACTTAAAAAAAAATACAGCAAGAAGTGATTGCCCTTTTTGGCTATAAAATTGACTGTAAATATTTAATGTGCGCTTGCATTTATTTTTGCAGTTTTTTTTTTTACTTTTTTTCTTTAGTTCCACCAACTGCAGCACAGGACCTTTAAGTGACACCTTCTACTTCTCGTATTTATTTCATTTCGGTTAACATGCAATTGTAAAATTTGTTAGCAAACGCCACTCACCAGAGGAACCTCAAATATTCTTGTCCTCTATAGTTTTAATGTGAACTCAAATGACTTTTTCATTTCACAGCGCTGGGTTTGTTGCGTTGTTTATGATTAAGTTTGGTTTATATTTCAGCAACGGTTGGGTCATATGAATAATAAAAATTTGTCATAAATATGACAAAAGTACATTATTTTAAGAAAAAGCTTTCTTTTTTATTTGTATGCGCGCTGTGTTATTATTATAGGATAATGGCTCTAATTCTCAAAGGACAATAACATTAAGGTTGGGATTTGTGCTTTTTTCATTGGAAAGTTAATTTTAAAGGTTTAAAACAACTACTTCATAGTTTGGGATTTACTCTCTAATTAATTAAACTTATCTAAACGTTAAAATTATTTCATTCTTGTGTTATAATTTTTCTTGCACTAGACTTAAGATTAAACTTAAATAATGTTCCTCAATTAATAAAGTTTTAGTTTATTATAAAATTCTTAAGAAATTGTTTTTGTGTAAGGAACGTGTGTAAAAAATATTGCTAACTGGATGAATCTATAAAATAACTCAGTAGACTGTTTATAAATAGACTTCAATTGTGTAAAAAAACTGAAACAACGGCAAAGTTATGTGCGACTTCTTATTAAAACTCACTTTATTAAATTTACTTAATCTTACTGGAACCAAGTAAGAAGAGAACTAAACAAGAATTAACAGAACACGAATAGAACTAGAACAGCACTAGAACAGAGCTAGAACAGAACTAGAACAGAACTAGAACAGAACTAGAACAGAACTAGAACAGAACCAGAACAGAACTAGAACAGAACTAGAACAGAACTAGAACAGAACTAGAACAGAACTAGAACAGAACTAGAACAGAACTAGAACAGAACTAGAACAGAACTAGAACAGAACTAGAACAGAACTATAACAGAACTAGAACAGAACTAGAACAGAACTAGAACAGAACTAGAACAGAACTAGAACAGAACTAGAACAGAACTAGAACAGAACTAGAACAGAACTAGAACAGAACTAGAACAGAACTAGAACAGAACTAGAACAGAACTAGAACAGAACTAGAACAGAACTAGAACAGAACTAGAACAGAACTAGAACAGAACTAGAACAGAACTAGAACAGAACTAGAACAGAACTAGAACAGAACTAGAACAGAAACTAGAAAGAACTAGAAACAGAACTAGAACAGAACTAGAACAGAACTAGAACAGAACTAGAACAGAACTAGAACAGAACTAGAACAGAACTAGAACAGAACTAGAACAGAACTAGAACAGAACTAGAACAGAACTAGAACAGAACTAGAACAGAACTAGAACAGAACTAGAACAGAACTAGAACAGAACTAGAACAGAACTAGAACAGAACTAGAACAGAACTAGAACTGAACTAGAACTGAACTAGAACAGAACTAGAACTAGAACAAACTAGAACAGAACTAGAACAGAACTAGAACAGAACTAGAACAGAACTAGAACAGAACTAGAACAGAACTAGAACAGAACTAGAACAGAACTAGAACAGAACTAGAACAGAACTAGAACAAAACTAGAACAGAACTAGACAGGACTAGTCCAGAACTAGAACAGAACTAGAACATAGCTAGAACAGAACTAGAACAGAACTAGAACAGAACTAGAACAGAACTAGAACAGAACTAGAACAGAACTAGAACAGAACTAGAACAGAACTAGAACAGAACTAGAACAGAACTAGAACAGAACTAGAACAGAACTAGAACAGAACTAGAACAGAACTAGAACAGAACTAGAACAGAACTAGAACAGAACTAGAACAGAACTAGAACTAGAACAGAACTAGAACAGAACTAGAACAGAACTAGAACAAAACTAGAACAGAACCAGACAGGACTAGAACAGAACTAGAACAGAACTAGAACATAGCTAGAACAGAACTAGAACAGAACTAGAACAGAACTAGAACAGAACTAGAACAGAACTAGAACAGAACTAGAACAGAACTAGAACAGAACTAGAACAGAACTAGAACAGAACTAGAACAGAACTAGAACAGAACTAGAACAGAACTAGAACAGAACTAGAACAGAACTAGAACAGAACTAGAACAGAACTAGAACAGAACTAGAACTGAACTAGAACTGAACTAGAACTGAACTAGAACTGAACTAGAACTGAACTAGAACTGAACTAGAACTGAACTAGAACTGAACTAGAACAGAACTGGAACAGAAATAGAACAGAAATAGAACAGAACTAGAAACTAGAACAGAACTAGAACAGAACTAGAACAGAACTAGAACAGAACTAGAACAGAACTAGAACAGAACTAGAACAGAACTAGAACAGAACTAGAACAGAACTAGAACAGAACTAGAACAGAACTAGAACAGAACTAGAACAGAACTAGAACAGAACTAGAACAGAACTAGAACAGAACTAGAACAGAACTAGAACAGAACTAGAACAGAACTGATCTGAAACAACCTCAAACTTTCCCTTTATGTTAGCGTTGAAAAACTTGTTAAACAATTAAATCACACACCACAAAATAAAACACGAAACAAAAATTTTAATTGTCACCAACCACAATGAAACAATTCCCAATAAAAGTCCTTTTGCGCCACTTAAACCAATTATGACTAATTTAAGGCGGCAAAAAAAGGTTGAACATTTTTGGCGACAGTTTCAAAAAACATAATAAAATATAACAAAACTTAGCATTTATTAAGGAAGAAAAATTATACAGGAAAACGGAAGTTTATAAAAACTAAAGCAAAGGGATTTTCTTAATTTTTTTGAAAATATATATATTGTACAACATTTTACTTCAATTATATTTATTTGGTTTAAAGTTGAAATTATTATGTTGGGATTTACGTTAAACAAAATTGTAATAAATTTGAAAATTAGTAATTTGTGTATATCTTTAGCGTATTTGCAGCAGAATTGTTTTGTGGTATTGTAGGTTGCATGCATTTAAACCATTCTTTATTGGCTGCTTGTTTCGTATAGCAGGATTATTGTAAAGGATTTGAAGTCAAATGTGTATCCAAACAGTGCATTGTAATAGTTTGTTGTTTTAGTATACTGTTGGAATTTTATCATTGAACCACCAACCAATTCATTTTGGCATAAAACACAAATTTTCCCCAAAGATAAACGCGTTTAGTGCAGTAGGTTTTACTTAGAGAATTTATTGTTTTCGTTGCTAAATAAAATTTCCAAATATTTTTGCAACAAAGAAAATGTACAAAATAAATAGTTTTAATTTATGTTTCTATTTAAAGATAAAACTGTATTTGTATTTATTTGTATTACTAAATAAAAACAAGTTTAAATTACTATACTCCTATAAATATACTAAATTTAAAAGATACTAATCTGCGAGACACATAAACTTAAAGATTATTTTCAAGTTTAAAATAAACTTGTAATAATTTATTAAAATTTGTCCAAATTTTTTTTTTTCTATAAGTTTTTTTTTCTTTCTAACAATAAATATCAACTTCAAAGAAGTTTTTTCTTGGTAAAAGGAAACTTTTCATTTTTGCTTAAATCAGCGAAAAAATATGAATTTGAGGTTTATTTGTATTAAGAGTAATAAGTCCTCTCTATCACTAACATGATGACAATAGAGGTGTGTTTGTTAAAATATCAAAGTGTAAAACCAGATATCCTGCTGTGCTTTTTCTGCGTTTTTTGCTCAGCCTCGACAGGAATGCTGTTTGCAGGGCAGCTTAAGGAAATGCCTTGAGTTTGTTGGCAGGATTTAAGTATAAATACATTGTGATTTTTTTTTTGCTTTTCTATTCATTTGGCTGCTTTATATTAATGCTTATTGGTGCAAATATTATTATGATACGCTTTATTTTGTGGTTCAATGAGTCTATGTTTTCTTACATTTCTTTGTGGTATTTAAACCACCCAAGGAAACCTTTTTTCAAGATTTCTTTGACATTTTTCGATGCTGCTGTGAGCAATCAGATGAATGAAGAATGTCTGGTTTAAGGTATTAAGTAATAAGCAATCAGCTTAAATTGGCGTAAGAATATTTTTAAGAAATATTAAAATCACAAAATTCTTTAAAAGATAATGTACAAAAAATGTCTGTTAATTAGGATTTAAACAAATTATACTTCTAGTTCAACACACTTTTGCTCTAAAAAAAAAGATCAGGGTATTGATTTAAACAAAAATTTAACGCAATTTATACCGGTTAGATTTGTTTGTTTACCCAGCTATTTATTTGAATTTTTTATTAACAAACTTAATATTTTAATGTGCTAAAATTTGCGTTGTCTTTTTTTCCAAAAATCCTCTAAATAATTTTCATACCAAACAAAATAAAATTTGCTATTTCATCAAAGAAATCCTGCAAGAATTAATGTGTTGATCATTTAGTAAAATATGATTTTTAAACCTAATTTATGACATTGTCTTGTCGTTTTGAAATGAACACTTTTCTCTTTGACAATTGACGAATAAAAGTGATCCTAATAAAAATATCTTTTGCCAACAATCTTTATTATCACTGGCAGGCTCTTTAATCCTTTTTTTCCTTTTGTTTGAAGTTAGCTTGTTATCCTTTTTTATGATACATGTTTGTTGTACTTGTTGGCATTTTCTATGGTGTATAAAAAATTATTAAGATGAGTTGATATTTTATGATCCTTGATATGTTTTTTTTTGTTGAACTCACAACAATAGGCGCGACTTTGTTGTGCTTAAATACAACAAGGATCTAAAGGATTTTGTTGTTTTATAATTTTATGTTCTTGTTTTCTAAACAACATTGTTACTAATTTGCCTTGGTAGTGATTTTTTTTAATAGAAAAAATACTTTGTAGAACTGATCTTGTTTCTCAACCCTTGTCAAATTTGTGTAAAATAAACGTTTTTTTGTTGATGTTAAAAATTCTTTGAGAAAAAATACTAACAAATCTTTTGTTTAAATTTTATTGACATCTTTGTCTTCCTTTTGTTGGGAGTACAATAGAGAATGATTGTCACATTTGGTATTTTATTGATCTTGTGAAAACACACTGAGAGAAATATCGAATTTCTTCTTTACGCACATAACTCAAATAACTTTAATAAATTTAACTTTAATACATATTCATGTTAGTTTTATTTTTCTCTTCTGTTTTTCTTTTGCTTCAATCAACTTTCAATAAACATTTATCATTAATATTTTTATTCGACATTAATCCTTGAATAAGGAAATATTTCATGTGTTGGAGCTTTATAACACAAACATTAAAACATTTACTCCCAATCACTCTGTCAAACAAACCATTTGTATCCTTACAACAAATAAATATTTTATTTTAGTTATTTTCTTCATTTTTAAACAACATAAAAACATGCAACTGTTTATACAACCAAAGACAATTTTGGCCATTTTTAGCCATAATACTTATAATAACAATAAAAACTTTGTTTGAACATTATTACAATCTACATTTATACATACGACTAAGAGACGTACATTATATTTAAGTAACTCCTAAAATATCTTAAGAAACTACAATGTGTGTTAAAATACAAAAATTGCCCCTTGTGACCATAAAAATATGATTCCATAGGTATACATAGTCCTTTCTCTATCTGAAATGTGTATTTATGTACAACTATTATTATAACTTCATTATTGTTTAACATCATTTACTGTGTTATATCGCCCTAGTGTTAAGTTGCTAGACAATAGACGTCGTTTGGCCATAAATGAAAAAATAATAACAATAACCATCAGAAATTTTCGAATAACAATTATTGTTATTATTGATAAATAAATAAATATTTTCTTCGTTTAAGGATTATTATCATGAGTACATTAAATGGGAATGGAAGCAATGTTTAAGTAACAGTTAAATTTACTAAAATCTAAACTAAAACTGAACTAGAACTGAACTAGAACAGAACTAGAACTGAACTAGAACTGAATTAGAACTGAACTAGAACTGAACTAGCACTGAACTAGAACTGGACTAGAACTGAACTAGAACTGAACTAGAACTGAACTAGAACTGAACTAGAACTGAACTAGAACTGAACTAGAACTGAACTAGAACTGAACTAGGACTGAACTAGGACTGAACTAGAACTGAACTAGAACTGAACTAGAACTGAACTAGAACTGAACTAGAACTGAACTAGAACTGAACTAGAACTGAACTAGAACTGAACTAGAACTGAACTAGAACTGAACTAGAACTGAACTAGAACTGAACTAGAACTGAACTAGAACTGAACTAGAACTGAACTAGAACTGAACTAGAACTGAACTAGAACTGAACTAGAACTGAACTAGAACTGAACTAGAACTGAACTAGAACTGAACTAGAACTGAACTAGAACTGAACTAGAACTGAACTAGAACTGAACTAGAATTGAACTAGAACTGAACTAGAACTGAACTAGAACTGAACTGAACTGAACTAGAACTGAACTAGAACTGAACTAGAACTAAACTAGAAATGAACTAGAACTGAACTAGAACTGAACTAGAACTGAACTAGAACTGAACTAGAACTGAACTAGAACTGAACTAGAACTGAACTAGAACTGAACTAGAACTGAAATAGAACTGAAATAGAACTGAAATAGAACTGAACTAGAACTGAACTAGAACTGAACTAGAACAGAACTAGAACAGAACTAGAACTGAACTAGAACTGAACTAGAACTGAACTAGAACTGAACTAGAACTGAACTGGAACAGAACTAGAACTGAACTAGAACTGAACTAGAACTGAACTAGAACTGAACTAGAACTGAACTAGAACTGAACTAGAACTGAACTAGAACTGAACTAGAACTGAACTAGAACTGAACTAGAACTGAACTAGAACTGAACTAGAACTGAACTAGAACTGAACTAGAACTGAACTAGAACTGAACTAGAACTGAACTAGAACTGAACTAGAACTGAACTAGAACTGAACTAGAACTGAACTAGAACTGAACGAGAACTGAACTAGAACTGAACTAGAACTGAACTAGAACTGAACTAGAACTAGAACTGAACTAGAACTGAACTAGAACTGAACTAGAACTGAACTAGAACTGAACTAGAACTAACTAGAACTGAAATAGAACTGAAATAGAACTGAACTAGAACTGAACTAGAACTGAACTAGAACTGAACTGGAATGAGTGATATAAAAAGTCATGAATAATTTATTTTTTTTTTCTCCAAATTTTACTATTTAAAAAATGAGGCTCATTATGGGAGTCTGTTTTGAAAACAGTTCAAAAGGGAAAATCATCAACTAAATTGATTAGAATCCCAAAACATATAAATTAATGGCGAGTAATTTATACACTTCATGAAAAAGACAAAAAATTTGCTACGAATTTAGACATCAGTTTCATTTTTTTTTCTTCAAAAAATTGTATGATTGTAACCAATGTTACAAAGGATTTTGAATGATGATAAGGAAACTCACAATTCATTTGTAAATGATAAAAAATATACCATCTAAAAATCAATGAATGATTTTATATTTACAGTAAAAATACGAATTTTTACGTATATTTGATAAAAATTACATGTGACTTGTTGACACATGTGAATCCCTTAAAAAAAAGATATAATAAGGAGGGTGACTTCACTATGTGGTATTTTGGCAAAACAAACATAAAATAATGAAATGATAAATTTTTGGTTGATGTCTGACCATTTTTTAAACATAAATATGGCACATGTTCAATAATAAAGATTGATGACATAAATTAATGGAGTATAAATAACCAATATTTTATACTATTTTTTATGCAAAAAACATACTCAATTGATTATTTAAAATATTCTCCCAAAAAAAAAAGGAAATCAACTGCGTAAAAAACAAATCCCTTAACCAGTATTATAAAAAATTAAAACCCAAGCTACAAAACTTCCTGCCATAAAACTTATAAGTTTATGGCTATTTTTGGACAATGGTCAAAGCTCCCAACATAAAGTACTTAAAATATTAATACAAAGTATTTTTTACTTTTTTACGCTAATCACCGCGTGAGTCTGTCAAAAGAAACTTTTTCAAATGTCCTTGTTTATTACCAGGATTTTACTTTGTTTGTCTCTATAAAAATTTCATAAATAAAAGACGAAATCTAGGGCGTTTTTATGAAGTCTTTTACTTTGTTTATGTGTTTAAAAAATTCTTTAATTTTTGAATTTTTATAGATCTTGTTCATAAATTTTGAGATTTTATAATGACATATATGTTTCAACTGTTGGCAATTGTTGTTAAACACAAAAGGATTCTTTAAATAGCGATTTTAAAGTGTTTTGAAATTCACCCCTTTTTTCGAAAGAAAAAAGTGTTAAACATTTAGAGGTGTTTTCTTTTAACACAATTTCCCTGGTGTATTGTATTGTTTTGTTTAAATTAAGTTTGTTGCAATTTTTATGGGATTTACCTTTTTGGGAAATTTTCTTTGTGTGTGAATTTTGTTTGTTTTACTTTTATGATGGGGAAAACAAAGTATTTGTGTGTGTGGAAAAAAATTAAAAGGAATTTATAACAATTTATGAATGACAGACGGCGAAATTAGCGAAATTTTTTATAAACTACACTGAAACAAATCTGCTGGCAAGACCATGACGGGGAACTGCTCCGAATATCACAGATTGTTTTGAAGCGGGCATTGGCCAGACAGAATTAAAAGAGAAATACAACTGAACTAGAACAGAACTAGAACAGAACTAGAACAGAACTAGAACAGAACTAGAACAGAACTAGAACAGAACTAGAACAGAACTAGAACAGAACTAGAACAGAACTAGAACAGAACTAGAACAGAACTAGAACAGAACTAGAACAGAACTAGAACAGAACTAGAACAGAACTAGAACAGAACTAGAACAGAACTAGAACAGAACTAGAACAGAACTAGAACAGAACTAGAACAGAACTAGAACAGAACTAGAACAGAACTAGAACAGAACTAGAACAGACTAGAACAGAACTAGAACAGAACTAGAACAGAACTAGAACAGAACTAGAACAGAACTAGAACAGAACTAGAACAGAACTAGAACAGAACAGAACCAGAACAGAACAGAACTAGAACAGAACTAGAACAGAACTAGAACAGAACTAGAACAGAACTAGAACAGAACTAGAACAGAACTAGAACAGAACTAGAACCGAACTAGAACAGAACTAGAACAGAACTAGAACAGAACTAAAAAAGAACTAGAACAGAACTAGAACTAGAACAGAACTAGAACAGAACTAGAACAGAACTAGAACAGAACTAGAACAGAACTAGAACAGAACTAGAACAGAACTAGAACAGAACTAGAACTGAACTAGAACAGAACTAGAACAGAACTAGAACAGAACTAGAACAGAACTAGAACAGAACTAGAACAGAACTAGAACAGAACTAGAACAGAACTAGAACAGAACTAGAACAGAACTAGAACAGAACTAGAACAGAACTAGAACTGAACTAGAACTGAACTAGAACTGAA
This sequence comes from Lucilia sericata, assembly GCF_015586225.1. NCBI lineage: Eukaryota > Metazoa > Arthropoda > Insecta > Diptera > Calliphoridae > Lucilia > Lucilia sericata. The sequence goes on along the minus strand of NW_023994056.1, from coordinate 644,948 downwards.
CTAGAACTGAACTAGAACTGAACTAGAACTGAACTAGAACTGAACTAGAACTGAACTAGAACTGAACTAGAACTGAACTAGAACTGAACTAGAACTGAACTAGAACTGAACTAGAACTGAACTAGAACTGAACTAGAACTGAACTAGAACTGAACTAGAACTGAACTAGAACTGAACTGGAACTAGAACTGAACTAGAACTGAACTAGAACTGAACTAGAACTAGAACTGAACTAGAACTGAACTAGAACTGAACTAGAACTGAACTAGAACTGAACTAGAACTGAACTAGAACTGAACTAGAACTGAACTAGAACTGAACTAGAACTGAACTAGAACTGAACTAGAACTGAACTAGAACTGAACTAGAACTGAACTAGAACTGAACTAGAACTGAACTAGAACTGAACTAGAACTGAACTAGAACTGAACTAGAACTGAACTAGAACTGAACTAGAACTGAACTAGAACTGAACTAGAACTGAACTAGAACTGAACTAGAACTGAACTACTGAACTACTGAACTAGAACTGAACTAGAACTGAACTAGAACTGAACTGAACTAGATACTGGAACTAGAACTGAACTAGAACTGAAACTAGAACTGACTAGAACTGACTAGAGCTATAAATGAGCCTTTAAATTGAGAAAAACTTTCTTAATATTTATTTTAATATTTATTTAGTTCTTCCAGTTAATGATTCAACAAGTTTTCCACAACATTTATTAATTTTCTACCCATTACTCATGTCGCACCATTAGTATTAACCCCTTTTTATTATGAAGTGCTGTGGGGTTTTGATTATTACAAAGAATTAATATTAAATTTTTGTGCAATATTACAACCCGTCTAAAGCTTAATTAAAACGGCTTTATTAAGATTTGTTTAGCTTTAGAAAGTAGCTTATTGTTGTCTATTGTTTGTGGTAAATAGAAAATTTCGCGTTTCAAATTAATAAAATAAAGCGCTAAACATTTGAAATCACTTTACAGCGGCGACATGAAATTCGTTACAGATTATTAATTAGAGATATTTGCGTGTCAAAGTTTTTGATGCTGTTAAATGAAAAAGTAAGTGAACCATGACTTGACAAGGCAAAGGATTTTGCGGCACCACAGGAAGCCGCTTAAAAATTGACGAAATTGTTTTCATTTGTGTAATGGAAACCCCAAAACAATGTGGAAACAATGTTGTTACATGTTTAATAAAAAAGTACAGTTGTTTTGTTTTCCTTGTAAGGAAGAGTTGGGAGGAGAGCTTGGCTGACGTTAGAAATGTCAATGACAGGTTTCAAATGTTTAAACGAAGATTGAATATTTACTCGCGCTAAAAAGTTTAAAGTGTGTGGTGCTGTTGTGGGGAGGGGTGGGGGGTATAACACAATAAAAGGGTTAGCCGTTACAATTATATTTTTTCAAATGGCTACTTTAATAAATTAAAAATTTGTGTTTTGGAAGGGGCGGTTTTAAAATGTCTGCTGTTTTCTTATTAAAATTGTGCTTTGGCCATAAAGGCTTAATTTTTTTTACTAATTCCCCGACAAATTGTTTTATTTTTTGAACAGATCAAGCGGTATCAAGAAAAATTCCTTGCGGTTTAATCCTTAGATGCTTTAACGCCTTAGTGAACACTTTTTATGCTGTAAACACATACATACTTCCTTTTAACAGTGGGTTACCTTAGAGAAAATATTTATTTAGGATTTTTGTGTGTCTTTTTTCTCTCTGACAACAAAAAAAAAAAACAAAATGTCTTTTTTTGTTATTTTTTTCATATTTTGATCCTTGTTTGTGTTATTTTTCATAAAGGATTATTAATATTTTTCTATGAAATTAGGTGAGAGAAGACAAGTGCGTTTGTTTATTTTTCTTACCATTTTAATAAAGCCCTTTTACGTAGATATTTTAGTTTATTTAACTGAGAGGATTAATAAGCTGGAAATTTATTTTTTTCGCTTAAGAAAACAATTTTTTTTCGTTTCTGGAGTTTGTTTATCTTAGACCTTTTGATTGTTTATTCTGTTTGATAAAATGAAAAGAAAAACAAAAATATTGAACAAAAAAAAAAAAAATATATATAATTCCAAGACGTTGTTTTCTTTAATTAATAGATTAAATTAAAAAATATTGACCTTTTATTTGAAAAGAGCAAGTGTTTAAGAGTTTCAGAAAAGATAACAAAATTTTTAATTAAAAATCAAATGTTTCGAGGTAAAAATTTAGCAAAATATAGAGAAAGGGCAACTTGATTTTGTTAACCTTAAAAGCGCAACTATTAAAGATCAGTTTTAGTTAGAGTTACAACGAAATGAAACATACTGTAGTTTTCTGACCTTTGACCTTTTATGTCTCCACTATCCACTTATAGACTCTTTAATATAATTAAACTAGATTCTCAATTAACCTAATTAAGGAAGACAATTTCTGAAAAAAATAAACAACATATCAAAGTAAATAATAAAATCATATATTCCAAATACATATAAATGTATGTATATGTATGACCCGCCTTAAATGACAAGTTTGATGCCATTTAAAGATCTTCGTCTAATTGATAATTTAGGTCAACTGCTAAGGAGTCTAAACAAACACCCACCCAAACCAACACCCACTAGACAATTTAAAAGTCAAATGTGGTAAAAAAAGATAGTAAAAGGGAAAGAAGACTAGGACAAAATAAAAATAAAGATAAACTATAACAACTTATTTAACACATTCTAACACACACTCGCACACACACATTACACAGATACACATGATTAAACTGATGGGTCTGCTAAACAATTCAAGTCTACTAGCAAACGCAGTAAATGATGATACCAAGTTATCCTGGCAAGTAAGTAAAGAACGCATATCATTTGACAGATGAACTCATGTTGACAGTTGTTGACACTGACACATAACATTTGTAATATTGTTTTTTTTTTCTTCGTTTCGTATCCATATACAAATATAAATGTATTAGTTTGCAGAGAGTGAGGTTAAATGTATCTGTGATGATGTTTGTTATTTGAATTTGAAACATTTGCAAAAATTGTTTTTCGTTACAGTTGAATAAACATAATTCAGACATTGAATAGAATTTTTTGGTTAAAGGGAAATTTTTTTTACAAAAAAATCCAAGAAAAATTGCGTCTATTTTTTTCTGATTTAGATAAAAAATTGTTTTTAATACGTTTGAATAGGAGAGTGTGAGGAGTGTGTGTGTGTTTTGATGATAAATGGCTTGACATGATGTCAACAAGACATTTCCGACTTAATTGTGCGGGTATGCATATGTAGTAAATGGAAAAGAGGTGACTTTGTTTTTAAGGAAACTAGTAAAATAAAACGCGTTTTTATGTAATTGAACTGACCTAGAACTGAACTAGAACTGAACTAGAACTGAACTAGAACTAGAACTGAACTAGAACTGAACTAGAACTGAACTAGAACTGAACTAGAACTGAACTAGAACTGAACTAGAACTGAACTAGAACTGAACTAGAACTGAACTAGAACTGAACTAGAACTGAACTAGAACTGAACTAGAACTGAACTAGAACTGAACTAGAACTGAACTAGAACTGAACTAGAACTAGAACTGAACTAGAACTGAACTAGAACTGAACTAGAACTGAACTAGAACTGAACTAGAACTGAACTAGAACTGAACTAGAACTGAACTAGAACTGAACTAGAACTGAACTAGAACTGAACTAGAACTGAACTAGAACTGAACTAGAACTGAACTAGAACTGAACTAGAACTGAACTAGAACTGAACTAGAACTGAACTAGAACTGAACTAGAACTGAACTAGAACTGAACTAGAACTGAACTAGAACTGAACTAGAACTGAACTAGAACTGAACTAGAACTGAACTAGAACTGAACTAGAACTGAACTAGAACTGAACTAGAACTGAACTAGAACTGAACTAGAACTGAACTAGAACTGAACTAGAACTGAACTAGAACTGAACTAGAACTGAACTAGAACTGAACTAGAACTGAACTAGAACTGAACTAGAACTGAACTAGAACTGAACTAGAACTGAACTAGAATTGAACTAGAACTGAACTAGAACTGAACTAGAACTGAAGTAGAACTGAACTAGAACTGAAATAGAAATGAATTAGAACTGAACTAAATATTCATCTTCTTGGACTCATTAATGAAACCGAAAGTTAATAAAAGTCTACCGCTGAGTTAAAGGTGGCAATAAAGGACTTGTAAATTTCGATTTCGCAAATAAACAACATTAAAGGGTTTAATTTCTACCGCACACCCACCATGAGCCATTAATTTAGCCAGCAAAAATTGATTTCAAATATCTACTGCTGAGTTTGTGTGTGACTTTGCGTAATTACTAAAGCGTAAAAGTAAATATAACAAAAACAACAAAAGAAAATACACACTGCTATATTTTAAAAACAACAAAAAGAAAATTTTGAAAATAATTCAAAATATATTTCGATTATTAAGAATACCAACAACATACCGCAAGCAAAAATAAATTTAAACGTCAAAGTCTGTTTGTTTGTTTATATTATTTGTTGCTCATTCATGTTTTTGTAATTATAATGAACTTTTTGTTGTTGTTGTTTTCCTTAATATTGCTGTGCACTTTTCAAAAGCAAATGAAGCATTAAAAGAAACCACTTCTTGAACTCAAAACCGAGCAGAACCGGCTACAAGGATAATGATGTAAATATCTGAACCACTGTGTTGATGAGGTGGTGGCGAAGTGTAGCTTGGTTGTATAATGATGTTTGGTAATGGTGATGAGAGTGCATAAATCTTGTTTAAGAACAAGTTGTTACTTCGTTTGCTTAAAAAATTATACACTTGGATTAATGAGCAACCAGGCAGCAGTTACCAAACCGTATAATAACTGCAAATAAAACCAAAAAAATTAGAGGAAAAATAAAAACGCGGATCAAGTTGATAAATTTACCAAGAACATGTTGTTTTGTTGTTGGCTGGTGTTTCATTTGTTATTTGTTTGTTAAAGTTCGAACAACAACAACAACAACAAGTATTAAATTCATCACTTTTGTTTAACAAAAAAGTTGCAAACGAATGAGTTTTCAAGTGTTTTCCAGTGAATGAAATTTTTGAAAAAAAAAAAAAATAAATTTTAATCAGTAAATTTATCAAACTGTTGTATTTTAACCAGAGTAGAAGCAGTTACAGGTTATGATTGGAATAACAATTTCTGTGAAAGAGTTTTCTATAGAAAGTGAGACAGCGAGGCACATTTCTATAGAAAAAGGATATTTGTTAGATACTTTTCTATATTATTGTCTTCAACAGACAATAAGTTTCTTTAGGAAAGTGTTTTGATAAAAAAAATATATATTTTTCTATAGAAAAGGGAGAAGTGCCTTTGAGAGACTCTTTTCTATATAAGAAAGTCCTTTTGATTTACTTCAAATTTTAACTTCTCGAAATATTAATTATTTTTCTTGTTTGTCATCAATACAAGTATTTGGTATACATAACATTCCCCAATCCTTTTAAAAGTCAACTAAATATTTGTTTCAAAATTGCCAAAATATTTACTCTATGACAAACAACTTTAATTACAAAATAATATTTAAACACTCAAACCTGATAAATATCAAGAAACAGACAGATAAAACAAATAAAAACTCTGCCTTAAGTTAGAAAAATATCCTTAATAAACATTAAACATAATCATAATTCGAGAATATTACATCATAAAGAAATCATTGATAACTATGTATGTATTCATTATTACAGTAACATCTCATCAACATCATCCACATCATCATCATCATCAAAATATGTACATTTATTGATACACTTATCAATTTTATTTAGTGAATAATACTTCCACTTTGTTCAAGTAATAGGAAAAATCCTTTTCTTTTTCTACCCTTAACATTTTCTTAGCACTTTTGGCTGTTATTGAAACAATAGCTTTTATGTTTTACAGCTCCTTGCCAATGTGTTGTAAATAAACATTTAAATCTTTTTTGCCAAGAAAACTTTTTCCTTAGACATCATTTACTTTCGGCGAAGGACCAAAAGTTTTTCTTACAATGGCTCATTATTTTTTATGATTATGGCCACAGAAAAGATTTTCTTTTGCTAAAAGAAACGTAACGTTATCGATAAGATTGTTATGAATCTACATGTTTAGGGTTTTGTGGCAGGAGTTTGGACCACCATCATCATCATCGTCACATCATCATGGTGCGTATGCTTGAAATAATTATCATTGAATGGCCATGAATGGCTTTGTATTGTATTAAATGTGTACTTTTTGACATGTTTATAATATTGCCGTGGATTTTTGTTTTGACTCTTTTTATTTTGGGCCATAATTATGTCGAGGGTGGAGCTGTAAAAGGGGAAAGGGGTACTTATTCTTAAGTTTAGTGTTTAAACAATATTTTAAGATTAAAATTACATTATAATAAAGTGTTTGGGTGGCTAATGTGTTAGTTCAATAGAAATAGTACTTTTGGCTACATAAAAGAGAACATTAAGTACTTTTTAAGTTTCTTATAAAAAAAATTCTTAAACTTCTTTCACATGCCATTGAACTAATTTTAAAAATTTCATATTTTTCTTAAATAATTTTAAAATTTTCTTAATATTAATTAAAAACTTAATTTTTCTTTTATTTTTCAGAAATTGTCTCATCATCAAGATTCAAATTCATCAACAAATTTCCAAATGGTAAGTCATATCAAAACTCCTTTTTTATGCTTGAAATATCTAATTTAGTTGAGTGCATAATTTTCTATCTTTATGACATTTAATCATCTTAAAACTAACGGAAATTAATTTAATTTAATTTCACTATAAAGACAACTAGCAAAATTTAATTATTTATTTAATTTTAGAAAACAACCATAGAGAAATTATATAAATCCTTTACATATTTTCTCCTTTTGAAAGTCGCTTCTATGGAAATATGTTAAAGCAGGGATTCTTAAACAGTATTTTCTTCTGGACAGAGTTTTCTTATCAAAAAGCTTACCTCATAGAAGTTTTCTTATAGAAAAGAGTTTTTTAGCAACAGGAAAGATATTCTTTTGAAGATAGTTTTCTAATAGAGGATATACTTCTGAATAGAAATATCTTGTGCAATTAGTCTTCTAATGGAAATATGTCTTCTAAAGACAGCTTTCCAATAGAAATTTGACTTCTAGTATATTCTTTAAAAAGTTTCCCATATAAAAGTTAGATATTTTTTAGACATTTTCTAATAGAAAATTTTCGGATTTAGAAAGTTAAAAAAAAAATTCAGTTTTAGAATATTTTCTTTTGAAGAGTTTTTTTAAGGAAATCTTCCATAAAAAGTTTTCCTACAAGAGCTCCATCTCTAAATTCTGCTGAAAAGCTTTTTCCTTGGAAAGCTCTCTATAAAAAAGCTTCTTCTTTAAAAAGCTTTCTAAAGAAAAAAATCTTTTTTTAGATAAAAAGCTTCTCCTTTGAAATGAAAAATATATTCTTTAGAAAGCTTTCTGTAGAAAACGTTTTTATTTAGAAAGGAAACCTTTTTCCTTAGAAAGCGCTCTATTGAAAAACTTCTCCTTCAGAAAGTCTTTTATAGAAGACCTTCTTCTTTACAAAGCTTTCTATAGCTTTTTCATAGCTATTTTTCATTTGAAAACTCTCTGTAGAGAAGTTTCTTCTTTAGAAAGCTCGCTATAAATAATTTTCTTCCTTAGAACTCTCTCTCTATGGAAAAGCTTCTTCTTAAAAAAACTATAGAAAAGCTTAATTTTCAAAAAACTTTCTGTAGAGAAGTTTCTTCTTTAGAAAGCTCTCTAAAGAAATTTTTCTTTTATATTTTCTTTTTTTCTTTTCTCTCTATGGAAAAGCTTCTTTCTTGAAAAGCTTTCTATAGAAATCTTCAGAGAATATCTTCATTTAACAGTTTTATAATTAAAGTGCTATTTGTAGACAATTATGTCTGATTTATTTCTTCTTCTTTTTATTTAACTTTGGTTTTAAAGCTTTCGCTTTAGAATCTCTGCTTATCTATCCCATTTGTAACCTCTCACCACCCTGAAACTACATATTTCAAGATAAATATAGCATTTCCCAAAAACTATGATGAAACCCAAATAAAGCCAAAAATATTAGTTTTAATACATAAACACAGTTTCCGCCTGCGGTGGCACTTAATTTAATTGACATCGTAAACCTAACAAAAACGTAAAGCAGACAAACGCGGCTGTTACTGTAGTTAAATTCAAAAACCATCAAAAATTATAAACAACAAAAGGATATGTTTTTGCTCTTTTGTTTTTATATTAAAAATACCACAAATAAAATAGCACAGAAAAAAGGATTAATATTTGTTTTTAATATTTTTAAGTGATTCCGTTTCCCTTAGATTTGCTAGCATTTCTACAAACATTTTTCATTTCCATTTATTATTGACCTTCAAGCTAAATTTTTACATATCAAGTTTCCACTTTATTTGCTTTTCTTATGTTTTTTAGTGGAGATTTCGAATTCGAGAAGTGTTTTATAAAACAAGCATGTACCATATGTAGATATTAGTGCTATGGGTATGTAGTCCAGGCAACATCTACCATCCTGTTTGATAATTCATGTTTTTTTAATTCATCATAAAATGGAACAAAAAAATAGATATCAGAGCAAAGATGCCAAATTAAATGTTTTGCTATGAAAAATTCTTGTAGACATAAAACATTTGTCTATATGATGTTTTGATTAATTCAAAGAACAGTGGATAGAACTCGAGTATATTTTGAAGGTTCTTACAATATTGTTGCAAAAGTTAATGAAAGGTTTAGGGCCCACTGTGTGCGTTGCATATATGACTTCCATTTCATTTGAAGTTTACTTAAGCAAACAATTTTATTTACTTTTTGTTCCCATTTCACTTTTATATTGTAAATCAAAAGGAAATTGCTTAGTATCTCGCAAAAAATGTGAGCAAATAAACAAAAAGTAATAGATTTTGCTGTGTATAAAGCCTAAGGATAATTGAGAAGTGCTGGCAAAGAAAATATTCTAGTTAATATTTCATTTCCGGTCAAAGGATTCTAATAAAGTAAGAAATTATTAATAAAAGAAACAGTTTTCTATTATAATTTACTTCAGCAGAAACATGTGTTTTTTAAAACCATAATTGTTTTAATAGTAACCATGTTAATATGTTAATTATAGTGTGTATCATTTGACACCATCGGCTATAAGTTATAAAATTTAATTTTCCGTTTTTATAAAGTTTAGGGTTAGACCCTTATGTCACCAAATTGTTTTTTAGTGTCTCCTTTTTTTTAACTGTTAATAAGCGTAAGCAAACATTAATTATATTTTAAATTGTTGGTGCTAATTTATAATGAATTGCCAAGAAACATTACAATTTAAAATCTTTGTTTAATTTTTTTAACTAATTACAGTGGAGAGTTTTGTAATAGGACAACACTTTACTAAAAGATAGAAAAACTTTTCCACAAGAAAGCTGTTGAAGAATATATTTATCTGAAAATAACTGTCTTAGAGGACACTTTTCTATACAAAAGCTGTCTTTAGAAGACACTTTTCTATACAAAAGCTGTCTTTAGAAGACACTTTTCTATATCAAAACTATCTTTAGAAGACACTTTTCTATACGAAAACTCTTTTCAGAGGACACTTTTCTATACGAAAACAGTTTTTAGTCTTTAGAAGACACTTTTCTCTACGAAAACTGTCTTTAGAAGACACTTTTCTATACAAAATTGTTCTCCAAAGTACAAACAGATGCAAGTTTCAATAAAAACTGTATAAGGAACGCTGCGTTCTAAAAGAAATATAGTTTCCTATAAAAAGCTTTGTTTTTGAAAGTTTTCTGAAATAAATATTCTAATTTAAAAAGATTTCGTTTGAGGTATTTCTCAAGAAAGCTATTTTCTCAACAAGCGGTTTTAAATAAAGTTTTATAACAAAAAGAAAGGAAGCTTTTAAAAGAATACTTTTTATATATAGAAAGTTTTAAAGAGCTTTCTAAAGCAGAAAGCTTTTATTAGAATGTTCTCTAAACAAGAAAGTTTTTCAGAAATTAAAGAAAAAGATATTCTATTTTAAACAGATTTCGTTTGAGGTCGTTCTCAAGCAAAGTATTTTTTAAACGGACGGTTTTGAATAAAGTTTTATATTAAAAAGAAAAGAAGCTTTTAAAAGAATACTTTTTATATAAAAAGTTTTATATACAGAGCTTTCTAATGCAGAAAGCTTTCACTAGCATGTTTTCTAAACAAGACAGTTTTTCGGAAATTGAAAAAAAGCAATTGTCTACTGAAAGCTTCAACAGACAATTTTCAATAAGATTGCCAAAAGCTGTTTCTGAAAAAGCTTTCCAAATTTTTGTTAGAAAGCTGTTTAAGCTGTTTTTTACAAAAAGCTTTCTTAAAAGTAAAGTTTTCTAAGCTGTTGTGTTGCTGACTGTTTTCTAAACTGATTTTAATAGAAAGCTTTCTTAATTATAAAGCCTTTATATTTATAAGAAAAGCTTTCTTAAAAGTAAAGTTTTCTATGCTGTTATGTTACCGACTGTTTTCTAAACTGATTTTAATAGAAAACTTTTATATTTATAAGGAAGACATTGTTTTGCATGAAAATCGTTTTCTGAAAAAAGGCTTCTGAAAGAAGAGAGTTTGTTATAAAAAGCTTTTTAAATAATATAGATTCTGAAAAAGAACCATGGGATAAAACGAGCACGAGCTGATTGGCAGTTATTACTAGACCGCTTCTAAGTAATGCAGTCAGTAAATGTTAGTCATCATAGTTAATGCTGATTATGTTATTATAAAGCTTTTTCCGGCTGGTTAAAAACTTCCTTTCATTTAAGCTATAATTCAACTATAATTTGTCCTTTTCACTAACAACTCACTGTCTATGCGTGTTGTTTACCAGCAGATGTTACGCATTTTTTGCATAATAGATGATATGGAAAATATACATACACAATATTTCACCACAATTTCTTAAACACTTAATGAGACAATTTAACTCAGAAAAAATAGCAAAATTGTACAAAAATTACACAATTACTTAAAACGGCTATTCAACAATAAATATTTTAAAATAAAACGAAAAAGGGTTAGTAGTTATTAGATACTAAAGCTTAAGGCTAAGGCTGTGTTATTGTACGAAAATAACTATAAAAAAGTTTTATTTAAAATGATTTAAATGCATTTTAACAGCTGTCACTGCTGTAAGAAGTAACTAAGTAGTACCCCTTTGTTTTGTATTTAAAGTTATTAAGGAATTTCTAAGTTTTTTACTATTTTTAAACAAAAACATCATCCTTCTTATTACTTATGAAATAAAAGGGGATTTTACTCTTGCAGTATCTTGTTCCTTTTTAGCATAAATGAAAAAAAAGAAAGAAACAGAAGTACTTACAAAACGTATTTATTTACGCATTGAAAGTTGTAAGTTGTTTTTGCAATAGTGGCATGTTTTCCAGTTCAATGACCAAACAATCATCAGCACACACATATTAAATGCCTCCTGCCATATGCGTGCATGTAAGTGTTTTGCTTGCAAACAATGAAAGGATATTTTAATAATTTTATGAATGTAGTTGTGTATGTATGCAAATGCTTCAAATGGGACTTTATATTATAACGCCTTTTGTAAAGCTTAAACATATGCGTTACGCACTTTTTGTCAGATACTTATTGAAAGTTGAAAAAATGCGAAAAAACAATATACTTAAACAGAAATTAACAAGTACACTGAGACAATTTTTTTCGCAACACTAAAATAAAGGAAATAGTTGAAAACTTTTCCATCTAAAAGATTTAAGGAATTTTTCAAGAATAAACTTGTTACTAATTTAATTTAAGTTTCTTGATGGTGAAATTATTCATTTGTTTAAACTACTTTTTCTCTCGGTGTATTTTTTCCTATATTGATAACTGATGCTGTTTTTCTATTATTTGCATTAGAAATGTATTTCCGCTGTAAATAGGGTTAAGTTTTGTTTCTTTTATATTCTGTTTATGATGGTGATGTTTTGCTGTAAGGAAAGGAAAAATAAGTTCATTAAACTTTAGCATATTCTTGATTTTATTATGCGTGGTTTTATTTATAATTACGTTTGAAGGAAATCACTTTTAAAAAAGTGCCAAGAAAAAGGGTTTCTTTTGAATGAGAACAATGTTAATTGTAATCCCTTGTGTTTTATAAGAAAAAGACAAAAAAAAACTGAAATCTTAAGTTACTTGATTTGTTTGTCAGCAAAATCAAAAGACAGTAAAGTTAAGCTTGTTATGGAGCATAAGGGAAAAAACTCTAAAATTCAATTAATCCTTAACAAAAGATAATGATGCCAAAAAACTAACTTCAATAGTGTTAGTATTAAGCTATGATCATCAGATTTTCTTTAGACAAAAAACACATTCCTTCAGAGCTTTAAAAAAGTTTCTTGTAAACTAGACAGACTTTCAGGATTTAAACTATAGATGGGGAAGAAGACGTTTTCAAATTGTAAACGCTTGATACCAAATTGTCACCAAAGTTTTTATAATTTTTCAATAACATCCGTTGTCAAAGTATGTACGAATAGTTGTCAAATCAACAACAAAAATATAAAAAACGTTATCAAATCAACAAAAAATAATGTGTTATTAAAGTGACAAGGCTATGTTGTCAAACAAAAATTACGTTACAACGGTGGTTGTCAAAATGATAACTGGGTGTTATATAAATTTTAAAAATTATATCTTGGTTTTATGGAGAAACTATTCGTGGCGAAAATTCCCCCTGCTGCTCTGCATACTTGAACATTTCAAACTCTTGACCAATAGACTAATATTTTATCTATTTTATGGTTACAATACTAATGATGTCCCGAACATACAAAGTTTCTACCTTTTGCCCACCCCCTTTAACAACAAACAAGTGTTCAATGAATGATATAAAAATTACAAAAAATTGTTATGTAAAAAACAAGCTAAAAACACGCAAACAACTCATCTAAAATAAAAAAAATGTATTGAAACATTGTAGTATCAAAAAAATTAACGAAATTAAATACAACAACAAATAAACCGACAAAATAAAATAAAAAAAAAAACACAACAACATTGTATTGCAACAATTACCAAATTACCGGTAATATTAATTTTTATTTTACATTTGAAGTATGATCATATTTCATAACAAACTCAAGTGTAGTGGACAGTCAGTCAGTCATTCAATCATACAGATATCCTTAAAGAATATCCCTCACACACACACATGAGCATATGTATGAATAAATAAAACGAAACAATAATATTCAGGTGTTTATTTACATTTTTTATAAAAAAAACAAAACTAATACATATTGTTATAAAAGCTGAGAGGGTGGGGCGTTGAGTTTGTGGATAGAAACCACCCTTAATTTATAAGCAAATCACTTAAATATCACAACTGTACTTTACTTTATTTAAGGGATTTTTTCTAACTTGAACTATTTGTTGTTTTTTGTTTTATTTATCTATTAAAAAAATAAACATAACAATTTTTTTTCTACCAAACATTTTATTACAATAAAAGCTTTTACCTCTAGAGATAATGATAATTATATTTCATCATCATAATAATGATTATTATCATTATGTTTTATAATAATATGATTGTTAATTTATTACCTCATATTGTCATTTTCTATTGTTTTTTTCTGTTGTTGTTTTTTTATTTTATTGTAATTTTTTGTGAGTCCTTTAATTGGCTTTTTGTTGTTACTTCCTTTTTTAAAGGATTTTTATTTTTGGTTTTCTTTATTTTGCTGCTCTTTTTTTGTGGGTTTGTTTTTTTTTCTTTTCTAAAAAATTGTCGATGTCTAAAATTACACTTGATTACTGTTGATTGTTTTCAATTAAATAATAATGTTTTTAACAACTGTTGTAAAACTGGGGTTTGTGTTACTATTAGGACACTTTTAAGTTAGTAATTCATATTTTATAATTCATAAGGTTTTAAAGAGTTTACTACCGTTAAAGCAATTTAATACCCAATAGAGTAGTTCGGAAGTATTTATAGACTATAGACAAGACTATAGATGATTATATAGATCGGACTATAGACGAGAATATAGATCAGACAATAGACGAAAATATAGATGTGTCTATAGATCACACTAAGGATCAGTCTGAAGATCAGACTATAGACGAGACTATAGATCACACTATAGACTAGACTATAGACTAGTCAGACTATAGACTAGTCAATAGATCAGACTTTTGCATATACATATGTACTATAGACGAATCTATATGTCAGACTACAGAATGGACTAGAGACTAGTCTATAGATAAGACTAAAGAGGAGACTATAGATCACACTATAAACTAAACTATAGACGAGTCTATAGATTAGACTGTAGAACAGATTATAGACAAGACTATAGATGAGACTAGAGACGAGTCTATAGATCAGACTATAACCCAATCTATAGACGATTCTAAAGATCAGAGACTATATATCACACTTTAGACTTGACTATAGACGAGTCTATATATCAGGCTGTAGACGAATCTATAGATCGGACTACTGCATATACTATAGACGGGTTTATATATCAGACTAAAGCATGGACTAGAGACTAGTCTATATATCAGACCAAAGAGGAGTCTATAGATCAGACTATAGACGAGACTTTAGATCACACTCTAGACTAGACTATAGGCGAGTGTATAGATCAGGGTATAAACGAGTCTATAGATCAGACTATTGCATATACTAGAGACGAGTTTATAGATCAGACTATAGCATAGACTAGAGACAATTCTAAAGATCAGACTAAAGAGGAGCCTATAGAGCAGACTATAGAGGAGACTATCACACTATAGACTAGACTATAGACGAGTCTATAGATCAGACTATAGACAAGGCTATAAATCAGACTATAGATCAGTCTATAGATCAGATTATAGACGAGTCTTTACATCAGACTAAAGAGGAGTCTTTAGATCGGACTTTAGATGAGTCTGTAGATCAGACTATAAACGAGCCTATAGATCAGGCTACAGGTTAGACAATAGGCAAGACGAGTCCTACATATCAGACTATAGAGTCTATAGGCTATAGATGAATCTACAGCCAAGTTTATTGTGTAGTTTATGGACGAAACTATAGAGGCATTTGTGTCTATTGATGATTCAATAGGAAAGACGAATTTGTGGAGGAAAGACTAGTGGAGTATTTAAACCAGTTTATATGAGGAACTATAAAGAGTTAAGAGCTTCATATAAAAAATCTTGTTATTTATTAAAGAAAACCTTTTCCGTTAAAAGTGTCCTATATCATTTCAAATCTTGCTATTTTTATATTTTAAAATTAATGATCCTTTTAATTGATTTTTATTTGAAATGTCTTCTTTTTTGTAATAAACAAACAAAGCCAGCAATTTAAAATTAACATCATTTATCATTTCGTTGACCATTTCCAAAAAAAAAAAACAATAATTACTTTAAAAAAAAGTACCAAAAAATGATTTTGACAATCAAAACCAATAAAAAATCATAATTAAAGTAATAATGTTAAGAACTCCCATGGTGTCATAGAGAGATTGGGTACAGGACATGATACAGGAAAAAAAGAAAAACCTAAAAATGACAAAACAACTACAATACTGATATTTTGTTAAACTTTAAAAAAAGGACAATGTATTGAAAATTTTTTTGAAAAATGATGTGTTAACATCATGTTTAAGGATATAAAGTGTTTGAGTGTATGTCGATGTACGATTTTGTTAAACACAATAATAATGACAATATGAAACGAATCCTTTTGTTAAAAATGTAATATGAGTTATTTTCAATGTCTAGTTATGGCAAATCAATTGTTATAAAAAAGCATTTTTTTTGTAAACTACACATACTATTTGATTTAATTGTGGGACATTATTGACAAAAAAAAAGAACACAGGACAATAGTGTTAAAAAATCATATATCATGTCAGTTTTAAATTTGAAAACGAATAAGACAGAGAAAGGGTAAATGTTGTTGCTGAAACTAAGTGAGGGTGTTTTTCTTTTTTTATTAAGGAATAGTATATTTGCAATAGTATTGCTTTATACTGATGATTATGATATATGATGTTATGTTTATATGTGGAACCAATATATATTTTTTTTTTTTAATTTTTTGATATTGTATTATGACTATTGCAAATCATTTTTCATTTCATTTGGAAAAAAAGTTTGTCAGTTTTGCAATTTTTGTTTATTTTTGCCTAAAAGTAATTTTAAGTATTTTGTCATGTCATGGCTGAAATTATGTTTTTTCTGCAGATTTTTTTCAAAGGAACCTTTTTAACAAACGGAAAACCATAATCATATATTTTTCTTTATTTCCTTTCGATAACAGTAGTTTTTTTTAAGTGAATTTTTTTCCAACTATCACTTGTAGGCTTAAAAAACAATCGATCATTTTTATTTTTGACAACTTATTTTAGCAATTCAATGCTGGCTGTGTATTAAATTAATTTTGGAAAAAATTTATGAATATTCATATATTGAGGTTTTTTAATAGTTTTTCTTTTTGCGTATGTGTTTTAATTTGATGAGTCATTTAAAGTTTAATGGAGTAATTTTTTTTTGTTAAGCAGATGTTGATTTGTAAAAACTAGGGATTTAAATTTGCAACAAAAAATATTGATTTCGATTTTTTTTAAGCAAAATATAAAGTGAACTTTATAAGGCTTATGGGCCCCCGGGGCACCATGAAAGAAAAACCATTTATTGATAGTTTTAAAAAGCAATCTTAAGAAGCTTTTTTTAAATCAATTCATAATTTAACAAATTGAAGAAGTATATAAGAAAAATTTCAAGGTATCCTAATGGCCTATGGACCCCTTTAAGCTCTTTTACTCTAGTGCAAGAAAATTTACCATTAAAACCATTTATTGATAGTTTTAAAAAGCAATCTTAAGAAGCTTTTTTAAATCAATTAATAAATTTACAAACTTAGGAAATATATAAGAAAACCTTCTAGGTATCCTAATGGTCTATGGACCCCTTTTAGCTCTAGTAGAAGAAAATTTACCAATAAAAACATTTATTAATAGTTTTAAAAAGCAATCTTAAGAAGCTTTTTTTAATCAATTAATAATTATACAAACTTAGGAAATATATAACAAAAACTCCTAGGTATCCTAATGGTCTATGGACCCCTTTTAGCTCTCCTACCCTAGTGGAAGAAAATTTATCAATAAAACCATTTATTAATAGCTTTATAAAGCAATCTTAAGAAGCTTTTTTTAAATCAATTAATAATTTTACAAATTTACGAAATATATAAGAAAAATTTCAAGGTATCCTAATGGTCTATGAACCCCTTTTAGCTCTCTTACCCTAGTGGAAGAAAATTTAACAATAAAACCATTTATTGACAGTTTTAAAAAGCAATCTTAAGAAGCTATTTTAAATCAATTAATAATTTTACAAACTTAAGAAATATATAAGAAAAACTCCTAGGTATTCCAATGGTCTATGCACCCCTTTTAGCTTATTTTACTATAGAATTTTTTAATTTTTTTATTAATTTTCGCACAACTTTAACCACCTTTTATACAACAATTTAATGCTCATAATTTGTTTATATCATTTTCTTTTTTGCATTAAACATTCGTTACGCAAACATAAATCATAAAATGTGCACACACACACACCCAAACTCTAATAAATAAATTGTCAAAAGTAATTAAAAATGCATAGAATTCTTAACAGCAACCAGGACACTCAAAAGGCAACAATTTTACGATTAATTAGAGAAAAATGCAAATTTTCCAGTAAAAACGAAAAAATTACTAAAATGATAATGTTATCAACACGTGTATGTTGGATGCGTATGTGTATGTGATGGGTTACAGAATGAATAAGAAATAAAATATTTATAAATGACATAGAAAATAAGCAAAAATGCGATCATACCTAGAGAGATACAGCCAAAAGAAATGATGACACAATATGTCATATGACAACGAGTGTCTAAGGACTTTTTCACGTTTTCACTTGATAGAGGGTGTGAGTTTTTCGTTTCTATTTTAGTTTGAGCACAACACGACACGTGTTTCAGAAATTTTGAAAAATTTTTATAAACAAAACACGATTTTACTTTTTGAAAGTTGAAAAAAGTGATAAAAAATGTTTTCGGGAAAATTTTCTCACCATATTTGTTTGTCTAAAGTCATGAGTGTTAAAGTGTAAATCCTTGACAGACAACAACTACACAAAAATAAAGAGGAACTTTAGAGGCTTAAAAAGGCAGTTGATTAGTGTTTATGTTTATTTGGTTTGGTTTTGAATAATAACAACAAACATGGACTTGTAAAAAAACATGTTGAACAACTTTTAAAATAATATTAACCCTTAAAAGACAAAGAAGACTAAAAGGGAACCATAAATTTTAACCAATATTTGTTGAATTAAAAGTTATATGAAGCTTTTTTATAATACAATGAAATTTAACAAAAAATTTTATGAAATTTTGAATAAACAAATTTTTTAATAAAAAAAAATTTATCAAATTTTTCAATAAAAAAAATGTTATGAATTTTTTTATTCAAAAATTTGTTTAGCAAAATATATTTTGTAAATTTTTTTGTTAATTTATCTAGGGAATTTTTGTTTAAAAAATTACTTTATTAGTGCTTCTTAATATTCTTTTTAAAATTTCTCTCTTCTTTTTAGGGTTAATTTTCTATCAAAGTGTTGCGTGTTTAAACAATTAATTCAAATTCAATAGGATCTTCGTTTTGTACACTCGAAAAAGGATTCATTAGTAAAAAAAAAGTTAGTTTTATTATGCTAAATTTTATACAGACACTCGTCGTTCCATTCACAAACACACCCTGATTTTGCATGTTTGTTTTGTTAAATTACAAGTATGACCATCTTATGGAAAACACCCCTACTCCTACTAGACACACTCTAGAGTCTAATAAAAACCTTAAAATCTACACTCAGTTACAAAAACCTTTAGGAAGCAACTTAATTCATTTGATTTTTACGGTTGACCCGCATATTCTTAGTAAAAAAACCCCACCCAAAAACACACATACACACACAAACAATTTAGAGTATCAGAGTTAAAGGATCTTTAAACAAAAAAAGACATATTGTTCACGTAAAGGCAATTAACATATTGTTGTTTTTCAACTTTTATTTTAGTGTATTTTGGCGTATGTCTGTCTGTTTGGTCTCATCATTTTTGGTATAAAATAAAAAACTTTCTCACGCCTTAAACACTCCATGCACAGAAATTAACATTTAACACCCATGAAATGAAACTATCAGAGAAAACATGTAACCACTTATAATTTGCTCAAACACTTTTGATTTGATTTCATCAAACAGCTACAATCTACAATAAATACTGTTGTGATTTGTATTTTGTTTGATTTGATAACACATGATTTACCAGTGACTGGTGGGCACTACTGTTTGTAGTGGTCTGCGAGTCCTTAAAGGACATGACAAATTTGTTATCTACTTTTTTGTGATTCCTTTGCTGCAATTAATTTGCCAGAGGGTGGGTAAGTGTTGAGTGTGGGAACATAGTTTTATTTGATGAAATGTCACACAATATTAAACACTGCAGATTAACTGCAATTAAATGCATGACAATCTAACGGAGATTAATCTAGTGTAACGAAGTTTTAAATTTCTTCAAATGATTACAACTGTAATTACAATTGTATTTGTAATCAAGATAATGTCAATTAAATTGAATGTCAATTTAAATTATAAAGTGTGACTAAAAAAAGCCATCACTCGCTTGTGTTTAAAGTTGTTTGAAGAAACTCTTTGCTTTATAAAGATTTCGAGAGAGTTAATGTTTGTTAAATTTCTCTCTTAATACCTTAATACATGACGGCTAAGGTCAAATGTGGACCAATATTTTTAATGCCAAACAAACTGCATCTATTTGTGGGAATTTTTTGGGATAAAATTAAGATTGATTTAAGAATGTTGAAACTTAAATTAATCCCAAAATAAGCATGATTTGAGCACGATATGTACTTGATTTTAGAATTCAGAATATTTTAGCAATATTTTCAACACTAAACAAACTGCATCTATAGAGAACATTTGTTTGTCAAAAATTAAATTTATTTAAAAATGTTAAAACTTAAATTGAACCCAAAATGAGCTTGATTTGAGCACGATTCGTACTTGATTTGAGAATTCATAATATTTTAGGCAAAATTTTAAAATAAAATATTTAAATTGCTAATATACACACGTATTAAATGTATCGCCTTATTTTTGGTCAAAACACCAACTTCTTATTGCAAAAATATTCTTGACTAAATGAGAATTATGTGACTTTCAAGTCATTTTCTGTAGAGGACTTTGTATGGGGGATAGGGTCAACTGAGGCGCGATCATTACGAAAATTAGCAGTATTATTAAGACTTATATAAAATTAAGTTTTGCCGATTGTTGAAGTGATGCAAGAACATTTAACATCTTTATGAGCTCAAAAGCTCTATCGGAGGGACCGGTTGTATGAGCGTTATACGATATAATTCACCGATTTTAACCATTTTCAATAGGCTTCGTCCTTGTGTCAAAAGAAGAGTGTGTCCCAAATTCATCATTATCATTATCTTGAAAATTGCGATCTGTACAGTGCGCGCAAGGTTATTCACACAGACAGACAGACAGAAATTAAGAAAGAAAGACAGACATACAGACGGACGGACGGACATAGGTAAATTGACTCAGAAAGCGATTCTGAGCCGATTGGTATACTTTAAGGAGAGTGTAGGACCAATATTTTTGAGTGTTACAAAGTTAAGCACAAACGCATAATACCCTTCCTACTATAGTGTTGTAGAGTATAATTAAGTAAGAAATGTCTTTGACTTAAATATTAGTTTTTAACGTCCTTTTTTCATTATAACAACCATATGTTAAATTAGTTTTGATTATTTTTTTTCTATTAGCTTCATTAAGTAATTATACACTCGATATTAGTAACAAATTCGTAATTTTTTATATTATTTATTTTAAACATTACTAATGCTAATTGTATAGATTGTGTCTAATATCCTGTCAGTAGTTTTTATTCAAAAAAAAAAAAGAAAAAAAAATACAATTCAACAAAAAAACCTAATGACGCGTAACGCATACTAATTTAAATGATATTAACATTACGTTACGGATATTTTTTTCAAATCAACTATTTATTTCTGTTCAATTTTTTTTTTCATAATATTTGATTGACTTTTTGTGTTAAAGTATATAATTTAGAAAAAAAAATTACTGAATGAAATAAAGTTGGAGAGGAAAAAAATTCTAAGAAGTAGTATTGGTAATTAACACTAAGTGTTGGTTTTGTGTGGTCAATGACAATATTATTGTCACTTTTGATTATGGACTGTTGGAAGTTGAAAAACAATATATATCGTTAAGTTGTGAAAAGGAGGGTTTTAGAGTCTTTTAAAAAAAAGATGACTTTTATAATATAAAGCACGTGTGTTTGCCTTTATACCAGTGGGTTTGCAGCAGTGGTTGGCATAAAGAGAAATTGAACGCACAATTTTTTTAAACAACATTAAACTTGCCTAAACTTTAATGAAAGCTTAAAAGCTAAGCATTCTGATTGGCCTTTCGTATAAACAGCTAAAAGCTTTCGGCCCCTGTTAGCTTGCAGTGCCGATCTGTATTTTTTTTTTATTTTCTTCTCTAGTATTTAGAAAGAATGTTTTTTATTTGCTCGTACATTTTTTCTTTCTTAATAAGTTTCGTGGTAGCAGCTAATTACTTTCGTCCCCTGTAAGCTTGTAACGCCGAACACTGTTTTCGTTTAACTGTTTGTTGATTTGCAGTTTTTTCTCGCGTCATTTGAACGGAAGTTGTAAGAAAAACTAAAGTTTTTTTCTTTGTTTGAAAATTATGCAGAATTAATGTGGACTTTTTTACAGTTGGGATTGAAATTATAGAACTCAATAGAGACTGAAGTAAGCAGTTAATAACGGCTGTAATGGAATTCAATCATAGTTGAATCAATTGTTTATCAACCAAAAAAAAGCGGATTTTTCGAGACCAGTTCGACAATGATTTGACAACCTCGAATATTCAGCTAAAAGCTGCATTTTAAAAGATTCTTAATATATTGATAAAAGGAACGGCGTCGTGTGATATTATCGGCCTGCGATCAGATTAACTTATAACAGACAAGGTTTAGGTAAAACTCTCAAATTTACTACGAGAAAATTTACAGCTATTTTTTGCTACTTCACTGTTTAAGCACGTTCTGTCAATCACTCCTAACCCTTCTCAATTTTTTATTGCATTTTTTTCAACTAAATTATAATAAATGTATTTTTATTGTAAATGTTCGTTTTTTTTTTGTGTAAAATTTCTGATTGTTTGTTTTTTGTCATTTTGCGGGAATAATTATTTTCCATTGTTGTTTGTATTAGTTTTTCGTGAATTAATGACATTTTGAAAAGCGTTAATTTGACATTTGAATTGTCAGTTTGTTAATTATAGAGAGCTTTATGTAAATAGTCCAACGCCAGTCATACATATTAACCATTATTAAAATTATACTTTTGTCATAGAATTTTTTTTATTATTATAACAAAAAAAAAAGAAAATTATAAAAAAAATAAAAGAATCGAAAAAACGTAAAACATGTAATTTTAATTAAAATTACATTTTTGCATTTATAAATAAATTTATTGGCTTTTTTCGTATTTTTTGTGTTAAAGCATTTTTTTTTTCACTTTAATTGTTATTAATTTAGCAATTTGTTGGAAATAAACAAATTTTACCAAAAAAACTGATGATAACCATCATGCTTCTTGTATCCATTACTCTAGACCACTCCCTGTTTAAGTGTTATAGCGGGGGGGTTAAGGTGTTGACCACCTGTTTTATTTCTCAGGCTTCTTAATTTCTTCAATTTATTCTAATTGTCTGATTATTTTGGTTATAAAATATAAAAAAAACAACAAACAAACACATTACATCAACCATCATACATCTAATGTTGTCTTCTATAATATTAAGTCCTCTTTTGTAGTTCCTATTAAAAGCTATCAAAATATTTATGTTTTTGTTATATTTTTTCTGTGTAGCTCTTTCATATTTGTTTGTTTTTATTACAAATAAGTTTTAGTTGCATAATAATGGGTGTGGTTTTTACCATTCCTGTTAATTTGTTCTATCCATTTTGGTCTTTTCCCTGTTCTTTTTTTTGCTTAGTTAGGGGAGGTTACCTTTGATGTTCTTGTAGAAAACTTTTTTTTGTTGTGGTTTTCCAAAAAACAAATGTTTGTTACTTAGAAAGAATAACAATTTGGTTTATTATGCAAATAAGGTTTCATGGCACTTACACTTACAACTTACACTTGTCATGGGTTTGTTTTAAACAATTTTAGATAAGAACCAAAATGAAACGTTTAATGGCAGGGAATTGTACTTAATGATAATTGTAATTTTTTGATAAATGCCCAAATTAGGTTGGTCATTTTGGAATAAAAAAAGACACAAGAAACATGAAAAACGAAAGACTAAAAAAATTAAACAAAATATTGTTAAAATTTTTTTATTTAAAATCCCAACTAAAACATTCGTCCGGTAACAAAAAGTTTTCTCTATATCATTAAGTAGCAGAATCCTCTTTCTATATTTACCACAGATTTATAGGAACCTGTACCAGTTTCCTACAAGTTTATTAACCTTCCTCTATTACTCTTTTCTTAAACATCCTTTTTTTCAAAACATAAGTATGACTCATCTTTGCTGCTTGCTGCATTATACGAAAGAGAGTTAGTAGTTGAAGTGCAAAAGAAAAAACTCAACTCCTTGCTAATGTTTTTGAGTAAGTATGTGAGAGTAAGAGCTTTTTTTGCCCTACAAGTTGCATAAATATACAATTTTGCATCACTTTGTATGCAACGTCTACAATAGCAACAACCCCTTTTTCAACAACTCAGCGTTTTGTTATTTTTAGCATTTAGTTAAATCTGCTCTGCATAAAAATCCTCACAAAACATCATCTACTTGCTGTCCACAGCAAGTCATTTTAGGGAATTTTTTTCTTTTCATTTGGAAATTTATCTTCTTTTGTTGCTATTTTGAATGCCAAGTACTCTGTTTATCTTGTTTTCTTTTCAGTTGTTTTCTTTTTCAAAAGCGATTATATTTATGCGTATTCATGTCCTGTAGCGTTTTATGCACTTTAAATTATTATGTGAATTGATTGTATGGAAAAGGAACAGATAGGGAAATTTGAAATCATAGATTTTTTTGCAGCTTTGGCAATGCAACAAAAAGAAATTGAATAGACAATTTTCATTGAAAGTTTTAATATAGTTGTTTCTGTTGTAGTTCAGTTCTAGTTCAGTTCTATTTCAGTTCTAGTTCAGTTCTAGTTCAGTTCTAGTTCAGTTCTAGTTCAGTTCTAGTTCAGTTCTAGTTCAGTTCTAGTTCAGTTCTAGTTCAGTTCTAGTTCAGTTCTAGTTCAGTTCTAGTTCAGTTCTAGTTCAGTTCTAGTTCAGTTCTAGTTCAGTTCTAGTTCAGTTCTAGTTCAGTTCTAGTTCAGTTCTAGTTCAGTTCTAGTTCAGTTCTAGTTCAGTTCTAGTTCAGTTCTAGTTCAGTTCTAGTTCTGTTCTAGTTCTAGTTCAGTTCTAGTTCAGTTCTAGTTCAGTTCTAGTTCAGTTCTAGTTCAGTTCTAGTTCAGTTCTAGTTCAGTTCTAGTTCAGTTCTAGTTCAGTTCTAGTTCAGTTCTAGTTCAGTTCTAGTTCAGTTCTAGTTCAGTTCTAGTTCAGTTCTAGTTCAGTTCTAGTTCAGTTCTAGTTCAGTTCTAGTTCAGTTCTAGTTCAGTTCTAGTTCAGTTCTAGTTCAGTTCTAGTTCAGTTCTAGTTCAGTTCTAGTTCAGTTCTAGTTCAGTTCTAGTTCAGTTCTAGTTCAGTTCTAGTTCAGTTCTAGTTCAGTTCTAGTTCAGTTCTAGTTCAGTTCTAGTTCAGTTCTAGTTCAGTTCTAGTTCAGTTCTAGTTCAGTTCTAGTTCAGTTCTAGTTCAGTTCTAGTTCAGTTCTAGTTCAGTTCTAGTTCAGTTCTAGTTCAGTTCTAGTTCAGTTCTAGTTCAGTTCTAGTTCAGTTCTAGTTCAGTTCTAGTTCAGTTCTAGTTCAGTTCTAGTTCAGTTCTAGTTCAGTTCTAGTTCAGTTCTAGTTCAGTTCTAGTTCAGTTCTAGTTCAGTTCTAGTTCAGTTCTAGTTCAGTTCTAGTTCAGTTCTAGTTCAGTTCTAGTTCGTTCTAGTTCTAGTTCAGTTCTAGTTCAGTTCTAGTTCAGTTCTAGTTCAGTTCTAGTTCAGGTCTAGTTCAGTTCTAGTTCAGTTCTAGTTTCAGTTCTAGTTCAGTTCTAGTTCAGTTCTAGTTCAGTTCTAGTTCAGTTCTAGTTCAGTTCTAGTTCAGTTCTAGTTCAGTTCTAGTTCAGTTCTAGTTCAGTTCTAGTTCAGTTCTAGTTTCAGTTCTAGTTCAGTTCTATTTCAGTTCTAGTTCAGTTATAGTTCAGTTCTAGTTCAGTTCTAGTTCAGTTCTAGTTCAGTTCTAGTTCAGTTCTAGTTCAGTTCTAGTTCTAGTTCAGTTCTAGTTCAGTTCAGTTCTAGTTCAGTTCTAGTTCAGTTCTAGTTCAGTTCTAGTTCAGTTCTAGTTCAGTTCTAGTTCAGTTCTAGTTCAGTTGTACATCAGTTCTAGTAAAGTTCTACTTCAATTCTAGATCAGTTCTAGTTTATTTCTTGGTTAGTGCTGGTTCAGTTCTAGTTGAGTTCTCTTGTTTTCTTGAATTTATTAAAAACTATCTTCCTCTATAAATTTTTAATTATTTTAAACCCCTTTACACGATTTAAATAAGCTTTTTCGATAAGAAAAGGGTTTACTATAATAACTTTATTTACTTCTTTTATTCTTTGTCCAAAAGAAACCTAACAAGTTCACCCTTGTTTTCCTAATACAAATTCTAAACGTATCCATCAACCAACAGGTGCTAAAAAGTAGGTTAAGCCAATATCAATGTCTTTTACTTTTTTGCTCCCAAAGCTATGACTCATTCAGCCTGTATGCCTATAAAATTCCTACGAACAATCTTTAATCTTTTTCTTCTACACTACTTCTTTTTGTAAATTTAAACAAATTGAAACTAGAAACATCATGTTCACACACTACTTTACTGCTTACAAAGTTTACATAACCTCAATTTTGTTGAAAAGATGTTGTGTGGATGAGAGTTGGTTGAAAAGTTCCCACACTAGGAAAAATATTTTTACAATTAAAAGGTTTTTTTCCTCTTAAATAAAAATTTTGAAACACTTTATCAATAGAACAGCAAACACCCTCTCTTCGTTTTTTTTTACTATTTGTATATGAAAACAGAAAAAAGCTAAATCTGTTAAAATAACAAAACTACATGTTTAGTATTAAAATCTATGGAGACAAAAACAATTGACAACAGGTGTCCTATTAGTACAAGAGAAAAGGTATCAAAAGATGTTTACTGAAACAAACTGCGTAATAGAAAACAATTAAATTGAAATTGATTTTCAATACTGACACAATCTGTATGAGTACCTTCTAACACTGACGGGAAACAATTTTGAAAACATTTATCCAAGAATTCAATTAAACAATTATGTTTATATGACACATTTTATTCTTTAAACATTTTTTTGTAAAGGACCCTAAAACACTTGAAAAGATCAGTTTTTTTCTTCATTAGAGGACTATTGTTGAATAAATTTCCCCTGTTTTACATGCTTAAATTACGTTTTTGTGTTTTTCGTTCCAAAATCAGAGGGAAACCTGGTATTTTAATACATTTTGAAAACCATATGACAGTTTCTTTTAGTTTAGAAATATTGAATTAATTTTGAGTCTTTTTATAAGTACAACCATACATTTTGATCTTTTTTGTGCCAAAAAGATTCTATGACTGTTTTGTTGCCACCAACAATAACTCTTTGTTTGATTTATGCCTTGATTTAAACACTTGTATTTTTTTTTTTTTTTTTGTTGCAAGTTGCAACCTGCATATAAAGTCAGTAATTATTTCCATATTATGTACAGACCAATAGACATTTGGACAGACAACCGAACCGATTTGTCTCATAAATATGCAGGTGTTCAGTATTATTTAAATGTTTTAATTTGGATTGCAAAAAAACAATATTCAATATCTTTTGAAATCAATTACTTTTTGACAAAACTATAGATTGTGAGGGATGAAAAATTGTACGAAAGTGATCTTTGCTTTTGTTATTTTTTGTATGGTTTCTTAAGAGAGCTACCCTTTTTTTAATTATAGATCAATATGGTATATTGATGGAGTTGTACAATTTTGGAATAAGTTCGTAATTGATTGTGACTTAAATGAAGTGTATTGTATGAAAATATTTTACAAAAAAAATTTACACACAAAGAAACGTAAGAGATATCGAAAAAAGATCGAAAATGTAGATCGATAAATGACTTAAGATAAAAGTAGATATGTATGTTATAAAAGTAAACTAGAATTGAACTAGAACTAGAACTGAACTAGAACTGAACTAGAACTGAACTAGAACTGAACTAGAACTGAACTAGAACTGAACTAGAACTAGAACTGAACTAGAACTGAACTAGAACTGAACTAGAACAGAACTAGAACTGAACTAGAACTGAACTAGAACTGAACTAGAACTGAACTAGAACTGAACTAGAACTGAACTAGAACTGAACTAGAACTGAACTAGAACTGAACTAGAACTGAACTAGAACTGAACTAGAACTGAACTAGAACTGAACTAGAACTGAACTAGAACTGAACTAGAACTGAACTAGAACTGAACTAGAACTGAACTAGAACTGAACTAGAACTGAACTAGAACTGAACTAGAACTGAACTAGAACTGAACTAGAACTGAACTAGAACTGAACTAGAACTGAACTAGAACTAAACTAGAACTGAACTAGAACTGAACTAGAACTGAACTAGAACCGAACTAGAACTGAACTAGAACTGAACTAGAACTGAACTAGAACTGTATTAGAACTGAACTAGAACTGAACTAGAACTGAACTAGAACTGAACTAGAACTGAACTAGAACTGAACTGGAACTGAACTAGAACTGAACTAGAACTGAACTAGAACTAGAACTGAACTAGAACTGAACTAGAACTGAACTAGAACTGAACTAGAACTGAACTAGAACTGAACTAGAACTGAACTAGAACTGAACTAGAACTGAACTAGAACTGAACTAGAACTGAACTAGAACTGAACTAGAACTGAACTAGAACTGAACTAGAACTGAACTAGAACTGAACTAGAACTGAACTAGAACTGAACTAGAACTGAACTAGAACTGAACTAGAACTAAACTAGAACTGAACTAGAACTGAACTAGAACTGAACTAGAACTGAACTAGAACTGAACTAGAACTGAACTAGAACTGAACTAGAACTGAACTAGAACTGAACTAGAACTGAACTAGAACTGAACTAGAACTGAACTAGAACTGAACTAGAACTGAACTAGAACTGAACTAGAAACTGAACTAGAACTGAACTAGAACTGAACTAGAACTGAACTAGAACTAAACTAGAACTAATCTAGAACTAAACTAGAACTATACTAGAACTAAACTAGAACTGAACTACAACTAAACTAGAACTAAACTAAACTAAACTAGAGCTGAACTAGAATTATAACTGATCTTGAACTGAACTAGAGCTGAACTACAACTAAAATGTTTAACATTTAAAAAATCTCTTTATAGCTTGATTACACTAAAATCAAAATCTTCTACTAAACTTTTTGCCAAAGTTTGAAAACGTTTAACCCTAAAAAACTTAAGCTAGTAAATCTTTTAGATCTTGAACCATTAAACATTGAACAACGAATTATTTATAATTAATGTCTTTTTACGAGTCCAGTGTTTTAAAAATATGCTCGTTAAGGGTTCATATCTTTATAATTTCTTAGAAAATTCAATAAAGCTTTTGAAGTTTAAAAACATTAAAGAAATCTACAGTATAACACAGAAATGACAAAAGTAGAACTGTTGATCCCTTTATTACTTTAAAATTGATATCCTGAATCTTTTTCCTAGTCCTTATTGTTCATAAATAAAAACATATAGATTAATCATAAGCGTAATAAATTTTTACGCTTCAATTTGCTTTTTGCACACAAATTTTATAATGCGCGTAAGTAATTTTATGACTTGGTGGTTTTTGAGGTTGCTGTCTGTTTTTTTTTTTTTTTTTTGCTTTCATAAATATTATATACATTCCATAGCAAAAATACTATACAGTTATCAACATTATTAACCTAACACCCCCTTCTCTTTCGGCGAAAATCAAACCAAAGTTAAACTATAAATATTTGTATTTGGGAAGTGTGATTTTAAAGAAGAAAGTCAGGCGCCATAGTAAATCATTAAAAATTGTATGATATGTTTTGTGTTCAAGCACTGGGTTCCCATTCCTGTTTAAGATACTAAGCTATCGATATTTACTGTAGTTTTGAAACAAGTGTTACATAGTTGTAGTTATCTTTAGGTTTTGTTGCTATAAGTCCTTTAGTTTTCCTTGTATTTGTGGATTATTATGTATGTGAGACAACATATTTATTTGATTAACTGCTTTGCACATACAACTTGTAACTTTGTTGCAGAATAGAAGCAAAAAAAAAAAAAAATTATGTGGAAGGAACATTTGCTACTTATGATTATTATCATAAATTAATGTTGTGACACTTATTATTACCCGGCGAGCAGTTATACATACAATGTGTGTGAAATAGTTGAGATCAGAAATGTAGCAGTATCAACGGTACTCGTTTCTATAACAAACTGTCTAAACAAGATGCTTTTCTATATGAAAACTGTCCCAATGAGAAATTTTTCTCTAAGAAAATTGTCCCAATTATACACTTTTTTTATAAAAAAACTTTCCCAATGAGACTTTCAATATAAAAACTGTCATAACTTTTCTATATGTAAACTGTCCCAATGAGACACTTTTCTATAAGAAAAATATGTCTATTAAAATATCTATATTAAATCTGTCCCAACGAGACACTTTTCTATATGTAAACAGTCCCAAGGTGACACTTTTCTATAGAAAACTTTCCCAGTAAGACACCTTTCTATAAAAACTGTCAACCTTTCTGTAAAAAATAGTCCTAAAAAGGCACTTTCATACATACCCAAAATTTTTGTTGCTAATTTTTTCTCCATTACTGTTCAAAAACATTTATATTATTTAAACATTTGTATTGTTTCTAGTTCAAAAGTTACGTGTTTGTTTATGGCTTAAGTAGCCCAAAGAGATTTGTGTAAAACTCAAACCCACGAAAAAAAAAAAAACAAAATTTCCAAAAAACAAAGTTGTAAACTCATAAAATAATAAAATTTAAACAAAATACTTTTCATATGTATGTATTTGAGTAAAAAACTCTGGACAAATGCCAATTATTATTATTGTTGTTACTCGTACTATTATTATTTTTATTGTTGTTATTACACTAGTCCTTATTTATTTAATATGACTATTGTAAAATTTTTGAAAATAAAAAAAAAAATTGTTTTATTGCTTAAACAAATATCACTTTTATAACGTAACGAGAAATAATTTTAATGGAATTTTTATTTAAATAGATCCTAAGGGTCATGTTATTGTTGTCGTTATTGTTATTATAAATACATGCAAACTTTATTTACATATTCCAAGGGATAATCTTTACTTTAAGTAAAATTTTTCTAATTTCGAAAAAAAGAAAAAATCAATATTTATTTAAATCAATAATTTTGCTTTACAAAAAACCCAAAAGAAAACTCTTTATAATGTCATTCTTAGTCATGCTTTGTTTGCATTTCCCTATAAATCTTGAGCATATCAAAAAATAAATAATAATTTTTTTCTATTAATTTTTATGTACAAAAGCAAACAATAGTTAGTTTTTGTTTTTTCCTACCCTACTGTGAAACCCTAAAAACAAATTGCATTTCTATACATTCATTATGAAAAGAATATGAATCTGAACGTATACGTGTTGTACCATCCAATGTTTGTTAAGTAAACCAAGTACAAATATGTACTATGTACAAGTATGTATATGTTGTTGGTTGTATTCGAGGAATGCACCATGCTCTCTGTGTCAACGAAGCCAACAAGTTATGAGTCATCATCATCATCATCGTTGCTTTTGTTGTTGCTGTTCTGTTTAGAAATGAAAGGTCTCCCTCTTTCTGTTGTAGCCACCACGACTGTGGATATGTTGGGTATTTGTTTAACCAGCATAAATGTGGTAAATAATAGGAAAAATACTTATTGTGGAGGGAATTTAAAAGAGTTAAAACATTAACTAAAAACTTTTCTAAGCTTTCCCCACCAAACACATAAAAACTGTCCCAAAATTTTTATACAGCAAAACTGTCCCATTCTGAACTTTTTTTAAACAAAAAAAAAAAAAACACTTTTCTATAGAAAATTGTCCCAAAAAAACACTTTTCTATAGAAAAATGTCCCAAAAAGACTCTTCCATCGAAAACTGTCCCAAAAAGATTCTTTTCTATAGACAACTGCCCAAAAAAGACCATTTCCCTTTGAAAACTGTCCCAAAACGACACTTTTCTATAGAAAACTCTTCCAGACTGACATTTTCCTTTAGACAAATGTCCCAAAAAGACACTTTTTTATAGATAACTGTCCCAATAATACACTTTTCTATTGACAACAGTCCCAAGAAGACATCTGTCTATAGACAACTGTCCCACAAATACACTTTTCTACAAAAAAACTGTCCCAAAAATACACTTTTCTATAGAAAAATGTCCCAACAAGACACTTTTCTATTGAAAACTGTCTTAACAAGATATTTTTCTATAGAAATCTGTCTCAACAAGATACTTTTCTATAAAAACTGTCCTAAAAAAACACGAAACTTTCTATTGAAAACTGTTCCAAAAATACCATTTTCTTTAAAAAACTGTCCCAAAACGACAATTTTCTATAGAAAACTCTCCGAAAAATTAATTTTTCTACAGAATTCTGTGCAAACAAGACACTTTTCTATAGGAAACTGTTCCAATCAGACACTTTTATAGAAAACTGTCCCAAAAAACACTTTTCTAGAAAAAACTGTCCCAAAAAGACCCATTTCTTTAAAATCTGTCCCAAAACGACACTTTTCTATAGAAAACTCTCCAAAAAATGAATTTTTCTACAGAATTCTGTCCCAAAAATAAACTTTTCTATAGAAAAACTGTCACAACAAGTCATTTGACAAGTCAACTGACTCACCCCGACAGTTTTCTATAGGAAACTGTCTCAACACGATACTTTTCTTTAGAAAACTGTCTCAACAAGACACTATTCTATAGAAAACTTTTCCAACCAGACACTCTTCTATAGAAAACTGTTCCAACAAGACAATTCTCTATAGAAAACTTTCCTTACAAGACACTTTTCCATAGAAAGCTGTCACAATAAGACACTTTTCTCTACAAAGCTGTTTTCTATAGAAAGACATTTTTCTATAGAAAACTGTCCGAAGAGCCTAAAATATTATTAAAGATGTGACATATTTAAATCTCTGCTCTTAATGTGAGTGCATATTTTGCATTTTATAATGATGATTTAGGCTATTCACATGAATTCGTAAAAAAAACTATTTTTTACATTTAAATTTAAAATTTCATTTTAAACAGAAAATCATAAAAAAATAATTAACATTTTAGCATTTAATTTTATTTCTTAAGACAACTGTGATAGGCCTTAATATTATTCCTTTGAAAGTTAAAATATGTCATGTTTTTGTTTGACTGCTGCTACAATTATCACAAGAATTCTTTAAAAATCTGGTTTATTTTTAGAAACTCAGATTAATGTATTCTACATAAAAAGTCTAAATACAATTATGAGTAATTAAAAATTTTTAAAAATAAAATCAAATAACTTTAGATATCTGGGAGTACAAAGGCTTCTGACATGTTGCACTTAAACAACATATTGATGTCTGAAATATTTTTTTAAATTTTTATAGATCAACCTATTTTTAAAGATAAGAATAAAGGTGCCTTAATAAATTGATTTTTTTCAAAATTTTCCCACCTCCCTTTAAAGAAAAATTGGAAAAATTTTTACCATTGATAACACTTGACATTAACAAATTCATTTCTATTAATATTTTCACATTCTTATGTACATTTCCATTTGTTCCAAATGAATTATGCAAATTTTTTTCTCTAACGTACAATTATTTTTTATTTTATTTCAAATGTCTTTCTTTTCTAAAAAAAATTGTTAAGAACGACTATCACGGAAATTATATCTGGTTGCAATAATTGCAGACATAAATTAAAATGTGAAAAAACAGGACCCCTCACAGACCTCAAATCTATAAAAAATAACACCCCACCTTGAAAAAAGCTGAAAGAAATAAATGAAATCTATGATAAACATTCGAAACCAACAATGTATTAAATTTATAAATTTGAATAAAAGGAAGAGAAACGAAATAATATAAAAACTTATTCAAGTGAACAATAATGATTTGAAATAATTTTCATTTACAGCCAGGATCTTGTATTTTTTTTATTATTTATTTCTTACACTTTTGTATTTAAATTTTTGAAGAGGCAAGATTATGAGTATTTGTATACAGTTGAGGTTTGTTTGTTTGTTTGTATGTTAAAGATTGTAAATCTAGTGTTAACATCAATATCCTTAAATGTCTGAGAGTATACCCAGTATACAGTTGTAACATCTTCGCCATCCATAAGCTATCGATGTCCTTTTGTATACATTTTTTTTTTTTTCAAGAAACTCCCCTTCTGTGGCATGTTTGTCATTTTATTCTTATTTTTGTTGCTTTATGGTTATTTTTTGAATTATGCAAAGTTTCATTTTATTTTTTTGAGATTTTATTTTTACAATATCTTTTCAAAAACCCGCATTTGAAAGAGCATCAAGTTAATAGTACTTGAGTTTCTGTTTTTTATTTTCTTGTTCATTCTTTAAATTATTGAATACAACAAGTATCTTGTTGCTTTATGTATTTAGATAGACAACTGTTTGGTAATGTATACATGGATTTTGAAAAAAATAATCATAATTTTAAAGTCATTTCTTGAAGCAAATGTGGTGACAGGGTTAGGAAAACAGATAAACATGCTTAAGCAGATTTCAAGAGAATAGTGTTCTTCTGGGATAGTCCCACTTAAAAGTGCCTTATTTAGTCTGTTTTTAAACCAAAGTGAGAAAAGTTTCTTCCTAGGTTTTTTTTTTTCTATAGAAAATTTTTTCCAGGAAGGTTTTTTTTTATAGAAAAATGTCATATTGGTACAGATTTTTATAAAAAAGGTTTGGGTGGGACAGTTTTTTTTATAGAAACGTGTCTTTAGGGAGAGTTTTCTATAGAAGAGAGTCTTGTTGGGATAGTTTTCTATAGCAAAGTGCATTCTTGGTTTTGCATTCTATAGAAAAATATGTACATGCAATAGTTTTCTATGGAAAAGTGTCTTCATGGAATAATTTCCTATAGAAAAGTGATTTTTAGGAAATTTCCTATAAAAAAGAGCTTTTTAGGACGGTTTTCTATAGAATAGAGTATTTTTGGGGCAGATTTCTATCAAAAATGACTTCTTGGGACATTTTTCCATAGAAAATTGTCTCCTTGGGAATGCTTTCTATAGAAAAGTGATTAATTCGAATAGTTTTCTATACGAAAGTGTCTTCCTGAGACAATTTTTTATAGAAAAGTTTTTCTTGGGAAAATTTTCTATAAAAAAGAGCTTCTTGGGACAATTTTCTATAGGAGACTGAAAAACTGTCTTTTATAGAAAATTGTTTTCTTTGGACGGTTTTCTATAGAAAATTTCCTTGACTCGTTCGAAATTTTGTTTATAGAAGAGTGTCCTGTTGAGACAGTTTTCTATAGAAAAGTGTCTTGGTGGACAGATTTCCATTAAAAAGGTTTTATGGAGACAGTATTCTATGGACTAATGGATTATTTGAAATTGTTTTCTATACAAAAGTATCTTCTTGACACTGTTTTCTACAGAAAACTGCTTCTTGGAAACATTTTCTATAAAAAAGATCTTATTGGGACAGTTTCCTATAGAAAAGTGTCTTTTTGGAAAAGATTTCTAAAGAAAGTTTTTTTGGGACAAATTTCTACAGAAAAGTGCCTACTTGGGAAAGATTTCTATGAGAGTTTTTTTGTGACAATTTTCTCTTGAAAAGTATCTCTTTGGACAGTTTTCTAAAGAAAGCTATCTTGTGGGAACAGTATTCTGTAGTGGAGTGTCGTATTGGTGCAGTTTTCTGTTTCCAAACCCTGTCGTTTAAAATTTTGTTACTTCAACAAACTTTTTGACATTGAATTTCAGTAAATATGAGGTAAGCACACACACACACATAAAATCCTGTTGAATTCCAAATAAAAGTTCACCGGATATCATGTCTGTCATTATACTTGTACTCCTGCAAAATACATCGGTATGTGTGTACGTAAATGTATTTGCATTTATGAATTGTTTACCAGTATATATGAACGTTCTTTACGCATTTTTTGGCTGATTTGTTTCAAGTGATTAAATCTTAACGATTTCTTCTTCATTGTATATTTGTACATTTTTCTCGCCATATCAATGCCTATCAAAAAAATTAAATCTTAAGGAATCACGTAATTTTATATACATACTTGAAATTTTTTAACAAATATTATGTGGTTGGTGTTCATTTAAAAAAGACGCTGTTTTTGAAGGATTTTAAACAAAATAAAACAAGGTGATGTTCTGAAGTACTTGAATAATACACAAACTTGAGACAGTTTAAGGAGCTGCATTTCAAACAAAATAATATTTTAAAGTTTTTTTTTCTTAAATACAAAAACTTTAAGTTCAATATTAAATGTTCTACTAGACTTAATTATTGTTTATAACACCACTGATGATTGATAATCCTTCATCATAAAAATCTTTTACTTTATATAAAATCCCTCCCCAAATTTTATTCATTATCGACCATTCACTCAAATATTTGACACACACAACAGTCTCTAAGGACCTTAAGGTAATCTATAGAAAATCTTAACTTTATGTAACTAGTAAGTCAATGCTTAACAATAAAATTGGAAATAGAAATGGTAATGAAAATCTAAAGATAAAAACCACAACCGAAAGAAGCTTCCAGTTGTAGTCATTTCTGAATGATTTGCCGATGGATTAACTGATGCCATTGATGTCTGTCAAATGTTTTGAGCAGGCGGCGTATGAGTAGAAACACAAAATTGTTGGCTTAAAACCAAAATACAATTAAATACAAGTTAATGGTTACTCTGCAGCACAAGGAAAATAAAATTAAAGACAAAAACAATACAATTAAATAAACTTAACGCACACAAACACAAAGTTTTATGAAGACTAGAGGATTTTTGTCCTGATTACAAATTTACTCTCATACTTACTGTCTATTCCTCGCTCTCTTTTCTATAAGCAGTTTAATGACCAACCATTACGTGTAAATGATGCTGATGAGGTGAGCAATTGTCCTTAAACTAATCAGTATTTCTAGGAGAGTTTATAAAGCAAACCCAATAGGAAATTTTTCCTTTTCTAAAATGTCTATTTTGAACCATTTCCTATAACAAAGTGTTTCTTTGTAACAGTTTTCTATAAAAAAATGCCTTTTTGCGACAGTTTTCTATAGAAAAGTGTCTTGTTGGGACAGTTTTCTTTAGAAAAGTGTCTTGTTGGGACAGTTTTCTATAGAAGAGTATTTTTGGGACAGTTTTCTACAGAAAAATGTATTTTGAGACAGATTTCTATAGAAAAGTGTATTTTTGGGACAGTTTTCTGAAGGAAAGTGTCTTTGTGGGACAGATTTCCATAGAAAAGTGTCTTATTGTGAGAGTTTTCCATAGAAAAGTCTATTTTGGACAGATTTCTATAGAGAGAGTAGTCTATAGAAAAGGATCTTTTTGGTACAGTTGTCCATAGAAAAGTGTCTTTTTGGAATAGTTTTATATTGAAAAGTTTCTTGTTGGGACAGTTTTCTATAGAAAAGTGTATTTTGGGACAGATTTCTATAGAAAAATGTATTTTTGGGACAGTTTTCTATAGAAAAGTGTCTTGTTGGGACAGATTTCTATAGAAAAATGCCTTTTTGGGAAAGTTTTTTATAGAAAAGTGTCGTTTTGGGACAGGTTTTTAAACAAAAGGGTCTTTTTGGGACAGTTTTCCATAGAAAAGTGTCTTGTTGGGACAGTTTTCTATAGAAAAGTGTCTTGTTGGGATAGTTTTCTATAGAAAGGTGTCTTGTTGGGACAGTTTTCTATAGAAAGGTGTCTTGTTGGGACAATTTTCTATAGAAAGGTGTCTTGTTGGGACAGTTTTCTATAGAAAAATGTCTTTTTGGGACAGATTTCTATAGAAAAATGCCTTTTTGGGAGTGTTTTCTATAGAAAAGGGTCTTTTTG
The DNA here is from genome assembly GCF_015586225.1 of Lucilia sericata. NCBI lineage: Eukaryota > Metazoa > Arthropoda > Insecta > Diptera > Calliphoridae > Lucilia > Lucilia sericata. The sequence goes on along the minus strand of NW_023994056.1, from coordinate 607,492 downwards.
GGACAGTATTCTATAGAAAAGTGTCTTGTTGGGACAGTTTTCTTTAGAAAAGTGTTTTGTTTGGATAGTTTTCTATAGAAAAGTGACTTGTTGGAACAGTTTTCTCTTGAAAAATATCTTGTTGGACATTTTATTCAGCGTTCTATAGCAAAGTGTATTCTTGGAAGGTTTAATTTTTTCATAAATTTCCAATAGGACTGTTGAAACTTCTCTATAAAACAATAAAAAGCAGTTTAGATTGAAGCCCATCATCCACACTAAACATTGAATTTATGACACATCAAAAACATTAAGATGCCACATAAAAACAATACAACAAAAAGACGAAAAAAAAGTTGCAAGTGAAATAAATAAAAAAGGTAAAATTGTAATGAACTTTTATACAAAACAGTAGACAACCAGGAAGTAAGTCCCGGCACACACTCACACACAAAATGTAGCCAAGAAACAATAAAAACATTTTACAAAGATAAAATAAAAAGACCTGTAATAATACAGTTAAACATTACATCAATGTAACGGTTACATCAAATCTAAATACACACACATACTATCAATGTTTTGCCATCTATTATTGACGTTTAAGGAAAAGTTGTAAAAGTTAGCAACGTCCCCCTGGCCTTAGCACTTGGCTTAAAGGTCCAGTTTTATGGCAAAGGTAGCTAGCTGTAAACTTTATGTTATGTGTGTGTGTTACGTTGTAGTCTTCATAAATGTTTAAGTTAATTTAACGTCTATTTTAGACGCCATTATTACCGCCATTCAATGGCATCTTTTTAATTTTTATCTTTGCTACTTTTATTTGACTGTGCTGTTGGCATTAGAAGTCCATAAAATGTTGCTAAAAGTATTTCTTTTCGTAACTTGGGTGGTGGCGTCTTAGTATCAATTGATCTTTGTATTGATCCATAAAATTAGAGGATAAAGTTGGAAATGAAGTAACAATTCGTTTTTTTCTTAAATACTTTAATTGAAGAATTTTCTTAGAGAACATTTTAAGTTGATGAAAGCTGATCAAAGTCCTTACTAAACCAAACATCAATTGATCTCTAAATACGAAATGTTCACTTTATTGATCTAAATATATCTAAACCTCATAGAGAGGGGTTTAACGTCAGTGGTTTGCAATCAAACACACTTTTGTGATCACTTATTATAGGTATTAAATAATTAATTTAATAATTTTATTAATAACCATTTACAATTAGTTCTTGTCCACTTGTGGTTTGATTGTGAATGCGCAATTCTTTCTGTTATGTAAAGTTTTATTTATTATAAAAATGTCTTTTGCTTTTGAAAGGAAATAATATTAACTCAATGAAATTCGAGATCTATTATTTTAAATTATCGAAATTTTATCTTTAAATGTTCATGTTCTATTTGATATGCTTTAGCTTCACTGTCTGTTTAATTCCTTATTTGAGTTTTCAATTTCTTTGCCAAACTTAAACCACAACTATTTAGAATTATTTTTATTATTTACCCAGCAAAAACTAGGTAATAGCTTTCAGTTGTAATTACTTACCTAACAATATACTTTTCAATGACTACTAAATATCGTCTGGATTACATAGAAGTAGTCTAATAAGCTCTTACTAATAATATGTTATATAAATACTTTCTAATTCATTAGTCATATTGCCAATGAAAATATAGAAGCTGTATACGTTTTTTCATGCGATTTACAAAGACTACTTTTTCCAAATTTTCTATGAAACCACCGTGTTAATGACTTGAAATGCTATTGTTTAAGTAAATTTTAGCATTTTAACCCCTTAATGGTAATGAAAGTTTTAACTGGGTAGTTTTCTTAAACACAAATTCATTTTATATTTTAAAATTTGCTTTGGCATTTGCAAAAGTTTCTTTGTGGAAATTGCATGTTGTTTGAAGAAAATTAACATTCGTTTGTTATTAAGGATGAATGATTCTTTGAGAAATAAATGTCTTAAAGAAAAAGGATAAGAAATGTCTAAAGAAAATGGAATAAATTGCAGATTTTCTCAAGAATAACATTTAAATATTTAAGTTTTGTTGAAACTCATACATACTTTAGAAATCAATTAAATTAAAAAGCTGCAAAAGAAAAAATTGCTTTAAAATTTCAATTTAATAAAAATTTTCTTTAAATTTTTTTGGGACCATTTAAATGATATGGTAATGATTACTCAGTTTTTTCCCTTTTGAGTTTATTAAACTTTAACTATGCCTCATTTGTTTTCTTGTTCCTTTTGTCAGCATTTAAACATTAATTTCCCACAAAAGGTTAATAAAGTTTAACAATTTGTCACTGTTTATTTACTTCTTGTAACTCTTGACTTTTTTCCAACAAAAAAAATTAATTTAATACAATAACCAAGTCTGCACGCTAACTTTTTGTTCATAAACAAAAGTCATAATTTAATAGAATAAAAAACAAAATATAAATATTTATATAAAAAAATTTTGACACTTGTAGCAATTCATAAAATATATGTTTTAACAATTGGCAGACAAAATAGTTCCCTTATTTTTTAAATACCAACAACAATTGTACAAAAAAATATATAGTTTCCTTTTGGTATCAGCCAATTATAAAAACATTAGAAAAACGCGAAAAACACATAAAAATTGCAAAAGGAAAAAAGCAATTCATAAATATTATGTTATAAATTTTCATTAGGAAAGCAAAAGATCCATTGTAAACAGTAACAAGGTTAATGGTAAAGGAGCCAACAGTGCTAAAGATACTCACACTCTTGACCTTGGTGTTAAGATTTTATATGCTAAAGTTTTGTTATAAAAATGTTGGAAGCAAAAATTGCTCAGATTGACAATATTCAAATCAATTTCTTTGCAGTTTTGCTTTTTTCTCAAAATAATTTTTCCCCTTTTTTAAGGGAAATAATAGGAATCAAGTAAAGGAAAACCTTGGATATGTTGAACACGTTTTGGAAATCTAATAAACCAATAAACATTTTCCTTAAATATGATTTTTAAAGAAAGTTGTTTAAAATTCTGTTATTTCCAAATTTCTCTAAATTTCCCTCTCAAATAAAAAAAATTCCTTTTTATAAAAAATTTTCAAAAAATTTCCTTTTTTATAAGAAATTTTCATAAAATTTCCTTTTTTATAGGAAATTTTCTTAAAATTTCCTTTTTATAGAAAATTTTCATAAAATTTCCTTTTTATAGGAAATTTTCATAAAATTTCCTTTTTATAGGAAATTTTCGTAAAATTTCCTTTTTATAGGAAATTTTCATAAAATTTCCTTTTGATAGGAAATTTTCATAAAATTTCCTTTTTATAGGAAAATTCCATAAAATTTCCTTTTTATATTAAATTTCCATAAAATTTCCTTTTTATAGGAAATTTCCATAAAATTTCCTTTTTATATAGAAAATTTCCTCTTTATATAGAAAATTTTCATAAAATTTCCTTTTTATATAGAAAATTTTCAAAAAATTTCCTTTTTATACAGACAATTTTCAAAATTCCCTTTTATATAGAAAATTTTCAAAAAATTTCCTTTTTATATAGAAAATTTTAAAAAATTTCCTTTTTATAGGAAATTTTCATAAGATTTCCTTTTTATATAGCAGAATTTCATAGAATTTCCTTTTTATAGCAAATTTTCATAAAATTATAGGAAATTTTCAAAAAATTTCCTTTTTATAGGAAATTTTCATAAAATTAGCTTTTTATAGGAAATTTTCAAAAAATTTGCTTTTTATAGGAAATTTTCAAAAAATTTCTTTTTTATAGGAAATTTTCAAAAAATTTCCTTTTTTATGGGAAATTTTCAAAAAATTTCCTTTTTATGAAAAATTTTCAAAAATTTCCTTTTTTATGGGAAATTTTCAAAAAATTTCCTTTTTTATAAGAAATTTTTATAAAATTTCCTTTTTATAGGAAATTTTCATAAAATTTCCCTTTTATAGGAAATTTTCATAAAATTTCCCTTTTATAGGAAATTTTCATAAAATTTCCCTTTTATAGGAAATTTTCATAAAATTTCCTTTTTATAGAAAATTTTCGTAAAATTTCCTTTTTGTAGGAAATTTTCATAAAATTTCCTTTTTATAGAAAATTTTCATAAAATTTTCTTTTTATAGAAAATTTTCGTAAAATTTTCTTTTTATAGGAAATTTTCATAAAATTTCTTTTTTAAAGGAAATTGTCATAAAATTTCCTTTTTATAGGAAATTTTCATAAAATTTCCTTTTTATAGGAAATTTTCATAAAATTTCCTTTTTATAGGAAATTTTCATAAAATTTCCTTTTTATAGGAAATTTTCATAAAATTTCCTTTTTATAGGAAATTTTCATAAAATTTCCTTTTTATAGGAAATTTTCATAAAATTTCCTTTTTATAGGAAATTTTCATAAAATTTCCTTTTTATAGGAAATTTTCATAAAATTTCCTTTTTATAGGAAATTTTCATAAAATTTCCTTTTTATAGGAAATTTTCATAAAATTTCCTTTTTATAGGAAATTTTCATAAAATTTCCTTTTTATAGGAAATTTTCATAAAATTTCCTTTTTATAGGAAATTTTCATAAAATTTCCTTTTTATAGGAAATTTTCATAAAATTTCCTTTTTATAGGAAATTTTCATAAAATTTCCTTTTTATAGGAAATTTTCATAAAATTTCCTTTTTATAGGAAATTTTCATAAAATTTCCTTTTTATAGGAAATTTTCATAAAATTTCCTTTTTATAGGAAATTTTCATAAAATTTCCTTTTTATAGGAAATTTTCATAAAATTTCCTTTTTATAGGAAATTTTCATAAAATTTCCTTTTTATAGGAAATTTTCATAAAATTTCCTTTTTATAGGAAATTTTCATAAAATTTCCTTTTTATAGGAAATTTTCATAAAATTTCCTTTTTATAGGAAATTTTCATAAAATTTCCTTTTTATAGGAAATTTTCATAAAATTTCCTTTTTATAGGAAATTTTCATAAAATTTCCTTTTTATAGGAAATTTTCATAAAATTTCCTTTTTATAGGAAATTTTCATAAAATTTCCTTTTTATATAGACAATTTTCATAAAATTTCCTTTTTATATAGACAATTTTCATAAAATTTCCTTTTTATATAGACAATTTTCATAAAATTTCCTTTTTATATAGAAAATTTTCATAAAATTTCCTTTTTATATAGAAAATTTTCATAAAATTTCCTTTTCTTATAGAAAATTTTCATAAAAATTCCTTTTCTTATAGAAAATTTTCATAAAATTTCCTTTTCTTATAGAAAATTTTCATAAAATTTCCTTTTCTTATAGAAAATTTTCATAAAATTTCCTTTTCTTATAGAAAATTTTTATAAAATTTCCTTTTCTTATAGAAAATTTTCATAAAATTTCCTTTTCTTATAGAATGTTTTCATAAAATTTCCTTTTCTTATAGAAAATTTTCATAAAATTTCCTTTTCTTATAGAAAATTTTCATAAAATTTCCCTTTTTTATAGAAAATTTTCATAAAATTTCCTTTTTTTTATAGAAAATTTTCATAAAATTTGCTTTTTTATAGGAAATTTTCATAAAATTTCCTTTTTATAAAGAAAATTTTCAAAAAAATTCCTGTTTATATAGAAAATTAAAAAAAAAAAAAATTAAAAGGTTTTTCTTTTTTAATAAAATTTTAGAAAATGATTTTGTTATAACGGAAAATAATTTGAAATTGTATTTTTCTAAAGGAATTATTTGCTGGGATCTTTTCCACATTTGCAAGTTCTATACACTTGTCTTAGCATTACCTTGACTTTGAACGGATTGTTACACATTCTCCCTTTTCATTTTGTAACATTTATTGTTTGAATATGTCTTCATAATCTTTTTTATTTATTTGAATTGATTTTTTTTTTCTTCTAACATTTTTCAACATTAGATACAGATATTCCCTTTTTATTCGAGTTTGTTTGCTGCTGCTGCTTAATAAATGCAATCTTTGTTTAAATTACTTCCGCTTGGTAAATAAGTTGCAAATAAAGCAAGAACAAAAAAAGGACCCTCTATACTAAATGTCCTTGAATAAGAGTAAAGCAAAGATATCCTTGCACTTGGACTGTAAGTAAAAGACAACATGCGAGTGAGTATCATGCACTTATCATGTTCTTAGCAATCTTTTGCTATTGTAGTTGTTTTCTTTTTTCATTTAAACTAAATGCCAAGGGCGTGTTAGCCAGGAATTGTATAAATGGATGGATTGCATAAAGCAAGAACAAGTTTTAAACATTTTAATTTAATTTACAAGTTGCAACACACATTTTGAAGATATAAATGAAATAAAGTTTAAAAAAAGAGGGAGAGTCCGTTAGTTTTTATACATAAGTATTGGAAGAAAAAATAAACAAATTGACAAGGACACTTTTTAAAAAGAGTAATATTATTTATATAAGAAAACTTTGTTTGGTTTAAACAAGAAATGGAAAAAAATTAGTTAATTAAGTAATAGATAATGTTTAAATTAAAACAAAAAAAGGAAACATTATTTTATAAAAGATAGTTTCTCTATTGTTTTGTTATACTTGTTATAAAATTCTCATAAATCATATGGACAAAATCTGCTGTCAAAATTGTCACTATAAGAATAATACCAAAAAATGCCATAAATACTTGTATTTATTTAGCAGTAATCAATGGGGAAAGTTTGCAAAACTTAGCCAGTCTCAGGGGAACAATTCAATAAAACCTTATAAATAAATATAAAAGAAACCCAAAAAGGACTTTATAGGTATTAAGCTGCAAAAATAACTACTTTTCCTCACACTTGTTTACACATATCCTTACACTTGCTTTTGTATTCTTTTACTTAAACTTATATGAATTGTAAATTTTCTTGTCGGTATTATGGACTCCATGAATTATGTGCTCAAATTTCTTTATTTTGCTTTAATAAAGAGAATGCAAGACGAAAGATTTATTTATAATTTTGACCCCTGACCAAGAGTTGTATGTCCATAAGAGAAATCTAATTATGCCATATTAATCGCAAAAGAGACAGACAGACACTCTCCTTTTGTTATAAAAAACCAATTGCATAATTGTAGAAAATCTTCTAAACAGGTTCAAATCCTTGTTGAAATGTCTACATATTCTAGATTTTACCACATAAAACACAAGGAATTTTCTTTATCAATGCATTATAAATATTGTGCAAAACAAACAAAGGACATTTCTTAAGGAATTTCACATTTTTTTCCTTGTGCTTCAAAGAGAAACATTTGACCATAAATCTTTTCTGGCACATTTAATATACCCTTACCCATAGTGTTGTGTTTTATTTAAGCAAAAAAGGAGTTGTTGGCAATTCTAAAAGACTCTTTGCTGCAAAGGAATCCTAGTAAATCCATTGTCCGAGAAAAAAACATATTATTGTAAAAACAATAGCAATTATATGCAATTTATTCTGTTTAAAGATTGTATTTTTTTTAATATTTATTTGTTTTTCTTTGTATTTCTTTTCATTTTATTTAGTTTTTTTTTTTTTTTTTCTTAGAGACAACAATAAATGAAACATTTTTAAACAAGATATAAAAATATTTGCCAGTGTATAACAATTGCTGAATACATACCTTTTGTCCAAGTTTTATTGCAAAAAAATGGCATTAGCAAGACAAACGGAGAAATGGATAATTGTATCTTTCAATTTTGAGGGAGTTGTTAAATTAGAAAACAGACTAAATTAAGAATTAGAAAAACTAAATAGTTATTTTGAAGTTAAAGTACAGTCTAGTCTTCAGTCACTATGGACTAGACTATAACCCTATAGCCTGTAGTCTAGCCTATAGTCCAGATTATAGCCTAGTATATAGTCTAGTCTATAATTCAGTCTACTCGTCTACTATATATTCCAGTCTATAGAATATCCTATAGACTGGATTAGTCTAGTCTACAGTCCAGACTATGATCTAGTATATAGTCCAGTTTATTGTATAGTCCAGGTTATAGTATAGTCTAAAGTCCAGTCAATTCTATATTCAAGACTATACTCTAGTATATGGTCTAGTCTATAATTTAGTTTAAACTCCAGATTATAGTCTAGTCAATATTCGAGAATATAGGCTAGTTTATTGTCTTGACTATGACCTATTATATAGTCTAGTGTATGGTCCAGTCTATACTGCAATATAGCCCTGGGTGTAGTCCAGTCTATAGCTCAGAATAGAGTCTAGTGTATAATCTACTCTATAGTTCAGAATAGGATCTAGTATATAGCCCAGACTATAGATTTTTAGTTCAGATAACTGTTTAGTTTATAATCTAAACTATAGTTTAGTCTATGGCCAAATTATAGTCTAGACTATTATATAGACTAGTTTATAGTATAGACTAGTGTATAGCATACACTGTAGTCTATTATACAGTTCAGACTATATTCTTAACTACAGACAGTAGTCTAGTTTATAGTCTCGTATATATAGACTGATTATAGACTGGTTTATAGTCCGGTCAGCAGTCCAGACTATAGTCTAGTGTGTTGTCCAGCCTCTAGACTATAGTGCAAGCTATTGTTCAGTGAATAATTCTAGTATATAGTGCAGACTCTAGTTAATTGTGAATACAATAGTCTAGTCTATAGGCCAGACTGTAATCTAGTCTATAGTCCAGACTGTACCCTATATACCAATGTTAATTAATTTAGATATATTCCAGCAGATGTTTGATGATATCTTTGACAAAATTTATTTAATTTTTCTTCCAGAAAATCAGTGAAATATAAAGTACCAAATTTCGAAACATAGTCCCACATATAAGTTAAAACTTTTTAAATCGTAGAATATTTAGAATCATAAATTAATAAGTTTAATTTGTTTCTGCAATAAAAAGTTCCAAATAAATTCTAAATAAAAAATTTATTAAAAAAGCCAAACATCTTAAGCAAATAAATAAACCCTTATAATAAAATTTAATCACGACATGTTTCACCATTGACACAAGACATCATCAGTAGTCGTTATATTTTATTGGACATTATTTCAAAAATAAATACAAAATACAATCAATTGATTTTATAACAATTTAGCTAATAAAATTTACAATATAATGACAATTGTAACAGAAAAAAAAAGTAATGAAAATTATTTCATTTAAACAAGACGTTTCTGGAACCGAACCTTATAACCAAACCAAATCAAATACAATGTTGTCTTGTTGAATTTCAATAATAAATAATAAAAGGAAGTTAAATTTCCAGCAAAAACTCTCCTCAAGTTGTTAAAAAGCTCAATGAACCATTTAACCATTAAAATCAATCAAAGAATTTATGGCTTAACATTGTTTCTTCGAAAGAGAAAAAAAAGGAATTTAGTACTAAAACCCCAAACTGAAATTAAAAGACTAACATTTTTATGAAATCATAAAGTATTTAATAATAAAAAAAAACGAACAATTGGAATAACATAACTTATGGTTTTTGAACACTAAATGGCAGTCTTATGAACAATTGTCTAAGAGGGTCAAAATTTTAAGCTTTTTTCATCAGCTTTTTTTATAAGAAATAAAAATATAAAGTACCATTTTACAAACTTTATGACAAGTTTGTCTTTAGAATAGTTGTTTTATTTGTATGAGTTTGTTGTAAAAAGTTTTTAATGTTTGAAATGTAGAAAATAATTTTTCTATTGAATTTAATTCAGTTATATAGCGTTAATTAAACTTCATTCAGACAACATTGTTTGGAGAGTGAAATATTGAAATTTTCATACAAATAGTTTTGCTAATAAGAGCTTTAATTAAATGTGTTTAATATAAGCTAAATTAGGAGGTTATAATTAAAAGCTTATGGAAAGCTGAAGGTTAATAAGAACGTAGTGCTATTAAATTCATGTTGCTATTAAACGACTTTGCTAATAGAAATTAAGCTTTAAAGCTTTAAAATATCAAAACTCTGTAAAAAGACTTTTAAAAGCTCGTAAGCTTAATTTCTTTAAGCTTTAAAGGGGGTTACAATTAAGAGCTTATTGAAAGCTTAAGGTTAATAAAAGCTTATTAAATGCTTATTGTTATAGAAAGAATTCGCTAATAGAAATGTCACATATTTGATATTAACTTCATTAAGCTTTAACGCTTTTAAACTTAAAAACTTCATAAAAAGAACTTTAAAAGCTCGAAAGCTTAATCTCTTTAAGCTTTAAAGCTTTTTATTAAATCTTTAATCTACTAAAAATTGGAAGAAAAATTATGCATGAATTTCCAGTTTACGAGTCATACTCATTAAAACTCTTGTCAAATTCAAACATACGACAAGAACGCTAACAACAGCAATAACAACTCTTATACAACTTTTTGATAAAATGATTGATTACCTTTCAAAATAAATAGATGAAATTTATGCATAATGGTTTAAATTAAAAAAAAAACAATCCTCACACACTACAGTTTATATTTAATCAAAACTCTACCCAACCCACCAACCAGCTCTTTGGCCGTTTTTATATTTTTTGCAATCAAATTAACTCTTTGCGAAAAAAAACCAGCTACATTCTCTAGAATCATCGTTTAAATACATTTAATCTTCAAACGTCAACGTTTCATTTAACAAATTTTTAAAAAATGAAAAAAAAAAAACAAGAACGACTACCAACCATTAAAATTATTAAAATATTTTTCCCTTTATAATTTTTTTTATTTAAAATTTTTTGTTATTTTTTGCACATCATCATTTAAATCACGCATTTTGCGAAAAAGAAAAATGTTTTTTCGCTACTGCTGTTAAGCCATATTGGGCGTGTCTACATGAAATGCAAATTTTTCTTTTAGTTTCCGTTTTTTTTTTCAGTCTAGTTGTTGAGTTGTATAAAGTAAAGTAAATTTACTATATCATTTCATATTTGTAGCAGTATGACAATTTTTTTTATACAATTTCGTTTAACAAAATGTTGATGTATCATTTGATATTCATTTTTTTCGCGCCATTTGAATACTCGCTCAATTGTCTAGAGATGATGATGTTGTCAGTTTTTTTTTACGAAACGCGATATTTTAAAAAAATTGTATGCATGTGTATGATTTGGCTATAAGGGTGTTGTGGGTCTTTTGAAGAATAAATAAAGGAACTGTCTAACTGACTGTTGGTATATAGTTAAAGTTACTGATTGTTTGGGTTCTTCAAATAAATTACTTCGTTTATTTTACTGAGTTAAATGGGAAGTATAGAGAAGTAATTATTCTATACTTCCTATTGTCTAACAATTTTATATATAAATTATTTTGGTTTCGTTGGTGAGGTCTTCTAGAAATATAAAAATATGATTTGATTCAATTATATACCAACTAGAGTGAATCCTAGTAGAATAAGTCGATGTCCGTCTATCCGTTCATCAGTTGAAATCAGCTTTCTTAAGGCTCCAGACATCTTACAGATTAAACTCTTAGATCATTTCATGTTTCAACTAAATTATCTGCTTAGAATTTGTCTGAAAATACTTTCATTGTAAATTTTCCAAAGTTTTAAATTTTGCTCGTAAATGTATCCACTTCCATTTTTTCCAGTGTAATTATTACTCAAATTTACCGCTTCAATAAAATTTTATATTTATAACAATTTACAAATGTTTATTTTTATAATCTAATAATTTACCTTCTTTATTATTTAAACCATTCAAAAAAACAACACACATTGTTTTCGATTAAAAAGATAATTTTTTCATGTTTTTCAAATTTAACGCAATTTAATTGTTTGTCTACGAAACCATAATTATTTTCACAAAACATGCAAAGTTTAATAAACTCAAAGGAGGGCTGGCAGACTGCTCTAACCGAATATAACAAAAAAAAACTGTACCACAAAGTTATAACAAAAAAAAATACAATTAAAATATTCTTTTTGTTTGAAACCATGAGCTCCCTAAAATTATTGAAAATATTTGTTTCATAAAAACTAATGACAATTGAAAATGACACTGACACTTAGAGAAGAACATTGTTCGGCTGCACTTGGCCCTTTAGATGCAACACACGCAATGCTGAAAAGCCACTGATGTCACACACATGCGGGTGTATTTAACTAGAGGGAATCCACTTCATTTTCATGGTTTAACAAAAGTTATGAACTTTAATACAAATAAACACCTTCAAACAACCCTCACTTTAGATTGAACAGTTAAAGGAAGGAATTTTTTTTAATAAAAATTTTACTTATTTTTTATAAATAAATATGATGATGATGTTCATGATTATGTTAAAAATATCCCTGTACAAGTTCAAATACGTGTAAGTTTTTCTTTTCCAACAACCAAGTGTTTTTTTAGCTTAAAAACATATGTCATCCCTCAAAATGACCCTCTTTGTTTAAGTTTTGTTTTCAATAACCATAGTTTTAATTTAATAATATTTTGAGTCTATATTTAGTTAATCATATATAAATATAAATAATACCTGTATCTGTAACAAAAGCAAGAAAACGTAAAACCACCCCCTCACTTGTTTTCGAAAATCCTCTTTACTCGTCCTATTATTACGGGGCTTAACAACATATGTGATGGTTTTTCTTTTCTTTTTACTACAAGCAAACGATTTAGAACAATAATACTTACACATATACATATATAGAGAGTAATTTTTCATAATTACATCAACATACTTATGTTGGTAACTTTTGTATTTTTAAAATGTTTGTAACTCCCCCTAGTGTGTGTTTGAGTTGTTTTATGTTAACAAAATTTATAATCTTTTAAATTTTTGTTAAATAAAAAGTTTCTATTTCTAATTTACCTCCTGTCCATTGCAATTTTCTGCTGTTGTAAACAATTTTAAAATAAATTGTTACCTTTTTTTTGCTTGAAGAAATTTAATTTTTCTTTTTTAGCATCATTTGCTCATATGTACCAAAGTTAGTTTTATATCTAGTTGGTTTTTGAACTTATTTTATGATTTATTAAATTTTAATGTATCTTGACATTGAAGTTATGGTTACTGAAAGTTAACTGATATGTTGGTTTCTTTTGGATGATAATAAGAAGTTAAACTAGACAATATAACTACAATTTAAAGTAATGTTTCTGTTAAATAAACTGTGTTTTGTAAACTACTGTCTAACCTATAACCTTGGCTACAGACTTGTCATTAGCTTTTACTATAGTTAAGCTGATAGTCTTGACGATAGTTTGTCCCTTACTATAGTCTAGCAAAGATTGGTTTCTATTAACTGTAATCTGAACTGTATTATTAACCAGTCTGCATATAGAATGACATAGCCTGTACGATGTCTAGCATATAGTCTTGCCCATAGTTCAAATTTTAGTCTAGACTATAGTCTATTTTACAGTATATCCTTTATAGTCTACTCTATAGTCTACATAGTCTAGTCTATAGTCTAGTCTATAGTCTAGTCTATAGTCTAGTCTATAGTCTAGTCTATAGTCTAGTCTATAGTCTAGTCTATAGTCTAGTCTATAGTCTAGTCTATAGTCTAGTCTATAGTCTAGTCTATAGTCTAGTCTATAGTCTAGTCTATAGTCTAGTCTATAGTCTAGTCTATAGTCTAGTCTATAGTCTAGTCTATAGTCTAGTCTATAGTCTAGTCTATAGTCTAGTCTATAGTCTAGTCTATAGTCTAGTCTATAGTCTAGTCTATAGTCTAGTCTATAGTCTAGTCTATAGTCTAGTCTATAGTCTAGTCTATAGTCTAGTCTATAGTCTAGTCTATAGTCTAGTCTATAGTCTAGTCTATAGTCTAGTCTATAGTCTAGTCTATAGTCTAGTCTATAGTCTAGTCTATAGTCTAGTCTATAGTCTAGTCTATAGTCTAGTCTATAGTCTAGTCTATAGTCTAGTCTATAGTCTAGTCTATAGTCTAGTCTATAGTCTAGTCTATAGTCTAGTCTATAGTCTAGTCTATAGTCTAGTCTATAGTCTAGTCTATAGTCTAGTCTATAGTCTAGTCTATAGTCTAGTCTATAGTCTAGTCTATAGTCTAGTCTATAGTCAGTCTATAGTCTAGTCTATAGTCTAGTCTATAGTCTAGTCTATAGTCTAGTCTATAGTCTAGTCTAGTCTATAGTCTAGTCTAGTCTAGTCTATAGTCTAGTCTAGTCTATAGTCTAGTCTAGTCTATAGTCTAGTCTGGTCTAGTCTATAGTCTAGTCTATAGTCTAGTCTATAGTCTAGTCTATAGTCTAGTCTATAGTCTAGTCTATAGTCTAGTCTATAGTCTAGTCTAGTCTAGTCTAGTCTAGTCTATAGTCTAGTCTATAGTCTAGTCTATAGTCTAGTCTATAGTCTTGTCTATAGTCTAGTCTGTAGTCTAGTCTATAGTCCAGTCTATAGTCTAGTCTATAGTCTAGTCTCTAGTTAGTCTATAGTCTAGTCTAGTCTATAGTATAGTCTATAGTCTAGTCTATAGTCTATAGTATAGTCTAGTCTAGTCTATAGTCTAGTCTATAGTCTAGTCTATAGTTAGTCTAGTCTATAGTCTAGTCTATAGTCTAGTCTATAGTCTAGTCTATAGTAGTCTATTGTCTAGCTATAGTCTAGTCTAAGTCTAGACTATAGTCTAGTCTATAGTCTAGTCTATAGTCTAGTCTATAGTCTAGTCTATAGTCTAGTCTATAGTCTAGTCTATAGTCTAGTCTATAGTCTAGTCTATAGTCTAGTCTATAGTCTAGTCTATAGTCTAGTCTATAGTCTAGTCTATAGTCTAGTCTAGTCTATAGTCTAGTCTATAGTCTAGTCTATAGTCTAGTCTATAGTCTAGTCTATAGTCTAGTCTATAGTCTAGTCTATAGTTTAGTCTAGTCTAGTCTATAGTCTAGTCTATAGTCTAGTCTATAGTCTAGTCTATAGTCTAGTCTATAGTCTAGTCTATAGTCGAGTCTATAGTCGAGTCTATAGTCTAGTGTATAGTCTTGTCTATACCTAGACTATAGTCTAGTCTATACCTAGACTACAGTCTGATCTATATAGTTCATATATATAAATATAGTTTTGCCTATATATTAACATATAGTGTAGCCTACAGTCTAGTCTGAAGTCTGCCCTGTGGTCTTGCCTAGTTTAAGTTTTAGTCTGGACTGTAGTCTAGTCTTTAGTTAGATTATAGTCTAAACTACAGTTAGAATATAGTCTAGCCTAGTTCCAATTTTAGAGTGGACTACAGTTTAGCCTACAGGAAATCTTATATAATCTACCCTATGAATATAATCGACCTAAGGCCTTGAGTAGCCTATAAGTAGTTCTATTCTGGCCTTTCTTTTCTATTTTCTTCTATTCTATATCCTTTTTTGTCAAGCCTATAGTTAATGTATATCCCACTGTGTTGTCTAACCCATTATTCGAATTTCTTTGATATCTACAAAAATATAATTCGTGTAGGCGTAGTAATGTCACTTTATAATAAAATTCGAAGGGCCATTTTGTCTGTTTACATTCGTACATATTGTTCCTAATAATTTGACCGATCTGATAGTCTTGTTCTTGATAAATGTAAATATCTCTAATTGCTTCATACATCGTTGACCCAATATCTAATTCTAGAATATCTCATTAATATGTTTATAATAGGAAGGACCAATTCTGATTTATGCTTCTCTACTTACTTGATGCATAGATGAACCGATATCTAGCAGAGTCCAATTATACAGTGTCTCATTAATATATGATCTGAAAGATCTATTGGGGTGTCGTGTAGATTTTGTTATTAGTGGGCTGTTGATGTATATAATAACGAATTTTATTTTGAAAATTGGCAAATGAGTCGATGACATATTTGTTCCAATTTTTGCAATCAGGACATCAAAAGGAATTTCTTATCGTATTGTCAATTACCCCAAATTTCTGTTATTATTTCATTATAATTCATGAGTATAATTTCCATATAATTTCATTAAAACAAATGCAAATGTATAAATTTGACTAAAATCTAATTTTCTTTGAATTTATTATAAAAAAGTCAACTATAAATGTCAGACTCCATGATTGTTTTCAAAATTAATTATAAATTTATGAATTAATTTAATGACAATTAAATTAAACAAATATAAACTTGTGTAAAAGACAAGTAACAGATCTCGTGTAGTACAAATATATGTAAACGAAAATATTTACATCTCACACACATGTCCTATTCGTACTCCTTGCAAGTAACCCAGCAAACAAAAAGGTTTCAACTTTAATTAAGAAATAACTGATATGAGGATGAAAAGTTTAGAAGATCTGAAATAAGTTGGCATTAATATTTAACAGTTCGGCTGTCGTTATTGTAATGCTTGCTGGGTTATGGTTTTTTTCACTAATATTAACAGCTTTCAAACTGATTGTTTTATAACCGTGTATGATGATGTGTAGCGATGCTTATATTAATTTCGACAGATATACGACTCCTATACTTTCATTTAGCATTTTATATATAAGCGGCTGTTTGAGTAATAAAACACAAGGATAGACAATAATAGTAAAATAGAAAAAGAAAACTTTATGAACATTGTTCATATGAGGAGTACTTAGGCGTGTGGAGTGGTAGAATATGTCATTTACAAAATCATCAATATTTCAATTTAAATTTACACGCATAAAATTTTATATTATACCGATGATGTCTTTGTTATCTATGGTGCAGGAATGTAAAAGAATAAATTCACAACAAATAAATTTCATAAATACGAAGATCTGTTTTTAGCTTAAAAGCTTTATTAGCTTTTAAGATCTTTTTGGAAAGTTTACTCAGGCTTTTGAGAGAGTTTTTTTAAGCATTTTTAAGTTTACTTAGTATTTTATTTATTTTAAAAGCTTTGTTAAGCTTTTGAGAACTTTTTTGAAAGTTTACCTAAGCTTTTGAAAGTCATAATTATGTTTTAATAATCTCCTGAATAAAAAATTAATATTTTTATCGATTTTATTATAAAAGCTTAAAAGCTGTATTAAGCTTTTAACAACTTTTTTGAAAATTCTTACTAGAAAACAAGATTTTGCTACTTTAAAACACTGCTTAAAACCTTTATATGTAGAATATGACTATAAATTGAAATACAATTCAAACGCACTGAAAAACATAACTTTTTTGCATGCATAACAACAATTTACATACATACATATGTATATTAAATGATTACATATGTATGTTTTCATGTAAAATATATCCTTATAAACATTTTAATTGCGCAATTTTAGTATATTTTGTACATACTTTAGCAAATAACCATGATTAGTTCTGCACGAATAATTTAAATTGTGAACCCCATAAACTAAACTACACGTCTAACGTTTACCAATCCACCTAGAAGTCTAGTCCCCCATACTACCTCTCACAAATATTTTATACCTTTTATTTTATAAGATTCTCCCTAAAACTGTATTGAATAACAGTAGTTTTTACGACTTAACAAAATGTCAACTACTGCGACAACAACAACACTTGCAAAGATAAAATATTTATTTGTTTTTCATGTACATACATGTAGTTGTAACAGACAGTTTTCTGCCACCTAATGTTGCAAGTAATAATTTTGTTTAATGTTGCCAACAGATGACAGCCAATATATTGAGAGTGTCTAATATAGAGTGTTTAAGTCATGTTAGATAGATTTTTTGAATTGTTAGTTAGTTAAACAATTTTCTTAAATTGGTTGAGGTAACAAGCTATTTCATTCAAATAGAAACTTATTTCTGTAGAAGGAACTTAGCTTTTATAGGAACAACAACTCTCAATAGAAACTTCAGTAAAAACATTTTTCCAGGAGTCTTTCTCATCAGAAAACTTTTTCCGGAGAACAATTTCATAGCAAAACTTTAACTACAGATATTTTCATCAGGACCAACACTTTCTAGAGAAAAACTTTTCATCAGAAATCTCTTTCTGTAAAAATGTCATTTATAAACATTTTCTTTAGAATCGTTTTCATTAAAAAGCTTTTTCTATAGGAACATTTAACATATTAGTGAACATTCAGAAAGCTTATTCTATAAAATAATGTTCATTAGAATGTATAGGGAACATTTTCTATAGAAAAATAGAAAAACATCTTCAAAAAGCTTTTCTTGTAGAAACATTTTCATCAGAAAGCTTTCCTATAGAAACATTTTTATCAGAAAGCTTTGCATATAGAAACATTTTCGTCAGAAAGCTTCTCTGTAGAAAAACGTTCATCAGAAAGCTTTTTCTATAGAACAAATTTTCATCATAAAGATTTTCTATAGAAAAATGTTCATCAGAAAGCTTTTCTATTTTAAAAAATATTCATCAGAAAGCTTTTTCCATAGAAAATTTTTCATCAGAAATTCAAAGAAATTTTCATCAGAAAGCTTTTCTATACAAAAGCTTTTTATATACATAAATTTCACCAAAAAGCTTTTTACATATAAAAACTTTCATCTGGAAGCTTTCTTTTCATATATTTTCATGAAG
The DNA here is from genome assembly GCF_015586225.1 of Lucilia sericata. Lineage (NCBI taxonomy): Eukaryota > Metazoa > Arthropoda > Insecta > Diptera > Calliphoridae > Lucilia > Lucilia sericata. The sequence goes on along the minus strand of NW_023994056.1, from coordinate 589,161 downwards.
AAGCTTTTCTATTGAATAGTTCTTATTATGACTTTTTTCGAAAAAGTACTATAATAATTTTTGAACTGCAATTTAAAAGAAAATTACTTTTTCCCCAACACAATCACTCAAACAATTTACCAAGTTTTCTATTACTATTTATGTTTTCTAAATATTTGTTTAACATTATTTCCTTTACTTTGTATTCCCCGAGTATTTCATTTTTTAATTTCCATTACTAATTGCCTGTAAAAGTCATTGTCATATGTGTTTAGTTTATAACTACAAAAAAAAAAGACATATTATTTTTACCCTCAATAAAAAGGAGGAGGATTCATTCTAGAGTAAAAAGCCGTTTTCCTTTAGTTCTTTAACAATTGAAATGATTTCCACCTGATGCTTTTATGCGGGTTTCATATAATAATTTATTATCCTTGCATGTGTGTTAACTTTACTACTATTTGTTTTAGCTATAGACCTAATAGTGTATGTATATAATCATAGTCATATTATTAGATTGCAGCCATACTTGAGTCATAAGGAGTTTTATAGAAAAAACCCCATAATTTTTCACTTTTCATAATTTAAAAAAGGCAGCACTTTTGTTATAGTAGTTGAAAACTATTATCGAGTTTTTTATAAAAAGTAAAATGTACTGCTTGAATAGGTTTATTTGTTTTAGTAATTGGTTTGATTAGGGTAAATATGACTAACATAAAGTAAGTGCACGACATAAATATTAAAAAGTACAGTCTTTCTCTGCATAAATCAATCACAATCGCCTTAAATTTTTGCATTTTTTGAACATTTCCTTTAATTTTATAATTCAATTAAAATTTCAATACGCACATCAAATGTCAACAGATCTGAATTGATATGCAAACGTCCACCTAAAAGGACTCTGACGTTTAAAAAACAGTTTGTGCTAAATCTTTATTAAAAGAAATGTTTACATTTAAAAATATAAACAAACATATAAATTTATTTTTAAGATTGATGTTTGTTTAACACATTTTGCTATCAAGCAGTTTTTTCTTTATTTCATAAAAAAAAGTGAACAAGTAATACGTCAATTAACTGTCAAATATTTAACAAAAGCTGGTATATGGCGCCACTTTATATTGCTTTAAAATATAAATAAACATCTTTAAAAAAAATTACCAGTACATACTCTTGTACTGCTTTAAAAAACACCACAACCAGAGAAGAGAGAAAACGTGTCTTAGTTTCCGCACAAGTTGCTGTCAATCTAGGAACAACCCACGTTGAAATCTTTACATGAAAATCATACATGCGGACACACGTACATACGTCCGCCGGAGTACTACTTGTTACAGGCATTAAAAATGCATTTTTCATAGATTTACTTTTCAACAACAAAACATTGTTAATTTTAAGGAAATTTTAAATTCAATAAGTATTTAAGGATTAAATTGAAAAACATTTTTAAATCGAAAAAAAAAAAATGTAACAAAAGGGACCAAAACTCAACAGCAGGCATGTAATTTGAGACGAATTTTTACAATTGTTGATTTTTTTAAGTAACAATAACATTTTATAATTTAGATTATTTTTTTGGAACAAAAAATCAAATTTTTAAGTATAATTGTTATGATATTTTTCGTTTTAAATATAATTTTCAATCATTTCTAAAGCATATTATAAATATACCCTACAATATGGTCACTAGGATTATCCAAACATTTGCGAATTCGCAAATTGAATTAAAGTAGAACTGAACTAGAACAGAACAGAAATAGAACTGAACTAGAACTGAACTAGAAATGAACTAGACTTGAATTAGAACTGAACAAGAACTGTACTAGAACTGAACTAGACTTGAATTAGAACTGAACAAGAACAGAACTAGAACTGAACTAAAACTGAACTAAAACTGAACTAGAACTAGAACTGAACTAGAACTGAACTAGAACTGAACTAGAACTGAACTAGAACTGAACTAGAACTGAACTAGAACTGAACTAGAACTGAACTAGAACTAAACTAGAACTGAACTAGAACTGAACTAGAACTGAACTAGAACTGAACTAGAACTGAACTAGAACTGAACTAGAACTGAACTAGAACTGAACTAGAACTGAACTAGAACTGAACTAGAACTGAACTAGAACTGAACTAGAACTGAACTAGAACTGAACTAGAACTGAACTAGAACTGAACTAGAACTGAACTAGAACTGAACTAGAACTGAACTAGAACTGAACTAGAACTGAACTAGAACTGAACTAGAACTGAACTAGAACTGAACTAGAACTGAACTAGAACTGAACTAGAACTGAACTAGAACTGAACTAGAACTGAACTAGAACTGTACTAAAACTGAACTAGAACTGAACTAGAACTGAACTAGAACTGAACTAGAACTGAACTAGAACTGAACTAGAACTGAACTAGAACTAGAACTGAACTAGAACTGAACTAGAACTGAACTAGAACTGAACTAGAACTGAACTAGAACTAAACTAGAACTGAACTAAAATTGAGTTCTTCAAGTTTTCTTTACATTATTTAATTTTTAGTATAGAGCACTTCACAGACACTATTGCCTAAATAAAATATATTGCAATTTTTTCTCGAATGATTTAATTTAAAATTGTTATGCCTGTCAATATAAATAAATGTTAAAATTAACGCAGCATTTTCTGCAAAGAATATTTCAGCAAAATGATGAGAAAGATGTGTGGGTATTAAATAGAAATAACTGACTTACATATCTAATGATATTTTAAATCCTCACTGTTTTTTAATCATCTGTAACAGAAGTCATTAAATTGCTTCTAATGATTTCCTTTAAAATTTTCTTAAAAAGATTATTGAAAAATCTCAAAGAAATCATTTAGTTTTCATGCTTATTAAATAAATCATTAATAGATTTTTTTCATTCTCAATTACAGCCAATAATATAACGGAAATTGTGGTAAGTCTTTTTACTCATTTAATCATAGTTTTTCTATTTTTTAATTAACACAAAACACATTAAAGGAAAATTAACCAAGTTGTTCACTTAAACTTAAAGGGTCTTTTCAACATTTAATAAACAAAGAAAAAAAATTATAGTATTATTAGCAACCTAAGTGGCTTTCCTGCTTTAAACAAAAGAAAATCATCATTTATCATTACAACTTAAACTATTAATAGTTTTATTTTTAGTTTATTTCTACTAATGTAGTGGTTTTTCTATAACCATAACATTTTCAATTAATTTCTCTATATTCAATTCAATTTTTATATTTCAACTGTCAAAGCATTAAATAACATCATTATTCATTGGCAACGAAAATTAAATAAATTATTTTGTTATAAAGAAAAATAATTATTAGGCAAGTACTCGTACTCGAAGGAAAGAAAAGGTGGTAACCACGAAAATCACAGCATAACACTTTATGGGTTAAGGCCTTAGTTTTAGGGGTTACTTTTTATTCGTGGGCTAAAGATCTAGTGGAGTTTCAGAGATTTTCTATTGAATAGCATACAAACACATGTTATAGATATTATTATTTTTATTTCATATGTAACATGTAAGGAAAGGGTTTTTTGTTTTAACAAAGTAATCAATTTATTTGATTACAAAACCCGAACAAAACCTATAATTAAAGAACAAAAATAATGTTTATATTGACAGCTCTAATATTGACTTGTACTTGAAGCAGAACTTAAACTTGCCACACTATCATTCAACCCATAATAATTGTAATTAATTATTGTTTATTAGTTACTTTTTCGAAACCCCATAAAAATTCTAACACCTGTTTTTTTAACAAAAATTTCATTTTAATGAATTTTCAAGGTCTTGCCTCAATTTCGAAATTTTTTTAATATTTTCTACACATTTCTGTAGCTAATGTTTAATTTATGACTTGTCAAGATTATTTCTTTAAAAGATAATAAATATTTTAAAGAAATACAAATTAACGCAAATGTTTATACAAATAGTACACACTTGTTATGCTAACGGGGCTACACTGAAAGAAAAATATAAAATTTGTTTCTTTTAAGTATTTAAAACATTATCTAAGTAGTTCAGTTCTAGTTCAGTTTTAGTTCAGTTCTAGTTCAGTTCTAGTTCAGTTCTATTTCAGTTCTAGTTCAGTTCTAGTTCAGTTCTAGTTCAGTTCTAGTTCAGTTCTAGTTCAGTTCTAGTTCAGTTCTAGTTCAGTTCTAGTTCAGTTCTAGTTCAGTTCTAGTTCAGTTCTAGTTCAGTTCTAGTTCAGTTCTAGTTCAGTTCTAGTTCAGTTCTAGTTCAGTTCTAGTTCAGTTCTAGTTCAATTCTAGTTCAGTTCTAGTTCAGTTCTAGTTCAGTTCTGAAGTTCTAGTTCAGTTCTAGTTCAGTTCTAGTTTAGTTCTAATTCAGTTCTAGTTTAGTTCTAGTTCAGTTCTAGTTTAGTTCTAGTTCAGTTCTAGTTCAGTTCTAGTTCAGTTCTAGTTCAGTTCTAGTTCAGTTCTAGTTCAATTCTAGTTCAGTTCTAGTTCAGTTCTAGTTCAGTTCTAGTTCAGTTCTAGTTCAGTTCTAGTTCAGTTCTAGTTCAGTTCTAGTTCAGTTCTAGTTCAGTTCTAGTTCAGTTCTAGTTCAGTTCTAGTTCAGTTCTAGTTCAGTTCTAGTTCAGTTCTAGTTCTAGTTCAGATCTAGTTCAGTTCTAGTTCAGTTCTAATTCAGTTCTAGTTCAGTTCTAGTTCTGATTTTCATCAAAGATTGTTTTTCGGAGATAAAATCAACTTTTTGGATTTTCTCAGAATTCTACAGCGCACAGTGGGGCAGAATGGAAATTTTTTGGAAATAAATCTGGCATTTCTAAACGGCTGATCCGATCTGGATAAAATTTGGCGTGAGCGTAGCCAAGGAGTATTCGAGTTTAAGTTTTGAAGATGAACCCTGCAGATGCCCCAGGGACGGCGCTGTGGCGGCTCAAAGTAGGGTACCTACGACATGTAAAATTTTTAAACTCGTGCCATTTTTTTGTTTTTCACCCAAATACAAAGATTTTTATATTTTGTGAAAGCGCTCGTCGAGATCTTGAAAAAACATGCTTGGACATACTACTTATCTCTTATAATATCCGAGTTATAGGCATTTAAAAATTTAGTGATACAAAATTTACCATACCTTGGTCCGCCTTTTTTTGAATACCGGGCGTAATTTTGGACCAAATGGACTCAATTTTTTCTTGTTAGTTAGACAACAAAATTTCCAATAATATACAAAAAATTTCAGATCAATATCATTTACTGATCCAAAAATATACGTTTTTTAATTTAAAAATTCAAAAAATTTTAGATTTTTGGCGTTTTTTTGCCAAAAATGTGTCTTAACTCTTTTATTAATAAAATAAAATTTTCTTTAAGAACATATAACAATTTTATAGTTTTCTAAAAGGTATCTTTACGCAGAACGCTTTGGCGTAAAAAACTTGTCCTATTTTTTGAAAATGTTGCCACTGCGTCCTTCCGAATGTGACCTATTTTTTATCAAAACTTCAACTTTGGGCGACATGTTCTAAAATCCCAAAGCTGGGATCAGAAAACTGAAAGCACTTTTGGAAACCTCAATATGTTTTCTATTTACTCCAAAAGTATTTTCCCAGCCCTGAAAGAAATGTGGACCCTATGGGCAAAAAAGTAAAAAATCCCATTTTTGGGATTTTCATTCCTATTTTTGGGAATTGCGGGATGCCCTTTGACCTTTTCAATTTTTTTTTTGCATTTTCTTATTTTAAATGACAAATTTAACAAGCGTTGAAAATTTCATTGAGTTTTGTTCATAAATAAAGATTTTGTCATATATTACATATTTGTTTAATTTCTAAAACTATGATTTATATCAAAATTTTAATAGGATCGCAGATAGCTACAACAATTTAGTCCATATTTATCCCTTAATATCATTTTTTAGTTAGATATGGAAATTCTCGACCCTTTACAAAAAATTTCAAGCCAATATCTCAATTACATTCAAAAATATGTTCATTTAAACCTGTGTCCTTTAATTTCATCTTTTTCATATTTTAGTATTAAGTATGACAGAACATATTTAAATCTTATATTTACCTATTTTCTATTTGTTTGCTTATCCTTATAATTGAAAGGTCCTATTATGCTTAAATTTTCAAAAATTTATAACTATTTTTTACCTAAATTTTTTCGACAGATCATTTCGTTCTGTTTCGTTTATGATCATGTACGTAAAAGTATACAGGTAATGATAATTTCGATTCATTCACTAATAAGAAATATCAATGACTGAATTACAGGTTATAGTAATATAGTCCTAAATGTTAATAGGTAGACAATTTGTAATTTTTTACTTTGAAATACCTGTATCGGAAATGACAAGAATTGGTATATAAGTAAACTTCTTAGATTTTAAGTACCATATTTAATAAATCTACAATGAAGATTACATTAAACGAAGAGTTGTGTTCCGTTTTATGGAATGTATCTTCAAAAGGGCCAGAAAGAATTGAAGACATTTCAAATTATATAAAAACTACATATAGTAGAAAAGTAGACAAAACAGGCATATCAAAAATTGAAAACTTTTTGATGTAAAAAGTAAGTCTGTGGATGGAAATCAAAAGAAATTTCTATTAAAATTTTGTAGTTGGATGGAAACTACTACGGAAATCTCAACTTACAACACATCAACAGGAGCGCCTTGCAAGTCATACGAAGACTTATGTTCAAGGTAAAAAAAAGAGGGTCACACAAAAACTTTTTTCAATCTCAAATGAGGAAATTGCTGATACATTTAACGAAATGCTGAAAAAGGAAAACCAACCTATGGATGTCGTACATATTGCAACTATTCTTCCTAATGCATCACCAAAACGACTTAAGCGAATTGTGGAAAGTATACCAACTCCAACATCACAATCAAATTTTACTGAAGAGGAAGCAATAGCGCTTATGTTGGAACTGGGTCTCAGTCGAAATAAGTACCAAATATTAAGGAAAGCTCTGCATGAAAAAGGACACAATATATTACCATCATAGAAGGCGATCTTGGAAAAAAAAACAAACTATCCTACCATCACCTATTGCTGTTAATGATGTGGAAGCGTGTATTGATATATCATCTTTGCTCGAAAATACAGGATCAAGAATTGTGTCAGACTTTTCAGAAGACCAACTAAGGAAAATTCAAAACTGTGATGTTGTCTTAATATGTAAGTGGGGATGTGACGGCTTATCAGCACTTCCAGAATACAAACAAGCTTGTAAAAGTCGGACATTAGCAGACTACAAAAGTGTATTTATGTCATCATTAGTGCCATTACGAATTCGTTCATATTCCCTTAATCCATCATCGTCAAGCATCGGAATTTCATTTGAAGATATATATATCAATACAACTCCGGGTTCAAAAAATTTTTGTAGACCCATTGGATTTGAACATATAAAGGAGTCAAAGAAAACAACAAAAGATTTAGTGGAATATTTAAAAGATGAAATAAATGCACTGGAGCCCATTTGCATAAAAATAAAGGAATTCTCTATTAACGTATCATATCAGCTAAGCTTAACAGTGATTGATGGAAAGGTCAGCAATGCCATAACAGAAACTTCTTCCTTCTGGAGATGCTCAATATGTAATGAGAAAAAGTCGCAATTCTCAAATATAAACAAAAGCAGAAGTATTAATGAAGAACACCTGTCTTTCGGAATTTCACCACTTCATGCCAGAATACGATCCTCAAATATAGAAGTGTGCCAGAGAATCTTACTAAATCAACAAAAAATAATGAAGAATTGAAAGAACTGAGAGCTGCGGAAAAGAGCAGAATCCAAGAAGAATTTAAAGTTCAGATGGGATTAAACATCGACAAACCACTTTCAAGTTGCGGTAGTACAAATGACGGTAATACGGCGAGAAGGTTTTTTCGTGATTTTGAAATTACTTCAAAAATAACTGGAATCGACAAGGAGTTGCTTCGAAGAGTTAACACTATTTTAATGGCACTGAATAGTAAATATAAAATTAATGGAAATCGATTTGGGGAATATACATCTGAAATTTCTAAATTACTTGTATCTCTGTATCCATGGAGGGAACTAACACCAACAGTACACAAAGTATTGTGTCATGGTCAAATAATAATTGAATCGAATATTCTTCCACTTGGAGAGTTAACAGAAGAAGCCCAGGAAGCGAGGAATCGAGATTTTAAGCATGTTCAACTATTCAGCTCAAGAAAATGCTCCAGGCAATCACAGAATGAAGATATTTTTAATAGTTTACTTCTATCTTCTGATCCTGTTCTTTCAACTATGCGAAAAAGATGGATTTGTTATGAAACTCTATCATCTCAAAACAAGGAAGATTTAAAGGACTTATATTACCTTCTGGATATGTATACCGATATGACAGATTATTTTATAGAAAATAAGTAGTGTTAGGAATTAACTATATAAGTAGGTTGTAAGAATTAATTGTATTATGTTTAAGATAAACATTTCAAATAAAAAAAGCTATTATACTAACTGATGATATTGTATTAAATTGTGTTTTATATTTCGGTGGGCGGGAAAGGTGGTTTGTGTGGGGTGATTTAGGTGTTGTTGTGCGTGGCTCATAATAAAATTATAACTTTTTATTGTATATACAATGTTATAGTCTTTAATAAAATAATTAACGAAATAATTTTAAAAATTGTCCAAATATTTTATTCAACTCCAAATGTATGTTCTGTCATACTTAATACTAAAATATGAAAAAGATGAAATTAAAGGACACAGGTTTAAATGAACATATTTTTGAATGTAATTGAGATATTGGCTTGAAATTTTTTGTAAAGGGTCGAGAATTTCCATATCTAACTAAAAAATGATATTAAGGGATAAATATGGACTAAATTGTTGTAGCTATCTGCGATCCTATTAAAATTTTGATATAAATCATAGTTTTAGAAATTAAACAAATATGTAATATATGACAAAATCTTTATTTATGAACAAAACTCAATGAAATTTTCAACGCTTGTTAAATTTGTCATTTAAAATAAGAAAATGCAAAAAAAAAATTGAAAAGGTCAAAGGGCATCCCGCAATTCCCAAAAATAGGAATGAAAATCCCAAAAATGGGATTTTTTACTTTTTTGCCCATAGGGTCCACATTTCTTTCAGGGCTGGGAAAATACTTTTGGAGTAAATAGAAAACATATTGAGGTTTCCAAAAGTGCTTTCAGTTTTCTGATCCCAGCTTTGGGATTTTAGAACATGTCGCCCAAAGTTGAAGTTTTGATAAAAAATAGGTCACATTCGGAAGGACGCAGTGGCAACATTTTCAAAAAATAGGACAAGTTTTTTACGCCAAAGCGTTCTGCGTAAAGATACCTTTTAGAAAACTATAAAATTGTTATATGTTCTTAAAGAAAATTTTATTTTATTAATAAAAGAGTTAAGACACATTTTTGGCAAAAAAACGCCAAAAATATAAAATTTTTTGAATTTTTAAATTAAAAAACGTATATTTTTGGATCAGTAAATGATACTGATCTGAAATTTTTTGTATATTATTGGAAATTTTGTTGTCTAACTAACAAGAAAAAATTGAGTCCATTTGGTCCAAAATTACGCCCGGTATTCAAAAAAAGGCGGACCAAGGTATGGTAAATTTTGTATCACTAAATTTTTAAATGCCTATAACTCGGATATTATAAGAGATAAGTAGTATGTCCAAGCATGTTTTTTCAAGATCTCGACGAGCGCTTTCACAAAATATAAAAATCTTTGTATTTAGGTGAAAAACAAAAAAATGGCACGAGTTTAAAAATTTTACATGTCGTAGGTACCCTACTTTGAGCCGCCACAGCGCCGTCCCTGGGGCATCTGCAGGGTTCATCTTCAAAACTTAAACTCGAATACTCCTTGGCTACGCTCACGCCAAATTTTATCCCGATCGGATCAGCCGTTTAGAAATGCCAGATTTATTTCCAAAAAATTTCCATTCTGCCCCACTGTGCAGCGATAGGCTAACATTTCTCTAAGTGTTCTTGTGTATTTTTCTAGCAGACATTGAGGCATCAGTTTCCTAATTAAGTTTTGCATTTGAATGAATTTTATTTCTTTTTTTCTACATTATAACGAGTATTTTTATCTATTTCCATTTGCTTGTTTTGTTTTACGAAAGACCCACCTTAAGTTAGAATTTAATGTTCAGTTTCCCCTGCCACCTTCTTTACGCCTTTTACGTTCGAATATAAAACATGCAAACTATATTTATTTAATGCATGTAATCGTATGTTTAGACTATAAAATTCTCGTTTTATTTTAAGTCCTTAAAATAAAATTCAAATAAATTTACGTAAGAAAAGAAGTAGAAAAAAATATGTGAATTTTATGTCTTAAACAGAGTCATAAAACTAAAGTGATATAAATTGAAGAGTGAAATGAATATGTGTGATAACAAGACACTCCTTATTTTAATTTTTATTTTATATTTTTTTATTGTTTTATTACGTAGAATATGTATATAGTTAGTTAAGCTTATGTAGGAGAATATGAAAAAATAAATTATATAGGACAAGTATGACTAATGCTTTGAAAAGCATGGACAAATAATTGTTTACTCTAGCGCCAACAGGTCTGTAACGTATTTTTAAAAATTTAAATTTATTGAAGCCATAAAAGTTAAAACCATAGAATTTTGATTAAAATCTAATTATGAAATGTGTTTGAAAAAAATATTTATTTTATTTTCTGCTAAGCTGAAGTGTACATTATAAACGGCTCAAAAGACTATTCTTCTGATTTTATGGTTATCTGCTTATAACTCTTCCTCATCTCTTTAACTTGGTTAAACTTTTGCCAAAATCCTTTTTTCCTCTTTTATATCAGCTCATATTTCATAATATTGACTCGATGTCTTTGTTACAAAAATTTGTCTAAAATTATCACAAACGGAAGGATATAGATAATAAAAAGGGTTAAATCTAAAAAAAAACTTTAAACTAACATTTTACCTCCTTTAAGCTACAGGAAATATGTTTTAAAAAGTAAACGTGTAGTAATAGAAATACACCAGGAAAAAGGAAGTTGTGCTTTAGACTTTTTTCTAGCTCTAGTGAACTTTTGAACACAACCTCAGACACATAAAAGTTAAAACAACATTGAGTTAAGTGTGTTTTTAGTTGAGTTTATTTAGAGACAAATTCAACAGTTTTATAATTAGTTGTTAAACATGACTGTTACCAAGTCAGTTTTTATAACCATTTTGTGTCACAAGTCATTCCTCAATTGTAGAGAGTCATAAAAAAAACTTTTCTTATTTAAATTTTTTGCAATACAAACTAAAATAAATGAAGGCTGATTTTAATTTACTGCAAACATTACTTTGCAGCAGTCAAGGGCAATATTTGAAAAATTTTGTGAAAGTTTAAAGACAAGAAATTACTAATTAACTCAATTGCTGTTCACAACTTGTTGACGAATCCTTAGTTTAAATAATATTTTTCAAACTAAACAAACTTTGTTATATAATACTTCACACCCGTATAAAAGTTGCTACCCATCACTGTTTTATATAGAAATCTTGCTGAAAGTTTATGTTGATGTCTTCAAACATTTTCTTGATGATTGTTGTTAAATTTTTACATGATGAGCCAGGAAAATGAGTTCGAACGGATGCAGGTCTGTTTGTGGAGCAAAACTTCTGCTTGCAACTTTAAATGTATTCATCATGTTGAAAATAATGATGAACAGTTTCAGTTTATTTTATGTGTAAACCACATAGTACATACGTTGAGTTAAGATCAAACATAAAAATGGAAATATTTTATTCTTTGTACCCTACAGCAAGGACACAACACCTCAAAGGAACTTTTTTTTTAGACAAATTCTCAACGAAGTTTATTTTTATGGAAAACTTTGCAACAGAAACTTTTTTCATTTTATCTATTTTGAACAGGAACTTTTGTTGCAGAGAAGTTTTCAATAGGAACTATTGTTATACGACAATTTCCAATAGAAAGTTTTCTCATAGAATAGTTTTTAAGAGAACATTTTTATATAGAAAAGTTGTCATGTTAACTATACATGGTTTCTAAAGGAGATGTTTTTCTATAGAAAGTTTTTTAACAGTTTAACGAAAGAATAGATCTTAAGAAGAAGCTTTTTCTATAGACAAATTCTCAAGAGGAAGTTTTTTTTTAATAAAAAGTTTTCTATAATAAAGTTATCAAGATGAAGAATCATTCTACAACATTACAAGATAAACTATAGAGCAGGTCTCAAGAGGAACATTATCTATACAAAAGTTCTCAACAGGTACTTTATCTATAGAAAAATATTCTAAACCAAAAGTTTTTCTACAGAAAAAATTCACAAGTTTAAGGATTTCCCTATAGAAACGAGCACAAAAGGAAGTTATCAAAAGGAACTTTTTCTATTAAACATATCCCAAGAGAAGTTTTCTATAGCTTTCCAAGAGGATCTTTTTCTATAGAACAGGTCTCTAGAGGAACATTATTATTAAAAAAAGTACTCAATGGGAGCTTTTTCTATAGAAAAAAGTTCTCAATAGGAACTCTTAACTCTTAATAAGTTTATCAAGAGGAACTTTTTCTATTGAACAGATCTCAAGATTAAGTTTGTATAACTTTGCAAGAGGAACTTTTTCTATAGACCAGGTCTCAAGAGAAACATTTTCTACACAAATGATCTCAACAGGAGGTATTTCTATAGAAAAAACCGAAACCGAAAGTTTTTCTATAGAAAAAATTCTCATCAGGAAGTTTTTCTATAGAAAAAAATCTCAACAGGAAGTTTTTTCATAAAAACTCTTTAACGGAAACATTTTCTATAGAAAATTTTATTAGAGATTTGAAGAAGTGTATTTAAGCAACGGTTTAGTCTCTTTTAGCGTTTTTTAATATTAAGAATTGGGTTTTTCTGTCTTTGGACCATGCATGTCTGTGCATGCAAAATATCCTGTCACTTGTTTTCATATTTATTATGCAAAACTTTCCTGTTGTTTATTTAAACAAGAAATGTCTTCAATAGTTATTTTTTTGTGTTCATTTATGTTGATTATACTTTTTGGGTTTCTTAAATGAATAACTTAACCCGAGGTCATAACATTAACCCATTGGGGCAGCAATGGTTTATCATTAAAATGAAATACCTGGCACCAACTTGCTATCTTCTATCTCTTGTAAAATTACTAGATATTTTAGTATAATACTAAGATTCTTAAGTAAAGAATTTTTAACTCAAGATGTTATGGGTTAAATTAATTCCTTTTTCTAGTTAAAAAATAAGAAAAAAATAAACATTTAACAAAACCAAACATGTCAGGACAAGTCTTATGAATATTATAAGAAAATGTAAATTTCTCTACAAAAATTCATAGCTACACATATCATATGAATAAATATTTCTACACAAATTCTTACTTGCATGACTAAATCCTTACAAGGTAATAGACATGATGACACCAACTCAAACTAAATGTTTCTGAAGTTCCTACTATATAACAAACCCCCCCCCTTAAAATCCTCATTGTTTTCAGTTTTTGCTGCTCAGGCGAACATATTTATTGGCATAATGTTATGTTTTCAAAATGCTTTTAATATGCAAAACATTAAACATTTCAACTAAACAACAAACTTTTCCAAACACTAATAATATCATTGTATCTGTGTTGGCATAGGAAAAGCCCTTTTTTCCTCATAATTTCCTTTACTTGGCCATCATTATTATTCGAGTGTTTCGATGTGCAACTTAAAAACATTTGCAGAATTTATGTTACGAGCCACAGAGATTAGCAGCAAAGAGAAATGGCAGGACCTGGGACTTGTTCTAGTTAAGCCATAAAATTGGTTTATATGTTGTGTGAGCGAGAGTGAAAAATTTTTGAAAATTAGATTTTCCATTAGACACTCAACGTGCAAATACATATAGATGAGGGTGTCTGTTCTTGAAGGCTTTCTCTAATAAACAAAAACGCGAAAAAAAGAGTCAAATCATAAAATTTTATGATTGTTTTGTAGTTTGTTTTAGATTGTTGGGATTTAAACTGCAAATAAATTTATGATTTTGTTTTGGTTTTAAAGAAAATTTTTAATGATAGCATTTTCTAATTAAGTAGATTGCCACTTAATTTTGTTTATGTGGAGCAATAAATTGGCAGGAGGAAAAAAGAGGGGGTTGGTATTAAAAGCAAATTTTATTTGAAAGCTATAAAATAAGGTTTAAAATATTAAAATTAAAAGTTTAGCAAAAGTAAATAAAGCTTTGGGTTAAGAAGATTTTATGCCAATAAAGGTTTTTAAAGAAACTTTAAGAGTTATCGCTAACTGTTATAATTTGGCATATCTTTAAGTTTCCCAAATTCCTTTAAAAATGGTTTCGTACCCCCCATGGACAAATTAAGTAATTTTTGTTATATGTATTTTTCTGCTGTATCATGTCACAAACCAAAACTAAGTAGAAGTAAAAAGAATTTTCCCAAGACATGTGTGACACACCCAGAAAACTAGAAACCCCTTTTTTATAAAAATTACCAACTCAAACACAACCCGTATGAAAAACAACAAAAATTCTTTCACAGCACAGTAGAAAAAAACCTTCAAAGTCATGAGTTCCCTAAGGAAGATTTGTCTACATGGTAAACGTTTTGGAAACAAACAAAATAAACATGACCTAAAGGTAAAAGTAAAAAACCATGAAAATCACCTTTTTAGTGTCTAAGACGATAATCCATCACATCTTCTTGTGTTGTATTGTTTAATGATATGAACAGTAAACGATTATGATTATGAGTTACTGATAATTTTGATAAAAGCCCATCAATAAAAGCAATAAAATGTCTACAAATCAAACCAAAATTGGTACCTTATTATTATTAAGAAGAAGAAAAGGGAATTTGACGGGCCTTTGTTTTTGGGGAGGGATGTTTATGACACATGCGAAAAAAATTGAAAAGGGATTTGTAGAGAAGAAATCTTAAGAAAAGGGTTATTGAAATGCGAAGAAAACTTTAACAAGAAGTCACGTATATCACGTATAAATTTTGGTTAAAAATTTAATGGTTAAGCACGCAAGTGTAACATTTAGAATAAGCAATTAACCCTTAAGCTGTAAAAGGGGTCATAAATAAAATAAAACAGCTAGAAATGACAGAGACAAGATTCTTTACAATTTTATCTTTGTTAGAAAACACAAACGATCTTTGTCTAAGAGATATAAAAGCGTTAATGCTCTCTCTCTCTCTTTCTCAAATAATATTATAAATCAGACATCGCTTGTATTTAAGTTAACGTAAGTTTGAAAGAGAGCAGTAGAGCTCATGAGAGAGATCTTTGTCTATTTCTGTTTTAAATACCAACTTTCTTTAGTTAACTTCCTAAAGTTATTTTGCTCTTTTAAAGGTTAATTTTTATAACCTAGTGCTGAAATATTATATATTTTTTAATAGCTGGTTTTAACACTAGGGGCGTTACCATTATTAAACTTAAACAAAAAAATATTTTTAAAATATTCCTGACAGCTAATGACACTAAAAAAAGAGAGCTTTCTTTCTTTACCTAACGTTAAATGACAGTTGCTTCTTTCCAATAATAATCACTTAAAGATTTTCTATAACCCAAGGTTACCCGCTGTGTTCTTATTACTAAATGGTAGATATTTAGCCTCTAAAGAAGTAAAATTCTATTAAACAGCACCACAGTCTTATTTTGATTTCTTTCTTTTTTCAATTTTTCACTCACACGGTTTTTTTGTGTGTATGAGCGCAACATTAACTGTCATTGATGATCTATTAGTTTTCAATCAAAGTGATATGACGTCTTTAAATAATCATATTCCAAAAAAAAACCAAACATTTTTGTTGGCAAGACGAGCGAACGATCGACCCCCTAAAGAGATTTGGGTTCGTTTGCATATTAAGTTAATGAAGCTTAATTTTTTTTGTAATTTCAAAAGATCTACATAAATAATTTCTCTCTGCTTGTATTCCTTCCATCATCATTATAATAATGAATTGATTTTTGCGATTTGTCATGCTTGTAAAGATCAGTTTTCCCCAGTAAATGTTGAGCAAGTGAGAGAGAAAGAAAAATTTTTATTAATTGTTTTTGTATTCAAATCGATTTGTTGATCTTTTGTTACAAATATTAAATGATAATGATATTTTATTCTTTGGTTGTGTATTGAAAACAAATCGAAAAAATAGTTTGAATATTTAATGAGTATCTTTTGATCTTATTAAATCTTTAAAGGTAATCTATCATTTCAAATCAGAAAAGTTATGTTCTTTTTGTTATCAATTTGTTGATAGTTCATCAAAATTGTTTAAATGTCAAAATAATAATTTATGAAATTGTTTGGTAGTGGGGATTATTAAGCAGCCTATACAATAGGTAATTTACATACAATTTTCCGTTACAATAATTCGAAATTTCAAAATTTTTGTTTTGAATTTTTTTTGAAAAACATTATGGAAATTGATGGTTAAAGACTAGACTATATACTAGACTACAGACTAGACTATAGACTAGACCATAGACTAAAATACAGACTAGACTATAGACTAGCCTAAAGACTAGACAATAGACTAGACTATAGACTAGACTATAGACTAGACTATAGACTAGACTATAGACTAGACTATAGACTAGACTATAGACTAGACTATAGACTAGACTATAGACTAGACTATAGACTAGACTATAGACTAGACTATAGACTAGACTATAGACTAGACTATAGACTAGACTATAGACTAGACTATAGACTAGACTATAGACTAGACTATAGACTAGACTATAGACTAGACTATAGACTAGACTATAGACTAGACTATAGACTAGACTATAGACTAGACTATAGACTAGACTATAGACTAGACTATAGACTAGACTGAGACTAGACTAGACTAGACTATAGATAAGACTATAGACTAGACTATAGACTAGACTAGACTAGACTATACTATAGACTAGACTATAGACTAGACTATAGACTATACTATAGACTAGACTATAGACTAGACTATAGACTAGACTATAGACTAGACTATAGACTAGACTATAGACTAGACTATAGACTAGACTATAGACTAGACTATAGACTAGACTATAGACTAGACTATAGACTAGACTATATACTAGACTATAGACTAGACTATAGACTAGACTATAGACTAGACTATAGACTAGACTATAGACTAGACTATAGACTAGACTATAGACTAGACTATAGACTAGACTATAGACTAGACTATACTATAGACTAGACTATAGACTAGACTATAGACTAGACTATAGACTAGACTATAGACTAGACTATAGACTAGACTATAGACTAGACTATAGACTAGACTGCAGCATTTCATTTTAACAAATTTATTTTAGTTTCCTTTCTTAGACAATTCTTTCCTCTTTAATTTTTCCTTAAGACCTACACCTATGTTTTGCCACTTAAGACGTAGAAATTGTCTTGTCCTTTTTGTGTTTATAAACCTCCCTAGAGTTTAATTTGCACCACCCAGCCACAATACAAAACTTAAGAAAATTGTTGTTGTCGTAGTAAGAAAAATATAAATAGAAGGAGAATTGCAATTGTCAATTTAAAGCAATTGCCATAATAATCATTACAATTTCACTTGACATCCGGTCGATACAATACACAACATTCCACAATCATTGAGTGACAAACGTCAAAATTACATCATTAAAGACGGGATGACAGGACAACAAAAACTTTAGTATGTTAGACTTAACTACACAAGACCAGTTAAGATTTTAATCAATGCATAGACAACACATAAACATGTTAAGAAAAAAAAGCAATTGAATTTTATATGATTTTCTATTATTTTTAGTGTTATTTCCGCGCCCAATTGTTGTCGTTTCCTGTTTGGGGCATAAGTTTTTCATGTTTGCAAAAATTCATTTATGTTTCTAGAGTAAAGATGTAATGAAAATTAGAAGTCTAACAAAGAAGGCGTGTTTTTACTTTTAATGAAAAAATCTTAAGCTGAAATTTGTTAAGACGTACGTACTAATCCTGCAAAGGTTTGCTAGGAAACTACTATTTCTTATTGTTGAACAGGAAATTCAATAAAATTTTATTTTTATGTTAGTTTTCCTTCATTTAGCAACATTTCTATTTTATTTTCAGAATTCTACGTTGTTTTTATTAAAAAAATCGTAAATTTATTGATGGGTCAATAGATTTTTTGTTAAAGAAATTTTGCAAATATTGTAGATTTACATTAATTCTTTAGTTATTGATTTGTGGTACAAACCATTAATTTTTATTTTTCCTTTGTAAAGAAAATATTTTGTAAATATTATCTGGAATATTTATAACATAGCGAATATCCTGTTGAATTTCTGAAAATTGTCTTTAATAAAAAAAGGAAATTTTGGGAAGAGAAACTTTTCTAAAATATATATAAAAAATTTTAGTATATTTTTACACTATTTCTAAAGAAAATAAAGTATGAAGTTTAGATCCTTGTCTCATTAATCTAAAATTTTCTTTTTAATTTGATTTTTCTTAAGATTTAAAAATTCCATTACTTGGATTCCAAATCAAATCCTTTTATTCCTTTTAAAGTAAATTATTGTTTTTAAGTAAATAAATAAATATTTGTTCATTTGTTTCTTTTCTTACATTGTATTCTAAATCATTTGTGACACATGCACATTTTACTCATTATAAAATTCTTTCGACAAATACAAAAGATGTTTGTTACACCACAGAACAATACCGTAATGAACTCATACTTAATTTTACACCATTTCTTATGTATTGTTTATGAAATGTATTGTTTCGTAAAAAGGTGTTACATTTAGAGTGAGTTGAGGAAGTGTATGTAACCTTACACATGCTGTCGTCATACTTCAGGGCGTTAGCAAATCCCAGTAGTTCGGGGTGTATATCATGAACTGGTGATTTTTCTTAGGGTTACTTATATGGCTAGTTATTTAGCCTCTATTTAAGAATATTGACTCTTCTAAAGATTACTTTAGGTGGGTAAAAAACTACTTCCTTTCTTCCAGTTTAAAATTATATTTAAGGTAACTACACTGTAGATTACTTAAAAACATTAAAGTGTCAAATGGCTCCCCACTACATTACCTAGGACATATAAAGTAACTAGTTTTCTCCCCATTATATAGAATATACATATATATTAACATATGTGTCAAACTATGCAGAAGTATATAAATCTAAATTCTCAAAATATTCCTACACTAAAAGAATTGATAGTTCAAAAGTGATCCCTTGACTCCTTTTAAAACTGCTGGGTTTGTGTGCATGTATAAGTAACTAGTATTAAAGATGCAACAACCATTTTTGAGTGACATTTTCCTGCAATAGTGTTGGCATTTATTGTTTTCCAAAAATGTTTTGTAAATTTGGTTTTGAAATTGTATGCGTAAAGGAAGGATGTTGTCATTAGAGCTGGTGGGTGGTGAGGTGCATAGTTTGAGCTTGGGCCAGCAAGTGTAGGAACTATTTAAAATTACCTGGGGCTGTATTGTATGACATAAATGTACATAAATGCAACATTGTATTTGCATATAAAATACACACTTAGAGCTAGAACATCATCATAATGTATTTTGTAAGAATGTGTATGGATAGAGAAACCCAGCTGTGTGGTTGAAAACTGTATCTTCAAACAATAACTAAGTTTTCAGGAAGAATTTGAATACCTGATAGTTTACTGAGGTCTTATAAAGTAAACAATTGACTTCCTCGTGCCATAACAAACTTTTCATATACAAAATTTTCTAAAAGGAAAGGAATTTTAGCCAACACGCTACGAAAATTGAAAATTAAAAGCGTTGATTGAATACCCGATAGTATACGGAGGACTTATAGAGTAAACTGAT
Source organism: Lucilia sericata (assembly GCF_015586225.1). Taxonomy (NCBI): domain Eukaryota; kingdom Metazoa; phylum Arthropoda; class Insecta; order Diptera; family Calliphoridae; genus Lucilia; species Lucilia sericata. The sequence goes on along the minus strand of NW_023994056.1, from coordinate 569,320 downwards.
GACTTCTCTAACAAACTTTTTATATTTGAAAATTTCCAAAAAGGAAACTTTTCTAAACTAAAATAGAGAAAGCATTCATAGACTTCTTCTAAAACTACTGAAAATTGAGGAAATTATAACAATATTTAGTCATATCCTAAAAGGATATGACCCAAACTAAAAGCAAGGTTTTATAGAAAGAATACAGGGTGCTGTGAATAAATAACAACATTATCTACAAGAAGAAATGATATTATATATTCAAAATTTTTGTTTTCGCATCCTGTTTATCCTTATGCAATTTCCTTAATATCCTGTTTAACTTATTTTGCTTGTTGCATTTTAAATATCTTTTCAACATTATTGTCAGTATGATATTTCAAATATTACAAATAGTTTACAAAGTTCTGCCTATTTAATATCTATACAAATATATTACACAAAAACACATTGTCCTTAATAGCAAGACTTTTGAAGAGCCACCAGACAGACTCAGATAAAGAGTTTGAGGGCGAAAACATTTAAGTTATTATGTATGCATGAGTTACTAAATAATGTTGATTTTAACACTAAAATAAATTCTTAAGCAGTAAATTGTTGAAGGAGAAGGATACAATTAAATATTTCATTGTCCTTGCACACACTCTCTCTCTCTCTGTGCTGCCCAAGTGTTGAAATGTTGGTTTAATTTAAAGAATTTCTTTAAATGATTTAAAATCGTTTGTGGCTGTTTTTTAACCATAAATTTTTAAAAACATTTCAATTATAAAGTCATGTTTGTTAAAATCCTCTTCTCTCTTAAGGTTTTTAAATTAAATCACGTTTATTTTAAACATTTTTGTTAAATAAATTTTGTAGGTATAAAAGGAGTATGGTTAATGGAAATTTTCGTTTCTTTTCAATGCAAAATAAATGCAGTGTTAAGGACAGTGTTAGGAATGGCGTAAAAATATATGAAAATTGAAAAATACTTTTTCAAAATTATATTTTTTGACCGAATGCTTTTAAATTGCGTATACGAACGTCTTATAGAATCCTCAAAGTGTCTACCAAATTTTGTTAAAGTTTTTCTAAAAATGCAAAAGTTGCTCATATATCCTTTTTTTCAAAATTCTATAAATTTTTTATTTTTTGACCGAATGCTTTTAAATTGCGTATACGAACGTCTTATAGGATCCTCAAAGTGTCTACTAGATTTTGTTAAAATTTTGCTAACAATACAAAAGTTGCCCATATATCCTTTTTTTCAAAAATAAGTTAAAAATTAAGCAATATTTAGTACCAATTATGAGTTCTATCAAATCCTGTGTAAAACATTCCAAATGGTATTTATTTTATTTTTAAAATTTTTATTACGTATTTTAAAAATTGTATAACAACATCAAACGTTGCTGAAAAGTTTTCAAAATGTGCTTACGAATGGCTCTGAAGGTCTTAAAGAGATTTACAGAATAATTTTTTTATTTATACGTAAACTAACAAAGTTGGCAATATATCCTTTTTTTGAGATGTTAATAAAATTCACTTATTTAAAGGTTTGATGATATTTTCAAATTTATATTTAAATATTTTAATAATTTTTCCAACTCAATCCACTGTGCTATCATACAAAACAGTATTAAATCCTGAATTTATGTAGAAAACAATACTGTTTAAGTGAATACATGATGCATGTAGCTGTAGTGAAGCAGTAACAAATAAATACAATACAAATTGTTTCAATTAACTAAATTAAATTTGTACTACAATGTATAAAGTTTTTATTTTTCCTTTCACCGAATGAATGAAAAGTGTTCATTAACACATGTACAAGAACAACAACGAATGAATGAATAAATGGCATGTCACTTTTTTATTCAAACACTGCAAGTGATTGAATGAATCAATACTGACGACTAAAAATAAAAGGCATAAAATGAAAATGACATGATTTCCAAAAAAAAGAAAGTGTAATAAAGAAATCCTGCAAAAAATTCAATTAATTCAAACGGTAGCAATAAATTTTTGAAATATTATAAAAAAGAAAGAAAAACAATTAAGAAATAAATAATTTTCCCCAAAAATTTCTGCATTATTTAAAAAAAAAGTTTCTCATATCTCGCATTTTCCCCTAAATTAAAACAAATGTGTTAACAATGTTGTACCGGAAGTATTTCAACAACTAAAAGTAAAACCTCCCTCCTTGGAATACACAAACCAGACCATGTTTTATTCCTAGGCCCATCCATCACTGACAGTAGATTTAATCGCCATTTAAAATTGTTACAATGTTTTGTGTCCTTTTTTTCTCTTTTTGTTAAACACTCAGGATACATTTACCGCAGGCTTTTAACAAATAAAATACAAAAGTAAATTTTTATCAAATAAGCCTGGGGTATGACACTGGTCAACATTTACTTAAAACCGTATTATCACTTCATTTTTTTCCTACTTGGAAAACAAAGCATATAAATCTATTCTGTTGACCGCCAAACTAAAGGAAATGACAAACGCCAGCCAGCAGAGGCCTTTGTCACATATAATTTCTACATTTTTCCTCATTTCGTTTTAGTGATCATAGTATCTTTCTCTCTTTAGAAATCTAAGAAGAAACTATTTTGTATTGTTTTCTTTTGTGGGTAGAAGTCACGTGTCTTTTGTTGTGTACTAAATCTAGTAAATAGTTTTTCATGCTTTAGCATTTATAATTGCAATAAATTAAAATTTCTGTTTTTTTCGTTCTTCTATATATTTGTCAATTTTCTTATTGAAAAGGGATTGTTTTTTGTGGCATCGAACATTATTTGTTTGCCCATCATCATAAATTAATCCAAAGAGTGTTTGACCATTGGATGACCAGTGCCTATAGAAAATTACTTGTCTAGAGACCACATGTGTCCTTTGTACGGAAAACAATTGAAAGTTTTTTGTTTAGGAATTAAAGGTGATTGCTGAGATAAATAAAATAGAAACATGGAGGTTCATAATGTGGAAATAAAGAGCTCAAAGTAAATGTTATGAAAAGTTCTAGTTCATTTTTAGTTCAGTTCTAGTTCAGTTGTAGTTCAGTTCTAGTTCAATTCTAGTTCAGTTCTAGTTCAGTTCTAGTTCAGTTCTATAGTTCAGTTCTAGTTCAGTTCTAGTTCAGTTCTAGTTCAGTTCTAGTTCAGTTCTAGTTCAGTTCTAGTTCAGTTCTAGTTCAGTTCTAGTTCGTTCAGTAGTTCTAGTTCATTTCTTGTTCCGTTCTAGTTCAGTTCTACTTCAGTTCTAGTTCAGTTCTAGTTCAGTTCTAGTTCAGTTCTAGTTCAGTTCTAGTTCAGTTCTAGTTCAGTTCTAGTTCAGTTCTAGTCAGTTCTAGTTCAGTTCTAGTTTCAGTTTCTAGTTCAGTTCTAGTTCAGTTCTAGTTCAGTTCTAGTTCAGTTCTAGTTCAGTTCTAGTTCAGTTCTAGTTCAGTTCTAGTTCAGTTCTAGTTCAGTTCTAGTTCAGTTCTAGTTCAGTTCTAGTTCAGTTCTAGTTCAGTTCTAGTTCAGTTCTAGTTAGTTCAGTTCTAGTTCAGTTCTAGTTCAGTTCTAGTTCAGTTCTAGTTCAGTTCTAGTTCAGTTCTAGTTCAGTTCTAGTTCAGTTCTATTTTCTAGCTCACATTTACATTTTAAAATTTTCTTGCTCTAACTGACTTTAAACTTATTGTTTTATATGTCTAGATTGTTTCCTTTGGCCTATTTCATATTTCTTAAAAATAATGCATTTAAGTAAACAAATTAAATTGTTCATTTTTAAAATTCTTAAAAAATTCACTTTGCCCTTTCAAGCCTGTTAATCAAGCTGTCATTTTGACACCTGATTACAATTTGGTTATAAAATATTTTAACTAAAAGAAATGGTCATGGCTATTTAAGTGCCTAAATACCTCACACCCAAATGAAAATATTCAAATAAGTTTCAAGTTTTTTAAATAAAGATATTTATCAAATAAAAACTTTTAATGTGTTAACAATGTAAATCTGCCCGTAAATACATATAAAATTTATATTTTAGGCGATAAAAATTATGCAAAACCATATAGTCAAATGGCACCCCCTAAAAACATGCTCTACTTTTACCACCTAGGAATGCAAAGCAGCAACACTATCATAAATAATGATCAAAATGTCTTAAATGACAGGAAATAAAAATCGTTCATTAGTGTCAAACGTCTTTAACACACTAACATAAGGTAAAAATAAATTTCTTTTGGAAATAAAGAAACAAGTGTAAAAGTGTCTAGAATGGGTTGAATTGAGTTAATAACTGTGTAGACATTTAGGCCGCGTTAGTTTGACTAATTGTTAAACATTAACTTGTAGCATGTGGTTGGTTGGTTGGTTTGAAACAAATGCAAGGTGCATAAATATTTTTGTCTGAAAGATAAAGATCACCTGTATTTTATGTATTTGCTTATGTTGAGGAGTTACATTTGCTATAAACCCAAAATTGCTCATGGAACTTTTTGTACTTTTTGTAGCCGAAAACAGCTCTTTTTCCACATACGAGTTTGAATTTGTTTCTAGTTTTGTTTGATTAAAATAAATGTTGTGCTAATGGCATGTCATGTTATATGAAGTTTTTGTTTATTTTTTTTTTTGTTAACATATAAAATTATTTTAATATTTATTTTGAATTTAGTTTGGAGTAAAAAAAAACAAAGAGTACGAGACAGATCATAGATTTATGATAGTGGCCATTAACAATAGTGGCGCTAATGTCTGTTATTTTCTCTATTTGATTTCCCCTTTCTTTTTGACATTAGAAGGCGTGTTACTATATGAAAGTGAATAATTGCTGTAAATTAGTTAAAACCAACAAAAGGATTCTTTTAAATGAAAATATGATGTATCATGTTTATTTGTAATAATATTTAGTTTGAAATATAACGGAAATTTTATATAAAGGAAATCCTTTCAGTTTTGTCCATTTTACCATTGATGATTATCTAAATTCATTAACTGAATAGTGGTAAAATTCGAATTTTATTGTATAAAAATTGAGTTTGTAGTAAATAAGTAGTGGGAATATGTTATTAGGTAAGTAAAGTTTTATTAATTGCTCACATTAGCGCGTATTGTTTGGAATTTTAAGTTAAATGTTGTGGGAGGAAGTGTTAATGGACTTTGTCGTTTTATTTATTAGATTGTATGGAAGATAGTTTGATATTTTACTAGTTTAGTGGGAAATAAAGGATTTGGAATTTTACTTACGAATGTCCTATTGTGGCTATGATCAAAAACTTAACAGAATTTGCCCAAAAACAAGAGCAAACCAGAACTAAAACTGTACTATAACTAATCTAGGAATGATCCAAGAATTAGAACATTAAGTTAAGTATGCAACTGTTTTTAGTTATGAAATCAAATCCGCTTTATATGTATATCATACATATTAAAATAATTACATGTCTAATATCTAACAAAAACAAACAACTACTGACAAGTAGTTTACAAGAAGAAAATTATAGCCCCTCTGTTTGAAATTTTGATTAAATGTCTGACATTAAATAGACAACATTTGCAGTCCATCTTTAGACACGCTAAAAACAAATTAAGCATAAACAAGTACAGATACATAGGATAAATAGACCAACAGACAGACAGATACACAAACCATTCGGAAGGCTATTCGTTAAAAGTATTTATAAACAAAATATCACAAGATATGAATAAAAGCAACATGTCCTCCAAAATATTTATGTATATAAAAGAAAATGCGTAAGAGTTTGTCATTGCTTCCCAGTATCAATGAATTTTTTGTTTGTTTATTTTGTATAAAGGAAAAAAACAATAAGGAACATAATTATTAATTGCAAATCATTTTTCTTAAGACTCATTAAATGTAACCGAACATTAAAGCATTGACAGCCCATAAATCTGACAGACCAAGAGAGAAAAATAAAAACAAAAGTGAAGACTTAAAATCGAACACACTCCTACAAACAAAAGACCCATAGTCAAAGAGAAGAATAGTGTGAAGTGGGTTGTAGCGGAGAAAATAATGACAATGATGATGATGATAATGAAAATTAGTTTGTAGACAAACAATTCAATATAAAAATACAAATAAATTTAGAACTGGCACAGTGGTTTAAGGAGGATAAAAATAGATAAAATATATTTTTTCCTGTTCTAGTAAAGTTCCAGTCCAGTTCTATTTCAGTTCTAGTTTTAGTTCAGTTCTAGTTCAACTCTTGTTCAGTTCTAGTTCCGTTGTAGTTCAGTTCTAGTTCAGTTCTAGTTCAGTTCTAGTTCAGTTCTAGTTCAGTTCTAGTTCAGTTCTAGTTCAATTCTAGTTCAGTTCTAGTTCAGTTCTAGTTCAGTTCTAGTTCAGTTCTAGTTCAGTTCTAGTTCAGTTCTAGTTCAGTTCTAGTTCAGTTCTAGTTCAGTTCTAGTTCAGTTCTAGTTCAGTTCTAGTTCAGTTCTAGTTCAGTTCTAGTTCAGTTCTAGTTCAGTTCTAGTTCAGTTCTAGTTCAGTTCTAGTTCAGTTCTAGTTCAGTTCTAGTTCAGTTCAGTTCTAGTTCAGTATCTAGTTCAGTTCTAGTTCAGTTTCTAGTTCAGTTCTCGGTTCAGTTCTAGTTCAGTTTCTAGTTCAGTTCTAGTTCAGTGTAGTTCAGTTCTAGTTCAAGGTTCTAGTTCAGTTCTAGTTCAGTTCTAGTTCAGTTCATAGTTCAGTTCTAGTTCAGTTCTAGTTCAGTTCTCGTCGTTCTAGTTCAGTTCTAGTTCAGTTCTAGTTCAGTTCTAGTTCAGTTCTAAGTTCAGTTCTCGTTCAGTTCTAGATTCAGTTCTAGTTCAGTTCTAGTTCAGGTTCTGAGTTCAGTTTCTAGTTCAGTTCATAGTATCAGTTCTAGTCAGTTTAGTTCAGTTTCTAGTTTCAGTTCTATGTTCAGTTTCTAGTTCAGTTCTAGTTCAGTTCTAGTTCAGTTCTAGTTCAGTTCTTAGTTCAGTTCTAAGTTCAGTTCTAGTTCAGTTCTGTTCAGTCAGTTCAGTTCTAGTTCAGTTCTAGTTCAGTTCTAGTTCCAGTTCGTAGGTTCAGTTCTAGTTCAGTTCTCGTTCAGTTCTAGTTCAGTTCTAGTTCAGTTCTAGTTCAGTTCTAGTTCAGTTCTAGTTCAGTTCTAGTTCAGTTCTAGTTCAGTTCTAGTTCAGTTCTAGTTCAGTTCTAGTTCAGTTCTAGTTCAGTTCTAGTTCAGTTCTAGTTCAGTTCTAGTTCAGTTCTAGTTCAGTTCTAGTTCAGTTCTAGTTCAGTTCTAGTTCAGTTCTAGTTCAGTCTAGTTCAGTTATTCAGTTCTAGTTCAGTTCTAGTTCAGTTCTAGTTCAGTTCTAGTTCAGTTTAGTTCAGATCTAGTTCTAGTTCAGTTCTAGGTCAGTTCTAGTTCTAGTTCAGTTCTAGTTCAGTTCTAGTTCAGTTCTAGTTCAGTTATAGTTCAGTTCTAGTTCAGTTCTAGTTCAGTTCTAGTTCAGTTCTAGTTCAGTTCTAGTTCAGTTCTAGTTCAGTTCTAGTTCAGTTCTAGTTCAGTTCTAGTTCAGTTCTAGTTCAGTTCTAGTTCAGTTCTAGTTCAGTTCTAGTTCAGTTCTAGTTCAGTTCTAATTTAGTTCTAGTTTAGTTCTAGTTCAGTTCTAGTTCAGTTCTAGTTCAGTTCTAGTTCAGTTCAAGTTCAGTTCTAGTTTAGTTCTAGTTTAGTTCTAGTTCAGTTCTAGTTGAGTTCTAGTTCAGTTCTATTTCAGTTCTTGTTCAGTTCTAGTTCAGTTCTAATTTAGTTCTAGTTCAGTTCTAGTTTAGTTCTATCACCGCACTAATTCAGTAGAGTCTTTATAACCACAGTGCAACAATTTGTCTGTGAATTATTTTTTGACAAACATTTGATTTGAAATAAATTTGGTTACATTTGGTTAATCTTTCTTCTGTTTTATACTTATCGAAACTTAAACAAAAGACTCCTCTCTTCCCTCAACTTTAATCACTATCATTGACACAGCTCCACTTATTTAGGACACGTGCTCTTGCAATGACAAGAAATTAATAAGCACACTTCATCCTTCATTCCAACTCCATGTAATTTTCACTCAAGCATTCAAGTGTGATTTTTCTTAATAACAAACAAATATTTTGTTGTTTTTCTTGGTCACACCCTCCCGCTTGATTTGATCATTTGTGTTTGCAATACCTTGTAATGTTAATAATGATTTTTCCAAATGACAACTGTACTTTACATATTTTCCAACACCCTCAGCTGAAAATCTCTAACAAAATGAAAATTAAACTGTAACACAAACCAACCAAACTCTGATTAATGTTGAAGATTTTGTTGTAAATGGCAGACCATTCAAACATCATTCCTGTTTTGGTTTTTGGAAAAAAGAAGACAATCATTTGGCTTTAGTGTAGGTTTGTGTATATAGATTTAATATATTGGTATTAGTAGTGTAAATTCTACTAATGTCAAACGCTCCCATGAAATTTATTTAATCGCATTTTAAGGTGCAATCAAGCTGAACTGTCGTCGTCATTGTCAGCGTCGTATTTGCCGTCTTTTACTAAAATTCACCTAAACCCTGCTGCTTATTTACACATTAATACTGTTTTTGTAGTGATATGTACTTGCAGTGGTATTGGTTTTGTGGGTGTTTGTATATGTTTTATAAACATGTATTTGTGTATAGCAATTACACCCATGTACTGTAACACCATCTTACCCGTAAATTGCATTTGCCTTTAAAAAGGGGTAACTTTTTGTGGCGGATTAGTATGGTTTTTGTTGCTTCATAGCTGGAATGTGTCTGCCAAGTATGAAAGTTAAATTGTGGTTTTATCTAAAATTTAATTAAATGCTAATTTTAAGCACACGGCTTAAAATACTAAAGCAAGAAACACAAGACGAGAAAAAAAAACTAAAAACAGATTAAAATTTTCAACGAAATATCGATGGGATTAGAAAATAAGTTGAGAAGGAGTTGAATGACGACAAAATGATGGTACATGGTGTTATTGTGAAAAGAAGGATTTTAAATTAGACAACCGGACAGAGAGATAATGTCAATATTAGAAGTTTGTAATAGGAAAGGGTTAAAGAAGTACAAATATACCAAGAACTCTCCAAATTACATTCCTTAGAACATTTAACCAGCAATCATTATCCGATTATAGATCAGGTCCAGTTTACCTTATTTCTTAATTCAGTTTTAGGTCAGTTCTACTTTTGTTCTAGTTCAGTTCTAGTTCAATTCTAGTTCAGTTCTTGTTCAGTTCTAGTTCTGTTCTAGTTCAGTTCTAGTTCAGTTCTAGTTCAGTTTTAGTTCAGTTCTAGTTCAGTTCTAGTTCAGTTCTAGTTCAGTTCTAGTTCAGTTCTAGTTCAGTTCTAGTTCAGTTCTAGTTCAGTTCTAGTTCAGTTCTAGTTCAGTTCTAGTTCAGTTCTAGTTCAGTTCTAGTTCAGTTCTAGTTCAGTTCTAGTTCAGTTCTAGTTCAGTTCTAGTTCAGTTCTAGTTCAGTTCTAGTTCAGTTCTAGTTCAGTTCTAGTTCAATTCTAATTCAGTTCTAGTTCAGTTCTAGTTCAGTTCTAGTTCAGTTCTAGTTCAGTTCTAGTTCAGTTCTAGTTCAAGTTCAGTTCTAGTTCAGTTCTAGTTCAGTTCTAGTTCAGTTCTAGTTCAGTCTAGTTCAGGTTCTAGTTCAGTTCTAGTTCATTCTAGTTCAGTTCTAGTTCAGTTTCTAGTTCAGTTCTAGTTCAGTTCTAGTTCAGTTCTAGTTCAGTTCTAGTTCAGTTCTAGTTCAGTTCTAGTTCAGTTCTAGTTCAGTTCTAGGTCAGTTTCTAGTTCAGTTCTAGTTCAGTTCTAGTTCAGTTCTAGTTCAGTTCTAGTTCAGTTCTAGTTCAGTTCCAGTTCAGTTCTAGTTCAGTTCTGTTCAGTTCTAGTTCAGTTCTAGTTCAGTTCTAGTTCAGTTCTAGTTCAGTTCTAGTTCAGTTCTAGTTCAGTTCTAGTTCAGTTCTAGTTCAGTTCTAGTTCAGTTCTAGTTCAGTTCTATGTCATTCTAGTTCAGTTCTAGTTCAGTTCTAGTTCAGTTCTAGTTCAGTTCTAGTTCAGTTTCTCAGTTCAGTTTCTAGTTCAGTTCTAGTTCAGTTCTAGTTCGTTCTAGTTCAGTTCTAGTTCAGTTCTAGTTCAGTTCTAGTTCAGTTCTAGTTCAGTTCTAGTTCAGTTCTAGTTCAGTTCTAGTTCAGTTCAGTTCAGTTCTAGTTCAGTTCTAGTTCAGTTCTAGTTCAGTTCTAGTTCAGTTCTAGTTCAGTTCTAGTTCAGTTCTAGTTCAGTTCTAGTTCAGTTCTAGTTCAGTTCTAGTTCATTTCTAGTTCAGTTCTAGTTCAGTTCTAGTTCAGTTCTAGTTCGGTTCTAGTTCAGTTCTCAGTTCTAGTTCTAGTTCAGTTCTAGTTCAGTTCTAGTTCAGTTCTAGTTCTAGTTCTAGTTCAGTTCTAGTTCAGTTCTAGTTCAGTTCAGTTCAGTTCTAGTTCAGTTCTAGTTCAGTTCTAGTTCAGTTCTAGTTCAGTTCTAGTTCAGTTCTAGTTCAGTTCTAGTTCAGTTCTAGTTCAGTTCTAGTTCAGTTCTAGTTCAGTTCTAGTTCAGTTCTAGTTCAGTTCTAGTTCAGTTCTAGTTCAGTTCTAGTTCAGTTCTAGTTTAGTTCTAGTTCAGTTCTAGTTCAGTTCTAGTTCAGTTCTAGTTCAGTTCTAGTTCAGTTCTAGTTCAGTTCTAGTTCAGTTCTAGTTCAGTTCTAGTTCAGTTCTAGTTCAGTTTTATTTCAGCTCATTCAGTTCTAAATATTTAATTGAAATATATTCATATTTCCAAAATAATCTTTATGAGCTCAACCAACTGTTAACTTTTTGCCAACATATGTAGTAAATCTGCTTATAAAATGATTAAAGCTAATAAATCCTTATAAAAATTCAAAATACTCGTACTCTCTAGACATGATGAGGAGTCAATTACTAATAAAGGAAATAAACACCACAAATTCTTTGGAAAATGTTAAACAATCCTAAAACATGCCACAGCAAAATAAAACAAAACAAGCGAAAGTCATTGTAACAAAATTAAAGGTCGACCAGTATACAAAATTATGATAGCAGGGGTGGTGAAAATGATTTTTTTAGAAACTACTCATATATTTTTTGGTAGCTATTAACGACTTAAATATAAAAAAATTAATCCGATAACAAAAGATTTTGCACTTGTTCAACTACTGGCAACACAACTTGTGTGCTAAGCTACAAGTTGCAAATGTTTTTTTTTTTTGTATATAAAAATGTTTAATTGTCAACACATGGGTTGGTGTGGTTGTATGTCTATGTAACAATATCCTGTTTATTTTTGCTAAAAAAGAAAGGACTATTAATAATTTCCCCTAAACAAAGACTTAAACAAAGGGTCTGTGTTTGAAAAAATAAATAAATAAAATAATAATTCTAATCATAAAAAATAGTAGCAATTTGTGTATTTCAATATTATTTATAAGACGATTATATTGGCAACAAATGCAAATATTGCACGTGTACTTTACATTTCTAAAGTTGATTTTTTGTGGAAGTCTGTTTCTTCCTCTCTCGAACAGCGGGTTGTGGATTTTTAAGGCATAAATGCTTATGGTTTTAACTCGTATGGATAGTTTTTGGGTTCACAGTTTTTTTGTCTATTAATTTAGGGTTTATTTGAATATATTTGTTTTTTTCTTGTTGTTTTCAGTTTTGTGTAATATTTATACATTTATTTTGCTATTTGACTTTATAAAGAAGATGTTGGTATTGGTCTGTCTATCCTTTTTGCTGATTCAGCAGAAAATGTAGAAAATTTGTGGAGAAAAAAATAAATATATATTTTTTAACCACAATTTACTGTACAGTACAGTATGTGGAAAAAGTTAACCAGCACTGTTTTCAGTTTTTCAAAATCAAACAAATTATAGTTTTAACAAAACAATTAAATTTATCAAATGAAATTCGATTCGAAAATTTTTTTAATTTCGTTCGTTTGTCTACTTTTTCCCTGCACTGTTGGGCTTTCTCCCAGTAAGTAATTTATTAAGTGTCGGGTGGGTGTAAATTGGGGTGTTGCTGCCGGTTTTTGATGTTTATAAAGATCTTTCAAGTCATTTAAATACAACAGATGTTTGCATACGGGAAAGCTTAATATTTTTTTTAATAACAGATTTGGTTAAAAAAATATTCAACTAGATAAATAAACAACAATAGCAAAATAGCTAAAGCTGATAATATGATGATAAAAAATTTAAAAAAATACTTTAAACAAAATTTTGTTAAATCATGGTCATAATTTATCAGATAAAAATCAAGCTAAAATCTTTAGTAAATAATGAACTCACTAGACAAATAGTTTAAGTCCAATTGGTGAAAAAGAAAACTCTTAACAAACTCCTTTCCCTTAAAAAAATTTAAATTAATGTTTGAATAAAAAATCTATATTTTATCGATTTTTTTATTTATATTTTAATTTATAGAGTTAAACTATTTGGCCTGTTATATTGCCTTGCTAATAAGTTAGTCTAAGTTTTATATCTCTAAAAATTTAACAAATTATATTTGTCTTAATGAACCTTATGTTCAAATTAAATTGATTTCTATAACCGTTATTAGCCTTTCATAATTAACTGTTTAATTATACGTTAGTATTTTTCTTACAAAATAAACATGCAAAGCGTTAAATTTAATGACCTTTTTCATTAAAGACCAGCCTAATAATGTTATTTCAAAAACTGTCAATAATTGTGTCTGTCTGTACACACATAAATTTTTAATGAAAAAAAATTGCCCACAAATCATTTATTATACACCAGCTGTTTGGTTATTTTATTTGTTTCTCCTAAAAAAGTGTTGATTTTTTGATTTTTACGCTTTGGTGTCAGCACCTTACTTGCGTCAAGCACAGGTGCTATTTTTAAACCATAATTATCATTAGTTTGTCAAAAAAATGTTTTCTTGATTTGTAACCTGTCAAAAAGGTCCTTTTTTGGTTTTTACTAAAGTTAATTTTCTAATTGTCATATGTTTAAATAATGTCATTTGATTAACTTTAATTTTGAGGGGGTAAAAACAGGACAAGTGTGTGTTTTAGCTAATCAACTATAAGTAAGTCCTTTAAGTGACAAAAAAGAAAAAAATTGTTCACTGAATGTGTTATTTCAGAAACTCAGTTTTCTGAACGTAATTCTTAAGAATTTTCCAATCAGTGTTAGTGAGGAATGTTATTTCCGGAATAACGTGACTTCTTAGATACTTGGATCTAACTTCGACGAATGCCTGACAGTGGCAAATAAAGTGCTCCTGAGTTTTACTGTCTTCTCCACATGCTTTACATTCGTCTGAATCCAAACCTCCACTTTTGTTTAAATGTGCTCGTGTGTCCACTCAGAATACATACCAATCCATACTAACTTCAGAATTGCTTTTGAGGAGATTTCTCGTCTTGTTCTCTTCAGGGTCATCCCATAGAATCTTTGTGGTTCTATCCACCGTTTCATTATTCCAAGGGGCCTTGTAGGATTCACTCATCCATATTTTTAAATCAGCTTTTGTTGCGTCGAAACGTTTTACGTTCGTCACGCTCACCACCTCGAACTCCCTTCCCTTTAAAGCTATTACATACGTCCTTTCGTTGCTGACCGCTTCATTGTTCCATGAGGCCTTATAGGTTTCTCTCACCCATATTTTTAATTCAGCTTTTGTTGCGTCGAAAGTTTTTGCCATCGTCAGGTTAACTACCTCGACCTCCATCCCTTTAAAGCTCCCGAGTGGCCTGGTACCCATATGATGTAAATCTTACCTCTGAGAGAATATTCAGTTAAAGCTTTCTTATCCAATACGGTCTTAGATTTAATTCTATTACTGATATCGCCCTAATTGCCTAGACTGCCTGTCGGTAAATAAAAATATTTAACCCTGTGAGCGCCATATTTATTCTAATCCAATTTACCGTTTCAAAGTTTCCGACATATTCTGTGTCTGGTCTGGTGATCAGGCACGTCAAATGATTGTGTATAACCTTCCAATGTGTCTAGTATACATTGATGACGTGTCCTATAACCGCTTTTGGCCAGTTCACATAAAGTACTGTAAGCTCTGCCTCAAATCTTAAATATGTTTCTATGGGTGGAGTATCTAGCAACGTTTCCAGACTCTTGGTTGAAGTAGTACACATGGCACCACTTATAACCAAGCAGCATCTACGCAGAACTCCTTGTAGTAGTTTGATATTACACTTTTTGTCCACAGTCATAGTTGGACTAAAAAAGATTAAAAATCTATATGTTTCAAACACAGCCTTTTATACAATTAATTAATATTATTAATTAAAAAAGTACCAAAAAAGTACTTTATGAAAAAAGTACTAAATTTTGCAAAAATAACTAAAATTAGTGTTTTTACATAAATAAGAGTAAAAGGCTGTGATATTTCTTTACATTTCTTACAATTTTAAGCAATTTAAAAATAGTAGTAGAAAAAGTACTTTTTTTGTATTAAAGTACATTTTGTTAAGTTTTAACAAAATTTATAATTTTCAAATTTGATTCTATTCCTTTCTCTTAAATCCCGTAAATTCACATATTTAGCTAAATTTATTTTAATTTCTGCTGCATCAACAGAAAAGGAAAACAAAACTACTAAACAAAAAAATAATCTACAATATAACAACTTTTTGTACTTTAACCTTTTTGTTGTGCAGAAAAGCTAGACAGGATACAAAAAAAGCATATATTGCTTTTGTGTACATATTTATTTATAATTTTTTTTTGTTAGTAATTTAATAGAATCCTTTGCAATGTGCATAATCATGTATTTTCTAAAGGAATACACTTGCTGACGGCCAAAATAAGCAAATAACAAACAAAGTGAATACATTTTTTTCGAGCAAATTTTTTCAAAATTTTTTTCATGTTTAAACTTTAGCAAAAATATTTTGTTGTTTTTCGCATAATTCAGTCATTAATCATGTTTGCTGTTAAAAAAAAGAAACCCAATAAAAAAATATATAAATTTTGCTTTAAGTTTCCCTAAAATCTGGAATAATGCTTGATATTAGAACTTAATATTAACAATTTTATTTCTAATATAAAAATTTTATTTGTGTATTTCCTTTTGTTGTGGTTTTTCTCAAAATTTTATGCATTTCTTTTATTGCAACAAAAATAATGTTTTATTACCTAAAATAGTATTTTGTTCCCAGAAAATGTGCTAAAAAAACTATGTCAATTGTTATCATGAAAAACATTTATGATTTGTATGCTTTAATCTAAATAGTAACAGTTTTTTATCGTTTTTATAACAAAAAATTGTTCTATTTCTATTTTGGCGTTAAATTGCGTAATTAATTGCTTCTTTTTTTAACTCCTTTTGTGACGTGCTTAACAATGCCTTCATGAGATTTTAAGATTTATTTCTTTAAGTAAGAATTTTTTTATATATTTTTTAGGATAATTTTTACGATCGAAAAGTAATTCAATCATATAAATTTTATTTTCCTCAGAACACTCGTATGCATATAAATAATTTAATGTGAAATTTTGCTAAAAGAAAAAACATTAAAATTTTTATGTGCAAAATATATTTTGGGGGTAAGTTTTTCCTTTTCGAAATAAAAATTTGCGAGAAAATATAGCATTTTCTATATCTAGAAATTTTGTGACCAAAATACGATAAATTTTAATAATTTTGTAAAGTTTTTGCGGGAAATGAAATAAGTGGTAGAAAAGTACTTTTTGTAAAAAATACCAAATAAGAGAAAAAGTAATTTAAAAATGTTTTAAATCGTAAACATAAACAAGAGTGGTATTTTATGCGTATTGTGTGTTAATAAGTAGAAAAGTACTTTTTTAAATAGTACCAAATTTGAGGAAAAAGTAATTTAAAAGTGTTTTAAATCGTAAACATACTCAAGAATAGTATTTTACACGTATTACGTATTAAATGTAATAAAAACTACTCGTTTTAAAACTTTAGAAAAATTATAAAAACATTTTTCAAAACACTGACCGTAACAAATACAGGAATTTAAGAAATAGTAGTAGAAAAAGTACTTCTTTTAAATAGAAGCCTAAACAGTAAGATCAAAACACAATAAATGCTGAATTTTAAATAGTACTATTCATAACAAAAGGGTACTTTTTTAACTTTAAACGTACTGAAGAAATTTTCCGCTAGACTAGACTATAGACTGGACTATAGACTAGACTAGACTATCGACTGGACTATAGACGAAACTATAGACTAGATTATAGACTAGACTATAGACTAGACTATAGACTAGACTATAGACTAGACTATAGACTAGACTATAGACTAGACTATAGACTAGACTATAGACTAGACTATAGACTAGACTATAGACTAGACTATTGACTAGACTATCGACTAGACTATAGACTAGACTATAGACTAGACTATAGACTAGACTATAGACTAGACTATAGACTAGACTATAGACTAGACTATAGACTAGACTATAGACTAGACTATAGACCAGACTATAGACCAGACTATAGACTAGACTATAGACTAGACTATAGACTAGACTATAGACTAGACTATAGACTAGACTATAGACTAGACTATAGACTAGACTATAGACTAGACTATAGACTAGACTATAGACTAGACTATAGACTAGACTATAGACTACACTAGACTATAGACTACACTAGACTAGACTATAGACTAGACTATAGACTAGACTATAGACTAGACTAGACTATAGACTAGACTAGACTATAGACTAGACTATAGACTAGACTATAGACTAGACTATAGACTAGACTATAGACTAGACTATAGTCTAGACTATAGACTAGACTATAGACTAGACTATAGATTAGACTATAGATTAGACTATAGACTAAACTATAGACTAGACTACAGACTAGACTATAGTCTAGACTATAGACTAGACTATAGACTGGACTATATACTAGACTAGAGACAAGACTAGTCTATAATAAGGTAAAGAATGGTAAGGTAATAAAAGTACATTCTTATAAAAGGTACCAAAATCTCGTCCTAAAACCAAGAAAAGTTGTCCTATACATTGCCTCTTCGTTATTACTTTTACCCAATTGTTAACTCTTTGAAGAAAGGCAAATAAAAATCTCAAAAGTAAGAAAAATATCTGCTGTCTCCTTAGTTAATGACAGCTGTCATTGGCAAAAAACAAGCCGTCACGAACAAGAGTACAAAACAAGATTAACAAATTGTAAATGTTAAAGATTTCATGCAACCCTTTTTTTTGCACTTATCTGAAAAAAAAAAAACAAAAGCCCCCCAGTAAACATTCCTTGACACACTACTGCACAAAGTAATACAAAAAGGCCTTAAGGGGAGACCCAGTTTAAGAAAAATTTTTAAAAGGGGGAGATAAAAAACGTAACTGGCAACACTGTAAGAAACTTGCACTTTTTTATAATATATGAAAGATGCAAAAATCATTAAATCTTTTGCTTCTGAAAAGGGAAACTTGCATGAGTACTTAATACTCAGTATTTTTTAAACCAAAATGATGCCATATTCAAATATGACAAGAAGTAAGAGAAAGAGGTTGAATGACCTGGGTTAACATAAAAATCAATGGGTTATAGCAAAATATTAAAAAAAAAATACACGATTAAGGGTTGTTTTTACCGCTGCTATGCAGTTCATTTGCAATTTTACTCCCTTTTCATTGAAATGAATTGAATTTAAGTTTTATTCAATTGTATTGTTGAGGTGATTTCCTTTCAATCATTTGTCTGTATTATAAGATTTTACCATATAATTTAATTAAACTACTATTAATTAAATGTATGGTTTTTATTGACATAAGAAAACCATAATAATACCTTCTTTAAGTAAAAACAATATAAATCATAATTGATGAATTGAAACATATAGTTTGATAAAGTCAATTATATTTGTAACTACTATTGACGTTTAAATAAACCCTTTTTTATTATTTTCTTTGTTTGTTTTTCAATCTATCACTGTTTTACCGCTGCATTCCTTTAAACTTTAAAAACACATACATATGTATATAATCAAGGGTTCCAACATATTTCTTTGCCAAACCAATGTCTGTCATTATGGGCAATTTTGTTGTCAATTGCCCGAGCCACTGGAAACACTCTTTTTTATGTGTGTATGTACATATTTCAATCATTTGCCTCTATTGTATACTATAGAGTTATTTTTCGTAATTACACTTATTTGACAATTTTGCACGCTTTTCTCTTTTATAATTACTTACTTCAGTTGTTGTAGAAATTGTCCTGGAATTATTAGTTTTTGCCTTGATATTAGCTCCCCCTAGGGTGGCGTTTTGTTTGATTTGATTTTTGTAACAAATTATCATCTATAAAGCTAAGTAAATTATCAATAATCTATTGGGTTTTTGTAGAGAATTGTCTATAAGTTAGGGTTTCTAGATCTGGATTGAAAGAGGTTTGTTGCTAAAGTAATTTTGGTCTTTATTTAAAAACTTACTATTTTTAAAATTTTAGCAAATATTGTAAAAAATGGCAAAAATACCTTTCTTTAATCTTAACTTTATAAAAAAGTAATTTTTTTGGTACTTTTTTATATTCAACGTTATTGTATTAAAAATTTGTAAAAAGGTACTTTTTTACTCCTATTTTTAATTTCAAAATAGTCATATTATTTTTATGAAAAAGTTACATTTTGTATATAACTTGTTATTTATTTTATCAAAATCAAAAAAAGTACTTTTTTCTACTACTATCTAAAAAAAATTATTTAAAATTAAAAAAAAACTAAAAATTACCAGAAACATTGATTTTCTCTTATTTTGACACAACTTTAAGCACTTTTTAAAAAGTAGTAGAAAAAGTACTTTTATAAAAAAACTATTTTGTAAAAATTTTGTTGAAAACTATAAATTTAAAAGTTTTACTTTATATTTTGTACCATTTAAATTACTTTAAAATTGGTAGTAGAAAAAGTACTTTTTGAAGAAAGGATTAATTAAATATTGAAAAAAGTAGTAGAAAAGCACTATTTGAAATTAAGAGCAATTTTAATAAATCTTTTTGTTGTAAGCTTTTCAACCAAGTTTTTGTGAAATTTTAATAATGTTTGAACAAAATTTGAAAAAGTAGTAAAAAAGTACTTTTCATATAAAATGCAAAATTTCAAAAAAAAAAATATCAGAAAAATTATTTTAAACATAAATACATACAAACAAATTTATTTCCTGCATGTGTCTTACATTTTGAAAAAAAGTAGTAGGAAAAGTACTTTTTTGAGATAAGAGTAATTTTAACAAAACTTTTTATTGTAAACGACTTAACCGTTTAAGTTTTGGTGAAATTTTAATAGTTTTTGAACAAAAGTTGAAAAAGTAGTAAAAAAGTACTTTTCTTATAAAATGCAAAATTTAGAAAAAAAAGTATCAGAAAATTTATTTTAAACATAAATACTTACAAAAAAATATTTCCATCATTTTTCTTACATTTAAAAAAAGTAGTAGAAAAAGTACTTTTCGAATTTATTTAAACAATTTTTTTGCAATTGGAAAAAAATATTAGAAAAAGTGCTTTTTGAATAAAGATCAATTTTAATAAAACTTTTTTTTGTAAGCTTATCAAGCAACCCCTTAAGTTTTGGTGAAATTTTAATTGTTTTCAAACAAAAGTTGATAAAGTAGTAAAAAAGTACTTTTCATATAAAATGCAAAATTTTGAAAAAATTTTCAAAATTTATTGATTTAAGAGCAATTTTAATAAAAAAAATTAGTTGTAAGCTTATAACCCCTTAAGTCTTGGTGAAATTCTGTTTGAACAAATTTTGAAAAAGTATTAAAAAAGTACTTTTCCCATAAAATGCAAAATTTTGAAAAAAAAAATATCACAAAAATTATTTTAAACATAAAAACGTATAAAAATTTATTTCCAACATGATTCTTACATTTCGAAAAAAGTAGTAGAAAAAGTACTTTTTGAATTTATATAAA
Organism: Lucilia sericata; assembly: GCF_015586225.1. NCBI lineage: Eukaryota > Metazoa > Arthropoda > Insecta > Diptera > Calliphoridae > Lucilia > Lucilia sericata. Next base: position 549,356 of record NW_023994056.1, on the reverse strand, counting down.
AATTTTCTAAATTTCTAAATTAAAAAAAAATATATATCAAAAAATGTTTTTAAACAAAAATACATATAAAAATATATTGCCTTCGTGTTTCTTATATTTTGAAAAAAGTAGTAGAAAAAGTACTTTTTGAATTTATTTAAAAATTTTTTAATTGAAAAAAGTTGTAAAAAAAGTACTTTTTGAATTAAGAACAATTTTAATAAAAATTTTTGTTGTAAGCTTAAGTTTTGGTGAAATTTTTATAATTTTTATTGCTTCATGTTTCTTACATTTTCAAAAAAAGTAGTAGAAAAAGTACTTTTTGTATTTATATAAAATTTTTTTTGTATGCGATTTTCCGCAATACAACCCCTTTAATTTCTGCATTAACCAAATTAACCAAAATTTTTGCTTCAAATAAGTGGGAAATCGTTCACTTTTCTTAGGAAAACCCCAACCCCTAATTTTTGGCTAATTTCAACAGTATTCAATATTCATTTGACTGCGTCATTTTTGTTTTTCATACCATTCAAATGTTAAATTAACCTCATCATAGTAGTTAGTGGTCATGTCCAATGCACACTTAAGTGGTTTTTGGCATTTTGTTAGAGAAATCACGTCCGTTGCTGTTTTGTCTTCTAACATTTAAATTTAAACCTTGATTTTTTCCACAATTTTCTTTATTTTACTTGTTTTTTTCTACATGACTTGATTTTGAAGTGATTGTGATTTTGTTTTTTTGTGGAAAATTCTTTGAATTTTTCATGATTTGCATTCAATATATTTTATGTAATTATGTACGAATTGTTGATTTTTAACTGTCAGTCATAGTGGGTTTTATTTGTTTTGTGATTTGATTAGAGGGTAATTTTCTTAACAGTTTTATTTCTATTTTAGGGGGGGGTTCAAAGTATTTTGAAATTTTAATGATATGTTTGTTTTTCTAAAAGTTCAGTAGTAATTTTTTTCCTAGTAATTTCAATTATATAATTGATTTTTATATAAAAAAACGTTTCGAAAACTTAAAGAAATACTTTGAATTGTTAACCCTGAAAGAGGGACGTAAGTCAGGAGTTACAGGACCTCATTTATAGCTATGTTTAACTTAAAGGAAGGTTTTTAAATTTTCCCTATTTCAAACTTAAATTTATTAATTTTTTCTTTTGTATCAAACTTTCTTAAAATTAAAATGTCAAGTAACATTTCAGTCAGTTTTTCCTAAAAAATTTTCAGTTTTTTCTGAAATAATGTACAAAAAATCTATCAGTAGTTTCTTCCACAGTTGTTACTACCTGTCCTGCTGAGAAAATTGATTGCATTTTGTATCTTTGGCAACAAAAAACTGCCAACTACTCTGAACAATACAACAATACACAACTAAAGTAAAGTAAAAAAACTTAAATTTTTTATTTAAAATTTTTTTGTTAGTTTAACATGCACAAAAAAATATGCAAAAAAAGACGAAAAATATATAAATGGCCGTCATTTAGTGGAAATTGACTTGTAACCAACTGCAATTTACCAAAAAAAGAATTGAAGCTGTAAAGTATAATAGAGAAATACTAGATGTAAAAACAGGAAAAAAATTAAACTGAACAATAAGGACAACCTGCTGCGTTTCGGATAAAAAAAATATTTTTAAAGAAATATTAAATTTTGATTTAAAAGAAATGTTCAAAAATGTTCAAAAAAAATTTAAAATCCGAAGGACCATTTAGTCCAAACATAATATTTCTTAATATTAAGAAGGACCGAAGGACCATTTCAATATTATTTAAAATCGAAGATGTCTTTAAGCCGTTTTATTTAAAAGTGTTTTTTATACTCAATAACTAAAGTCCTTATTTATATAATGAAAAACCACCTCCCACAATCTCTCTCACCTCAACTCTATTACGATTACTTTTTCCACTTTCATTTTAATTATACCTTTTTAATGTATTTTATACGCATAAACTTAAATTTAATTTCCTTAAATAAACATTAATATTAATGTTGGCAAATGCCAGGGATTCAGTGTAAATGACATTTCAAAATATTTCAAACTGAAATAAATAACAACAGCAACAACAAAAATCTAATAAACATAAAATTTTACATTTATTTGCATTAACAATGCCAACACAGCTATAATAATATTTCATCAAATGAATAAAATGTTAAACAAAAAACAAGTAAAGAAAGGACACCTTTTAAACAAAATAATGAATGACTGGGCGAATGCATGAATTAATGACTGACTGACTTGTTCACTAACTAAATAAATGAATGAATGAGAAATAACTGAACGCATTGTAATAATAATTTGTATTTATCTTATGACAGTCTGCCAGCCGGACGGACTGTCTATCATGCAGACGTTAGGTGATAAAAAGTCTTTGTGAAAAAATCCTTTTGAAATATTTAAATATTTTTTTCTTTTATTGCATAAACATCATAAACTTTTACTTGCATTTTAGCAGCAACATTATCGTCATAATATTCACATTAAAAATTGCAACAATATTATGATTGCAATTTTCATTGCAACTCTATAACGCAAAAAAGTCAGGAACTGAAAGTAAGCTATCACTTTTGACAATCGTAAAACTTAGAATAATTTATTTTCCTCATTATCAAACTTTTGGTCTATAACTTGGGGGGACTTACTTAAAAGAAACAAAAATAGAAAGCAGCAATCTGATATTAATACCAGAATTAGTTACCAATAAACGATTAATTAACAATTCATTCCTTTATAATACTGCTGGTATTATGTCAAAATAATTTAATATAAACACTGTCTGTCAACAAATATCATTTTATTACTTTGAATACTTGTTATCAGTATAACGGTAGACATAATTGTAATAAATTCTAACGCATTATATCTGTATGGGTATGTTGTGTCTGAAGAGCAATTACAATTCGTAGAGGACTAAACAATTTTCATCTACGGTCTATCATATATTCTAGTCATATAGTCAGGTCTATTGATTTGTATATAGTATAGTCTAGTCCATAATCTAGTCTATAGTCTACTTTATAGTCTAGTCTATAGTCTAGTCTATAGTCTAGTCTATAGTCTAGTCTATAGTCTAGTCTATAGTCTAGTCTATAGTCTAGTCTATAGTCTAGTCTATAGTCTAGTCTATAGTCTAGTCTATAGTCTAGTCTATAGTCTAGTCTATAGTCTAGTCTATAGTCTAGTCTATAGTCTAGTCTATAGTCTAGTCTATAGTCTAGTCTATAGTCTAGTCTATAGTCTAGTCTATAGTCTAGTCTATAGTCTAGTCTATAGTCTAGTCTATAGTCTAGTCTATAGTCTAGTCTATAGTCTAGTCTATAGTCTAGTCTATAGTCTAGTCTATAGTCTAGTCTATAGTCTAGTCTATAGTCTAGTCTATAGTCTAGTCTATAGTCTAGTCTATAGTCTAGTCTATAGTCTAGTCTATATCTAGTCTATAGTCTAGTCTATAGTCTAGTCTATAGTCTAGTCTATAGTCTAGTCTATAGTCTAGTCTATAGTCTAGTCTATAGTCTAGTCTATAGTCTAGTCTATAGTCTAGTCTATAGTCTAGTCTATAGTCTAGTCTATAGTCTAGTCTATAGTCTTGTCTATAGTCTAGTCTATAGTCTAGTCTATAGTCTAGTCTATAGTCTAGTCTATAGTCTAGTCTATAGTCTAGTCTATAATCTATTCTATAGTCTAGTCTATAGTCTAGTCTATAGTCTAGTCTATAGTCTAGTCTATAGTCTAGTCTATAGTCTAGTCTATAGTCTAGTCTATAGTCTAGTCTATAGTCTAGTCTATATCTAGTCTATAGTCTAGTCTAGTCTAGTCTAGAGTCTAGTCTATAGTCTAGTCTATAGTCTAGTCTATAGTCTATCTATAGTCTAGTCTATAGTCTAGTCTATAGTCTAGTCTATAGTCTAGTCTATAGTCTAGTCTATAGTCTAGTATATAGTATAGTCTAGTCTATAGTCTAGTCTATAGTCTAGTCTATAGTCTAGTCTATAGTAGTTATAGTCTAGTCTATAGTCTAGTCTATAGTCTAGTCTATAGTCTAGTCTATAGTCTAGTCTATAGTCTAGTTATATAGTTAGTCTATAGTCTAGTCTATAGTCTAGTCTATAGTCTAGTCTATAGTCTAGTCTATAGTCTAGTCTATAGTCTAGTCTATAGTCTAGTCTATAGTCTAGTCTATAGTCTAGTCTATAGTCTAGTCTATAGTCTAGTCTATAGTCTAGTCTATAGTCTAGTCTATAGTTAGTCTATAGTCTAGTCTCTAGTCTAGGTCTTATAGTCTAGTCTATAGTCTAGTCTATAGTCTAGTCTATAGTCTAGTCTATAGTCTAGTCTATAGTCTAGTCTATAGTCTAGTCTATAGTCTAGTCTATAGTCTAGTCTATAGTCTAGTCTATAGTCTAGTCTATAGTCTAGTCTATAGTCTAGTCTATAGTCTAGTCTATAGTCTAGTCTATAGTCTAGTCTATAGTCTAGTCATAGTCTAGTCTAAGTCTAGTCTATGTCTAGTCTATTAGTTCTAGTCTATTTAGTCTAGTCTATAGTCTAGTCTATAGTCTAGTCTATAGTCTAGTCTTTCTAGTCTTTTAGTCTATAGTCTAGTTCATAGTCTGGTCTATAGTCTAGTCTATAGTCTAGTCTATAGTCTAGTCTATAGTCTAGTCTATAGTCTAGTCTATAGTCTAGTCTATAGTCTAGTCTATAGTCTAGTCTATAGTCTAGTCTATAGTCTAGTCTATAGTCTAGTCTATAGTCTAGTCTATAGTCTAGTCTATAGTCTAGTCTATAGTCTAGTCTATAGTCTAGTCTATAGTCTAGTCTATAGTCTAGTCTATAGTCTAGTCTATAGTCTAGTCTATAGTCTAGTCTATAGTCTAGTCTATAGTCTAGTCTATAGTCTAGTCTATAGTCTAGTCTATAGTCTAGTCTATAGTCTAGTCTATAGTCTAGTCTATAGTCTAGTCTATAGTCTAGTCTATAGTCTAGTCTATAGTCTAGTCTATAGTCTAGTCTATAGTCTAGTCTATAGTCTAGTCTATAGTCTAGTCTATAGTCTAGTCTATAGTCTAGTCTATAGTCTAGTCTATAGTCTAGTCTATAGTCCAGTCTATATTCTACTCTATAGTGTAGCCCATAGTCTAGTTTATAGTGTAGTCCAGTCCAGTTTATAGTCTAGTACATAGTCTAATCTATTTTCTAGTCTACAGTGTAGCCTATAGTCGAGAGTATAGTCTAGTTCTCCGGGCATTTAGCCCCAAAAATTCTCTAACTAACCTTTTGCTTATATCCCTCCAAAATTAATCACATTTCTTCAAATTTAATTTAATCAAATTCACATTTTGAAAAAGATTCATTCATTATCTACTTTCCTGTCAATTTTTCTTTCTAATGAAATCTTAAAACACAAACTGAATTACTTCCCAAGTCATTAAGCATTTGGCAAAGAATTAACGACAAGTCATAAACCAAATGCATAATTCAAATAAAACAAAACACTACGAAAAATAATTTCAAATTAAACTTAAAAGTTATTAAAAGATTTGATGTTTTCCAAAATTCATAACTCGTTTTAACGAATTCATTAACCGGAGGGAGTTTTCCACCAAGGCAACCAGGATGATGATGAATTTATGAAATTATAATTAAAGTTTTTCTAAAAGAAAAAAATACGCAACGAAACCATAAATGAACATTAAACATTCAACATTAAGCGTGGAAATGTAAAAGAACAAAAAACAAATAAAGCGATATGGACGTTATACGTAGCATTTAAAAAAGGATATTATTCTTGGTTTTCTATTTAATCAGTAGTGGAGGTAAAACAAAAATTATTACGTTACGTATAATAAATTGCAGTCATATAAAATGAAAAGTTTTTGCTTCTTGTCTTGTTTCTTAAAAATTCAGCTGATGGACGAGTTTTGCTTGGTCTGACAAACAAACTGCTAGTTAAATATTTTAACACCCCTGAATCTAGCCAATGAATTAAAAGGTAAACTTGATGAAAGATGATGAATTTTAAATAAAATACTTAAATACCTGTAATTTAACTTGTTCAAAAGTTATATTTCTTTTGTTTTGTTAACATGATTAGAGGGGGTATGGAAATGCTTCTCTTTTTTTCCTCTAGAGAAATAAACTCCTTTAATTTCAATACTATACACCACTTGCTGGCAAAAGGTTGTTGCTTGTTTTCTGTGTTTTTTATTCATCTTCTTTCTTTGGCAATTTGGCAAAAGCATTTTAATTTAAATTGACTTCCCAATGGTAAAACAACAACATCATCTGTTGTTGTACAACTGCATAACTTTTCTTTTGGTTAAACTAATCAAAAAGCCATGAAAAACTTTGCTAAATAAACCAGAAGAAAAAATAAAGAAAATTTAAAATGATGAAAAACTACAACTATTTTATGAGCAGGAGTGCGGTAACTACCAACACAGAAAAAAATTGAAAAAATTAAAATGAAATTTCCCAAAAGCATGAAATATGTTTTCGCTGATGAATACTTAAGCGAAATAATTTACTCAGGAATAAAAAACAACAAGACAAAATAAAACAAAAGAATTTTTTTACAAAAAAAAAAAATTAAAATAAATATTCCTCAGGACTCTAAAAAACTTAAATCAGCATATCAGAAGAACTAAGACGAAAAGTGATGAGCACTACAAAAGACTGGACTAGGCTTTTGAATAGACTATAGACTAGACTATAGACTAGACTATAGACTAGACTATAGACTAGACTATAGTCTAGACTATAGACTAGACTATAGACTAGACTATAGACTAGACTATAGACTAGACTATAGACTAGACTATAGACTAGTCTAGACTAGACTATAGACTAGACTATAGACTAGACTATAGACTAGACTATAGACTAGACTATAGACTAGACTATAGAATAGACTATAGACTAGACTATAGACTAGACTATAGACTAGACTATAGACTAGACTATAGACTAGACTATAGACTAGATTATAGACTAGACTATAGACTAGACTATAGACTAGACTATAGACTAGATTATAGACTAGACTATAGACTAGATTATAGACTAGACTATAGACTAGACTATAGACTAGACTATAGACTAGACTATAGACTAGACTATAGACTAGACTATAGACTAGACTATAGACTAGACTATAGACTAGACTATAGACTAGACTATAGACTAGACTATAGACTAGACTATAGACAAGACTATAGACTAGACTATAGACTAGACTATAGACTAGACTATAGACTAGACTATAGACTAGACTATAGACTAGACTATAGACTAGACTATAGACTAGACTATAGACTAGACTATAGACTAGACTAGACTAGACTATAGACTAGACTATAGACTAGACTATAGACTAGACTATAGACTAGACTATAGACTAGACTATAGACTAACTATAGACTAGACTATAGACTAGACTATAGACTAGACTATAGACTAGACTATAGACTAGACTATAGACTAGACTATAGACTAGACTATAGACTAGACTATAGACTAGACTATAGACTAGACTATAGACTAGACTATAGACTAGACTATAGACTAGACTATAGACTAGACTATAGACTAGACTATAGACTAGACTATAGACTAGACTATAGACTAGACTATAGACTAGACTATAGACTAGACTATAGACTAGACTATAGACTAGACTATAGACTAGACTATAGACTAGACTACAGACCAGACTATAGACTAGACTATAGACTAGACTATAGACTAGACTATAGACTAGACTATAGACTAGACTATAGACTAGACAATAGACTAGACTAGGCTATAGACGAAATCATAGACTAGACTATAGACTAGAATACAGACTAGACTATATATTATAATACATGCTTGACTATAGACTGAGGTTCTCGTAATATCAAACTGATCATTCCGAAGAAAATGCTTACATTTCCTATGGTAGCATATCCCTAAAACACCTGTGTGCGTTTTAACTAAGTAAGTTGGGAAGTGGAAATATTTTGCTTTTACCAACAACACGTATAAAATATCTTCTTGTTTTAGTTATGCTGCTGCTGCTCCTGTTTTCTTGCTTATTTTTACAGGATGCATTTAATATGCATTTTGTGGAATATTTAATAAAGTTAGTGGTGGTTCTTTGGCAATGTTGGGTTTATAAATTTAATGCACTCCGGTAGCGGAGCAACAAAAACAACACAGCATCATTGGCAAAAGTAACAACCATTTGATGTCTTATTTTAAAGGTATTAAGTAATAAAAGTCTCTCTAAACTAGTTGAATTACCTGGAATTCTAAAGAAAAGAAGTTTATTTTTCTTTTTAGTGCTTTTTACTGCTAAACATGATGAAAAATTTAAAAGTTTTCAATATAAATAAATAAGAAAAAGTACATGAACTAAGTACTCACTCACTACATGATGAAAGGTGACGATAGGGAATTTTGTAATAAAATTTGATGAATTTTTGTTTTTTTGTTGTTGATCACAATTTTATGTCATGAGTTGATGATGAATATTTAATTGAATGGAATAAATTTTAATATCATATGGATGTATTTTGAAATAGCTCTAAAGTAAATTTTGGGATAAAATCACGGAGTTAGTAAAAAATGTTCTTTTTTAAGTTTTCGGGGATGCCTTATAATCAGATAAGAAAATTTTTCTGTACGCTTAAAAAATCAAATATGCCCTAGTTTTGCTAATTTGACAAATATTACTCATACCACTTGTTGTTCCTTTACGGTCACGAGTTTTTTAGGAACTAGTTTTTTTGATGGGCTGATAATTCAATATTTTTTTCTAATTCTTAATTTAAAGGTCTCATACATTTAACCTTAAATATTCATTTTTAATATAAAATCTTATCTTAACTTACAACACTCAATTAATAGCAAAAAACTTTTAATTCAAGACCATATTAAATTCATGTCTGCTGCAGTCTGAAGCTATAAAAAATATAATTTATATTCATTTAATGTATCCCTTGCAGTACTTGTATGTCTTCATTGTAGGTGTTAATGGCTTTATGAGTGTCCATGAATAGATTGTTCTTATACTTTATGGGAAAATATTCAACGAGAGAGCAAAAAGTCCTTTTTATGACACTTGCATTGAAGCTGTGTTAAGCATGAGACAACATGTTTCTTAGAGCCAACATGTTCTATGTGACAAATTATTTTGTACAGGTCGTTTTTTTAAGGAAGGTTTTTGGATCTCGATTTAATTTTAATAAACCCAGGCTAATTCTAATTCTAGTCTAGTCAATGGTCTCCAGCTAGTTTATAGTCTAGTCCATAGTCTATTCTATAGTCAAGTCTATAGTCTATTTTCTAGTCTAGTCTAGTTTATAGTCTATTTTCTAGTCTAGTCTAGTTTATAGTCTATTCTATAGTATATTCTATAGTCTGGTCCATAGACTAGCCCATAGTCTAGTCTATAGTCTATTCTATAGTATATTCTATAGTCTGGTCTATAGACTAGCCTATAGTCTAGTCTATAGTCTATTCTATAGTATATTCTATAGTATATTCTATAGTATATTCTATAGTATATTCTATAGTATATTCTATAGTCTAGTCTATAGTCTAGTCTATAGTCTAGTCTATAGTCTAGTCTACAGTCTAGTCTACAGTCTAGTCTATAGTCTAGTCTATAGTCTAGTCTATAGTCTAGTGTACAGTCTAGTCTATAGTCTAGTCTATAGTCTAGTCTACAGTCTAGTCTATAGTCTAGTCTATAGTCTAGTCTATAGTCTAGTCTATAGTCTAGTCTATAGTCTAGTTTATAGTCTAGTTTATAGTCTAGTTTATAGTCTAGTCTATAGTCTAGTCTATGGTCTAGTTTATAGTCTATTCTAGTATATAGTCTATTCTAGTATATAGTCTATTTTAGTCTATAGTCTATTCTAGTCTATAGTCTATTCTAGTCTATAGTCTATTCTAGTCTATAGTCTAGTCTATAGACTAGTCCATATTTTAGTCTATAGACTAGTCCATATTCTAGTCTATAGACTAGTCCATATTCTAGTCTAGTCTATAGTCTAGTCTATTGTCTAGTCTAGTCACTAGTCTATATTCCAGTCTATAGTGTAGTATATAGTCTAGTCGATAGTATAGTCTAGTCTACAGTCTATTCTATAGTCTAGTCTGTAGTCTAGTATATAGGCTATAGCCTAGCCTATAGTCTAATCTATGGTCTTGTCTATAGTCTAGTCTAAAGTCTAGTCTATAGTCTAGTCTAAAGTCTAGTCTATAGTATAGTCTATAATCTAGTCTATAGTCTAGTCTATAGTCTGGTCTATAGCCTAGTGTACAGTCCTGTATATAGTCTTGTCTATAGTATAAGCTGTAGTATAGTCTAGTCTGTAGTCTAGTCTATAGTCTAGTCTATAGTCTAGTCTATTGTCTAGTCTATTGTCTAGTCTATAGTCGAGTCTATAGTCTAGTCTATAATCTAGTCTATAGTCTAGTCTATAGTCTAGTCTATAGTCTAGTCTATAGTCTAGTGTATAGTCTAGTCTATATTCTAGTCTATAGTCTAGTCTATAATCTAGTCTATAGTACTTTCTATAGCCTAGTCTACAGTCCTGTCTATAGTCTAGTCTATCGTCTAATTTAAATCTCTGACTCTAACACTACAATTATTTGCTGGGTTATTTTCTTACTGTTTTTATTGTTTTAAAATCTTCAAAAACCCTTTTTAGTTCTAAATAAAATTGTCATTTGTCTCTATTATCCTTTTGGAAAATAAAACAAAAAAGCAAATAACAAATTGTTATGGAGAAAATGTCAACTACATAAAATTAATTTTACATATGAGTGTGTTCTTCCAAAAAACTTGCAACACTTTCTTTTGCTGCTTACTAAGTGTGTGACACTTGCTTTTTTTTCTATCAACTTAAAATTAAAAGTAATAGTTAATCTTAAACTGTCAAAAATTAATTTTATGTTTATTTTTATGAAATTTCTAAATGCTTGAACGCTTACCCCTTTCAGTAGCTAAAGTCACTGAAGTAGCAAGTGTAGAAATATGAAAGCGTATGAGTATTGAAAAACATTTAGATACACATACGTATGTATGGTGCAAGACGTATGTGTAACTTTTAGTGGTTATTGTATATACTATTTGTTCTCATAAAAATTAATGGTTTCTATAAATTAAGCAATCATTGAAGCATGTTTAACTTTAGTTGACTATAATCCTCTAGAATACACTTCCTTACAAGTCGTTGAAATAGTAATTAATTTTTGTAAAATGTCATTTAAAATGTTAAAGTTATATTTTCTATATTTATTAACAACATTTCCTTATTATAATTTCAATAGTTTTATAATAAATGCTTTTTTTATTTCAAACATGGAACAACACATTAACCTTGATATTTTCCTTGACAATGGTACCATATCAGTAGCATTCCTTCTTACACATATAAAATGTTTCTCTCTAAAGTAATTTTCATTATCAAGGACTTAAGTTGCCTCGACAGCTCTTGCTGCTACAGTTTTTTCCGCTTTCAACTCAAATAAAAACAATTGTAACAATTCATGTAACTGCCACCAAAGGATTTAGTTAAAAATCTATACATAACACTTGCTACAAATCCATTACAATCCCTTGTTCTTTCTACATTTTTTCTGCTACTAACCCAGTTTCTTTTTGCTATAACAAAATCTTATAGCTACAAATGACCTTGACAATGAAAATTATATTTTTTACAGTTTTCTGCTTAGCAACAGTTGAAAGTTTTGTTTAGTAAAATGAAAAACAAAAAGGGTCCTGTATATCCCTACCAGTTTGTCAAACAATATTAGGGAGTTTAAGTTAATAAACGATAAAATGAAATATCAAGGTCATTGAAAAGAAATAATAATGCTGGTAAATGACAAGGTCATTTAGTAGTTTGTTGTTAACATGTGCGGTTGCAAAATACAGTAAAAGGTCTTGAGAGATTACATTTTATAGTAATTTTAAAGTTTTTTTATTATAGTCCCTTTTAAGGACATTTTGCTGTTGTGGAGTGAAGTAGTTTCTAGAAAAATGTGTCAAGTTTAAGGTTTCCATTTCTTGTTGCCATGCTGTTACAGATTGTTGTTGTGCAAATAAAATATTAATGTTGTTTAAAACCACAAGTAGATTTATAGAAGTTTGTTTTAAATTTATAAGTTTTACTGATCTAAGACTCAAAGATATGATCAAGATCAACTTTCTATTTTTAATAAAAAAATTGTTGAGATCGATAGTAATTTTTCTGTAAAAAGTAGATGAGAACTGGAGCAACTTTTTTGTAAAAAATTGATGATATGGGAATTGACTTTTCTATAAAAATGTAGATGAGATCGAGAGCAACTTTTCTTTAAAAATTTTGATGATTTCGAGAGCAACTTTTACAATGAAAAGTTAATGAAAATTGAAGAGATTGAGAGCAAATTTTCTATAAAAATTTGATGATATCGAAAGCAACATTTTTATAAAAAATGATGATAAGGTCGAGAGAACATTCTATAGAAAAGTAAATAATATTGAGAGCAACTTTTTTCTAAAAATGTTGATGAGATCGCGGGCAAATTTTCCATAAAAAAATCAATGAGATCGTGAGCAACTTTTCTATAAAAAGTAAATGAGATCGAAAACAATTGTTTCATAGAAAAATTAATGGAGATCGGGAGTAACTGTTCTATGACAAAGTTGATGTGATCGAGAGCAAATTTTTTATAGAAAAATTAATGGAGCAACTTTTCCATAAGCATCTTTTCTCTAGAAAAATGTATGAGATCGGGAACAACTAGAAAAAGTTGATAAGATCAAGAGCAACTTTTCTATAAAAAATTTGATGATATCGACAGCAACTTTTCTGTAAAAAAGTTGATGATTTCGAGAGCATATTTTACGCAAAAATGGTGATTAGAACGAGAGAAAATTTTCTATAGAAAGTTGATGAGATCAACAACAACTTTTCTATTAAAAAGTGATGATTTCGAGAGCAATTATTACAAATGAAAGTTGATCAGAATGAAAGCAATTTTCTTTAGAAAAGTTGATGAGATCGAGAGCATATTTTTTATATAAAAATTTATGAGATCGGGAGCAACTTTTCTATATAAAAATTGATGAGATCGAGAGCAACATTTTTTATAAAGAGAACGAGAGCAAAACTTATTAATGAAAAGAACAATTTTTCTATAGAAAAGTTTATATAATTTATAAAAACTATTCTACGGAAAACTTTGCGAGATCCGTCAACTATTTCATAGAAAATGTGACGAGATCGGGAGCAACTTTTTTGTAGGAAAATTGCAACACTCGAGAGCAAATTTTCTATAAATATGTAAATGTGAGATTAGAATTCCTCTAGTAGCATCTTACTAAAATTCCTTTGAGATTTGAAAGATTTTTTTTTTAATTTACAATAAATTGTTTGCTATTTACAATAAACAATTCATGGCTTTTCAATTGAATGGCTCTTTTTAACACAATGAAATAAATCTCTAAACTTGTTTGCTCTCAGAAAAAGAGGAGAAAGAAATGTGTATAGGTTTCAATAGTATTTATACTCTAAGTTCGAAACTCTGTTTAACCAGAGTGTTCGAAAATTTGAATTTCTCCTTCTTTAGAAACAATTTTATTCTCTATCAAATAAAGTCTTAAGATATTGTATGAGTTTAATGCAATAAACTCCCCTTATAAAAAATCTCCCCTATTTGTGGTTATATGAGTAGAATGCGAAAGTTTTCTATTATAAATTCGAATTTTATAAGGGTGACTGTTACTCTCTAAAATACCGTTAAAATGTTGATTATAGAAAACCTTAAGAAATTGAGAGAGCGAGAGAGAGTGTGTATTAACAAATTGAATAAGACTTACAAAGGTGCTAATGCAATTCTAGTTGGTAATTTAGAGAGTGCTTACTATGAGTGTAAATGTAATGTGTGTGTCAATTGTGGTGGTTTTGAACTTTTTTTTTTTTGGTTCAAGGGGAGGGTGAAATATTTGTACTTTACTTTTGTTTTGGGTGAACTTTATGGGTATTGTTTCTGTTGTATGAACGAGGACTGTTGCTTCCTAGTAAATGTATAAATTTTTTTCTCTATTTGCTATATATGAGAGTGAGTGTTTTGTGTGAATGTTGGTATTGTGAACCATGAAATGCAATTGAAGCAGGAAATGTTATAAAATTGTGTGCTACAAGGATATGCTTAGTCAGTCTATTACGAACCAAGCACAAGACAACTTATAACCTTGTAGTGAAGGATATTTTTCAAGTGAAAAATCGAAACCGCAAACAAATTTTGACGTAATATTTTACGTAGTTAATAGAAATCAATTTTTGGCGCCAAAAATAAATAAACTTAAAAAAAGGCGCAGAAATTAAAAAAAAAAAAACTTTTTGAAAATTTAAAACAAGTTTTAAATTTGAAAACATTTATTAAAAAAAAGAGAAAAAAATATCTTGCAAAATAACAAAAACTGTTAAAAATGGCCATAGCTTATTTTATACCAGATCAAGCCAAATTATTGGCGGGCCAACGTCAAACAAGAGCAACTACTAATACCAGTTCCTCCAGAAACTCCAGCAGTAGCAGCCCACAAACAACTTCCTCTAGATTAACGCAAAACGACAACAACAATACGCCAGCAAGTGAAACTGCCCCTGTTAATTCCAATGTTAATAGAGGCTATGGAACCACCATTAATATAACAGTGCCTACTTTTAACAACACCCCTCAGGAACCTTTGGGATGTTGGGATTTTTTGACACAAGTTTTTTGTCATGCCTTGAGATTTTACCATGAATCATCACAACTACAGCCGACGGTTATACAAATATCGGTGAATTTCAATTCACAAACAGCAACAACGACCAGTTCTGCAACAACCACAGCAGACTCTACGGCTACCACAACAGCGACGGCCACAACACCAGCAACTACTGCCACTGAGGACTCTAAGCAAAGAAAATTTTCTAAACGAAAAAATTAATTTTCAAAATTTAAAAACTCTTAAACAACGATGTTTTTTTTATAATTTTAAAAAGTTTCTTATATTTCCCTTAAAAGCAAAGAAAGGAATTGTAGAAAGAATGTAAGGACTTGTTAATTTTATTTTTAATTTTTTTGTAATTTTTAGCTTTTAGCGGCTCAATCAAAGCAAATTGTGATTCCAAAAAAGTAAATAGCCTAGTAATAAAAAAACTTAAAATATAAAATTTAATTATTTTTATAAATCTTTTTTAAGATTTTTTATAAATAATTTTCCTTATTAAAAAAACAAAACAAGCAAAAAAATAACAGCTATAAAGTGATGTTTATTTTTTTATAAAATATTTTAAAGGAAAATTAATTTTATAATTACTTTTTTGGAAATTGTTTATATTATTATTTTTTTTCTAAAAATAAGTTTTAACTAAAGAAAAAACAGCTGCCTAGTAAAAGTAAAACAAAATGTAAATGAAAGGTTTCGTTTCGTAAGGAATAAAAAAAATCATTTAAAAAAATTATAATTAAAATTTTTAATCATAACAATTAAATTAAATAAAAATTACACTTTTTTCAAAAAAATTCTTAAAAATAATTGGCTGCATTTTTTATTTATTATTTATCAAACATTTTTTACAAACTTTTAGAAAAAATAATTTTAATATTTTTTTTCTTAATTTTTGAAAAATTATTAAAATTAAAAAAAAAAACTTGAAAATTACTCCACAACTAATCAAACCAGCAGTTTAAAATTTCCGTAAAATTTTTTAACGATTTTGAAAAAAATTCAATAAATTCAAATCAAAGTTGAAATAAACAAAAATTTTTGAAATAAAGTAAAAAAGAATATGGGAATTACGAGAAATATTTTTTGATGTTTAAATTGAAATTCTGATATTTTAAAACTTTATAAAAAAAATATTATTGTACTATTTTATTATTGCAAATTTTTAATTTATTTTCTTCAATAATAAAAAAAATTTAAATTATTATTATTGAATTATGGAAAATTTTCGTTAATTCATTTCAAACCATCTTTTTGCAATAGCTATAAGAAATATAAACTTAATCCATATACTAATCACTCTTAACTTAAAACTTTATTCTTAAATATAACGAAAACAAAAAATACTTAAAAAAAACTTAACCAACAAATACAACTCTGTAAACGTAACGTACAAGATTATTTAAAGTGAAAATTAACAAATAAATAACCCTTAAATAAGTGCAGCTAATTATAAAAATATTTAAAAAAATAATAAAACAACAAAGACCAGCCACTACCACAAACAAATGAAAATAAATAATAGTGTACAAACTATAGTTTAAGGCAAAAAATAAAACTAAAAACAAATACTAATCTCATTTATAATAAAATTTTTTTTTTTGGTAAATTTTTAAGAAAAATAAATATTATAAAATTGAATAAAAAATTATTAAAAAGTTTTTTTTATTAAAATATTATTTTAAAATTTTCTGCAGAATTTTCTTAGTTTTGAAATTAACTTTTTATAAAGTTTTTGAAAATAATTTTATTTTACATATATTTTTTTCATAAACTGAAAATTTTTATTATAAATGAGATTTCAAAACTATTTTAAAATAATCCTACCGAATATAAAAACTCGTATTTAATAAAACAAAAACATACTTTAAAACTCTGTATTCTCTATATTAAAATTTTAAGATTTTTGATACAAATTTATGTAGAACTATAAACAAGATTTGAAATAAAAAATACATACTTATAAAGAAAATTAAAAAAAAATCGTTTAAATGACATGGGGGATAGGTGAAATGAAGGACCGATTTAACCATTTTCAATAAGATACGTCCCTAATATAATAACAAATCATGTACCAAATTTTACTAATTATCTCTAAAATTTGAAGGATGGACATAGCTACATCGACACAAAAAGTTATTCTAAACCAATTGGTATATTTTCAGGGTGTTAGTTAGTTAGTTAGTTAGTTAGCTAGCTAGCTAGTTAGTTAGTTAGTTAGTTAGTTAGTTAGTTAGTTAGTTAGTTAGTTAGTTAGTTAGTTATTGTTAGTTAGTTAGTTAGTTAGTTAGTTAGTTAGTTAGTTAGTTAGTTAGTTAGTTTTAGTTCGTTCGTTAGTTAGTTCGTTAGTTCGTTCGTTAGTTCGTTCGTTTCGTTCGTTAGTTAGTTCGTTCGTTCGTTAGTTAGTTCGTTCGTTCGTTCGTTCGTTAGTTCGTTCGTTCGTTCGTTCGTTCGTTCGTTTTCGTTCGTTCGTTCGTAGTTCGTTCGTTAGTTCGTTCGTTTTGTTCGTTCGTTTGTTCGTTCGTTTCGTTCGTTCGTTCGTTCGTTCGTTCGTTCGTTCTTCGTTTAGTTCGTTCGTTTTCGTTCGTTCGTTCGTTCGTTCGTTCTTCGTTCGTTTCGTTCGTTCGTTCGTTCTTCGTTCGTTCGTTCGTTTCGTTCGTTCGTTCGTTCGTTCGTTCGTTCGTTCGTTTGTTCGTTTCGTTCGTTCGTTCGTTCGTTCGTTCGTTCGTTCGTTCGTTCGTTCTTTTGTTCGTTCGTTCGTTCGTTTCGTTCGTTCTAGTTCGTTCGTTTTCGTTCGTTCGTTCGTTCGTTCGTTCGTTCGTTCGTTCGTTCGTTCGTTCGTTCGTTTCGTTCGTTCGTTGTTCGTTCGTTCGTTCGTTCGTTCGTTCGTTCGTTCGTTCGTTCGTTTCGTTTCGTTCGTTCGTTCGTTCGTTCGTTCGTTCGTTCGTTCGTTCGTTCGTTTCGTTCGTTCGTTCGTTCTTCGTTCGTTCGTTCGTTTTCGTTCGTTCGTTCGTTCGTTCGTTCGTTCGTTCGTTCGTTCGTTCGTTCGTTCGTTTCGTTTGTTCGTTCGTTCGTTGTTCGTTCTTCGTTCGTTCGTTCGTTCTTTCGTTCGTTCGTTCGTTCGTTCGTTCGTTCGTTCGTTTCGTTCGTTCGTTCGTTCGTTCGTTCGTTCGTTCGTTCGTTCTTTCGTTCGTTCGTTCTCTCCCGTCCCTGTTCCTACTGTTTCCCCCACCCTTCTTCTCTTTCTGTTTTCTTTTTTCTGCGGGCCCGTCCTTGTCCTTCCTGATCCCATTCAGGTGTGTCATAGGTGTAAGGTATAAAAATCGTTATGTATAACATCATACTACTTATGAATTTAATATTCTGAAAGAAAAAGTCATGTTCATACTATTTATGAAAAATTCGATTTAAGTATTTTTTTCTTTGTGCTTTTTCTTTTGTGAAATAAATTAAGATATGCATTAAAATATATAATATTTTTTTAATAAATTTTGGTTTAAATCCTTTAAATCATTGAAAAAGTCAATTTTTGAGACTAACAACTGATTTTTTTAAAACAAAGGCATTCTTTTTGAAACCGCCCACTCAACTACAGTTTTTTTTTTTAACTTTAAAATTTTGCTCTTTTTTTTAATAAAACAATTATAAACCTTTGCTAAAGAAATTATAAAATCCTTATCGCTAATTTGATTGTATGTATGGTCACCAACAATCAAACCACAACTGTTACCATAAAATTTAATTAATGTCCTTGCATATGTTGCGGTAATTTCTTTACAACAATTACCAACATTTAATGACAATTGTAAAAAAGAAACCTTTTTTTTTTTGCTCTAATACAGAAAACAAAATTTTAAACGTTTATGAAACACTTACTATTCAAAATAATTGTAGGCGTTAAAAATTCCTCACCTAAATAACCACAAACTGACCACTAGTACTTTTTTTAAACATTTAAAAGGTCTAACTGCAAGTCGCGACATATTTAGACACTGTAATTTTCCTGTAATTTTTTATCTTGACCAATAAATCTAACACTCTCTCTTTTCCTTAATTTTCCTTTACAGAGTACTGAAATTGTTTTCGTTTAAGGGTGCATGGCAGGTAAGGACTGTGCAATTAAATTTAACCAAAATTTTATATTTTACTGTTTCCGATTTTGTAATGAAGATAACAAACAAATTAGCGCTTGTATAAGCGCTCGGAGTATGAAATGTTTGCATAATTATTTTCATTAAATTTTATTAGACTTCTCGGCAATATTCGACCAAAAAAAAAGAGTGAAAGCTACAGTGACAATTTGGTTTTGTTTGTCATATTTTCAAAAAGTGTTATCTTTTCAAATAGATCATTTGTCACAGATGTTTGGTTTATTAGTTTTTTTATATTATTTTCTAACAAAATCATTTAGTCCTGAAAGCTTTTTGTTAGTAGTTGCTGTTGCACCACCATAATGTTGTAAGTGGGGTGTTGAATATTATCTAAAGTGTGAGTTTTTGTGGTTCCATCCGTCCTGTTATTTCCGTCTTTTGTCTTTGACTTTTGTGCCTGGCAACCGAAAAAAAAACTTATGATGACTTAACATTATATGATTGTGGTTAAACAAATGGTATTTAACCGTAACCTTTTAACATTTTTTTAACCCTTTAAATTCATTCATTCATTGAATTCATTCATTTAGTATTTTTAAAAAGTTTGTTTTTCATATTTTTGTATTCTTTATGATTTCATTGTCTGAGGCATGACTTGTTAGAATTTGTTAAAGTTTAATTGTGATGACATATTGGTCTTTGATGTCTATCTATTAATGTTCGTTCTTGTTTGCGGTTTTTTTAAATTTTCTAAATGTTAAATTTTATTTTTAAAAAGGGGTAAGTGTTTAGAGGGAGAATTAGCTTGTTCGCTGTTGTTATCAATAAGTAGAAAATTGAAAGGATTAAAATGCTGCTGTAAAAGGATATTTAACAAATGTTCATTAATTAAAGCTTAACTAAGAAAAGAAATATGAAATATAATTACAAATTTTAGAATTACTTAAGCTTTTAAAAAGTACAAATGTTAGAAAATTTTACGAGATTTGTTTAAAGTAATTTAAAGTGTTACTTTTTGTAGAGAAAGTTTGAACCAGTTAGCAGCAAAAAGTTCTCTCTTGAACACTCTTTCTATCTTATTTGTATAAAAGCAAACCATCTTATTTTTTGGTTTAACCTATGTAGTTTGAACTAAAAAGCTTATATCAATCATAAAGCTCGTTTTATCTCTCTTTGTCGATGCCTAATATCAGCGAAACGCAGTGAGCTCTCAAATGAGCTTTCTCGTACTCTTTCTTTCATGCGTATCTATGCTCACACATGTATAAAAACCGGACAGAGAAAAAATTTTCTATTCTCTGCCTAATATAAACTTTAAAGCTGGTATTGACGTAAATCACTCTTATGTGCTCTTTTGCTTTCACACATAGTAAAGCTTTTAGTAAATAAATTAAAAGAAAATTTCACTTTAAAGCAGGTGTAGGCATAAAGCTCTCTCTCTTTTTAAACATCAAAGAGAAAATTTTTTACTCTCTGCCAATGTCCTGTTTAAAATAATGGGCTGTTAAAGATATATTCAAAGAGCTATATTATGATCATTGTATGTTGGCCCAAGAAGACGCTTCCTATCAGAAAGCACATTTTTCACTTTTTGACAATGCCTGTTTTAAACAGTAACTTAATTAAGAGCTTAAAATTTTAAAGAGCTTGATTGTAAGCTTTCCTACTCTCTTGTATTCATTCGTAATTAGAAAGCTAATTTTTCACTCTTTACCGATACCTAGTTTTAACTTTAAAACGCTCTCCTATAAGTTCTTTTGCTAAAAAACGAAGTAAGCTTAGACTTCTATAAAAAGAAAGCTTAATCAGGCAGTGATCTTCCAATAACTAGGGATCTTTTAACTAAGAGTCCATGTCTCTTTTATACTGTAAGTCCTGACATGTAATGGTCGACTTAAAAGTACTTTAATCAACTTAAAAGTACTTGAAGAATGGACCCAACCAATTTAACAGTTTAATCAGTGCAGAGATCGATGCAACTTTTCAGAAGTATATTTTACTTTTTTAAAAATTCACAAAGTCTTTCTAAATCATTTCACATTCATAAATACTCAAATACTAAGATCAAATTTGATAAATTACGTTTGCCCTTTCACAGGTATGTAAAACACCAACAGCAAACCCAACACCCATCAATCGCTCTTCCTGGCAGCATGCCACAACAAAAGACCACACTAATTTTAATAAATGGACAACAGGCGTTTCAAGAACTGTAATGGCGGTGAAATGTATAGTTGTCCAGCTAAAAGACATTAACAGTGACACCATGATGTTCAATTTTTGGAATTTGCAACATTAGAAAATTAATTAGTAATAGTCACTCCTTCTCTTTCTAATGCTGCTGCTTTGAAAGCAGGAAATTACCAACACATTTTTGTGTATTTTCATTTAAAAATTTAAATGATGGGTTTGAAGGAAAACGTGTGGGGAAAGGAAGAAGTGTAAAGGACATTTTTTTTTGTGAAATTTAGATTCATTTACTCTAAAGGGTCATTGTTTAAGAATTTTGTAAAATATTGAGGTTTTAAAAAAATATTGTTGTTATTAAATTGATTAATTTTTAAAAGGAAAAACCTCCCCGCTTACAGAAAAAAACACTCCTTATCACGGTGGGTAACTAATGAGGCTCACACACTTTTACAAAAACATTGAGGCAAAAACAGATGATACACAGTTGGATAAATTATCTTGCAACTACTAATAAGTGGCACTGATTTAATGGCCACACGTAGCAACAACATTGTCTACAACTACCTAAGAAGAGCAAGACATTGATGATATACTTGCCACACTGCGTGGCAACATACCTACACATTTTGATAAACTCTAGAAAGGAAAGTCGAGAAGTAACATTATTAGATAAATGAAGTTAAAGAAGAACAATAAGTATTTTTTTTTTTTTTGGTAAAGAACACTGTCTATTTTCAATTTCGTTAATGACCCAAACGCCGTAAAGCAATTTATACTTCAACCAAAAGAAAAAAAAAATTGAAATCACCAAGGCAGCCATTGAGCGCAACAACATTTTAAACGTCCAGTCATCATTAAACAGCAACAACTAAAACAACAACTCCATGGACAACGAACGAATCGACTAACCATTGAAGCATTACGTCTATTTGTCTGCCCAAACCCAAGAAATGAAGAAAATCCAAAAAAAAAGAAACAACACGATAAACGAACGAACAAATAACTACAACAAAAATTGAGACAAATAATAGCGCAGCAGGACATTGACAACACTGCATCATCATATCTTTTGTTTGTGTCTCTATGTACGAACACTTATATGTATAACTGTATGTCTATCTGTGGAAAAAACATTAGAGTAATAATTGACTCTATTGCATGTCGCCATAGTGTTCTTTTCTTTGCACTAGACTTTTGGTAACTTTGGTCTTCTATTACTGAGTCTATGAGTTTCTTTTAAAATGTGGGGAAGGACGGACAGACAACACAATTTCCTTTGGTTCTAACAAAATACGCAATTGTTAACAATTTGGTTCGTTTAGTGCAACTGCATTGTTTAGAACTTAGAAAAAAACACATTCTTTTTCCTTCCAAAAAAAATCCCATCAAGACAATTAATCATAAACCTTGTATCACTTTGGTGTTGCTGCCCCATCATAGATAGTTTTCGTCTCTTTTTTTAGTTTTTCTCCAACTTTAAGGCGTTTCTTAACATTTTTCTCTTCGAAAATTCTTTTGACTAACAACATTGATATCTTCACAAATCGTCTGCTAATTTTATGTGTTTTAATAAATTTTCTTGATAAATTTTCCTCCAAAAAAATATATCATCATTAATTTTGTTTAAAAATCAATTTTTTATTTTATTTGTAAAAAATATCAATTGTTTGTTGTAAGATTTAGACAATAAAAAAAAACAAATGATAACACAAGCCAAATGTTGTGATCGAGTGAGTAATAGAGTGGGTAAGAAATGTTTTGGTGGGTGTTAACATTCACCACTTGACGTCAGGTTTTATTCGACGATTAATTTTGTTATTCGAAGAACGTTTCATTAAAACAACTAAATAATTAATTATTTAAGTATCTGTTCAGATGGGCCGATTATGTTGACTCAGGGTATAATAGATAATTGCAAGAAGGCATCGGTGTATTTCCTCGATTTAATGTTGCTAACTAACTAACTAAACTAACTAACTAACTAACTAACTAACTAACTAACTAACTAACTAACTAACTAACTAACTAACTAACTAACTAACTAACTAACTAACTACTAACTAACTAACTAACTACTAACTAACTAACTAACTAACTAACTAACTAACTAACTAACTAACTAACTAACTAACTAACTACTAACTACTAACTAACTAACTAACTAACTAACTAACTAACTACTAACTAACTAACTAACTACTAACTAACTAACTACTAACTAACTACTAACTAACTAACTAACTAACTACTAACTAACTACTAACTAACTAACTAACTAACTAACTAACTAACTAACTAACTAACTACTAACTAACTAACTAACTACTAACTAACTAACTAACTAACTAACTAACTAACTAACTAACTAACTAACTAACTAACTACTAACTAACTAACTACTAACTAACTAACTACTAACTAACTAACTAACTAACTAACTAACTAACTAACTAACTAACTAACTAACTAACTAACTAACTAACTAACTAACTAACTAACTAACTAACTACTAACTAACTAACTAACTAACTAACTAACTAACTAACTAACTAACTAACTAACTAACTACTAACTAACTAACTAACTAACTAACTAACTAACTAACTAACTAACTAACTAACTAACTAACTAACTAACTAACTAACTAACTAACTAACTAACTAACTAACTAACTAACTAACTAACTAACTGAAAGAAGGACTCGGTGTATTTCCTCGGAGTTGATGTAACTAACTAACTAACTAGTTCAGTTCTAGTTCAGTACTAGTTCCGTTCTAGAATAAGTATAGTTCTAGTTCAGTTCTAGTTCAGTTCTAGTTCAGTTCTAGTTCAGTTTTAGTTGAATTCTAGTTCAGTTCTAGTTCAGTTCTAGTTCAGTTGTAGTTCAGTTCTAGTTCAGTTCTAGTTCAGTTCTAGTTCAGTTCTAGTTCAGTTCTAGTTCAGTTCTAGTTCAGTTCTACTTCAGTTCTACTTCAGTTCTAGTTCAGTTGTAGTTCAGTTCTAGTTCAGTTCTAGTTCAGTTCTAGTTCTAGTTCAGTTCTAGTTCTAGTTCAGTTCTAGTTCAGTTCTAGTTCAGTTCAGTTCTAGTTCTAGTTCAGTTCTAGTTCAGTTCTAGTTGAGTTCCAGTTCAGTTCTAGTTCAGTTCTAGCTCAGTTCTAGTTCAGTTCTAGTTCAGTTCTAGTTCAGTTCTAGTTCAGTTCTAGTTCAGTTCTAGTTCAGTTCTAGTTCAGTTCTAGTTCAGTTCTAGTTGAGTTCTAGTTCAGTTCTAGTTCAGTTCTAGTTCAGTTCTAGTTCAGTTCTAGTTCAGTTCTAGTTCAGTTCTAGTTCAGTTCTAGTTCAGTTCTAGTTCAGTTCTAGTTCAGTTCTAGTTCAGTTCCAGTTCAGTTCTAGTTCAGTTCTAGTTCAGTTCAAGTTCAGTTCTAGTTCAATTCCAGCCCAGTTTTTTATCTTGATTTTAGAAACCCCTCTTGCAATCACGATTTTCAATCGCTGGTAGGGAACTGAGGCCTCTTTCTCGTTTTCAATACATAAATACTCATCGTTTATTATATATTCCTAGAAAAAAAGTGGTCCATGGGACATCATACATCCAATATAATTTCCAATTATTCTTAACTTTAGTATAAGTAAAGCAGTAGGTACCGATTACTTTTAAGAAACTAACTGAATAATGGACGCTAATCCCATTATACCCAATATTTTCAATTGATTAACTCTTTTTAGTCCTTAAGCCTTTAAATATTGGTAAAATTTTAAAAGGCTTTTAACTGTAAATTGTTTTGTCGAATCCCCGTGATAATCAAAAGTATAAGGGTTACCCAACATATACATACGTATAAAAAGGATATGTGTGCGTAATACCAAGAGGCACGTCTGCATGTTCGAGTACATTTATTATTGTTGTTGCAACAACATCACGTATGTCAAATTTTGGTCTTGCTCTGCTTTGTAGTGGCATACAAAATTTGTGTTTTATGACTTTCAACGCTGCGTGTGTGAAAAAGTTTTCGCAGTTTAAAAAACGAAAGATTTTTCACAGTAACCCTTTTTAGAATGGGTTGGTTGTTTTACATTTTGGCAGTAATTTGGTACCACCATTAAGTACTCATAAGTAAGTGAACGTATGTGTGTTTGTATTTTATTTAGCAATAAGCTATAAATTACAAATTTCATTGATTTTTATTGATACAATTGTAAAGTCGTGTATTTTTAAGTGTTTTCAGTTATTGTCGTTTTGTTGAAAATTTAAAAACAAATTCTATTGTATACACTCATTGTAGTGGAAAATGTTTATTTAAAAAAAAACTCAAGATTTTTAAATTGTTTTGAAAAAAAGGATATTTTGTTGTATATGTATGTTTTCTTAGCAATAACAATTGATTAATTTTTATTTTGATGTTTTTTTTAAAGAAAGCTATAACAATATTTTTAAGAAATAGTAATTGTTATTGCAACAAAGTAATTTGTTTTAAGTAAAAGAGTTTCAAAATTTATAGTTTCCTTCAAAAACGTGAGAAAATTTAAGAATTTATCTAAATTTTACTTTTATTTATTTGCTTTAAATAAAATTTCTCTTTTGTTACAATAAGACCATAAGCTAATCAGGAATTTAGTTATGGTAAAACCCCCCTGTTCTAGGAATTTCTTTATTAGTTAATCATGTTGTAGAAAAACAATATTATTTTTTTTATCCTCATACCTAAAACTATTTGTGGCAAGTATACTGTACTATTTACGTTGTTGTTAGTGCCTTTTATGAAAACAAAGAAATGCCATTTACATGTTTCCACTTTGATATTTGATTTCTTCACTAATTGTCGTTCGTTGTCTGTGCTGAAGTTATTGAAGTCCATTCCTTTCTTTACTCCATTATATTGCGTTTCACTTTTACTTTTTTGCCATATGGAATTTCAAATTGTTTTTTTTTTTTTGAGAATATAAATTCTCCTTTACTTTGTTGTTTATAATAATAAATACATTTCAAAGGAGGTCTGGGCGTATTTGAATTTGTTTTTCGAATTTAGGTCAGTAGTGTGTTTTCTTGGCTTAACACGGAAGTTGATAATTATACCACTCAACCATATAAATATCTGGGTAAAATCAATAAAGATGAGGCTTAATTACATACTAGTATTACAATTTTATTTTATACAAAGACATTAAGTACTTTTGAGTTAAAGTGAAGATGTTAAGTAGTGGTCAGGCAGATGGCTATTAAATGCGTGATTAGTTTAAATGGAGTCATTGAAGGAAAACATTAATATATATATATATATATTATGTTAGTGAAATGCTCATTTGTTTCCATCATATCTGTTAGATGTTTAATTAACATTTAAAGTTTTGTAAATTTGCTTTCAAAATCGGCAAATTGTTTCAAAATTTCTTTAAAAATAACTAACAGATATCTTCCGGAAACAAATCTGTAAGAACCTTTGAGAAGTTCCAGCAAAATCGGTCTATAAATAACGAAGATAGGGGGAAAATTACAGAAAACATTGCTTTGTCAAGAATATAAGAGTTTCGTCATTATATAGGAATACTCAGTGACATTCAAATGACCAAGGTGCCACGCCCACATATACTACATAACCTACTATTGCAATCCAATAACAAAAGGTATATTGGAAAAATTAGGAAAGCAAGATGCCTCAAATTTTGTACAAGTAAAAATGGGCGAACTAGCAATAGTGGGTGTGGCACCTCCACTATAAAATGAATACTAAAATCTCCATATCTCGAGTCCCAATAACAAAATGGGTATATTGGCAAAATTATGAAAGCAAGATGCCTCAAATTTTGTACAAGTAACTTTAGTTTAAATATAAACATTTTCGACAAAAATATGAGATCTATAAAAAAAGGGTGTGGCACTTCCTATATAAAGTAAATACTAAAATCTGCATATCTAGAACACCGCAGTAGTTAAACTGCTCAAATTTTATACGAATTTGTTTAGGTTCAATATGAATATGTTTTAACAAAAAGGGGGCTTGGCACCTCCCATATGGGGGGAGGGGGTAAATAGCCAGATTAGCAATAGAGGCGTGGCATTTCCCATATGAATTAAATAAAAACATTCGTATAACTGACATTCATATAAACATTTGGCTAATAAAATTGGCGGAGCACCTCCCATATCAACTAAATAAAAAATTGGTATATTTGGGAAACCATTGGACCTGAAATCCCAAAATTTTTAAATTTTAAACTATATGTTTTATAAATAGGCGTTTAAAAGCAACTGATTACTTCTAGAGTAACCAATTACTTTTGGTTCACGGAAATGATTACTATCGCCTAGTTGGCTAATGTTGTTTTTTTCTTCAGAAACATGATTTTTCCAATTATTTGCCGGATCTAGAAAAAATACAGCAAACATAACTGTTTTGGTATCCTGCTGACAAACTATAAGCCGGACATGTTATTTTACAATTGGCGCATAAATTGCAGCGTTAAAAAACACACGCACGTGTGTTGGCACAAAACAAATGAAGTGGCTCTAGAAATCTTTTAAATTGAAACACTCAACAGGATCACGTGCAAGTATTTTAAAAGAACTTTAAAAAAAATTACATAATTTTAAAATATAAAAAAATAACAAAAGAATTAGAAACATTTAAACAACTTTAAAGCAAACAATTGCTTTAACTCTTTTTTTATGTTCTATAAATAAAACAATGCAACTAATATGATAACTTTATTACTTCGCTTTAATTTCCCTATATTCGTTTGGCACGTTTTCAATTTAGTTTTGCTCGATTTTTCATTAACCAAACACAGACCCTTTTTTGGCAACCAGTAATATCAGTTTGTGAACACAAAACAATTTTCACAATCCAAAAAAAAAAAGTGTAACAAATTATCAAACTACCAGAATGACAAACCAATCTTTGTTGCAACTTTTCTCTCACACATTCACACAGCAAACGTAGCTAAGGATAATGTGTACTAAATACTCATAAACAAGTCCTAATGCAGGATTAATCTACGCGCATTTATTGTCATACCTACCCATAATCTAGCACGTGACTCTAACCACTCGGGCATGTTTTGTATTAAGTCTAATACTAACAAACAATCAAGAACTCTTAGTACCTACTTCACACAAAGACAAACAAATAATCAATAAAATCAAAATGTCACATGGTTACTATTTCATTGAAACACTCACAGGATTCTTTTAGGATAATTTTTCATTTCGAATATGTGGATTAGTAAGCTTGATTTTATTTGTATATGTATCAATGTTTGCTAGCGAATCTATCTCTATATCAATCGTTAATACTTCATAATTCGTCATGCTTGATTTTTTCGATCTTTATTATAATAAACTACATTTTGAGCAGCATACTCCCCATAAATGATGGGATGGCTTTCAGTATTTTAGCATAAAATCAATTTTCACTTTTGTATTAATTTTTTTCACTGTATAGGAAAATTGTTATAGTCCGTTTTTAATGAAAATATCCTGTCAATTTTAACAATTAGCAATAGACGAAAAGCATTGTGTCATTGATTATGACAATTAGCATGACGCGTGTCCAGCTAGCTTTTGTGTGGACAATATAAAGAGAAAAATGTTTGACCGGTACTTAAGTGCTACTTGTGTTAAAAATGCATTTTTGTAGCATTTTTTCAAAAACCATTCATGTATGCAAATATTTAAATAATTCATTGAAATGAGGGAGTTTGTTTCTTTTTATAAGACAAAAAAGTATTTTGGTTTTTTGAAGAGTTCAAAAAGTTCATCATTTAATTAGTTACAATTGGCCAGTTTTGATTAGATGACCATCACAACTTGAGTTTAATTATGTTAATATAAATTATGTTGTAGATTATAGATTGTTATTGTTTTTTATTTTAGTATATTTCATGTGGGAACTAATTTTTATGGGAATATACCAAAAAAATATGTTTCATTCAAAAAATTTAATTTTAAAAAATTTTTACAAAATTTTATGTCCGTCCGTAGTGTACTAGTTTAGTTCTAGTTCAATTCTAGTTCAGTTCTAGTTCAGTTCTAGTTCAGTTCTAGTTCAGTTCTAGTTCAGTTCTAGTTCAGTTCTAGTTCAGTTCTAGTTCAGTTCCAGTTCAGTTCTAGTTCAGTTCTAGTTCAGTTCTAGTTCAGTTCTAGTTCTAGTTCAGTTCTAGTTCAGTTCTAGTTCTAGTTCAGTTCTAGTTCAGTTCTAGTTCAGTTCTAGTTCAGTTCTAGTTCAGTTCAGTTCTAGTTCAGTTCTAGTTCAGTTCTAGTTCAGTTCTAGTTCAGTTCTAGTTCAGTTTCTAGTTCAGTTCTAGTTTCAGTTCTAGTTCAGTTCTAGTTCAGTTCTAGTTCAGTTCTAGTTTCAGTTCTAGTTCAGTCTAGTCAGTTCTAGTTCAGTTCTAGTTCAGTTCTAGTTCAGTTCTAGTTCAGTTCTAGTTCAGTTCTAGTTCAGTTCTAGTTCAGTTCTAGTTCAGTTCTAGTTCAGTTCTAGTTCAGTTCTAGTTCAGTTCTAGTTCAGTTCTAGTTCAGTTCTAGTTCAGTTCTAGTTCAGTTCTAGTTCAGTTCTAGTTCAGTTCTAGTTCAGTTCTAGTTCAGTTCTAGTTCAGTTCTAGTTCAGTTCTAGTTCAGTTCTAGTTCAGTTCTAGTTCAGTTCTAGTTCAGTTCTAGTTCAGTTCTAGTTCAGTTCTAGTTCAGTTCTAGTTCAGTTCTAGTTCAGTTCTAGTTCAGTTCTAGTTCAGTTCTAGTTCAGTTCTAGTTCAGTTCTAGTTCAGTTCTAGTTCAGTTCTAGTTCAGTTCTAGTTCAGTTCTAGTTCAGTTCTAGTTCAGTTCTAGTTCAGTTCTAGTTCAGTTCTAGTTCAGTTCTAGTTCAGTTCTAGCCCACTTTTAGTTCAGTTCTAGTTCAGTTCTAGTTCAGTTCTAGTTCAGTTCTAGTTCAGTTCTAGTTCAGTTCTAGTTCAGTTCTAGTTCAGTTCTAGTTCAGTTCTAGTTCAGTTCTAGTTCAGTTCTAGTTCAGTTCTAGTTCAGTTCTAGTTCAGTTCTAGTTCAGCTCTAGTTCAGTTCTAGTTCAGTTCTAGTTCAGTTCTAGTTCAGTTCTAGTTCAGTTCTAGTTCAGCTCTAGTTCTAGTTCAGTTCAGTTCTAGTTCAGTTCTAGTTCAGTTCTAGTTCAGTTCTAGTTCAGTTCTAGTTCAGTTCTAGTTCAGTTCTAGTTCAGTTCTAGTTCAGTTCTAGTTCAGTTCTAGTTCAGTTCTAGTGCAGTTCTAGTTCAGTTCTAGTTCAGTTCTAGTTCAGCTCTAGTTCAGTTCTAGTTCAGTTCTAGTTCAGTTCTAGTTCAGTTCTAGTTCAGTTCTAGTTCAGTTCTAGTTCAGTTCTAGTTCAGTTCTAGTTCAGTTCTAGTTCAGTTCTAGTTCAGTTCTAGTTCAGTTCTAGTTCAGTTCTAGTTCAGTTCTAGTTCAGTTCTAGTTCAGTTCTAGTTCAGTTCTAGTTCAGTTCTAGTTCAGTTCTAGTTCAGTTCTAGTTCAGTTCTAGTTCAGTTCTAGTTCAGTTCTAGTTCAGTTCTAGTTCAGTTCTAGTTCAGTTCTAGTTCAGTTCTAGTTCAGTTCTAGTTCAGTTCTAGTTCAGTTCTAGTTCAGTTCTAGTTCAGTTCTAGTTCAGTTCTAGTTCAGTTCTAGTTCAGTTCTAGTTCATTTCTTGTTCATTTCTAGTTCATTTCTAGTTCAGTTTTTTATCTTGATGTTAATTTCCCTATCGATTATTAAAACTAATAGAAAAGTAATGAATTTATTTGCCACATTCCTCTCATCTGCATAACAACAAAAAACCGGTAGCAAATTTTACTAGAAATATATAAAAAAAATATTGGTTTAACCAAATAAAAAAAATTTTAAACAAATTATGCATGATGTAGTTGTCGTTGTTACCCTGAAATTTCAAAGAATATCGTGTTGTTTTCAAAACTTTAACACAAAATGTAACAACTGGTTGGTTGGTGGGTTGTCTGTTGGGTGGGTGGTACAACACTGACTTAAATGTCTAATTTAAATGCATGCAATTTTTTGTAAAATTTCGAGACTTGTTTCTTTTACTTTTTCATACAAAACAATATTTTTGGTAGACAACAGCAAAATAGCGACAGAGATTGATGATTACCAGGGGTATTGAACAAATAAATGCAAATCTAAAAACAGTAAACAAACACAAAGTGTGATGGCAAAAGTAAAAAATAAAACCTTTAAATAAAAAATAAAAACTTAAACTTACTTTCCGCAAAAGTATTTTTTAAAGTAGCTGTTTTAGTTATTTGTTTCAAATCCGTGAAAAAATAAATTTTTCTCTACAGCTGCCATTTAACACTAAACTATAAAAAAGGATTTTTGCAACAAAAAAAAAAAAAGCAGAGCAATACTAACCTGGATCGTAAAAAAATAACAAACCTATAAAAAGTGAAACTCATAAAAATCAGAATTCCATCAAATCTATAGAAAGAATTGTGCATTTAGAAAGCAGCACATCCAGCTATAAAAACCTTTTTGCATGTTTCAAAACAATTGAAATCAATCATTGACATTTCAAAACAAATCAAAATAAAGTCAAAATATAAAATAATGAAAAAAATACAAAAGATTTGCAAAAAACTCAATTTTTGCCATAAAAACCAAAAGGGAATATGCAGCAATAAAAATGCAATAAAATGCAGTGAAAAAAAATACAGCCCAAAAAAATCCCAAGCCCTTTTTTGCAAAAAAGGGTAGTTTTGCTAACAATCAAAAATGTTTAACAATTATAATTTTATTTACCAAAAACATGAAAATACAGAAATTGAAATCAATTCATATCAATAAAAAATATTTAGAAATTAATAAAACAACATCTTTAAAAAGATTCCAACAATTTAAGAAACCAATAAAAGCCCTTTTAAGTGGTTCATTCTTATTTTTCATTGTTCTTTTTATTTCAAAAGCAGTTCCTTTTTTTAAATTTGTATAAATTTTTAACTAAATAACCATAAATTAAAGGAAAGTGAAGGGTTCCTTTTTAGTAACTTATTCATATGTGTTTACAACAAAATTTAACCCTTTCCCTTTTTCTACTTGATGTTACGTTTCGTGAATTGGGTGCTAACAAGGCATTCAAGCATCAACTACAAGAGTCAGCCACCAAAAGCGTAAATAAATCATTTCTCTTCGATTAATTCGTTTGCTGACATGTGTTACCATGTATGGTTGAGAGAGTGTTTAAATTATAATTCGTGAGTGTGTGTAGTAAAAGCAGAACTAAATAATTTTCGGAAATTATTGCAACATTAAAATTGATAAAGGGTTAAATTTTATTAATAATATTTTTACTTATGAAATGGTTATGAAAATTATGTTTCAAAATCGGTTATTTAACATTAGAAATATCCTTGGGGATTCAGTTATAGATCAGTTCTAGTTCAGTTCTAGTTCAGTTCTAGTTCAGTTCTAGTTTAGTTCTAGTTCAGTTCTGGTTCAGTTCTAGTTCAGTTCAGTTCTAGTTCTAGTTAAGTTCTAGTTAAGTTCTAGTTCAGTTCTAGTTCAGTTCTAGTTCAGTTCTAGTTCAGTTCTAGTTCAGTTCTAGTTCAGTTCTAGTTCAGTTCTAGTTCAGTTCTAGTTTAGTTCTAGTTCAGTTCTAGTTCAGTTCTAGTTCAGTTCTAGTTCAGTTCTAGTTCAGTTCTAGTTCAGTTCTAGTTCAGTTCTAGTTCAGTTCTAGTTCAGTTCTAGTTCAGTTCTAGTTCAGTTCTAGTTCAGTTCTAGTTCATTTCTAGTTCAGTTCTAGTTCAGTTCTAGTTCAGTTCTAGTTCAGTTCTAGTTCAGTTCTAGTTCAGTTCTAGTTCAGTTCTAGTTCAGTTCTAGTTCAGTTCTAGTTCAGTTCTAGTTCAGTTCTAGTTCAGTTCTAGTTCAGTACTAGTTCAGTTCTAGTTCAGTTCTAGTTCAGTTCTAGTTCAGTTCTAGTTCAGTTCTAGTTCAGTTCTAGTTCAGTTCTAGTTCAGTTCTAGTTCAGTTCTAGTTCAGTCCTAGTTCAGTTCTAGTTCAGTTCTAGTTCAGTTATAGTTCAGTTCTAGTTCAGTTCTAGTTCAGTTCTAGTTCAGTTCAGTTCTAGTTCAGTTCTAGTTCAGTTCTAGTTCAGTTCTAGTTCAGTTCTAGTTCAGTTCTAGTTCAGTTCTAGTTCAGTTCTAGTTCAGTTTAGTTCAGTTCGTTCAGTTCAGTTCAGCTAGTTCAGTTCTAGTTCAGTTCTAGTTCAGTTCTAGTTCAGTTCTAGTTCAGTTCTAGTTCAGTTCTAGTTCAGTTCTAGTTCAGTTCTAGTTCAGTTCTAGTTCAGTTCTAGTTCAGTTCTAGTTCAGTTCTAGTTCAGTTCTAGTTCAGTTCTAGTTCAGTTCTAGTTCAGTTCTAGTTCAGTTCTAGTTCAGTTCTAGTTCAGTTCTAGTTCAGTTCTAGTTCAGTTCTAGTTCAGTTCTAGTTCAGTTCTAGTTCAGTTCTAGTTCAGTTCTAGTTCAGTTCTAGTTCAGTTCTAGTTCAGTTCTAGTTCAGTTCTAGTTCAGTTCTAGTTCAGTTCTAGTTCAGTTCTAGTTCAGTTCTAGTTCAGTTCTAGTTCAGTTCTAGTTCAGTTCTAGTTCAGTTCTAGTTCAGTTCTAGTTCAGTTCTAGTTCAGTTCTAGTTCAGTTCTAGTTCAGTTCTAGTTCAGTTCTAGTTCAGTTCTAGTTCAGTTCTAGTTCAGTTCTTGTTCAGTTCTAGTTCAATTCTAGTTCAGTTCTAGTTCAAGTCTAGTTCATTTTGTAATTTTTGATATTCTATGTAATATTCCAAATACCAATGAAAGGTCATTAATCTATTGTTTTTACTTAATACCCTTACTCCTCTTAACCCGGTGACATTCGAACCTTTCTCATCAAACATTAAAAAAAGGAACAAAAACAATCTAAATGTAAACCATAATTAACGGTTTTGTTAAATTACAGTAACACTTCCCAGATGTAAATACTGAAAAAATTATAAAAACGATTTAATTAAATTGAAATCGAAAATCATTTTGTAAGAAATAAAAAAACCGTAACTGACACCTAACACAATCATTAATAAGACTTAAAGGAAATTGGAAAAAAAACCCAACAGTTTGCTAAAATTCCCAGAATATTTAAATTAAACAAATGCAGAACAAGAAAATAGAAAAAAAAACAAATATTTATATGCGAATGTTTAAAACAAATAAAAGAACAAAAGGGTTAATGACACAAATAGACAAAAAACGCATAAAAAACCAAATCAAAGATCTATAAAAACAAAAATAAACAAATTAACTTTACTGATTAATGATGTTTAATACAGAAAACCATAAAACTTGTTTTGGCTGACAAAAAAGGATTGTTGCAAAGGTATGCAAATTTTTTAAACAAATAAAAATCCTTTCTTGTTATAGAAATCAAAAGAGAAAAAAATAACTTTACATAAAATCATTAATTAAAATGATTAAAGAACCAGCGATACAATAAACTGCAGAGAAAAGGAAGATACGACACAATCAGCAAAATGTTGAGGGAAAGAGTCCTTTTTTTAAGCAAACCTGACATGTATGTAAAAAAACCTTAACAAACAAAATATTGCATTTGTCGCAATAATAAAAAATAAACGAAATTATGCAAATTTGTTGTGAAGTTTGTAATGTTGTGTCAAAAAGGCAATTTACCATAACCAAAGTAGAAAAAAACACACACACATCATACATACATAATTTCCAATTATAAATTCATTGAAATGACATTTAAGTTTTCTTTTTTTTTAACACAATTTTCACCTTATGAAAATAAAAAGAAATGTTAAAAAATACAGTAAGCAATCAAACCACCAACCAACCAACCAAACCCATCCATCCGTCATCTTTATACATCACAACATCAACTATATATTCATGGTAGGTAATGCATTCTGGCAGCAGCAGTTAAATAACGAAAAGGCATCATAGTATAGAGTGTTAATGATATTTTTGGTTTAAGTGTTGAAAAAAATATATATATTGAAATCAGGAAAAATGATGCTGTGACATATTTTTTGTTATGAAAATTAATGAGCTTTTGCCAAAAAAAGAACAAAATCATCTAAATGTTTTTTTGTTGTTTGTTTTGTTTTAAAAAGGTAGAAAAGAAACCCTCCCCTTGTTGTTAGAATTTTTTTCTAATTTTTGTTTTATTTTAATAAGAAATAATAAATGTTTATTTTTTTCATTTTAACATTCTCATGCTAGCAATATGCAAATTTTATAAATAAAAATAATCTTATTAGTTACCGCAATAGGGAAATATACATAAATATCCAAATTGTTACTTACACTCAATTAATTTTAATAAATACGAAATGAACCATTTGGATTAAACCTTTCAAAATATGTAAGTAAATTCAAAGTTTAGTGAGGCTCTCGTATTCTTAATTTCTAAACGACTAAGAAAAATTCGAAGACTTATTTAAATGGCCATAATGTTCGGAACTTTTTTTCATCTTATTTTTTAATATTTTTATATTAAAATGAAGAATTTGCTAGTTTTTGAGCAAAATTGATATTATTTCAGTTAATGTTTCCACATAAATCTTTTGTCGATTTTATCTTTTATTAAAAAATTACTTATTATAGCCAATAATTTTTTAAAAAGTTATCTAAATGTTCCCAAAAAATGGTCTTTTATCTAGATTACCATAAATATTTCTTAAGAGAGAGTGAAATAAACAATAATTCTAAATATTTTCCGAAATGACATCACAAATATAAAATAAATGTTGGGCAATTTATTAAGAATAAATAACAATAATAAGTGAAATAAAATACAAACAATACATCTTTCTTTTCGTAAAATGTTAAAGAGCAAGTAATAAAAAAGTGCAAATGTAAGGGTGTTTTTTATTGGAGTCAGAACGAATTATTGATACCCTGCTTTAAAATCAGGCGTAGTTCGAAATCATATAAAATCTTGTAAAAATCATTCGAAATATGAAATAGTTTTTTCGATATCTGTTAATCCATCCAATTGGGGAACTGTAACAGATAGCACTAGTTCTAGTTCATTTCTAGTTCAGTTCTAATTTAGTTCAGTTCTTGTTCAGTTCTAGTTCAGTTCTAGTTCAGTTCTAGTTCAGTTCTAGTTCAGTTCTAGTTCAGTTCTAGTTCAGTTCTAGTTCAGTTCTAGTTCAGTTCTAGTTCAGTTCTAGTTCAGTTCTAGTTCAGTTCTAGTTCAGTTCTAGTTCAGTTCTAGTTCAGTTCTAGTTCAGTTCTAGTTCAGTTCTAGTTCAGTTCTAGTTCAGTTCTAGTTCAGTTCTAGTTCAGTTCTAGTTCAGTTCTAGTTCAGTTCTAGTTCAGTTCTAGTTCAGTTCTAGTTCAGTTCTAGTTCAGTTCTAGTTCAGTTCTAGTTCAGTTCTAGTTCAGTTCTAGTTCAGTTCTAGTTCAGTTCTAGTTCAGTTCTAGTTCTAGTTCAGTTCTAGTTCAGTTCTAGTTCAGTTCTAGTTCAGTTCTAGTTCAGTTCTAGTTCAGTTCTAGTTCAGTTCTAGTTCAGTTCTAGTTCAGTTCTAGTTCAGTTCTAGTTCAGTTCTAGTTCAGTTCTAGTTCAGTTCTAGTTCAGTTCTAGTTCAGTTCTAGTTCAGTTCTAGTTCAGTTCTAGTTCAGTTCTAGTTCAGTTCTAGTTCAGTTCTAGTTCAGTTCTAGTTCAGTTCTAGTCAGTTCTAGTTCAGTTCTAGTTCAGTTCTAGTTCAGTTCTAGTTCAGTTCTAGTTCAGTTCTAGTTCAGTTCTAGTCAGTTCTAGTTCAGTTCTAGTTCAGTTCTAGTTCAGTTCTAGTTCAGTTCTAGTTCAGTTCTAGTTCAGTTCTAGTTCAGTTCTAGTTCAGTTCTAGTTCAGTTCTAGTAGTTCAGTTCAGTTCTAGTTCAGTTCTAGTTCAGTTCTAGTTCAGTTCTAGTTCAGTTCTGGTTCAGTTCTAGTTCAGTTCTAGTTCAGTTCTAGTTCAGTTCTAGTTCAGTTCTAGTTCAGTTCTAGTTCAGTTCTAGTTCAGTTCTAGTTCAGTTCTAGTTCAGTTCTAGTTTAGTTATAGTTCAGTTATAGTTCAGTTATAGTTCAGTTATAGTTCATACATAATATTGTCAATTTCTATTGCCTATAGTCCTTCGGCTCGCTTTATACCGAAGGACCATGTGTTAACACTAACACTTAAAGGTAGAGTACATAAGAAAACACATTCGCAACAATAAAAAACTATACCCCAGAGTATCAAACCAAAAAAAAACACCTATCCTGCACAATGTACCCTCAAAATCTAACAGTAAATATCAATATTTTAGAAAAAACTTAACTACTGATAAGGAAAATTTACTTTTTTATTTGTATGCCTAAGATCTGTTTTTTTTTTCTGTATTCTGAGAAAATCTTCTTGTTATTTACAAAATCATACATTAATCCCAACAAAGAAAAGTTCTCAAGATTATGTAAATTTTCTTTAACTTACCGTCAAAAGTCATTAATATGGGTAATTCACACCTCATTATACATTCATGCGAAAATGAAGAAATGTTTTCGATGTATTATTTCGGAAACGTTTGAGTTTCCTGATTATGCGGGTTTTTCTTTACATTTATTTAATATTTATAG
The DNA here is from genome assembly GCF_015586225.1 of Lucilia sericata. Taxonomy (NCBI): domain Eukaryota; kingdom Metazoa; phylum Arthropoda; class Insecta; order Diptera; family Calliphoridae; genus Lucilia; species Lucilia sericata. Next base: position 511,718 of record NW_023994056.1, on the reverse strand, counting down.
TTTTTTCCCAAACAACACAACCCCTTTCTGTGATGATATGGTTGGTATTTAATCAAAATATAAATAAATATTTCCATTTCAAATACTTAACCCCTTGATATTGTATTAATAGCTTAGACAAAAAGCAAGGAATTCATCAACACAGTGATCATAATTGATGGTTTATCTTGATTTACGTGTTGATTTTCTACGCTTCGTTTTTTTTTGGGAAATCCATTACAGACCCGCATATTTAAGCAATTTACGAAAAACCCTTCGTGTGTGGTTGTCTAAACTTGGAACAAACTTTGGTTTCTTTAAGGTTTAAAAGTTAATTGTTTTTTTTTTGAGTTGAAATTGTGGTCAGTTTGTTGCTTATAACATTTGATTATTTTCTATAGCTGTTGGAAAGTCAACACCTGCGACTTTTCCACCGTATTCCCCCTAAAACTCCCCCATTTTTAAAACCTTGTCTGTTATTTTATGCATTATCCAACGGTCATTGTATTTTATTGTCCAAAACACATAAAAAGTATCCTTTCTGCTTTGAGTCCTTTTAAACAGCTATTTATCTATTTTAAAATTTACGATCTTTAACGAATCAGTTTAGTAAAGCTTTGTTAAAAGGTCTGACTGTCTAAAATTGACAAATACATACTATCATAAGTTTTTATTACACGAAACACTTTTAAAATGAATGATAAAGTAAAAATCTCTTTTAAATGATAAAATATCCCCCACTCAAATGGATATATGTATTTTCAAATACACATACTAGAGGATAAAGATGATAATGAGGTCATTAAAGTAAGGGTTGCACTAGAAAACAAAAACTGTTACTAAAATACACATATGAAGTAGAGTTTTGTATTCAACACAAAGGAAATCTAATCAACAACTTCCGTTTATGAGCATTTTAAAACTCTGACAAAAGTGATAAAAATTTTAACTGATTATGATTTTGTTGTTAATTTACGATAATGATGAATAAAAATAATTCAAACACTTTGACCAAGAAAAGGACACTTTTAAAGGTACTTTTAACAACTGAATGAGAAAGTACATTGCACTAGTTTAAAATTGTTAAGGGTGTAAATTTGTTGCGCTTTAACAAATTTTGATTTTTGTCCCCGTTTTTCAATAGTTCATGCCGCCTCTACCACATGGGTCATGTTTATTTTGTGTGTGTGTATGTCTCTGGCTGTATGAGGGTTTAAGTGTTTTTGGGTTTTCCAGTTTGCCTTTTGTTTAGTTTCGGCTTTTGCTTTTTGTAGTTGTCGTTGGACTCTTTTTTTAAAGAACCCTAAATAAATATGTCAATTGAAATAATCGAATTTGTTGTCAATAATGCAGCGTAACCAATGATCTTTTAAAATGTTAACACTTTTAAAAATGAGACATTATTACTCTTATTTCTATAAAATAATTAACGCTCAATTAAATTTTGAAAAATCAGTTGAAATTTTATAAAATTTCAATTCAGGTGGTGGTTTTCAGAATATATTCACTTCTAATACTAACTTTAAAATTTCTGAAATTTTAAATTATTTAAATAAAAAATCGTTTAATAAACCTTAAATAAATTTTAATTTTCAAAAACTTATCACTTCCTCTAGTGCTGCCCTCTATATATGAATAATATTTTATTTTTAATATCATTAACTATACTTAAAATTTGCTATCAATTATTTCACTCAACTTATATCTATTAATTAATTTAAACCACCATCTTCATGATTTAAACATAAATTTTTATTCATTGCAATAAAACCAATTCTACCCACATTTCGTTGGGAGTAAAATTTCTAGTTAATCTTAGCATAATAAAAAATGTTTAATACCCACTATTTAACACTTATGACATTTTTTTTTATTTGCAAGCACCCACCTGCAAGGTTTCTAAAGAATTTTATGACTTCTTTTGCTTCTGGTGTTTCCCAATAGAGGATTAGCAATAGTTTTATGTTTATTCTACTTACTCTACCAGTAGCTGTGACTGCATTAGTTGTGATATTAAAATAAATATTTTTTATATAAAAGAAATCCTTAAGATGTCGTAAATTTGATTTAAAAACGGATTTCTAATTTAATTACTTGGTGCAAGAAAAAAGAAATTTAAGAAAATTTAATGGGTTTGCCTTTTGACTTTTTTCTCAGAAATAGTTTCTGTGTCGACAAGCTTTTACAGTCAGAGCTTTTAAGAAAAAGTTTAAGAACAAAGCTTAAACCGAAAGCTTTTCTATAGAAAAATTTTAAGCCGAAAGTTTTTCTATAGCAAAAGTTTAAGAGGAAAGTTTTTCTATAGAAAAAGTTTAAGCCGAAAGCTTTTCTATAGAAAAAGTTTAAGAAGAAAGTTTTTCTATAAAAAAAGTTTAAGACGAAGTTTTTTCTATAGAAAAGGTTTAAGACAAAAGTTTTTCTATAGAAAAGGTTTAAGACGAAAGTTTTTTTATAGAAAAAGTTTAAGACTAAAGTTTTTCTTTAAAAAAAGTTTAAGACGAAAGTTTTTCTATAGAAAAAGTTTAAGACGAAAGTTTTTCTATAGAAAAAGTTTTTCTATAGAAAAAGTTCAAGACGAAAGTTTTTCTATAGAAAAAGTTCAAGACGAAAGTTTTTCTATAGAAAAACTTTAAGACGAAATGTTTAAGTCGAAAGTTTTTCTATAAGAAAAGTTTAAGACGAAAGTTTTTCTATAGAAAAAGTTTAATACGAAAGTTTTTCTATAGAAAAAGTTTAATACGAAAGTTTTTTTATAGAAAAATTTTAAGATGAAAGTTTTTCTATACAAAATGTTTAAGTCGAAAGTTTTTCTATAGAAAATGTTTAAGACGAAAGTTTTTTTTATAGAAAAAGTTTAAGTGGAATGTTTTTTTACTGAAAAAGTTTAAGACGAAAGCTTTTCTATAGAAAAAGTTTGAATCGAAAGTTTTTCTATAGAAAGAGTTTAAGTCGAAAATGTGTATATAGAAAAACTTTAAGTTTGTGTTGAAAAACTTTCAACACAACAACAACAGAACACAACAAAGAAAAAGTTTAAGATGAAAGTTTTTCTATACAAAATGTTTAAGTCGAAAGTTTTACTATAGAAAATGTGTAAGACGAAAGTTTTTTTATAGAAAAAGTTTAAGTGGAAAGTTTTTCTACAGCAAAAGTTTAAGACGAAAGCTTTTCTATAGAAAAAGTTTAAGACGAAAGTTTTTCTATAGAAAAAATTTAAGACGAAGGTTTTTCTAAAGAAAAACTTTAAGACGAAGGTTTTTCTAAAGAAAAACTTTAATACGAAGGTTTTTCTAAAGAAAAACTTTAATACGAATTTTTTTCTAAAGAAAAACTTTAATACGAATTTTTTCTATAGAAAAAGTTTGAATCGAAAGTTTTTCTATGGAAAGAGTTTAAGTCGAAAATGTTTATATAGAAAAAGTTGAAGTTTGTGTTGAAAAACTTTCAAAATTTAAATGAAGAATTTTACTATCGAAAGCTTTTTAACGAAGAAATTTAAATTAAAAGCTTTTCTGTAGAAAAAGTTTATTTTTTCTACAGTTCTTTTAGAATATTCGTTTAGAATATTCATTTTGAAAAAGTTTATGTTAAAAGCTTTTCTATAAATAAACCTTTGTAAAGAAATCTTTTTTTGTAGAAAATATTTGTGTCAAAAGCTTTTTGAACTAATAAGTTTGGGTGGAAAGTTCTTCTATAAAAACTATGTGACAAAAGTATCAATAAATGTAATGAATTTAAAAAACCCTTTATAATGGACATGGTTTTAGAAAATTAATTAATATTTCTCATTTTACTTAATTTCTTATCAATATGGAAGCATTTCTAATTTAAAACATTTCCTTTTGTTTTGTTAATTTCTATTTCACTAAATCTTTCACTTTATTTAACAAAATTAATTAATTTTATGAATAATTACTAAACAAAATTTATCTCAAGTTAAATAGTCATTTATCTTCAAAGAAACCTAAAATCAAATCAGAAAATCACGTGTCAATTTTAAAAACCCAAAAGGGAACATTTTAAAATACTGAACAACACTTGACAGTTTTAGAAATGAAATCTTTTAAATTTTTTTGTGCTCAACCAAGATATTTACAAGATGTCTTATTAGGAGCAGCATATGATGACACAAATAAAGAAAAGCAGAACATTAGATAATTAAGTGTCAACTCGGGACAAAGAGACACATATCTTAGAAATGTCACAAGAGCACTGGACCCCTGTACCTTTAAGTAAGGGGTTTTTCAAGATTTTCTTATCTCATGCCCCCTTTTTAAAACAAAACTAGAAAATTTGAAATCTTCAATCTTTGACTTAAGACACGTGTTATGAAATTTTTCAAAACAAAAAAAGAGAAATTTTCAAATTTTTGTTTTAAAAATATACTTTTTCATAATGATTAGTATGACATTTTTATTATTTGTTGAAGTTGGGGTTACAGCAAATTAAATTGTTAGCTTTTAGGCATGACATGTTTCAATATTTTCCCTAAAATTATTTTTTTTGGTGGGTGTCAGTGTCATGTGTAAAAAGACCCCTAAACAAATACGCATAATATGTGGAGCAATGATATGGTTGTCACATGTTGTCCCAAAACTAATAGAAGCGTGTCTGTGGGCAAATATGGTGTTAATTATAAAATTTTTAATTATTAGATATTTTATTTGAAAATATTGCTGAAAATTAATTGTTTATTGTGTTTTTAAAGACATTTTCTTAAGAAACCATTAAAACAAAGAAAATTTAATGGGTTTTTTGTAAGAAATTACAATTTTAGTTGATTTCGATGTTTTATGACTAAAATTTTTCCCTCAAAACTAAAGTAATTTATTATGAAAGTAATAATTTGCATCAGACTTGTTTGTTCCCAAACTTAATTCTACTGTTGAGTAGTTCATATTTTGGGGGCCCATTGAGTTTTTAGAACTTGGCTGAATGGTTCAAAATTTTGATAATTTTTACTTGATCTCTATGGAGTCAAATGGAATGGAAAAATCCTTCTTTTATTAATAAAGCCCTCATCTTAAACCATATTTTCCATATTCATTTAATGCTCCACCACATCCTTTAACTTCTCTACCATTTCAACATTAAGGATAATTAATAAAATTTGTCATCCTTGTTACATTTTTGTTGATGAGACAACTAACCATCATTTGACTGATTTCTTGTGTATGGAATATAATTTGTTCTTTTTTTCTTAAAATCATTCATGTAAAATTAATCCTTTTTGTAGTCATTTTCTAGATTGTTTCTTTTTTTTTTTCATTATTACAATTCTTATCATTACGTTTGTATGGTTTTTGATGCGTCTTTTAATATTTACGAGTATTAATACCAACAACTGACATAACTAATCATGAAACGTGACGTTATTCGTTACGCCTTCATATTATGATTTTTATTAATGATCTTTCAGTTTTTGGGTCTTTCAATTTTGATTAAAGTAGAAGCAAAAAGTCATTAAGTGGCATTTCAATTTGTGGCATTAATGTGTGGTCTAACAATATATACAGAAATATTTAAATATTTTTTTATAATTATAATTAAATTCCAGAATGGAGAAGATTTGCTGTCACTTTTTTTGTATAGAAAAATCTATTGAAAACCTTCTTCAATGGTTATATTCTATAGAAAAAGCACCTGTGAAGAGTTTTTGTATGGGAAAGTATTTTGATAGAAAAGCTCTTCCAAAATTTTGCTGCGGTAAAAGCTGTTTTTAAAAGATTTTGTATAGAATAGCTTTTTTCAAAAAATGTTTCATTAAAGGACATATTTTAAATATTTTTATTTTATAAAAAGCTCTTTTCAAAAGTTTTTTATGTTGAATATTTTCTCATAAGTTTTTATAACTATAAAAAAAGCTCCTTACCCATGCTCCCTATACGACATCTCTTATCAAAAGTTTTTCTATAAAAATTTTTATATAAAAAAGCTCTTTTCATAAGTTTTTCTATAGAAAAACTGTTTTCAGCTTTCTGAATGTTTTCTGCAAGAAAGCTCTTTTGAAAAGTTTTTCTAAAAGCTTTCGTATAAGTTTTTCGCCAGAAAATCTCTTTTATGAAAAATGTCTTTTCAAAAGGTTTTTTTATGAAATATATATTTTCAAATCTTTTTATATAAAAAAGCTCTTTTCACAAATTCCCTATTCTATATTTGTTTCAAAAATGTTTATATACCAAAGCTCTATTTAAAATTTTCTATAAATAACACTTTTCATAAGTATTTCTATAAAAAAGTTGTTTTCTAAAGTTTTATATAGAAATTTTCTTTTTGAAGCTCCTCTGCAATAAAGCTCTTTTGAAAAGATTTGCTCAAATAAAGATCTCTTTATAATTTTTCTACAGAAAATATCTTTTTAAAAGTTTTTACACAAGTTTTTTGTCATGAAAGAGACTTTATCAAGAATTATTCTATAAAAAAGCTCGTTTCAGAAATATTTATACAGAAAAGCTCTTTGGTAAAATTTCTATAGAAAAGCTGTTTCCATAAGTTTTATATGCTTTTCTAAAGCATTTCTAAAGTTTTTCTATAAAAATATCTATTTTCAAAAGTTTTTCTTAAAAAAGCTATTTTCAAAAAATTTTCTATAAAAAGCTGTTTTCTAAGGTTTTCATATTGAAAATATTTTTCTTTTGCTATTAGTATCAATAAGTTTTTATATAAAAAAGCTTTTCCTAATAAAAGCTTTTCTTAATAAAAGCTTTTTTAAACAGTTTTTCGTAAATAAATCTTCCAAAGGTTTTCTATAGAAAAATTTGATGTGTCAATGTTTAATACAGAAAAGATTTTTAATAAAGAAAATTTTCTAAAATGTTTCTGAAAAAAGTTCCTGTCAATAGCTTTTCTAAAAAGGCAACCATTTCATAAAAGTTCTAAAGTTCTTCTATAGAAAATACTACTTTCAATAGTTTTTTCATTAAATTTAAATTAAAATCTTCTCTCAAATGTGTTTTCATAGTGTAATTTTTTTGCTATTAGTAATTTTTATATAAAAAAAGCTTTTTTTAATAAAAGCTTTTTTAATTTTTTTCGTAAATAAATCTTCCAAAGGTTCTTCCAAAGAAAAAGTTGCTGTATCAATACGGAAAAGCTTTTCAATAAAGAAAATCTCATTTTAAAAATGTTTCTGAAAAAAGTTCCTGCCAATAGCTTTTTTCAAAAAGGCTCCCACTTCATAGCTACCTTCTAAAGTTCTTCTATAGATAAGACTTCTTCCAATAAGTTTTCCATTAAAAAAGTTTCTCTCAAAAGAGTTTCTGAAGAAAGTTTCTTCTAAAAGAAAGATTTTTTGTAGTAAAAGCTTTTTCCTAATGTTTTTATGTAGAAACGATTTCTTCCAACAGTTTGCCACGTTGGAAAAGCTTCTTTCAAAAGAGTTTCTAAAGAAAAAAACCCTTGTCAAATACTTAAAGGAGAAAGCTCTTGATAAAGTTCTTCTATAACATGAAATATTTTATATACATAGCATTGGATTGGACTTTATTAAAAAAAACTAAATACATCTTTAAACAAAGTTGAGGAATTTTAAAATGAATCATTTTGTAAGAAAATATAAAAAAAAACTTTCCCTTTTCTATATTTTAAAGGAAAAATTACAAAATCAGTTTTTTATTTTAAAAAAATCAACATATTTTTTATGGATTTTTCCACTACATTAAAATTTGTTTCCAAAAAAAATATAACCTCAAAAATGTGTGTTTTGCGTAACAGAAAAGGATGCTCTGAAACCGGTTATTTTAACCTAATTTTTCGAACAGGATAAATGAAAAAAAAAAAACAATTTTAAAATAATGACAAAAATAAACAAAAGACACAAAAAGTAATAATTTCCGCTTCATATGACCGATGGTCATAAATATTCAAATTTAAAAAAAAGGAAACCAAAATCCTTTTTAAACTTGCAACAGGATGCTGCAAAGAAACATGTCAAGCATCAATCATAACTATAGCATGAAAATGCATCTTAAGATTTCTTTAAGTTTGTATAATTTGAAAAAGGGATCTTAAGTTTTGGACAAATTTGCATAAAAAAGCAACAACTGTTTTTGGAAATTGTATTTATTTAAATAATTTACTACTTGTACAAGACTACTAATTATGTTGAAATGAATAACGTTTACATAAATTTCAAATATGAGTCCCATTAGGGTAGTTTAAATGGTCGTGTACTGGTCATGTTTTTTTCTCAAATGGTACTTCCTCTTGTCCGTCTCTTTTAGGATTAATAGATTAGTCTTTCCTTTAGTCCTTTCAACACAATTGTCATTGTCATCATTATGGCATTCATTATCCCAGTTTAGATGTGTTAATGCCTGTCTATCTTACAGTTGAGCAAGGGTTTTTTTTAGGTACCCCTTTTGGCTTCTGAGGATGTTTATATTTATTACTTTAGCTTTTATGCTATGTCCTAGGATTGTGGCATAAAGGGTTGTTGATAATGTTTCAAATTACCAAACTGTTGAATAGTCATTTAATTTAATGTTTTTCATTCTTTTTTTTTTTCGTTTTTGTGTGAAAAACAAGATTTATTTAGTTTTAGAGACTATTTCGCACATAAAAGGGTTAAATTTGTGAAAATTTTTTTCGAACTGCTTAAAAATTCTATTAAGAGATCATTTTTATGCTTAATGGGGCAGCATTATGTAAAATGTTGCCGATATTTATGAGCCTGGTTTTGGGTTGGCATTAATTTTGTTATGGTTTTGTAGATTTCTTTTTAAATTAGATTTTTTTTTTTTTAAATTTATGATAATTAGAAAAAAACTCAAGAAATATTTGTTGTTTTAATTATAAGGAACAAGACAAACTTTGACCAAAATTCATATCTCCTTATTTAATTTTTTGAATTAACTGATTCCTACAGAGAAAGTCCTGAAATAACGCTGCAATCAAGAAAATAGTGAAAATCTGTGATCACTCATAATTTTATTGAAAAATCAATTTTTATATGAAAAACATAAAATCGGCTCTAGTTCCTTAAATAACGCTCCAATCAAGAAAATAATGAAAATCTGTGATCACTCATATTTCCCATGAAAAATAGATTTTTATATGAAAAACATAAAATCGGCTCTAGTTCCTTAAATAACGCTCCAATCAAGAAAATAGTGAAAATCTGTGATCACTCATAATTTTCATTCAAAAATCAATTTATATATGAAAAATATAAAATCGGCTCTAGTTCCTTAAATAACGCTCCAATCAAGAAAATAGTGAAAATCTGTGATCACTCATATTTTCCATGAAAAATAGATTTTTATATGAAAAACATAAAATCGGCTCTAGTTCCTTAAATAACGCTCCAATCAAGAAAATAGTGAAAATCTGTGATCACTCATAATTCTCATTCAAAAATCGATTTTTATATGAAAAACATAAAATCGGCTGTAGTTCCTTAAATAACGCTCCATCCAAGAAAATAGTGATAATCTGTGATCACTCGTATTTTCCATGAAAAATCGATTTTTATATGAAAAACATAAAATCGGCTCTAGTTTCTTAAATAACGCTCCAATCAAGAAAATGGTGATAATCTGTGATCACTCATAATTCTCATTCAAAAATCGATTTTTATATGAAAAACATAAAATCGCCTCTAGTTCCTTAAATGACGCTGTCATTAAGAAAATAGTGAAAATCTGTGATCTCTGATTGATAGTATTTCTATAAAAAAAGAGCTAGTTTTTCTTTAGATAAAATTACTGTTTTTATAAAGAAAGTTTGAGTATTATATTTTTTAAGGACAACTTTGGAGTTAAAGAGCTTTTTGTCGTATGTATTTGATTTTAGTTGTTTTTACTATTTATATAAATTGCATTATTTCCATTGCCGCTAATTACTTTTTTATTACTTTTTCTCTAGGGTTCAATATCCTTTAGGTTTATGACTTGAGATTTTTTTTCGCTCATTTTATTCCTTGATGACATGTCTTCTCATGGCGTGACCTGCATTAAAGGACAATTAATTGCACCTACAAATTTTATGACTAATGATACTTTTTACTGACAAAAACTTTTATCAATTGTCTGCCATCAATAAATTAATGCAATATCCTTTAATAGTCTATAGAAAAAGAAAAACAGAAGCGAAGAATTTTTGAAATAAATGACAAAACAAATCAAACATTAACAACTAAAATATAAACATTATAGAGTGTAATATGAACCCGTATGAAATCAACGTAATCATCATTGTCCGAAACATTAAATAAAAAGCCATTTTATAGAGCCAAAGGAAAACATTTCAGACTATTTAAAAAACTTAGTACAGCAGACAATCTATATTCCATCAAATGGCTTGTTGTTTTTTTCAAAACTAATGTTTTGGTCATTTGACAGCTAATGACTTGTTAAGCTTTTTTTATGACATTTAAAGATTTTCAGTTTAGTTTTATGTTAAAAAGTTTATAAATTTAATGTTTTAATTTAATAAATAAGACTTTTTTGAGCAAAATTTATATGAAGGAGTTTTTAGTTTTGAATATTAACTTATTACTTAAGAAATTATTAATTTTGTAATTTTTATTTAAAATATAAAATTTTGTTATATTTTCTTTTAAAAATTAGTTTAACTTATTAACAATTCGTTATTAATTCATTTATTTCCCCAAAATCCTTTTTTCCTTTAATATCTGTCACTTTCCCTACTACAAATGGTCTTCCCTTACTAAATTTACCATTTAACACTTTTCACAACGTCTGGCCACTCTTTTTTACTCTTTTTTCTCACGCCTTCTACGTCACTCATTAAATAACTTGTTTGCATAATTTGACATTCTTTTAGTGGCGTGATTTAGTTTTCTTTTTTTCGGCGTCCGCATCAAACGTTTTTAATAAATTGCTAAATCAAAATCGTTTTTATTTTAAATAAATTGTTATAAATAAATTAAATTAGTTAGATAATAAAAAGTGTTAAAAGTTTAGTAATAAAAAGTAAATTAAAGTTTAGTAAATAAAAAGATTTATTAAAATAATAAAGAAAAAAGTAAAAAATCAAGTAAAGCCCCTGCAATGTTAATAAAGGAAAAACAACAACATCTACATAGTTGTTGTTATAGTTTAATAAATAAAAATAGCTGCATAATTAAAATAAATTGATATTTAATTAATATTATTAGCTTCTTATTAATAAAAGTAATAAAATATGTCTGTGACGTCACATAATATAAGCAAAAAATTCCTTTGCTATTGCAAATAAAAGCAACAACAATATTATGCTTGCAAATTTGCCTGCAATTAGTGTGTGCTTGTTTGATTTTGTCTGTGTCTCTTGTGTTTTTCTTTTTTTATTATAGTGTGACGTCACAGTGAGTGTTTAATATTTCGCGAGTGTTTTAATAATTTGTTTTTGTTCGGTTCGCGTATCGGTTTATTGTTTGTATTATTGTTGTTATTATTATGATAACAACAAAGTGAGTGGCTGTATTAATGCAAGTAAGTAAAAGTACATGCAAAAAACAACAATAATATTTTACTTATGAAAGAAGGCAAAATAAATGTAAAAAAAGAAAACAAACAAACATGTGGCCAGACTTAAAAATGTTGTGCTATTTTTAAAAGGATTTTGGCGTTTTTAATGGGATAAGGGATATTATTAAAGAAATTGAAATTAATTTGAAATAAAATTTATTCAAAAGGAAAAACTTGCTTACAGGTTTCTATACAACAACTTGACGTCAAAATTTTTCATTAAAGAAATTAAACCCAATAATCTTTATAGAAAAAGTTTTATTGCCAAAAAAGAAAAGGAGCTTTTTTTATAAGAAATGTTACTGATACTGAACTAAAACTGAACAAAAACTGAACTAGAACTGAACTAGAACTGAACTAGAACTGAACTAAAACTGAACTAGAACTGAACTAGAACTGAACTATAACTAGAACTGAACTATAACTAGAACTGAACTATAACTAGAACTGAACTATAACTAGAACTGAACTATAACTAGAACTGAACTAGAACTGAACTAGAACTGAACCAGAACTGAACTAGAACTGAACTAGAACTGAACTAGAACTGAACTAGAACTGAACTAGAACTGAACTAGAACTGAACTAGAACTGAACTATAACTAGAACTGAACTAGAACTGAACTAGAACTGAACTAGAACTGAACTAGAACTGAACTAGAACTGAACTAGAACTGAACTAGAACTGAACTAGAACTGAACTAGAACTGAACTAGAACTGAACTAGAACTGAACTAGAACTGAACTAGAACTGAACTAGAACTGAACTAAAACTGAACTAAAACTGAACTAAAACTAAACTAGAACTGAACTAGAACTGAACTAGAACTGAACTAGAACTGAACTAGAACTGAACAAGAACTGAACAAGAACTGAACTAGAACTGAACTAGAACTGAACTAGAACTGAACTAGAACTGAACTAGAACTGAACTAGAACTGAACTAGAACTGAACTAGAACTGAACTAGAACTGAACTAGAACTGAACTAGAACTGAACTAGAACTGAACTAGAACTGAACTAGAACTGAACTAGAACTGAACTAGAACTGAACTAGAACTGAACTAGAACTGAACTAGAACTGAACTAGAACTGAACTAGAACTGAACTAGAACTGAACTAGAACTGAACTAGAACTGAACTAGAACTGAACTAGAACTGAACTAGAACTGAACTAGAACTGAACTAGAACTGAACTAGAACTGAACTAGAACTGAACTAGAACTGAACTAGAACTGAACTAGAACTGAACTAGAACTGAACTAGAACTGAACTAGAACTGAACTAGAACTGAACTAGAACTGAACTAGAACTGAACTAGAACTGAACTGGAACTGAACTAGAACTGAACTAGAACTGAACTAGAACTGAACTAGAACTGAACTAGAACTGAACTAGAACTGAACTAGAACTGAACTAGAACTGAACTAGAACTGAACTAGAACTGAACAAGAACTGAACTAGAACTGAACTAGAACTGAACTAGAACTGAACTAGAACTGAACTAGAAATGAACTAGAACTGAACTAGAACTGAACTAGAACTGAACTAGAACTGAACTAGAACTGAACTAGAACTGAACTAGAACTGAACTAGAACTGAACTAGAACTGAACTAGAACTGAACTGGAACTGAACTGGAACTGAACTAGAACTGAACTAGAACTGAACTAGAACTGAACTTGAACTGAACTATTCATTTTTTTTTTTTAATTTTTCAAAAAATGTATTGAGATGTCTATAGAAAATTTGTCTTAAATGATTTTTGTAAAAAAAAGTTTATCAAAAGTTAAAAAGAACCTTCAAAAGCCCCTTCTTATTGAAACCTAAAGTAATTGGTTAAATGTTTATTTATTAAAAACTTGTTGTAGAAGTTCTATTAAAATCAACATCTCTATCAACAAATTCTTAGAAATATTTCAAGTATAAAAAAAACACATACTTAATGACAAAATTAATGATAACATTAAAAAAGCTAATTAAAATGCACTTCTTATGGAATATTCCCCCATACCATAAACAGATTAGAAATGTGCATGATGTCAAATGCTGCAGCATTAGAACACAAGCTCTAGGGGGTATAAAATTGAACCCCAGCATTATTTACATATTATATGATAAAACACTTTGAAGTTGGTTTCATAGAAAAACACATGGCTTTTATAAAGGAAAAAAAAAACAACTAAACAAAAAAATCTTAACATATTTACAATAAAAAAAAAGTGTTAAATTTATCACAATTTTTTTGTTTGTTTGTAAATAAAAGAGGGGGAGTGTTTGAAAAAAATTTTAAAACGCTAAAGGTAGATATTGGAAATTGTATTCATATATAAATGCATTTTTTTTATTACAATAAATAATATTATTTCAAGACAATGGATCTGTCTTGAAATAATATTATTTTCTTGGCTGCTTTGCACTCAAATGACACTGATTGACATACAATAAATACATGTTAAAAACTTTTTAAACATTTTGTGCCAAAACCTGCATAAACAAATCAACCAACAAAAAAAGGAGTGTCAAAGAATTTTCCTTTTAATGTTTGAATTTTTTCCTTGATTGAAATTGCAATCAAAAAAAAAAAATAGTAAAAGTAGGAATTTGTCAATTTCAAGGATAAACGAGATCATTTTTTGAACAGCAGGAATTCGAAAGGAATATTTTTTTTTATTTTTTGCTAAACTTAAAAGACTTTTGACATATGTCAGCAAATATGTATGATTACACTATAAAGTACTTTTCTGGATTACACTAAGTACTTTGTCATTGTTTTGCAAAAAAAGCTTTTTTTCTTGATAAAATTAAATTAACTTTTAATACTTTATATATTGTCATTGAAAAGGAATTCATTCTTAAACAAAATGACAAGTGTTAACATATGATAAGTGTTAAAAATAAACCGTTCATGGCAATGTTTAAGGTCAAGTATTTAAATTAATTTCAAGCAAAATTTAATTTATTTGCCATAAAATTGAAACTTGAACTTCAAGTGTTTGCTACAATTAAATCTCAATAATCCTCTTCACTATAAAAAAAACCGTTTAAAATTGACATTGAACTTAGTTTTTTAAAAGATGTCAAAGAACATAAATTTGAAATTTAAATCTCTTTTTTCTTTTAAAAGTCATGAATTTTAAAAAAGCTTAAAATTTTTATGAAAAAAAAAAAAAATATTACACGCCATTTAAAGAGATTTTTTTCTTTATTAAACACAGATGCTGCTGTCTTTCCAACAAAAAAATATATAATTGATGACATAATATTTATTTTGCTTTTTTAAGATTTTTGGCAAAAAAAACTTGAATTTTTTTAAATCAACAAAACTAGTTCCTGTTTTTCTTTTGTTGAAAAAGTCATGCATTTTTTCCGAAAAACAAAATGTTTATTAATTGAAACATGAGTTATTATCTTACATTTTTTCTAAAGATTTATTATTATTTAACACCCTTTTATTAAGGTAAAAAAATCATTTAATATACAAAAACTTGAAAATTGACCAGTTGCTTTCCTTAAATTCATAATCTTTTTCTAAAAGGTTGACAAAAGTGATGCTGTGTCTGCTTTCCTTGTAGACAATTTTTGTAAAAAGGTGCTTTTTTAGAATTTTCTTAAATGACGTAGATGATTTAGTGATTTATTTAAAATCATTAATCTTTTTTGTTTTTAACTCTTAATTTTTCTTATGATTTTTTTCTCCACGTTCGTCATGAAAAGTGGTCAAGCTTATTTTCTTTAGAAATTATTAATTTGATTAATCATCAAATTATTCATTGAAGTCTGTTTTTTCCAGAAGCTTTTTCCAAAAAAAAAAACTACTTATTTTTAGTTAAAAACGGGTTTTGCAGACAAATAAAATAAAATAAAGTTTTTGGTAAAAAATCTAGTCTATAGTCTAGTCTATAGTCTAGACCATAGTCTAGTCTATAGTCTAGACCATAGCCTAGTCTATAGTCTAGACCATAGCCTAGTCTATAGTCTAGTCTATAGTCTAGTCTATAGTCTAGACCATAGTCTAGTCTACAGTCTAGTCTATAGTCTAGACCATAGTCTAGTCTATAGTCTAGTCTATAGTCTAGTCTATAGTCTAGTCTATAGTCTAGTCTATAGTCTAGTCTATAGTCCTAGTCTATAGTCTAGTCTATAGTCTAGTCTATAGTCTAGTCTATAGTCTAGTCTATAGTCTAGTCTATAGTCTAGTCTATAGTCTAGTCTATAGTCTAGTCTATAGTCTAGTCTATAGTCTAGTCTATAGTCTAGTCTATAGTCTAGTCTATAGTCTAGTCTATAGTCTAGTCTATAGTCTAGTCTATAGTCTAGTCTATAGTCTAGTCTATAGTCTAGTCTATAGTCTAGTCTATATAGTCTAGTCTATAGTCTAGTCTATAGTCTAGTCTATAGTCTAGTCTATAGTCTAGTCTATAGTCTAGTCTATAGTCTAGTCTATAGTCTAGTCTATAGTCCTAGTCTAGAGTCTAGTCTATAGTCTAGTCTATAGTCTAGTCTATAGTCTAGTCTATAGTCTAGTCTATAGTCTAGTCTATAGTCTAGTCTATAGTCTAGTCTATAGTCTAGTCTATAGTCTAGTCTATAGTCTAGTCTATAGTCTAGTCTATAGTCTAGTCTATAGTCTAGTCTATAGTCTAGTCTATAGTCTAGTCTATAGTCTAGTCTATAGTCTAGTCTATAGTCTAGTCTATAGTCTAGTCTATAGTCTAGTCTATATTAGTCTATAGTCCTATAGTCTAGTCTATAGTCTAGTCTATAGTCTAGTCTATAGTCTAGTCTATAGTCTAGTCTATAGTCTAGTCTATAGTCTAGTCTATAGTCTAGTCTATAGTCTAGTCTATAGTCTAGTCTATAGTCTAGTCTATAGTCTAGTCTATAGTCTAGTCTAGTCTATAGTCTAGTCTATAGTCTAGTCTATAGTCTAGTCTATAGTCTAGTCTATAGTCTAGTCTATAGTCTTGTCTAGGAATGATGGTCTGTTCTAGGAATGATGGAGCGGTGAGTGGAACTACCTACAATCCACTAAGTTTCAGAATATCAAACGATAATGGTTTTCATATATGGTTTTTGACCATGTAGAAGGAAAGGAGAAGAGGAATAGGCTCAATAGACTCTTTTCAACTTAATCTAACATATTGCTATTTGAGATTTGGCGCAGCCACATTTGATACCGTTATTTGTGTTTACATCATTATTCCATCTATGGTTATTGTATCTATTTTAATTTTAAAACTATCCTCTAATACTTTCTACAAATCTAATCTAATTTATTATCTTAATTTTTACACCCTTCCTTTTTTTAAAAAGAGAAAATTTTTCCAGTTTCCACCAGGTGTTTTTACACATAAATCTAGTGTTTGACCTTAATGTTTTGTTTTAACTAATAAATAACAATAAAAAAAGAAATCTAAAAAACCACCACAAATGTCCACACATTGTTCATTATTTTATAGTTTATTTTTTGTTAATAAATTTTAAAACAAATACCTTCACACACACACCCAATTTAAAATAACCAAAAAAAAAATATATCCCGTTGTTTTCTATCAGTATCCCTGTTTTTAAAATTTAAAATAAATGTTGGCTGCCTAAGGCAATAAATGTCTAATAAAAAGCATTATAATTTTAATTATTACATTATTTTCAAACACCTTCACCTTTCACATCCTTGTTGTGAAACTACTCTTTTTTTGTGATCTAAAAAACAGGAAGATATAAATAAATTATGTTGGTTTGATTATTTCCTCACTAACTAGCGCCTTTTGTTATCTGCTACATTGTTTTTGTGTTATATTTAATTTTTTCTATTTTATTCTTATCGTTCATTAATCTATTAAGAGTTTTCTATGGCCCTCATGTGTTGCTTCATTATTATCCTGTTGCAAGTTGTATGTAGATTTTTAGAGAATGAAAAAAAAACGGTCATAAATTTTCTTAAGTGTATTTTTATTTGTGGTTTTTATGTCCTTTTTTGGTTGTTTTTTTTTTTCATTTCATTTTAATTTCGGGTGTGGAAAATTGTAATTTTATGTGTAAATTTGTTTATTAACTAGTTCTTCATTTATTCCCCCAAAATTCCATACAAAAACTAACAAAATTTATTTGTGTTTAGAGTTTAAAGGTAAAAAGTGTAAGCAATTTATTATTTTAAGTGGATTTTCATTGGCTTATCATTAAAAATAATTACATGGGAGTGTCTTTGACAATGAATTATATTTTATTAACTACTTTTGAACTTAAGACTAGAGGAATTCTTAAATTGTAATAAAATTTATTTTATATAGATGGTTTTGTTTAAGAGAAGATAATGATTTGTTTTTGATTAATAAAAATTAATTTACAACTTTGCACAAAGAAATAAATGAATAATAAAGAAACTGTAAAAATTTTCTAAAATGTAAAAAACTATCAAAAAATTTATTATGAATTTTGGATCAATAAGAAATTTTAAGCATTCTAAGCCAATCCCCTTAAACTCTATCGGAATTTCTTTCCTATTTTCTTAAGATTATAGACTAGACTATAGACAATATTATACACTAGAGATAGACTAGACTATAGACTAGACTATAGACTAGACTATAGACTAGACTATAGACTAGACTATAGACTAGACTATAGACTAGACTATAGACTAGTCTATAGACTAGACTATAGACCTAGACTATAGACTAGACTATAGACTAGACTATAGACTAGTCTATAGACTAGACTATAGACTAGACTATAGACTAGTCTATAGACTAGACTATAGACTAGACTATAGACTAGACTATAGACTAGACTATAGACTAGACTATAGACTAGACTATAGGACTAGACTATAGACTAGACTATAGACTAGACTATAGACTAGACTATAGACTAGACTATAGACTAGACATAGACTAGACTATAGACTAGACTATAGACTAGACATAGACTAGACTAGACTATAGACTAGACTATAGACTAGACTATAGACTAGACTATAGACTAGACTATAGACTAGACTATAGACTAGACTATAGACTAGACTATAGACTAGACTATAGACTAGACTATAGAGAGACTAGACTAGACTAGACTAGACTATAGACTAGACTATAGACTAGACTATAGACTAGACTATAGACTAGACTATAGACTAGACTATAGACTAGACTATAGACTAGACTATAGACTAGACTATAGACTAGACTATAGACTAGACTATAGACTAGACTATAGACTAGACTATAGACTAGACTATAGACTAGCCTATAGACTAGACTAGAGACCAGACCTATAGACTAGACTAGATAATACTATATCATAGACTAGACTAAAAATCGAAGGTTTTTTTGATGTTTATGTTTGTTAAAACTGATTAAAACACTAAACACTTATTTCTATTTTCTGTATTCATTTCAGATTGAAGCAGATTTGTTGCATAATCTTAATTTAAATTGGTAAGTCCCAATTTTTTTAAATTTGATATCTTGTACATATGAAATTTCCTTAGATAATCTGTCAAAACCTAAATCATATTATGCTTAAAATAATCTTAACTAAATGGGAATTACTTATGTTGACAGAACAAGAATTTATTAAATAAAAATGTTTAATCTAGTAATTACAAAACTAATTATAAGTAATGCTGACGGTACAAAAGTATGTAATTGAGCAGTAGCCTGTCATTAAGAAGAAAGTTTAAATAACTAATTTATAGTGTATTATCGTTCGTTTTTTTTTTCTTAAACTATGAAATACTTACTTTTTCATTATTATTACATAATAATTATTAATATTAACTACTGCACAACACAGTAGTCGGCTCCTAAAATTATAACTTAATAAGCCGACAAAGTTGAAAAATTATATTTTACCGCCTTTTAAAACACACATACACGCCTCGACTTAAAAGAACCAAAAGCCGAACTTTCAATTATTTTTTTCAAGAAAATTAAAGAAAAAATCATAAAAAAATCATTTAATATTTTTTATGTTTTAAACACAAATAAAGTTTTTTAAAACAAAGAGATTTTTTACTGCAAGTAGTTTTACACACTTTTAATAAAATTTAAAACAAATAAAGTCGAAAGATTTAAAAGAAAATTACGCTAATTTCCCTACAATTTTTTTTTTAGAAGAAAAACTATTAAATTAAATAAACAAAAACAATGAACGTTTAATTTATACCAAAGAAAAGGTATGAAAATATGTAATAAAAAAACTGACCCTTCAATAATGCGGTTGGTTGCATTACATTGCAGTTGTAATGCAAGTATGTCTGTCTGTCTGTCTGTTTGGGGCCCCTCTAAATAAATGTCTGTCTCTGTGTCTGTCCGTTGCAGAGACATCAAGCTGGTGTTTTGTAGACCTGTGAATAGAAAGAATAAAATAAAATGTGTAATTGCTGTAGAGTTTCCTTAATTTTCTTGTCGAGCTAAAAATTTTAAAATGAACGCGTTGAAGACGACGACACACGCGGTCGTCGCGCCATATCAACTAAATTTATTTTTTTTTTATAAAAAAACTCCCAACAAAATTGATGAAAAACAAAAGATGTTTAAGAAAAAACATTATTCAGTTGTTGTAAATCTTAAGAATAAACAACAAGAAAAATAAGAAAACCTAGACTTGATTTGGTTTTCATTTACTGTTGATGAGGTAGAACTGAAAAAAAATATATGTTACATTTAACAGAGACCACAGCCACAAAGTTGGTGGAATAATAAGTCTAAGGAAAAATATTATTCTAGTCGATAAAGGAAGGCTTTGAGATGAGCTACTCGAAAGATTTCTATTTCGAACATGATCTGTATAATCTAAAGATTTGGTCGAGTGTGAGTCGGAGTTAATTTGACTTTGAAGTTATCGCCCGATTGTGGGTCATTGGCATAAACTAGAAGATTTTAAAAACGATTTATTTAAAAGGCTACCGCTGGCATGGATCGTAGAGGTTCTATTTTCGATATGATATCTTTGCTCCTTGGTGATCTACACGATACCTTTATAACGATATGATCTATACAATTAAATGTGGATCCGAATCGATTTTCATAGTGTCTTGATCGGTAATGAATTTAAAGGTTTTCATAATTTGTGGTAAATTGCTACAGATCGTGGGATTTGGAAAACTCTTGA
The DNA here is from genome assembly GCF_015586225.1 of Lucilia sericata. Lineage (NCBI taxonomy): Eukaryota > Metazoa > Arthropoda > Insecta > Diptera > Calliphoridae > Lucilia > Lucilia sericata. Next base: position 491,152 of record NW_023994056.1, on the reverse strand, counting down.
GAAAGAGTATATGGAGTTAAAATTGCACTAACCTGTTAACTAGTCCATTCCCTGAAATCATTTATGCTGAAGACCGATTCGATTTATGTCATTATTGATTAGTTGCATCTTAATGGAAGAGCACACATTACCTTCTTTTTCAGTTACAGCAGTTGTGGAAAGAAAAAAGTAACAAACGGCGTCATGACTTTGCGATATTTTGCCTGGTCTGGTTGCAGTTGCATTTGTGGTTAATGTATTAAATTAAGATCTGATGATTCCCTATTTTCTCCAGTTCTACTCTGTTTTGTTTTCTTGTAAATGTATGTTAATTTACGTCGTTACAACAAATACAAAAATAAACATTAACTCGTAACCGAAAGACGCAAAGAAAGAAATCTTGTTGACTTGTTTTGTTATGTCTTTCATTCTGCACTTTTTTCCTTTTAGTTAATTTGTTATAATTTGTTTTTTCTTTTTTGTCTTTCTAACCAACTGTCTGTCTTGTCCGTCCCGACTGTCTGTCTGTCCTAAACAAAAACTACGTGATTTAAGTAATTTACTCAAGTGTGTCGTGGTAGAAAAAAGGTTCTAATGATGCTTCTAATTTGTATTTATTTTTATATATTTTTTCCTTCATTAAAGAAACGCGTAAAATAATGATGAGTTTTTTTTTTAATTTAAAAAATTTTCATGGCACTTTTTCCTTAACAAAGTGATAAATTTCTCAAATGCATTAAAATCTATAAAAATGCATTTAGTGTTCTCTGTCCTTTGTCCGTCTGGCCTTAATTATAATAAAAATTTTCCTTTTCTTAACCAGTAATTGCTAACCAAGCTGTTGGCTACTGGTTTTTAAAAGAAAATTCTTACAAATCATGCTTAAAATTTTAAACAATTAATTTAAGAAAATTGTTTAGTCATTTGAGAGTACTTAAGGCAACTTTCTTAAATAAAATTGACTTTTAAGGATATGTGTTTAATCCTGTTTAATTTCCTTGTTATTAGTTTTTATTTTTACCAGCCTTTTGCAAAACTTTTCTGCTTTTCCATTTACGATTTGGCGTTTTTATATGCTTCACGCTTTTTCCTTTAACAAATTGTATAAATAAAACCCTTTTTTATTGTTTAGTTACTTTTTCTAGTTCCTTAAGGGAATTGTTGGTAGTAATCAATCATTTATTTTCTTAATCTTGTATCTTTTATGTGTCATTTTTGTGTGTAAGTAGTTTTGTTTTCATTGAAGGGGGTTAAAAATTACTGGCCAGTTGTTTGGCAATTCCCAAAGGATTTTGTTTTTTCCCAACAACTATCTGGTCAATCAAATATTAGTTAAACGTAGGGGTTAGTGAGGAGAAAAACACGTTTAATTTTGTGTTTAACTAGAACAAATTGTAAAAATTATTTATGCCTTGTAAGGAGAAAACATGTTATTGATAATATCGGGGAAGAAATTGTCTTTAAAGAAGGGGGCAATACCTCTCGCTTTAATAAAAGAAAACGTAAATGTGATATTGCAAGTTTCAGGCAGCTGGAGAGGTAAATATTTGTTTAACATTATTAAAAATTATTTAACGCTTAACGTTATTTAAAAATCCCGTCCTATCATTGATCTGTAGCGATCGCCTTCTTAATCAACCTTAACGTACAAAAGTCCAGCGATCGCCGCTCAACTTTTCCGGAAACATAACGAACAGAACATACTGACGAACTATTTCTAGAATCTTCTTAATAAACCTTACCGTAGGAAAGCCCTTTATAGGTCTGAAGTTGAGCATGTTTGTTATACATAATCCAGAAATCGTATATTTCTTTTCTTCCTTTATAACGGTTCTTAAACAGTTAACAAATCGCTAAAGTTTATACTTAAACAATTTTTTTATAAAAATTTATTTGTAACAACTAAGAAATTATAGTCGGGCGATGCCGACCATATAATTCCCTATACCTGTTACAAAAATAAAATATAAAATAAAATATATATAAAATATATAAAATAAAATAATAAAGCATTTAAGTTGAATTGTAGCTTGCCTCAGATGTAATTAAGCCATTTATTGTTGAATAAAATTGTGGACATTTAAGTCAAATTTTGAAGGGGGCTTTGGTCAAATGAGATTCATGACGGTCATCAAGACTAGTATAGAACTTAGTTTTGCAGCTTTTTGTCGAGATACGAGTATATTAAACATAATTATGAACTTAAAAGCCCTATTCGTCGGGTTCAGTTGTGTGGGGGCTATGTGAAATAATGGACCGATGTTAACAATTTTCAATAGGATTCGTCTCCGGTACCATAGAAGATCATGTACCAAATTTCATTGAATTATCTTTAAAATTGCGACATGTAGTTTGATTAAAAGGTTTACAAGCCCTATTCAGGGGTTCAGTTGTATGGGGGCTATGTGAAATAATGGACCGATGTTAAACATTTCAATAGGCTTCGTCTCCGGTATCATAGAAGATCAAGTGTCAAATTTCATCGAATTATCTTCAAAAATGCGATTACAAGGTTTACAAGTCCTTTTCCAGGATTCAGTTGTATGGGGGCTAGGTGAAGTAATGGACCGATCTTAACCATTTTCAATAGGCTTCGTCCCTGGGACAATAGAAGATCATGTAACAAATTTCATAGAATTATCTTCAAAATTGCGACCTGTAGTTTGATTACAAGGTTTACATGGACGGACGGACAGATGGACGGAAGGACATAGCTCGACATAATCGACTCAGAAAATGATTTTAAGCCGATTGTTATACTTTAAGGTGGGTATAGAACCAATATTATTGTGCGTTACAAACATCAGCACATACCCAATATATAGGGTATACAAAGTCAATTTAACCACAAATTATTATCACTCTTAACTGAAATGGATTTTCACACAAATTAGGTTTAAACATTAAACCCAAAAAATGCAATGGTTTATAAAATTGTTTATTATTTTACATTATAAAGGTGTAATAATTGAAACAATGCAAATTTAAATTCAGAAGCCAAATTTTGTGGTCTTTCACCACAGCTCAGCAAAAAAAGTGCTAATAGCAGATCATTAAAATCAACATACAAACATAAAGGGACATCACAGATTACAGAAACTTAGAACAAATTTTAGCTTAAATTTGAGTTATATAGTAAAAGCATGCAATTCAGAAATTTTTTAAACCATTTTTCTTTCTGAGAACTTAAGTTTGTATATTTTATTTAATAGACTATAAGTAGCCTGAATATTCAGACAATAACCAGTTAAGATTAAAGTTTTTGTTTGCATTTTCATTATTTTTTTGCCCAGATTCTTAAGGTTAAGTTCACATGCATTAAAAAACATCATTGGCAAACAAAACCCAGGACCCAAACAAACGTTATAAAAAACCACAAAATAAATTACAATAAAAATTCATCAAATTTTGGAAAACAAAAAAATAGCATATTGTAATCGACAACAAACTATCATATACATACTTATACGAAATAAAGAGTCCTTAAGGGAATTACCACTAACCCTTTTCCACTTTTTTCTCCACAAATTTGGTAGTTATTACGATTTACATCATTTATAACACTAAATAAACTAAAAATAAAATAACCAATGGTCATTTCAACATCATTGGTTAAATAAAAAGGGTTAGTTTTTTCAATATATTCCTATAACCCTTAAGTCGTTTTTCATTTTTCTCCAAAAAAAACGACATTTTTATAACTAAATTTTACAATATTAACATTTTTATGGCATAAATTTTACAGAATAATCAAAAAAAGTTAAACCAAATTTGTTAAGCTTGTTCCACAATATAAGTGCCAGTACCAAAAATGTTTCGTTTGCCTGCTTCTTGCTATCAACACACTTGACCACTTGTCAAGTAAAACAAATTGTTTTTCCTGCTAAGACTATGTTCTTCAACATTATTTTTCCTAAAGGGTTTATCTTTGTTTTTTTAAGGACTTTTTTATGATTAAATTTTTATCCTTTTTTTTTTGGTTTTTGTTTTGTGCTATAGAGTCTATTTTAATAAGATTTTATTTATTCAGTTTATATTTACAAATTACTTACGGTTAATAAATCATTCCGCTTGTCAAAATATGTATATAACAAAAAATGCATAAATTTTGAAATGACTTTCACGGCAATAGACAAGCTGGAGATTTGTAGATTTGTTTTACAGGATGCTGGTTCTCAAATGGTAGATAAAATAACTATGTAAAGCTTTTATATTTTGAAAAGCAAAGAAAAAAGTTTAAAGTTATTTATTTTCCTTGGAAATCATTTTCATTATTCAGGAGCAGCTTTTCCTTTTCTGAAACGAAAAGCTTTTAAAAGTTGGTTTAATAGATATTTTTTGAACTTCAAAGCTTTTTGGTTTAAATGAAAGTTTTCATAAGAAAACTTATTCGAAAGAAAGTTTTCTATACAAAAAGCTTTTAAACAAGATCTTTTATAAGAGCAGCTTTTGCTTTTCTGAAACAAAAAGCTTTTAAACAAGAACTTTGATAGAAAAAATTTTCCGATCATTATAAATTTTATATTAAAATTACATTTTCTAAATACTAAAAGAGTTTTCATAAGAAAACTTGTTGGACAGACATTTTTTTTTACAAAAAGCTTTTAAACAAGATCTTTTATAAGAGCAGCTTTTGCTTTTCTGAAACAAAAAGCTTTTAAAAGCTGGTTTAATATTTTTGAAATTCAAAGCTTTTTGGCTTAAAAATGTCAGTTTTCATAAGAAAACTTGTTCGACAGAAAGTTTTCTTTACAAAAAGCATCTAACAAGATCTTTTATAAGAGCAGCTTTTGCTTTTCTGCAACAAAAAGCTTTTAAAAGTTGGTTTAATATTTTTGAACTTCAAAGCTTTTGGGCTTAAAAACTTCAGTTTTCATAAGAAAACTTGTTCGACAGAAAGTTTTCTTTGCAAAAAGCTTCTAAACAAAATCTTTTATAGAAACAGTGTTCATTATAAATCTTAAATAAAAATTGCATTTTCGAAATACTAAAAGAGCTTTTTTGGATTAGTACCTACTTTTTCTTTCTCATTTATTTTTTGTAGACAAAACTTTTTAAATAGAATATTATTGTTTGATAAAAACAAGCTTTTATATTTAGTGTAAACGCACTTTGGAATTGTATTTTTTCATCACAGTTGGTTTCTTGGAGGAAACGTCTTTCAAACTTTATCAAAGCTTAAACATAAACTTATCTGTTTTTTTATATTGAACTTTTTTATAGTAGCACTTTAAAAAATAAAAAGCTTTTAAAACCTTTGCAATCCTGCAATCCCTGACGAAACTTTTTTAATTGAATGCGATATTTTAGTGAAAAAGCTTTTCTAGACGTTTCTTTTCTGTAAAATTAAATACAAGTTTTTCTTAGAAAGTAATGAAATGAGCTTTTTTATAGTAACACTTATTTGAGGAAAAAGCTTTTTAGAAGATCCTTATTTTTTTATGAAATCCCAGACGAAACTTTTTTAATTGAATGCGATATTTTAGTGAAAAGGCTTTTCTAGACGTTTCTTTTTTGTAAAATGAAATACAAGCCTCTTTAAGAAAGTAATGAATTGTTGAGCTTTTTTATAGTAAAACTTATTTGAGGAAAAAGCTTTTTAGAAGATACTTATTTTTTATGAAATCCCAGACGAAACTTTTTTAATTGAATGCGATATTTTAGTGAAAAAGCTTTTCTAGACGTTTCTTTTTTGAAAAATGAAATACAAGCTTTTTTAAGAAAGTAATGAATTGAGCTTTTTATAGTAAAACTTATTTGAGGAAAAAGCTTTTTAGAAGATACTTTTTATGAAATCCCAGACGAAACTTTTTTAATTGAATGCGATATTTTAGTAAAAAAGCTTTTCTATACGTTTCTTTTTTGAAAAATGAAATACAAGCTTTTTTAAGAAAGTAATGAATTGTTGAGCTTTTTTATAGTAAAACTTATTTGAGGAAAAAGCTTTTTAGAAGATACTTATTTTTTATGAAATCCCAGACGAAACTTTTTTAATTGATATTTTAATGAAAAAGCTTTTCTAGACGTTTCTTTTTTGTAAAAATAAAAGCTTTTGCTAAGAAAGTAATGAATTTCTTAGTGAAAAAGCTTTTACAATGTCAAAACTTTATTTAAATGAAGAAATTTGCTTAATATTACTGAATTTGTAAGAAAAGATGCTTCTTCCCCATAGATCTTTTAACCGATTTGAAAGCTTTATTAAAAGTCATGTAATCTTGATTAGTGATTAAATTTTTAAAAAGAAGCTTCTAGTGGTGTTTCAAATTACATATAGTCTCTTGATAATTTCTTGTTCGTAAGCTTTCACTAGTAATTAGTCAATTTAAATCTATATTAATAGAATTATTTAAATTTATTTCAAATTTTAAACTTTCAACTAATTGTACATATTGCTTCACCACTTGAAATGTTATCCTTTTTAAAAAAGGGATTTGTTTTGGTCGAGGAACTAAAAAAACAATATTGCTTATGACAGCTGTCAAAACTTTTAATAATCACTTTACAATTGTTTGTATTATTTCTAGCAAAATTGAAACAATACTTTTTAAAAACACTCCCATTGCTCCGTTACTCTACAACTGGCTGTTGCTGCCGTTGTGGTACAATTACAAATTGGTAAAGCTTCTCAAATGTCACCAACATTTTTTGTTTGTTTGCTTTGGATTTTTTTGAACAATTCCAAACTAAACAGCAATACAAACATCACACCATCATCATGAAGACAAAATAAACAAATTTGAATAAATTTTCAAAAATGCGGCGACAGCAGCAGTACTCCGCCCTAATAAAATTCAAATCAAATAATTCAATTAACCACAGTTTATTTTAAAATCTAAAATCTATTTACAAGCTATTTCTAAAACAGAAAAGAAAATAATATTTTTTTGCAATTAGCTGAACGTTGTAGTACACAGCTAAAATCAAATGCTCTCACTCTGCTTTAAAATTCCAAACAGACACCCTGTTTAAAAAGCGGTGATAAGGAAGGAAATGAGTATTGGCCTTTCCTTTATCCTTAACAAAATAGTATTTTATGTGTATGTTTGTGTATTTGTAGCTACTTTTTTGTGTTATTTTCGTTGTCATTTTGTTTATTTAACGTTAAATTAATTGCGGTCTCATATTTCGTTATGCAAAATTTTCTAAAAGTCCTTATTGTTCTTATTGTTGTTGTTGTTGCTGCTGCTATTGTTGTTTGCATATTTTATGAATGTCGAACTATTTGCGTAAGATTTACTTAACGGCAAAATGTATTTACGTTGCTAATTGAAGTAGAAATTCGATGTTTATTGTTCTGAATCAGCAGCAACGGTAAGTACTAGTCGAGTACTGGAGAACTGGAGCTGTAGCTGACACTAATAGTGGCTTGGGTTATTCTTAAACTCCTTATATTTAACTCCTTGCTTTTGGTATGCTTAAGGCAGTTTGGGGGTAATAAGACACTTTTATGCTTAATCTTAAATTGTTTAACTGTGAAGGGGAGTAGAAGTTCAAGACGAGTTTCGTTGTCTCAAGTGTTGTCATCGTTGCTGTTTTGTCGCCATATTGTTGGATCTTATTCAGGTTTTGTTGTTGTTTTTATGTATTTTATTTGTAGTTCAAGTGTTTTGCCATAAAATGTTTAGTCTATTGTTTAGTTAGTAATTATTACAATGTAAATTGTAAACTAAAGAGCAGAATTGTTTGTTATTTAGGGGAGAAGGGGTTAATTTGTAACATCTCCCTTAAATCTGATTGTTAAGACAACTTTCAAAGTGTCTTTTTAGAACCAAGGCGATACTAAAAATAATGAATCTACACATCCACCTTTTTATGGGAATCCAGTTCAAAAATCTACTGATTAATCAAGATGTTGAGTTCTGAAATTCAGCGGTATAGATCCTAAATCTTAAAATGGTTTTCCTATATGGTTACCGCTTGATGGGAATATCCAAAAATTGTGAAACAAACGAGCGGCCCTTGATCTTGCAATGGACGCTTTACCTAAATTACATAAATACCGTTACCTTTCCCCCGCTTCGAAACGGTTGCAAACCTTGTTATGTTTTTCTTGGTTTATGTCTTCGATATAATATTTAATGTGTCTGGGATAAAAACTTTTATAAAGAACTTCATTTCGTTGATTTCTTATCATTTCTTCCCCATGAAAAATCGCTTTCTATTCTACCATTTTTATTCGGAAAACCACAAAATTGTTCATTTTAGCTAAATGTAAGAAATATATTTCTGTGTTTGTGTTTTGTCTTCAAACTAGTTTTAAATTGATTTCCTCCTATTACGGGATATTAATCGGTATTTCTGCAAAGAAATTCTCTTAAACACAAAACGGTATACCACAGGGAATTTCTAAGGTAACAAAAGATTTGTTGACTTTATTCATACAGCTAAAGGGACAAAAAAATAAAGCAAGTAATGTAAACATATTGTAATATACAACCAAGAAAAGGGTACATTCCTTCCAAGTTTGATTATATCTTTTTATGTTGATGACAAATATCACCATCATCTATTCAGTCAAACATTCATTCATACATTGCTATATACGTTTTGTGTCAGTCATGTATGCCACCATAAAGAAAAGAAAGTCTTTTGTTACTTTAAACTGGATATTATTTATCAAGGTATTTTTATACAATTGTACACACACACATGCAAGGGAAACCCTCACTTATTTTATAAAGAATCCTGTGGTTTGGCTGCTATTGTTAAGGAATATAGTTGATGTAAAGAAAACTATACTAAACATAATATTTCCATAACAATTTTTTTGTTCAGAATTTTCCATTTTTCTACTCAACATTTTGTGATTTGTTATGCATACAGCTTTTTTGTGTGTTGTTGTTACCTTTATTTACTTTCAACTTAAAGAAGAGGTCCTTGTTGTGTGTTTGTTTTTCCTTATATATTCTTTGTTTTTGGTTTTGTCACATGAGTTTGTCGTTTTTGATATTTGATTTCCGCTAAATTGACTCGATTTGTTATTTTATAGTTTATTTATGTTACAAAAACCAAAATGAAAAAGACATATGAATTGTGTGCAATGTTGAATTTTATGATGATGACTGAATGAATGAATGTATAGAAACACTTTTTTGAAATCAGTTTCATTTATTGATAAGAAAAAATTGATTTTGGGTTAAAGATCTTTAGATTTAAGTTTTAATTTTATAGTTAAGCAAGGATGCATTCAAAGAATTGTTGTTGTTGTGAAAAATAGCTCATGAAGACTTTATATTGCAAGTTTATTTATAACTTTTTATAATATGAGATAATGATCTTATCAGCTGCGATAACTATAAAGACTAGAATGTATTTATAGTGCATTTTACAATGTAATGTTGATAACGCAACGTTGTCAACATTACAACTATTCGTTGTCGAAATCTAAATTTTAAACGCATCCGTTGTCTAAATGTTATCAAACGTGGTAGCTTACTATTGACACACAATCCGTTGTCAATAGTGAGCTTTCCACGTTTGTTTGTTGTCGTACGTATATATATACTTTGACAACGGATGTTATTGAAAAATTATAAACTCTTTGGTGTCAATTTGGTACCAGGCGTGTATATTTCCTTTTCTCTCTGTGTAGGTTTCAAAAATTTGGACAATTCTTATTAACATTTTACCATTTAAAGGGTAAAAGCCGAACTATTAACTATAACTTATAACAGCTATTTAGATCAGTGGCAGTCAGTAAGAGGTATGTATTTGGAAAATCCATCATCGTCATGGACTAAATTTTCAATTCGAACTTTCTGACACATGAATTTTTTCAGTACATCAATAGGTATTATTTTGCTGGTCTTTTCTGCGAGGTCATCAGGAGTCGTCTAACACAATTGATTCGATTTCCCTCTAAGCTAGTTCAATTCAATATATGTACAACTAATAGCATGACCAAAATCATAAAAACATTTCAGAAAGTTAACAGTTAATTGTATAGATCGGAATCGCAACGAAATTACTATATTCCAAGAAACATACGAAGTTTGCAACTACAGATATTGGAAGTTTTATCGCAAAAAACAGTGAGCACGATGACAATACATTTTCGATCCTATTTGTGTTATTGATCTTCTTTGTAAGGATTCACAGCTATTGAACTTTTCTAAAATTACAGTCCTAGAAATTAAGAAATTATATGTTACTGTTACTCGTTATGCATATTATGCAATTTAACCATAATTTTCTTCTTTCCAAAAATGAAAAAAAAACACCAAACTTTTCCTTTAACTTTAGCAAATTTTCCCAACAGTTGTTGATTTTCCTAAATCATTGACTGGTAGTTTTCCTTAATGACATTCATTACACATGTATTACAAATGCACCAATTTATTTATAAATAATTTTCAACAAATACTATATTTCCTATTAGTCACATTTTGCACATCAATAAACTTGAAAAACTTTATTTTATTCCCATTTTTTTTTTGTTTGCCTGTTAATACACATATGAATATAAAATATCCCTGCATGTTCAAATATGAATTTTTTACACCGACTATATAATCACTTTACGCGCGTAAATTCCACTTTGCTTTTGGTTTCCCAACCACCAAAATTCTTGTTTTTTATAACTTCTTCCTCAAACCTAAATGCCCCACTTAAAATAAGAGAAAAAAAATTGTAAATAATAGTAGAAAAAAATTTCAGTTTACTACTATAAGAATGAAAAACTGTATATATATTACTACCACCACCACTGACTGGATTATACGACGACGATAATTTGAAATTGGATGATTTTCAGTTGTCATTTGAATGTGAAAACACTAACGCTAACATATACACAAATTTACTACAGAATACGAGGGCGGTAACAGAAAACAATTAATTATATAATAGTGGAAAAAACGAGTGATATCTTCTGAAAACCAGAAACATAGTTTTGTCGATTCTACAATCTGGTCCCATACTAATAGTTGATTAAGACATACTTTAAATTTATATCTATATGGAGAGAATGATCTTTGCTAAGCAATATGCTAGCTGAGTAAAAATTTAAATAGATTTCGTTTAGTGATGAGGTCATCTGCCGATCCGGATTATGTCCACATTATAAAGAGCAAATAGTCATAATGGAATAAATTTGGAGATGTGATCAATAAGATTTTTGTGTTCTTTTCGATCTTGGGTTATAAATTGAGGAAGATTACTACTGTTTTCCAGATCTAACACTACCTTCATATTGTATTTAAACTAACCCCGTAACCTATGCCTTAAAGTGACCCTTTTGCCTGGCCTCGTAAATACAATTTATCGAATTGTAACCCAAACCTATGAAGGAGACACAATACGGATACAAGCAAATGCCTTCTCCCCCCATTTTCAGAAAAACACACATAACACAACAATCATTACAACAAGTACAAGTACACCACGATACACAGGAACCCAACAGATGAGCAACAGTGTGTGTATGTGTGCCACAACATGTAAATACTTGTAATAGTAGTGGTAAATGATGGTATCTAAGTGTAAGTGAACGGTAGGAATAAAAGCGGCATAGGTTTACATTAACAACAGTATCAAAGTACAAACTGTACCCTTTTTGTTGGGTTGCGAGGCAAAAAGGCAAAGGGAAGTCAAACTAAATGAAACTGAACTGTATGACAGTAAGACGTTCTGACTATTTGGCTGGCAGTTTGTCAGTTAAACTGTTTACATGACACATACGCGTACACGAAGAGTAAGACAGAGAAAAACAGAGGAGTTAAGTGAAAAAAAAAATAAAGTAGTGAAGTGAAGTACTCATTCGTAGTAGTCTTCGTCGCAGTACTTATTTATACAGAGGAATACTTTCGCAGGAAAAATGGTCAGAGAGTTAAAGAATTATGGAAAAAATCCACCCTTATTCCCAGCTATTACAATGCAAATGACGACAACAACGACTACTACTACGATGATGATGATGTTGAAGTTGACGACTACGTTTGAGTTATGGAGTGTAGTATGTGTGTGGCAACAACAAAAATAAATAAAAGAAGCGAAAAATAACCGCACATAGGCCAGAGACCATCACATTTAGGCCAAGGGCGGGGTGGTGTTAAGCCATAAGGAATGAATGTGTACAGTCAATTGTTCATATTTTTGTTTATATTTTTCTGTTGTTTCATATGTAGAGAAAAGATATTGTAAGAGGAGGAGGAGAGAGAGGAAATATGGTATGTCTTGTAGATACAATTCATTACACTATAGTAGAATACTATAAGCAAGCTACAGTGGGTTTGATGGGTTATAATTTGTGGTTAAGTTCAGCAAAACCAAAGGAAAATCCACAAGAAAGCTCAGCGTTCCTAGGATGATAGTCGTCATAAATCCGTTTAAATTAAGGAAGGTGTTGAAATTTATACCGAAAACGTAGGGAAAGAATATCCGAAAAAATCTCAAAGTTCTCGGAATACTTGGTTTAAAGTTAAAAACCAATGTTGATGGAATAGTTCCTCTGATGATGTCAAAAAAAGTATCGTCGTAGATTTGAAAAGTTCATTATAGTCCAATCGAACTTTGACTTAATATTCTGAGATTCCTAAATTAAAGCATTGCTGTGTTTAATGCAGAACCTTCGAGATTGAAGCAACACAACTAAACCGAAGATATTGTTTGTATGACTCCAGAGACTCAATCTAAACTGACTACAAGAACACTACATTCTCCGTAAGGAAAGCGTGGCTAAAATATCGGCTAATATCAGGAAGATACAATGGATAAAGCTTTAATTCTTTAGAGAAGCGATATAGAGCACCAATTACAAAAAGCAAACGTATTCTAAACTCACCCAAAAAAGGAGAACAAACCAGAGACTATCAAAAGGCGATTATGAACTCTTAAACTCAAGATAGTAAGTCCAAAAGAAAATTATGAAAATTATACTATTGTCTGAAAAATTGCTCTAGTGGTCAATGCTTCTAATATCACAGTATGGTAGATTTTAGATTCTGTTTGAATCTGTTCACATTTTCTCATCTAATGACCACTGTCCTTCTATAAGCTTTAAAGTGAAGAAAAAAGATACTTAAATGTCATGTCGTTGTTGTGAACGATATATGACGGCAAATGACGATTGTGATATTTTTGTGTTGTCTATAATAATAATGATGATGATGATGTTCTTGCTGATGATGACGATGAAATTTTTCGTTTTATTGATGAGTGTGTGACTACAAGCAGACCATCTGTCATGGTACGTCGAGCATATTTGGTAAACACTAAGAACCGTGTATGAAGGTTTCTGTAACAATAATTCCTTAATCAAATTTTATCGAATCACGAATAAATATTTATGTGTATTTGAGTATGTGTGTGTGTGTGTGTGTGTGCGTATAACTGTACCTTGTGGTGATAAACATAGTTGGTCCTTCAGTACGTGTATGTCTTAAATAGTATGGGGTTTGTAAGAAACACCACTTACTCCACTGATAGCGTTGGCTATAAAATCATTTATTTTAGCAGTAGTTGCTGTCATTGTTTGTTGTCGAATCGGTGGAGAAGGAGGGGGTTGAGTTGTGTTCAATCTTCAGGAATTGTTGTTATGATATCAAGTAAAATAACCAATAATACCACACACCCAACAACCATAAGCATAGGACAAGTGTTTTACGTTTTTCTCAATACCAGGCAGGACTACATATTTGTAGTCCTTTTTGCTTGTAGAGGTTTTGCGTGCATGTATTTTACTTGGATTTTTATTTTTATGTTTTTTTTTTTTAAGTTTTGTTGTTGGTTTTGATGTGGGTAAAGTGATTATAATGCTTTGTATATTGAGTTTAATTCACAGCCTGTTTTTTTCTGTTGAACACGTGCAATATTGGCTGTGTCCTTTTATCATGTATTTATCTGTGTGTGTGTTTGCATGAATGTGTAACATGTTCAAGTAATTTGTAGTTATTGTAAAGGAATTATAATTTTTTTTTGGGGAAAATCTTTTTTTGAATTGTATTGGCCAACAAGAAGTTTGAATGAAAAAAAAAAACATGAAGTGAAAAAGTGTGTATTGGATTTTAAGCTTTTCTTTCTTTTCTCTTGATTTTTTTTTGAAGATTTCATTATTTTTTTATTTACACTCTTTTTTTGTAGTGGGCTACGTTAAAGTGTCTGCTTAAAGCACCAATTTACATATTGTCACTTAATGTAATTTTTTCAGCTTTTATTTTTCGCAAAAAGTGTCTTATACATCCTTGGTTGCTTTAACACAATTGTTCTGTAATATAATAATAAATGAAGGAGTGGTGGAAAAGTCATGTTATTGAAGGATCATAACAGAATTGTGAACATTTTAAAAATTCTTTTGGTTTAAAGTTTAAGTGTTAATTTTGGAGAAACTGTGCCAGTCAATATTGTGTTCTCATGTTTTTTAAAAGATTATGCAATAAAGGGTTGAGCTAACTAACCATTCACGAACTACCTTGCTGATCAACAATAGGTACGAGGTCCAGTTTCATCTCTAGTGTGGTACCGATGGACCACTATATCTTGGAAGCGAGTCAATGCGTTTGAAAGCGAGCCATCGATTACTTAAAACTGCAATCGCTAGCGCAACCGAAGTCTCATCGTTGTATCTACAATTGTCACAAATTGGACTTAAGGATTTGTCGTTCCAAATGGATAATGCCATAAACCTCTAGTCCTACACAGAGGGAAAAAGAAATATACGCGCCTGGTACCAAATTGACACCAAACTGTTTATAATTTTTCAATAACATCTGTTGTCAAAGTATATACATCTAAATGTTAACAAACGTGGCAAGCTCACTATTGACAAACAATCCGTACGTATGTAAATACTTTGACAACGGATGTTATCGAACAATTATAAACTCTTTGGTGTCAATTTGGTACCAGGAGTGCATATTTCCTTTTCCCTCTGTGTATAAGGTCTGTTAATATTTTCTTCCAGAAACTTTTTGAAAGCTCCTCCAGAAAAAGTTCAATAAGCGAAACTTTTCAAAACTATTTTAACAGTATTAAAAAATTGAGGTTTGGCTGCCAGTTGAGGAACCCAAAATCATAGACTCACTTGCCCTACAATACCTTACTTTCCAGTAACCCTACGATATCTTAATCAATAAATAATGTCTTACACCGTAAGAAATTTTATAGCCATAGCATGTTCAAAAAAAAAAAACAAATTTAAAGAAATTTATAACATTAATGCATCACGTTTATAACTCTATTAATACCAGAAAAACACGATTGAATGAAATAAAGATTGAACCAAAAAAGTAGAAATATTTATGTGTTTGAACAACAACCATGTATGGCTTAACACTTCATCAAGTGGTGGTCAATGATGAAATAAATGTCCATCAAAAGTGGTCGTGTAGAAAAATGAAACGCAAGGAAATCTTCACAAATGAAAAGAAACACAAGAGTCCATAAAGAATCGAACGAGAAAAAAAAACAAACACAAGTGGGTTGTTACAGCACAAAACAACAACAACAAAAATCAGCACGATTTCCACCATAAAAAAGGTTTTATTTTGATGAAAGAGGAAAGAAAAAAAAGAAATGTATTTTATACATGATTGAGCAATGAAGTGGTATTATGTATTTTGTTAGATATTGCCAACAACCATGATAATATGGATTTAATGCAATTTTGAAGAGGGAATAACAAAATACAAATACATATTTCAAGTATTTGCTTAAATGCAACAAATATTGGTTAGAATTGAGAAGAAAAAACTAATCATGTTTGACCATTGTTTAAGCATTTAATAAAAAAATTTAAAGGAAACCCAAATAAATACACAACAATGCACTTGATATTAACAGTCAAATAGGGGTTATAGTTGTACCCATGTCTGTATTTCTCTATAGCGTTGTCAAAATTATGTATTTAGTGTACAAGAGGGGTTTATTTGCATATTATATGCAACATGCGGCAATAACAAAACAAAAACACACTGAAACCCTAAAAATATTCTACAAATTATTTGCATTTCGTAATGAGAATGTAAACAACAGTGTAACCACTCATCATGTCGGCTTCAAATCAAATAAAAAACAGCCATAGTAACCCAAGAGATCAATTCGGTAAAAAAAGGAACAAAGTTTATAAAAAATTGTTTTTATTTATGAAGGCAGAGAGCTACAGCAAATATTTTATACGGTACAAGACAATAATAAAGTCACTACTTAAAAATCTGCTTTGTAATGGCTACTGCTTACCGTCTGCATTACTTACAAGTTGTCTTGTTAGCATCAATATAATTCTCAATTAGTTTAAAATATTTTAATCATAAGTAGATACATAGAAGTAAGGAGTCAATAAGTCATTGTGTGGAAACCATTCATCCAACTTAAAATACCTTCTAACCACATATAGGGTATCTATGAAAAAACCCAGATATTAATGATTTTTCGCCTGAATTACAATTATCAAACAATATCACTGTTTTTTATCCTGCTTTTTTGTTAGCACTAAGTAAAAATGTAAAGTGAACTGTACTTTATGTCAAAAAAATAACAGTAATAACAATAACAATATTGTTATTTTTTTTAAATGTAAAGCTTGCTGCAACAATAATACAAATAGTAACAACTGTGGTCAAGCTGTCAATTTTTTTTTGCATAATTTTTATAAAAACCAAATTTGTTTGTTAAAATGCAGCAAAGTTAGTTTTTTTTAACATGCACTCTTTGTTAGATTTGTAAAAATTTGCACATTCATTTCTGGCTTTACAACTGCATTTTAGGTTTCAGTTTTGTTTATCTCCTGCTGCACTTTCAACCAAAATAACCCCCCGAAGGTTTCTATTGTCCTTAATTTTCTCGTTTCATCGTCATGATGATGATGACCAACAATCATCGGCGGCATCATTTGTTTTTGTTTGAATATCTAACCAAAAATTTTTTTTAGTTTTTGTAATTTTGTTTGGCATCTCATTTTTTATTTGTTCTGTTGCAATTTTTAATTTTCCAAAATGAAAAAGTTGTACAAAAAAAAAACAACCATCGAAATTATTCATTTGTTTGGTCATCATCACATCACTTCATATACAAAAAAACATGTGTTTGTGTACTGGGGAGTTTTCTGTGGCTTAATTGAGTTTTTTCTACATGGTTGCATTTTTAATGAAACTTTAGGTTTTCAATTCATCACTGTTGAATTGCTGGAAATCATATAAATATATGTTGCTGGTTTCATTTGTAAAAATTTTCGATGTCAATCTATTGTAAAAAACCAATAAAATCTGCTCTTATTAATAAGTAATGTTTTTTAGATTTCTTGTTCATTAACGAATGCTATTACGTAGGATAATTACGATAAATTTTACTCGATCATGTATGCGGTAATTTGACCCCTGGTTTCTTATAGCAGAGGAGTAATAATATCACCTTACCTTACATCACCAGGTAATGCAGACTATTTACTATGTAGTTAACAACTTACGCTTGTATTTATAAAAAAATCTTATTTTGCTTTTAATGCACTCAATAGTTAAAGCACACTTTAGCCTTAAAAGCCATTAATAAAATTGTGATATTCATAAACAAATAATAAACGTATATTAACTATTGTGCTGATTTATGTTTAAGTTGGCAGCACTGTACAATATGGCTGTCATTTTATGTGTTAGTGTTGCGTACAATTAGGATAAAATATTCGTTGATTCGGTTTTCTTACTTTCATATTTTTGTTTATAATAGATTTTTGACAATAAAAACAAACTTTTAAGAAAAATAAATATATATATGGCTTTAATAAATGTCTATTTAGTTCAGATGTATAAATATAACATATAATTTCTAATTATTATTAAAAGTATCCGAATAACGGATATTTTGCGACAAAATATACATCACTATGACACATTTTCTTATTTTTACTTATTTTCTTTGTAAATTTTGATAAATTTTTGCAAATATTGATAAATTTCTTTGATATTTGACTAATTTTAATGCCGGCGAATATATTTTGCATTAGTATAACACTAATCAATATAATTTACATGGTTAATTACTTTATGGCATTATATTTAACCAACAAACTTTGAAAAAGCCAAATCAAATGATTTTGTCCATCATTTGGTTGACAGATGGGCATTTTCAAATTGCCTAAAAATAGTGCTGGAAAATTGGAATATTGTCAAATATTCATGCATTAATCCAATAATGCCTAGATTTGAGTTTTTTCCTCAAAATATAATCGTTTAAAAATTTTCTGGGATTTTATTTACAAATTTGTAAACGTTAAAATTAGAATTTTTAGATTTTATTTTAAAAGAAACCATAATTACTTTTCGCAATCAACCTAAAATTACCGGAAAAATCTTTATCTAAGAAAAAAATTGTTAAAAATCAAGTTATTGTTGGCTTAAAGAAGGGTCGAGCCTACAATAAAATTCTTCTAATTGTCAATGGTTTATTGAAGGTGTTTTAAGCTATTTCACGTTTATAAATACGATTTTCCTGAATTTTGCCTAAAATTGCTTAATAAACCTAAAATAAGTTTTTATAAATACAGCCGTTAGACTTGGATTTAAATCTTCTATAAGAAACTAGGATCCAAAACAGAATTGAAAAGTTAGGACTGAAGGGCATACGGATGGAGCTGTTTTGTAAACGAATACATACTCGATTCTTTTTATACCCTACATCACTATGGTGGGGAGGGTATTATGCGTTTGTGCTAATGTCTGTAACACCCAAAAATGTTGGTCCTACACCCACCTTAAAGTATAGCAATTGGCTAAGAATCACTTTCTGAGTCGATTTAGCTATGTCCGTCTGGCCTTCCGTCCGTCCGTCTGTCTGTCTGTCTGTCTGTCTGTCTGTCTGTCTGTATCTCTGTCTGTCCGTCTGTGTGTCCATGTAAACCTTGTGCGAACTCTACAGGTCGCAATTTCTACTCTTCTTTTGACCAAAGGATGAAACCTATTGTCGGCCATGCCCGACATAATTTCTTACTTGTTTATCATTGGGGGTTTTCTTATGTCTATGTTCTAGTTAAGATCGGATATCATATTCGCTTGACAAAAACAAACCCCACAACTTTAATTTTCCCTAAAAAAACATAAAAGCTATTTGTAACTACTACAATTACAAAATTAGTCATCACCCGTATAATATATTTTCAACATCTGTTTTATTTTCGCATTAATAGTTTTTTTTCTATTATTTAGTCACAACAATTAACTGAAATTCTATTTAAAATTCCTTAACCAAATGTCATTTTTCTCCTTCGCCGCATAGAATATACAAAAACTAGATAAATATTTGCTGGAAACTATTTTGCAACCGTTAAAATGGCAATTTTTCATAAGAATATGACATGATAGAAAACATTTTCTATAAAAATATTTAATTTATACTAGATCTCCTAGACAAAATGAAAAAAGGTGTTTGTTATAATTACAAAAAAATGGTGAGTGCCAGGCCGTTTAGCATACGTTGACATGTTATAATGTTGTATAATATTATGCAAATTTTTCTATGAACAGGCCGTAGAGAGGAAAAAAAAGGGTTGTGTCTTGTCTATTTTTATAAAAGTTTAATTAATTGTTCTTACTAGTACGTTGAAATAGGACATATTGTTTTTTAGAAATTTATTGACTTTTTAAGTGTAAATTTAATGAGTTTTCAGGCTAGAAAAGTTGAACTTTTTTTGTACTGTAATGTGTTAATATAATTAAAAAATAGTTTAGTTTAGAAAATGAAAACTAGACAAATTATGTTTTTGAAAGGAAAACTAGTAAAGAAATTTAATTGGGCATAAAATTGTTTATGTCAACCGGAATATATTTATTTATATGATCATGTACATATTTATGAGTGTATTACTTTTGGGTGCCATAAAAGGTGTTGAAAATGGTTAATAAGAAAAAAACATGTGTCGACAGATGGGTTAACATGAATTTAAATTAAAATAAACATGACTTGTGGAAAATTTGAATTATGGGCGTTAAGAACGGTAGCGGATTTAAGGAGTAATTTTCTTACTTTCGGAAAATTATAAATTATCAGAGAGTAAGCTTTAAGATAAATATAGAGTTCACAGTTCCTCTATTGGTAACAGTAACTCATAACATTTACCCTCTCGCTAATGACAAGCGCTTAAGCATATAGAGAGTAAGCAAATCTATTACATGCTCTTACACAAGATTTATTGTTGTAACGGTTCCTCTAGGGCCTAAACTTTACCCTCTCGCTAATGACAAGCGCTTAAGCATATAGAGAGTAAGCAAATCTATTACATGCTCTTACACAAGACTTGTTGTAACGCTTCCTCTAGTGCCTAAACTTTTTATCATTAGGCAAGCTTTTCAGGTTTAATTGTCGGATCGTTCTAAACCGAAGATGCAATTATTATTTACTCACATTTATTCCCTTACTTTACCGCATTTAAGACGTGTTTTTTTCGCATTACATGAATTCACTTTTTCTAATGTACTTTAAAAAGGGTTCTCTTTTTTGTAAAGTACTTTTAAATTGTTTCGAGAAAAAATAAACACTTAAACCCACATTATTATTTGACCCACAAATGATAAATTTCGAATTATAATTTTTAATATTTTTATACAATAATTTACTAGCGAAGGTTTTTAATTACTCTAGTAAATTATTTAAACAACCAACGCAGTTTTTTTTGGGAGGCTCAAGAAAACTTTCACTACTTAAGCACGCGTGAGCACGTGGTGAGAGGTGCTTAAGTGCTTGATTTTAAAATCTGATAAGAAATTATTAAATAATAAAGAAATTTAAAATAATAACTATTAAAGGCAATTACATATTTTTAAAAACATTTAATTTTTTATTGTTTAATATAAATTCTTGGAAAAAGACACACATTAAAACTATAATAATGACTTTGTTTAAAAAAAAATCAACAACAATTATGCCACTTCATCTCAATGGATGTTGCCACCACAGACTCCTCTGTTTAAAAAATGATCTTGTAATGTTTTAGAGATTTTCTTAACAAATTACAAAAGCTTTTTTTATGTCATGGAAAACCTACTTGTTTTAGTTGTTTTTGAACACGTGCGCCATATTTTTTTTTAAACAAATAAACATTTTTATAATTAAATTATTTGTTTTTTTTTATTTAACAGTAAAAGAAAAAATATGCTATTTACCATGACATTTATGTTAGAAAAATTTGTTATTTTAACACATCTCCATTTAAAGACTCATTTGTTGAGGCTGCCTTGTCTGTCTGCTTGCCGCTAAACAATCATAAACTTCTTAAAAATGTTTAACATCTGTTAATGAGTGTCTCTATATGTTGTCTTAAAAAAAAACAGAATATACACTCATGTGTTATATATTTAAGACTTCAAAGTGTCATATGATGCCTGCCTTCAATATTTGTTTACTCATAAAAAAATATTCCCTGTGGGTTTTATGAAAACACTTGTCTTTTAAAATTGTTTGTTGGGTTAAGTTGTTTTTTCTTAATATTTTCCATTTTAACACTTGGTAGGCCTATATTCTTCCCCCCACACACTTACAGCATTATAATTATGTTGGTAAATATGAAAAGTGAAATTTAAAAGATTTTTTTATTTTATCAAAATATGTTAATAATTAATATGCCAAGTTGTGGTACGTGCCACAAAACCCAGGAGATTTTTTATTGAACTTGAGCCTAAGACAAGTGTTGACAAGTTGAAAATTTGTAATTTTGTAGGTCCTGTTTAAAGACAAATATAAATTTTCCTTTTTTCGTAGAAGTAAACTAATGACAAATGTAATTTTTCAACAAATTTTGATTTAGAATAATATTTGGTTTTTGTAAAGAACGACAAAAATACACATTTTGATGGCTGTTTCTTAATTCACAATTCTGAAAGGATAATATATATATACGAATTGAGAAAATTGCAAATATTCTCCTTCAATACCGATCAATTGTGTGATATTTGCCGCCATTGGATCATAATGTATTGTTGGTTTCCAAATTCATAAGTTTTGGACTGTAGTCTTGAATAAAGTTTAGATTAAAGTCTTGCTTACAGTCTGGGCTAAAGTGTTGATTACTGTCAGGACTACAACTACAGTCTAAACTTTACTCTTGGACTACAGTCTTTATATTAGCCTGGACTACTATAATTTTGTCTCTAGTCTTTACTTTAGCCTTGACTATAGTCTATATATTATTGCAATCGAATCCACGACCTCCGTACTGGCAGACAACAACACTGCCAATTAACTATATTAAAGTCTTAAGTCTGCTCTGTATTCTTGCCCAAGCTCTGCTCTATAATTTTGCCTATAGTATGGACTATATTCTGGAGTATACTTTAGACTATAGTCCGGCCTATGCTCTAGACTGGGGTACAGTCTTTGGACTATTGCTTTGACTATGACATGCACTATAGTGAAGTCTTAAGTCTGCTCTGTATTCTTGCCCAAGCTCTGCTCTATAATTTTGCCTATAGTATGGACTATAGTCTGGAGTATACTTTAGACTATAGTCCGGCCTATGCTCTAGACTGGGGTACAGTCTTTGGTGCAGCCTTAACTTAGACCATATTCTTGACTATAGCCTGGACAATGTCCGATGCTCTGCTCTGTACTCTTGCCTATAGTATGGACTGTAGTCTCGACAACAGTCTGGACTACGTTCTAGACAATATCCTGGGCTATGTTCTAGACAATTGTCTGCTCTTGATTATATATTCTACGTTGCTACAGTATGGACTATAGTCCGTCCTATGCTATAGACAGTAACCTGGATTATACTTTGTTATGGACTATAGTCTGGGGTATACTTTAGACTATAGGTACAGTCTTTGGTTTTGCCTTAACTATATATATATCCTGGACTATGTACGATGCTTTGCTTTATGGTATTGCCTAACTGTATGGACTGTAGTCTCGACTATAGACTTGACTATAGTCTGGACTGTTTAGTTTGGACTGTGTTCTAGACCATAGTCTGGCCAATGCTCTTGATTATACATATACTTTGGGCTGATACATTATAGTCTTGACTACAGCCTGTCCTGATTTTTGCCTCCTTATTTAAATAAAAAACTCTCAGGAAGCTTATTTCAACATCTAAGATGAGACCCCATAATATTCCTGCTTTTACTAATCGTGTTAGTTACACGACATGTAAAACCATAATTTAAGTTATTTTATGACTTTTACCAGTTTCTTAGTGAAAAAAAAAAAAACAATTGAAAAACAAATTACTTTTTACCAAAATACCAATGTACATATATCCAGCTACCCTTTCTATTTACCATAAAAATAATATATAAATTTAAATATTCTTATCCTGGCTGCTTTCAGTATGTTGGTATGCAAATAATGTTGTTGTGTGTTTTAAACTGAAATCCTTAAATATAAATAAAAAAAAAACAAATCTAAACCATAAAAATCACTCAACTCTATCGAAATCAATTCGTTAACAATACAATCATATTTTTTCACTAAATTCAAATTTTTTTTTTTATTTTGTTAAGAAAACAACCATCAAGTGTTTACAAAGTTGCTTACATGTATAAAATAATGTTTTCCTTTAAACAACAAACAATGTTACTTTATTTTACATATTTATTTAAAATAATTTACATAAATTTTTTACCAAGATCTCTCTCTCTTTAGTAGAGTAGTACAAAAGGGGTTGTGTCTCAAAATTTGAGTTTAAAGTAGTACGCGTTTAGCGTCTAGGAACATGGGATTAAGTTGTCATTTGTCGGCAACTGATGCTGCTGATTTGTTTGTCATTTTCCTTTTTTCCATTTAACTGCTTAAGGCCTTTTGTTGTTGGGTAAAAGGATTTAGGGAAAAAATCTTGATTTTTACTAGCTTGTCGTTTTTTTTACTTTTTGGTTGAAATTTATATGGGAATTAAAGAATTTTCTTTGTTTGTTAATTTTGGGGAGGAAGTTTTTTTTACGGCTTTGACATTTTAAAAATTAGAGATACATACAAAATGTCTCAAATATTCACTAATCGAAATGAAATTAACATTTTTATTTTTAACTTTTGGAGGGTATATGTCAATAAGCTGGTAACATTAGCACATCAATTATAGAGAAATATAACTTTCAAGAAATCAAATAGTAGATTTAAAAATAATTTTAAACCCTTTAAAAGAATATGCAGCATACATTTCGGATTAAAGCAAATAAAATAACTAGAGTTATCTTAGTCCACAAGAATATAAATTCGACATCAATAAGGTCTGTATCATATATTGAATTTCGTATAACTGATATAGGCATTAAGTAAAATCATGGACTGATTAGTTGTTGGTCCAAAACTGATATATATTGTTTTCAATTTCCTCGAGTATGTTGAACATTTTGCATAAGATTTTCAAGGATATGATTTTCAAAGAACGAACAACCAGCGAGAAGGACCAGAGTGGGTGAAGAGTGGTAAATAAAAAATTTAATTTTAAAATTTAATAAAAATCATATAAACTTATGATTTTACCTTTAAAAAAAACTTTAAAATTTCCCAATTTGTCTTAATGTAAGTAATTAAAAGAATTATTTGTAGAATTTATGTCCTGTAAAATTGTTATCCTTTTTTTTGTAAATCTAAACATTATTCATTAAGGATAAAATGCATTCACACACATAAATTTACAAGGATTTGTGTATTTTGTATAAATATGGTGTAAAAGGAGAACATTTCTCCTTACTCACTACACAAAATTAAATATTTATTGACTTAAGTCAAATGACAAGTGATGATTAATGAGTGTTGATATTTATTAAGTATGGATTTCAAAACGAAAATTTATGGTTTGTGTTTTAAATTATACACTTGAAAAATTTTGAAAAATTTCCAGTCATTGGGCTTGGCATTACCTATTGATGTTTCCAGTAAAGAAACGTTGACCATTCGCTCATTGTATTGAAATAGTGTGAAGTTTCTGGTAATTGAACCTACGACCTTCAGACTAATGAGACTAGTATACTACCAACTAGACACTTTCTCGACAATACTTCTTTGCCTAACATGTTGCAGGAATACTGACAACTTTTTCTTGACATTTATCTCCTAGATCCGTAGTGGTGCACAATGGCTTTCAACTCTTATCTCGAAACTTTGATCATCTAAAGCCTGTGAATGGGCGAATCCTACTCTTTCTCATTCTTACAACTTAAAAACTAAGAGAAGTAGGTCTAATCAAGGAATAACCCCAGACATTTTTGATAAATTTTCTCAGTGTTTATAACAAGATTAAACATATATCAAAAAACACTTTAGATAAATAATATGCACAATCATGTTTAACACAATATTCTAAATAATAATGATGACCAAAAAGCCAATATATTAAATAAGCAATAATAGCAAGGATACTCCGGCAGAGGAGACTCATTCTCTTTCTTTGGGCACTTAACACTTTTAGTTTAAAATGCATTCTATTTACTTCTTCCTACTTATGACACCCCGAGCAGCGTCTTTGCCTGGCCCCAACTTTACTTTTGTGTGTATCCACGTACGTATGTGTTTGAAAGGATAATCTGTCATTGCTGCAACATAAGTAAATAAATTGTTGCCAATGTTGCATGCATGATAAACTTAATTATCTTTTGCTTAATTACAACGTTGTACAAGTACAAACTTTACTTAAGTTGACTTTCTATGGTGGCATGATGGTGTTGGTATAGTGTTGGTGTGGTAATGTTCAAATCTGGCGGTAGGGTTTTTATATTTTGCTATAAGTGAAGTTTTACTTAATGCCGTTTTATTAATTGCTTTGAAGTTTAATGTGTCTTGAGTAAAAAGAATAAATAAATGAAATATAATTTGAAAATTTCTATGGAAAAAGAATTATTAATGTCGTAAAAAAAGGTTAGAGCAGGGGTCAACAAAATGAGTTCGAGAAGTTCGAGAAACTTTTTTAAAAATAAGCAACATAACAGGAATTTGTTAAAAGCTTAGAAGGTTG
Source organism: Lucilia sericata (assembly GCF_015586225.1). Lineage (NCBI taxonomy): Eukaryota > Metazoa > Arthropoda > Insecta > Diptera > Calliphoridae > Lucilia > Lucilia sericata. The sequence goes on along the minus strand of NW_023994056.1, from coordinate 465,303 downwards.
CAAATATTTCTTTCGAACTAGCTTGCAACATTGGTATTGTCAGCATCTAAATGTCATATTGGTTTTAGTCCCTGCTGGCTATGAATGCCGATCATCGGTTATATGTGTAAAGGGTTTGTATTATGATAGTAATGGAAACGGTTCATATTTTTGAAAGTGTTCGAGTTCCCTTTCAAAGAACCGTTACGTAATTAGCAGTATAAACTATTTCTCCCAACTCCTCTTATCTCTTATGCCACTAATGAAATTTCTGTCACAATTTTCATAAAACCTTTTTATTAAAAACCCCACTTAGAAAATTTAATATTATATCTTAATTAGCTGGACTCTTTACCTTACATTATCTACCAAAATAACCACATTTAATGTCATGCAACATTTAATTTAAATACTTTAGTTTTCATACTTACCTATACATGTATATGGTAAAGTGTAAGAGTGCGTTCGTGTCCAAAATTTTTCATTTTCATATTAAAAAGTTTTCTTTATTTTTAATGTTGCTAATAAAATGTGAAAATATATTGCAATGTTTATTTGAATTTTAATTTTAAAACACGAAGTATTTTGACCGTTTGTCAGTCTTTGTGTTTTAGAACAGAGTTTTCTAAACGGCAGCTATTTTTTTTAGGTTTCTTTGGTCTTCATATTAGAAACATCCTTTGGTGTACTGCTGCTGCTGCTTGTTAACAAAAAAATTTTAAATGTGATGGACATTAGAAAAGATTAAAGTTTAGCTTATCAACCAGTAAATGACACAGCACGACATGTGAAGGTTTTTTTTTGAGACCATTTGGTTGCCAGTGACCACAAAGTAGCAAAAATACAAGGCTGTACACACTTTTTGGCTTTGGATTAAAAATATATTATTTAAAACCAAATAAATCATAACAACCAAGTTCAAGACGTGTCCTACAATGCTAGAACTTATTTCTTAGCACCCAAAAAGTTTAGGAAATTTTGGTTACATCCTGTATTTTACCTACATTATACAGTAAACGAGAATCAATATACTTATATTGTCTCCTATCATGTCTCTTCTATCACTCTTGTTGAGCTTTAGGGGTTAATCATCAAAGCTTAGATTAAAATTTCCCTTGACTGCAAAGACTTTCAGATGTATATTTATAATATATTAAATTTTAGTTTAAACATATATCTCTTCTGACCCACTGTTCGGTCTCTCTTTTACTAAAATGTCATTAAATTGCATATACGATTGTATACATACGAAAACTGTGTAAGTTTTTATTGCTAAACAGTTACACAAATAAAAACTAAGCAAACAAAAAATCTAATATTAATATAAAGACTAAAACAAAAACACCGTCCGTTTAAAAAAGGACATGCATGTCAAAATACCCAGGAGCTAAATTAAAATCAAAACTCCACAACGAAAAACGGGCAATCAAAACTTCTAAGTTTAGGTGGTCAACTTAATGGCAAAAGATAATGTGACATTAAGATTAGAATACATATTAAGATAAAAACTAAACCAAGGTTTTCTCAGGCTATTAAAGAAAAATGGAAAATAGAAAAACACTGAAAATATCTTCTGCAGTATAGTTTATAGATTAATCAAAATATCTCCTTAAAGGATATTCTAGTCTGCAGTATAGTTTATAGATTAATCTATAGTCTAGTCTATAGTCTGTTCTATAGTCTAGTCTACAGTCTAGTCAATTATCTAGTCTATAGTCTAGTCTATAGCGTAGTCTATAATGTAGTCTATAGTGTAGTCTATAGTCTAGTCTGTATTCTAGTCTATGGTCTAGTCTATAATCTAGCCTATAGTCTAGTCTATAATCTAGTCTAGTCTATAGTCTAGTCTATAGTCTAGTCTATAGTCTAGTCTATAGTCTAGTCTATAGTCTAGTCTATAGTCTAGTCTATAGTCTAGTCTATAGTCTAGTCTATAGTCTAGTCTATAGTCTAGTCTATAGTCTAGTCTATAGTCTAGTCTATAGTCTAGTCTATAGTCTAGTCTATAGTCTAGTCTATAGTCTAGTCTATAGTCTAGTCTATAGTCTAGTCTATAGTCTAGTCTATAGTCTAGTCTATAGTCTAGTCTATAGTCTAGTCTATAGTCTAGTCTATAGTCTAGTCTATAGTCTAGTCTATAGTCTAGTCTATAGTCTAGTCTATAGTCTAGTCTATAGTCTAGTCTATAGTCTAGTCTATAGTCTAGTCTATAGTCTAGTCTATAGTCTAGTCTATAGTCTAGTCTATAGTCTAGTCTATAGTCTATAGTCTAGTCTATAGTCTAGTCTATAGTCTAGTCTATAGTCTAGTCTATAGTCTAGTCTATAGTCTAGTCTATAGTCTAGTCTATAGTCTAGTCTATAGTCTAGTCTATAGTCTAGTCTATAGTCTAGTCTATAGTCTAGTCTATAGTCTAGTCTATAGTCTAGTCTATAGTCTAGTCTATAGTCTAGTCTATAGTCTAGTCTATAGTCTAGTCTATAGTCTAGTCTATTCTAGTCTAGTCTAGTCTATAGTCTAGTCTATAGTCTAGTCTAGTCTAGTCTAGTCTATAGTCTAGTCTAGCCTAGTCTATAGTCTAGTCTATAGTCTAGTTTATAGTCTATAGTCTAGTCTATAGTGACTTTAAATTGAGAAAAAAACTGCAAAAATTTCCATTTATGACAATTGAAAATTAAATTCAACAATTATTTGTTTTATTATCATGTCTTACAAAAGTACAAATACATAAATTACATAGATCCTTTGTCATTTTACAAGTACATTATCATATATCCTTTGTTTTACTACATACAAATTTAGCATTATTATTTGTAATTTTTCAATTTATTTGTTTTCATAACAAATTTTCCGCACGGTAAATTTTTATTAGCGTATTTGTGTTTAAAAATGTTTTTTTTTCTTCTTCCAGTTGCATGCAAACATTAAGTAAATTTTTATATTTTTTGTATTTATGGCAGTTGCTTTAGAAATGTGGGTTGTAGACTAATACATGAAAACGTATAAATTTCTTATATATCTGCCAGGATAATCATGTCCTTATACTGTTTAAAGACATGCATCAATAAATTTCTTTGCAAAAATGAAAAAAAAAAATGCAAATACCAAAACAAATACTTGAGGCTATTACGGTTTAACATAAAGGATATTTGAAAAACGAGAGGAAAAAAACGCATAATATGACATATGTCTTGTTTCAAATTTGTTCTTTTATATGTTTTTATTAGAAAAAATAACGAATTCCTTCGCATATTACTCATACACTTACTATTTTCACATTATCGTTTGAATTTTATTTTTATTCTCTTTATTTTATAAAATAGTTATTTTCAATAATAATTCAATTTTATTTTTTCTTTATAAAAATAAATAAATCCTTGAATATTCTTATATATTTTAAAATATTCAATATTCTTAGGCATACATGAGTCCAAATTAAAGTCCTAAAAGAACAAGTTCAGAGTATGTATATGCGTGCAAGTGTAAATTTCAAAATAAATTGGATTATCCTTTGATTCATTTCTTTCGAAAGCCTTACTGTATGTAACACCACCACTGAACAAAACTTCCAAGAGTTATGTTTATATAGCCAGCAGTATGGGTCTAATTTATCATTTGCTTTTGGCTTTTACGAAAATACAAAGTTTATATGATTAAGAATGTCCTTAAAGATACATATGGACAAACTTTCAAACATTTGCAAAAACATAAAGATGAAGGAGGTGTTAATTGCATTTGTGTATCTATGAATTCGACAAATGTATTGAATGCGTTTTACAAAAGTCGTCTTTTACTTTATGGTCATCATCATAATATGCATTTCAAATTGCATTTAATTTTTGTTGCAAAAAGGATATTTGAGTTTATGTAGGAAATAGGGTAAGAGCGAGCAGTTTCATCTTACGTTTGATAAAATCTCATTTACTAATTTGTCAATTTTTGACCAGTGAAGTGTCAAAGTAATTTCCGTTTTGTTAATATGAGTATCAAAAGAAATATGTATATTGGATTAAAGGAATGTTTGTATGAATGAAGAATATTTATGAGTAAATTTTCTTCAAGTGATGGAGAAAGAGATCTCTATAAATGGGGATGGAAATTCAAAAAATCTAAAGAGTAGACTAGAACACAGAGTACACTTACGGAAAGACTAGACTACAAACTGCACCATAGACTATCGATTAGTTAATACCCTGAACTATAGACTAGACTGTAGACTAAACTATAGACGAGACAATAGACTAGACTTTAGAATAAACTATAGGCGAGACTATAGACTAGACTATAGACTAGACTATAGACTAGACTATAGACTAGACTATAGACTAGACTATAGACTAGACTATAGACTAGACTATAGACTAGACTATAGACTAGACTATAGACTAGACTATAGACTAGACTATAGACTAGACTATAGACTAGACTATAGACTAGACTATAGACTAGACTATAGACTAGACTATAGACTAGACTATAGACTAGACTATAGACTAGACTATAGACTAGACTATAGACTAGACTATAGACTAGACTATAGACTAGACTATAGACTAGACTATAGACTAGACTATAGACTATAGACTAGACTATAGACTAGACTATAGACTAGACTATAGACTAGACTATAGACTAGACTATAGACTAGACTATAGACTAGACTATAGACTAGACTATAGACTAGACTATAGACTAGACTATAGACTAGACTATAGACTAGACTATAGACTAGACTATAGACTAGACTATAGACTAGACTATAGACTAGACTATAGACTAGACTATAGACTAGACTATAGACTAGACTATAGACTAGACTATAGACTAGACTATAGACTAGACTATAGACTAGACTATAGACTAGACTATAGACTAGACTATAGACTAGACTATAGACTAGACTATAGACTAGACTATAGACTAGACTATAGACTAGACTATAGACTAGACTATAGACTAGACTATAGACTAGACTATAGACTAGACTATAGACTAGACTATAGACTAGACTATAGACTAGACTATAGACTAGACTATAGACTAGACTATAGACTAGACTATAGACTAGACTATAGACTAGACTATAGACTAGACTATAGACTAGACTATAGACTAGACTATAGACTAGACTATAGACTAGACTATAGACTAGACTATAGACTAGACTAGACTAGACTATAAACTAGACTATAGACTAGACTATAGACTAGACTATAGACTAGACTATAGACTAGACTATAGACTAGACTATAGACTAGACTATAGACATACTCATATTTCTCTTCTCCTAGAAACTATGCAACATTTTTAATTCATTATTAAATATGTTATATTTTCAATTTCATTTTAAAATTTAAACTTTTACGATGATTGAAATTTCTATTTAGCTCTAAAACCTTTATTTCAAAGAATAAATTTATTACCCTAAAGTTTAAAAGTCATAAATTTTAAAAGATTTTCGTATTGTCGTTTTTCCACGTATGTATGTTGGAAACTTGATGAATTACTGGGAAATTATAGTTAAATTTTATAACCAATTTAATACAATTGATAAAAATCTTAACAAATTTAAGCTTTTTTCAGACTTTACATTTTATTCTTTAAATACAAATAAATCAAATGGTCATCTTCATCGAGCACAAAAGTAAATGAAGCTGTGGCTTGGATCAAAAACAAGAAGCTACAAAAGCCAAAACAGAATAAATTTTTTAAGGTTTTCATTTTAACCATAAACCATAAATGAATGCCAACACGTACAACATATTTTGGTTTGTTAATTGACTACAATAAGAAAAATTACACAATTAAAAGATAAAATGAACAAGACAATTTTTTTTAAACAAATTCTTTAGAAATAATTTATAGTCATCTTGAAGATTTTTTTAGGATTTTTTTTTGTGGGCCAAAAGAAAGAAAAAAAAAAGCTAATAAATTTTGAGTTTGTTGTAAAACAGATTTGTAAAGCACCTTTTCGTTTCTTTTATTTTTGTTGAGTCTATTGTTGTTGTGTGTGTGGCAGGGCAACAAGACGTTATAAATTCTCCCCCCTTTTTTGGAAAATAATGCAAAGAAATGTAGATCAAGTGTTAGAGATTGTATATATTGTGTCCATAAACCAAGCAACGTTAGATTATGAAAAATTTATATGATTTTATTTTTTCGGTTAAAAACTCATTAAAAATGATTATTTTTCTTGAGTATGTTTGTTTAGATTTTTATTAAAATGTATAAAACGAAGAAAATGAAAAATGTTTTATTTCTTTTAAAATGACACTATTATTTCTGTGGAATACGTAAAGAGTAATAATGCTTTAGAATAGAGTTTATTAATGTTAATTGTCCTAAATACATTTTATGTGATCATTTTTTGGTTAAATGCTCATTATGATTTGATGGAATGTGATGGAGTGGCAGACACATTAATTTTTTGGTGCCTTTTATGTTTGTGTTACAGAGAAATTTTGAGATACTTTATTAATTTAATGATTTTATTACATGTGTTAAAAATTTGGGGAAAATTAGTTTTTGAAGTCTATTATATAGTCTAGTCTATAGTCTAGTCTATAGTCTAGTCTATAGTCTAGTCTATAGTCTAGTCTATAGTCTAGTCTATAGTCTAGTCTATAGTCTAGTCTATAGTCTAGTCTATAGTCTAGTCTATAGTCTAGTCTATAGTCTAGTCTATAGTCTAGTCTATAGTCTAGTCTATAGTCTAGTCTATAGTCTAGTCTATAGTCTAGTCTATAGTCTAGTCTATAGTCTAGTCTATAGTCTAGTCTATAGTCTAGTCTATAGTCTAGTCTATAGTCTAGTCTATAGTCTAGTCTATAGTCTAGTCTATAGTCTAGTCTATAGTCTAGTCTATAGTCTAGTCTATAGTCTAGTCTATAGTCTAGTCTATAGTCTAGTCTATAGTCTAGTCTATAGTCTAGTCTATAGTCTAGTCTATAGTCTAGTCTAGTCTAGTCTATAGTCTAGTCTATAGTCTAGTCTATAGTCTAGTCTATAGTCTAGTCTATAGTCTAGTCTAGTCTATAGTCTAGTCTATAGTCTAGTCTATAGTCTAGTCTATAGTCTAGTCTATAGTCTAGTCTATAGTCTAGTCTATAGTCTAGTTTTTAGTCAAGTCTATAGTCTAGTCTATAGTCTAGTCTATAGTCTAGTCTATAGTCTAGTCTATAGTCTAGTCTATAGTCTAGTCTATAGTCTAGTCTATAGTCTACTCTAAAGTCTAGTCTATAGTCTAGTCTATAGTCTAGTCTATAGTCTAGTCTATAGTCTAGTCTATAGTCTAGTCTATAGTCTAGTCTATAGTCTAGTCTATAGTCTAGTCTATAGTCTAGTCTATAGTCTAGTCTATAGTCTAGTCTATAGTCTAGTCTATAGTCTAGTCTATAGTCTAGTCTATAGTCTAGTCTATAGTCTAGTCTATAGTCTAGTCTATAGTCTAGTCTATAGTCTAGTCTATAGTATAGTCTATAGTCTAGTCTATAGTCTAGTCTATAGTCTAGTCTATAGTCTAGTCTATAGTCTATAGTCTAGTCTATAGTCTAGTCTATAGTCTAGTCTATAGTCTAGTCTATAGTCTAGTCTATAGTCTAGTCTATAGTCTAGTCTATAGTCTAGTCTATAGTCTAGTCTATAGTCTAGTCTATAGTCTAGTCTATAGTCTAGTCTATAGTCTAGTCTATAGTCTAGTCTATAGTCTAGTCTATAGTCTAGTCTATAGTCTAGTCTATAGTCTAGTCTATAGTCTAGTCTATAGTCTAGTCTATAGTCTAGTCTATAGTCTAGTCTATAGTCTAGTCTATAGTCTAGTCTATAGTCTAGTCTATAGTCTAGTCTATAGTCTAGTCTATAGTCTAGTCTATAGTCTAGTCTATAGTCTAGTCTATAGTCTAGTCTATAGTCTAGTCTATAGTCTAGTCTATAGTCTAGTATATAGTCTAGTCTATGGTCTAGTCTATAGTCTAGTCTATAGTATAGTCTATAGTCTAGTCTTTGCTCTAGTCTATGGTCTAGTCTATAGTCTAGTCTATAATATAGTCTTTTTTTGAAGGGTGTGAAGTTAAATTCGTCGGCCAGATACGTCCCACACCACATATGTCAAATACGTTCCACATACTATAAAATTCGTTTTCAAATGAATTAAAATTTATTTTTTAATAAAACGAGCACCAAATAAAATGTTTTTTAAGAAATAAAGTAAAATTATAATAAAATATATTCAAAAAATTAATATATAAAATAAAAATTAGTTAAAATAATTTTATACTCGTCAAATATGGTAGTAAAATATAGAATTTTCAAATGCAAAAAACAGACACTTGGAGAAGACATGAATCGGGGTACCGGCAGAGTGGAAGTAGCCCAGGACTAGTTCTTTCCAAAAACATATAGATTGTATGCAATTCCAGCTCTGGATAATTTTGAAAAATTTTTTGAAAAATCATCAAATTTTGCCAAAAATAATGTAATTTTCAAGTGGCTCCAAAGAGCATTTGGAGAAGACATGAATCGGGGTACCGAAAAACTGGAAGTAGCCCAGGACTAGTTCTTTCCAAAAATGTATAGTTTATATGCAATTCCAGCTCTGGATAATTTTAACGATTTTTTGAAAAAGCATACAATTTTGCGCAAAATGTAGGTAGTTTCAGGTCGATACTATTATTCTTATTATGAAAAACATTTCAAAAATCAGCTTCTGTTGCTCAATATTTGATATTTGATTTGAATTTTCGTTAACAGTTTTTACGTGTAAAAACTTTTGTTAATATTAAATATCACTCAATGAACTCTTTTTAAAGAATTATCTTGACGGCAGTTCATAATTTCATTTTGTGAATAAATAATGAGAGTGATTGAGGTAGCAAAATATTGTTGTAAGTTTTCCATGAAAATTATGCATATTTTATTGCTTCGCTGACAATAGGTTTGATCGTTTTGGGCGCTGTTAATTTGTTGTTGGGATCGCCGTTTTTTATATATGATTTTTGTAATTTGTTTATGACAGCACAATTTTTTTCTTGTGTTTTTTATATTCTCAGGTAATAATAATAATGTATAAATAGAGTCCCTTCGACTCTACTTGACCGTTCGCGCGTAGTGAACTACCACGATAACCATTCTCAGGTAATATTTTTCGTATTCGTTGTGAAAATTGAAAAAAACTCTACAATAACTCAAAAAAATTAAGCAATTGTTTGAGAAAATTCGCAAAATGCCATACCCAGTTGCCTTTCCTTTTGTGAAATCTTTGATTTTTAGGACTTATTTCTAATTTTTCAATGACTTTATCTTGAAAGTCAAATGAATAGTGAAATTCAGTTGAATTTCTAGAAATTAAAATTTTTAAAAGATTTCATAAAAACACTTGTAATTCTTTGCGAATATTGGGAAATGTCTTAAAAAATTAAAGATTTCACAAAAACTCTAGAACAAGTCGAAAAAAGTTAAGCTCTTTGTTGAGAAAATTCTCAAAATTCCCTACACAGTTGCTATGGTGTCCGAAGTTTTGACCTTATTTAGGGATCGATTCCTTTATTGATCGTTTATAACAACACAAGTGTTGAGGATTGAAAGGTAATTTTTGTACGTATGTATGAATGTATTTTATGATTTTTGAAATGTTTTTCGTAATAAGAATAATAGTATCGACCTGAAACTACCTACATTTTGCGCAAAATTGTATGCTTTTTCAAGAAATCGTCAAAATTATCCAGAGCTGGAATTGCATATAAACTATACATTTTTGGAAAGAACTAGTCCTGGGCTACTTCCAGTTTTTCGGTACCCCGATTCATGTCTTCTCCAAATGCTCTTTGGAGCCACTTGAAAATTCCACTATTTTTGGCAAAATTTGATGATTTTTCAAAAAATCGTCAAAATTATCCAGAGCTGGAATTGCATATAAACTATACATTTTTGGAAAGAACTAGTCCTGGGCTACTTCCAGTTTTTCGGTACCCCGATTCATGTCTTCTCCAAATGCTCTTTGGAGCCACTTGAAAATTCTACTATTTTTGGCAAAATTTGATGATTTTTCAAAAAATTTTTCAAAATTATCCAGAGCTGGAATTGCATACAATCTATATGTTTTTGGAAAGAACTAGTCCTGGGCTACTTCCAGTTTTTCGGTACCCCGATTCATGTCTTCTCCAAATGCTCTTTGGAGCCACTTGAAAATTCCACTATTTTTGGCAAAATTTGATGATTTTTCAAAAAATCGTCAAAATTATCCAGAGCTGGAATTGCATATAAACTATACATTTTTGGAAAGAACTAGTCCTGGGCTACTTCCAGTTTTTCGGTACCCCGATTCATGTCTTCTCCAAATGCTTTTTGGAGCCACTTGAAAATTCTACTATTTTTGGCAAAATTTGATGATTTTTCAAAAAATCGTCAAAATTATCCAGAGCTGGAATTGCATATAAACTATACATTTTTGGAAAGAACTAGTCCTGGGCTACTTCCAGTTTTTCGGTACCCCGATTCATGTCTTCTCCAAATGCTCTTTGGAGCCACTTGAAAATTCCACTATTTTTGGCAAAATTTGATGATTTTTCAAAAAATCGTCAAAATTATCCAGAGCTGGAATTGCATATAAACTATACATTTTTGGAAAGAACTAGTCCTGGGCTACTTCCAGTTTTTCGGTACCCCGATTCATGTCTTCTCCAAATGCTCTTTGGAGCCACTTGAAAATTCCACTATTTTTGGTAAAATTTGATGATTTTTCAAAAAATCGTCAAAATTATCCAGAGCTGGAATTGCATATAAACTATACATTTTTGGAAAGAACTAGTCCTGGGCTACTTCCAGTTTTTCGGTACCCCGATTCATGTCTTCTCCAAATGCTCTTTGGAGCCACTTGAAAATTCCACTATTTTTGGCAAAATTTGATGATTTTTCAAAAAATCGTCAAAATTATCCAGAGCTGGAATTGCATATAAACTATACATTTTTGAAAGAAGTAGTCCTGGGCTACTTCCAGTTTTTCGGTACCCCGATTCATGTCTTCTCCAAATGCTCTTTGGAGCCACTTGAAAATTCCACTATTTTTGGCAAAATTTGATGATTTTTCAAAAAATCGTCAAAATTATCCAGAGCTGGAATTGCATATAAACTATACATTTTTGGAAAGAACTAGTCCTGGGCTACTTCCAGTTTTTCGGTACCCCGATTCATGTCTTCTCCAAATGCTCTTTGGAGCCACTTGAAAATTCCATTATTTTTGGCAAAATTTGATGATTTTTCCAAAAATTTTTCAAAATTATCCAGAGCTGGAATTGCATACAATCTATATGTTTTTGGAAAGAACTAGTCCTGGGCTACTTCCACTCTGCCGGTACCCCGATTCATGTCTTCTCCAAGTGTCTGTTTTTTGCATTTGAAAATTCTATATTTTACTACCATATTTGACGAGTATAAAATTATTTTAACTAATTTTTATTTTATATATTAATTTTTTGAATATATTTTATTATAATTTTACTTTATTTCTTAAAAAACATTTTATTTGGTGCTCGTTTTATTAAAAAATAAATTTTAATTCATTTGAAAACGAATTTTATAGTATGTGGAACGTATTTGACATATGTGGTGTGGGACGTATCTGGCCGACGAATTTAACTTCACACCCTTCTTTTTTTGTTTCTAATAAATGTAAAGTACTTAATTAGTTTAATCTTCAGTCTAGTCTAGTTTTTGAATCAAGGCTAACTTTGTGTCAAACTTTTAATTTAAGTCTTTAAAAAGTCATTTATTTGAGTTTTTAAACAACTATTTATATTTTTAATTTCACAATAAAAAAAAAAAACAAAAAATCCATTTCCTATGTCTGTCCTTCTTTCTATAAGTGTTATTTTTTTATTGTTTCGAGCCAGACACTTGTTTATTGTTCATTGTCCTGGCTGATTTTTAATCAACATTAAAAAATCCTGCGACACCAAAATAGAAAAAAAAACACAAGACCTTAATAAAAATATTAATGAGTCTTTAGCGTTTTTTCTTGTTTTGTATTTATATATTTATTATTTGTTGTTTTTGTTTGTATTATTCGTATTATCCGTCAACCAAAAATTACTAGGAATTTATTTTGCACCCAACCATCATTCGCTCTTTTCCATATTACAGCCATAAAACAAATGTTAAAAAGTCCTTGTTTGAGTTTTTTTTTTTTTCTACTTTTAACGTGGCGTGAATTTTTACACGCCATATAAATAATGAGCTGCTTTTATATCCAACCAAGTCCAACTTTTGTTTAAATATGGAAAAAAAAACACAACTCCCTAAAAGCCAGTTACCTTTTGTAGAGGGTTTTGAGTTGAGAACATTGACTGGTTAATAAATGTCAAAATAATAAACCCACCTTTAGTGGACACCAAACAAAAAGTTAAAAATGTTTGGCAGTATTTCATCAAAGTTGGGTGATGTTTTTTTCTGCAAACTTTTTTTGGTTTTATGAAGGTACTTAATTTTTTTGCTTCTTTTGTGCAAAAACGTATTTTTTTTTGTTATGTTTTCGCAATTTTTTTCTTTTTGTATAATTGCCACCCTTTAAGCTATTTAGCTGTGTTATTTTTTTTTTTTTTGCTTTTGACATGATTTTTAATAAGGGAAAACTCTCTCTTCACTGATTATCCTTAATAAGAGTGTTGTTTTTTTCTTATTGTTTTTATGGGTTCATTTCCCAGCGGTCAATTATTTTGACGTCTGTGATTTTTTTGTCACGTTTCAAGTTTCAGGTAGTTTCAGTGTTTTTTTCTCAACTTCTTTTTGTGTTTTAATAATTTCATTTTAATTTCCGTTGAATTAAACAAATATATTATAAGCATGCATGCATGTTTAAGAGGATGCCAACGAAATGTTTAAAATTTATTTAAGCAAACATCTTTTTGAAAGTAAAAACAGTGGGATTTTGCTACTATAAGTGTTCTTGGAATAGACAGGGTATCCAATTTCCTATATTAATCATCTGACGCTTAGTCTTTAACTCTATATCTGATTTAGTGTCAGTTATTATATTCTGGACCACTTTAGGGGGAGGGTATATTGGGTTTGTGCTAATGTTTGTAATGCACAATAATACTGGTTCTATACCCACCTTAAAGTATACCAATTGTCTTAGAATAATTTTCTGAGTCGATTTAGCTATGTTCGTCCGTCCGTCTGTCTGTCTGTCTGTCTGTCTGTCTGTCTGTCTGTCTGTCTGTCTGTCCGTCCATGTAAGCCTTTTAATCAAACCACGCAATTTTGAAGATTCAATGAAATTTAGTATATGATCTTCTATTGTCCCAGAGATGAAGCCTATTGAAGATGGTTAACATCGGTCTATTATTTCACCTATCCCCCATACAACTGAATCCCCGAATAGGGCTTGTAAACCTTGTAATCAAACTACAGGTCGCAATTTTGAAGATAATTCGACGAAATTTGGTACATGATCTTCTACTATATCAGGGACGAATCCTATTGAAAATGATCAGTCCAATATTTCACGTAGCCCCCTTAAAAATTTGACTTAAATATCCACAATTTTTTTCAACAATAAATAGCTTAAGTATGCATATGTGAGGCAAGGTACAATTCAACTTTGTATTATATGGTGAGCCTCCCCACTTTCGCTTATTACCAGTTTCTGTCCCATTTAGTTAACTTTGGTTCCACTGTATTTTTGGGTTAATTAACTTTTTCAACTTGAATTCTAGGTGATGCATACAGTTTTGTGTACTTTTTAACACTTGACAATATGTTTTGCAAATGACATTTTGAACGAAAATTTTGCAAATAATGTAAAATAAATTTTGTGAAGTATGTAAAAGGTTTTACACCTTTGAACAAATGATTTTTTTATAATTAAAAAGGCAAGAGAGAGAGAGAGAGAGAAAAAAAATCTATAAAGAAATAAAAAATTAAAATTTAACAGTTATATCGTTTTAGTAATTAAGATAAAATGTCCTTGATTTTGAACAAAATCCGAAATATTCTTTTGAGTTTCTCAGAAAGGAAAAGACGCTTGAGAGCTCTATTATGAGCCAAAGAACTTGCTTACTCTCTGCGACAACTTGCTCTACAGAAGATCTCTCCAAAAAGCTTTTTCGTGTTCAGATCTAAAGTGGGAATACGCATAGAGCTCTCTTATCATCTAACTTGTTACCCTCTGTTGATCATTGCTCTAAAGCCTACATCGGCAGAGAGTAAAAAATGAATTCTCTTACTGGTTTTTATAGTTTTAAGAGTGCAAAAAAGTTCTTAACAAAGCTCTTTGCCGATTAGGGCTCTAGAGCAGACATCTCTTCTTTTCACACTTACGTAATTCTTTCAAAGAGATCATTCTGAGTACTCTAGAGTAAATATTGGCAAAAAGTTCTCTCGTGAGTTCTCCTGTTTCACACGAACGAAAGTTCAATCAAAGAGAGATCGGCAAAGAGTTCTCTTGTTGTCATACAAACTCTCTCTACAGATGCCTGCTCTAAATTACTTAGTTTAATCAAGAATAGTAGATCAACTTAGATAAGAAGTAATCAGATTTCTAAAGAGAAATAATTATAAATTTTTGTCAATTTCGTTTCAAAGTGTTGGAGTGGTCATGATCATTTGATCGGCACATTTCATATAGACTTAATGATAATTATAAAAAAAGTGTAATTGCATTAATTTATTAAGAATAAGATGTTTCTTAACCTCTTTATCATTTTTATGAATTATACCTAAAAACATTATGAAATTCTGTGTTAAACATGTCACTTGTTATTTTGACTAAGAACTTATTTCTTAAAATTAACTGGAATTACTCTTGATGGATGCTTACATTTGATGTTGATTATAACGGAAAACTTGTCACATTTTTTAAATTTTTCTTAAAAGATCAAATGTAAAACTACTGTTATATGTAGGAAAAAACATAAAACTTTTATTTAATGATAATTTTAAGAATTTTATTTTTGTTAGTAAAAAACATCATTGGTGGCTTCTTTTATATTTCATGTCTACAAACAAGTGATTTAATTACTTTTGTTTATTTGTTTCTTCTGTCGGGATGACTGACCATCATAAGATTTTTCAGACACATAAAGTAATCATTAAAAACATTATTGTTTATTATTATTGTTAAAAACAATGTATAAAAGTTATGCATTACCTTTAACTCATTTAAAATGCAATACATGTTGTAGTTTTCTTCTTCTTTTTTATTTATTTTTAGTTTTGAAATGTTATTAAAAAGAACTGATAACAATACCACCGGACATTAAACAACATACATGTAGCACAATAAAATATTAAGATCATCAAACTGATCATCATCACCATCATTATTATTATGATGATTACGTGTATAATAAATTTCACACGCCTATGACTCACTTTTGGTTCTTTTGGAGGTGATATTGTACTTATATTGACTTTTCCTCTACTTCCACTGTAGTTTTCTTTGAGACTAGAGAAAAAAAGCATAGAAATTGATAATTTAAACCGTTATAAAGTAAACATTTTACTTGTAGATATGTTTGTTTTTGTGTAAAGATACTTTAGACATCGATACGTTTTCATCTAATTGTTTACACAAATAAAACATTTATTACCCAAGCAAACGATCGATAGAGAGACAGGCAATGATCGTCATCCATTGACACCAAGAGACGAGATATTTCTGTTAGTTACACATCAGTGACAGGCAGTGATCGTCACTCACACATCCATAATAAAAATGATGATAATTTAGCTTTTCTCTTGTCTCTTTGTGACGATCACTTACATATAAAGATACCGATCATTGTTGGTTTTTTCTCTTTTTTAGGTGGCTTCATACCTATGACAGTTAATAATTTCTATAGCTAATTGTCAAGTTTTGTTAATAGTTTTGTATGTATTTCGATTGTGCATTTTCAATTTTTATTTCAAAAAAGCCTATAATAAAACAAAATTAGGTTAACAATTTTGTTATATTTTTTTTTATTCTATTTACTTTTGTCATATAACAATGGTTTTGAAATTTCAAAAAAAAAAAAAAGAAATTAAATGAACGAATTGTTTTTCTAACACAAATTAATGATGACTAATCGTTGAAATCGATCAACGAAATATGCATCATCAATCTTGGTATGAAAAATGAGGAGAAAAAAACTAAATGGAATTTTGTTAGAGGGAAAAATAAATTAAATTGAAATTTAAATACTTCACTCACTAAATCACATATGTACTTTAAAAGCAATATTTCTTAAAAGTTCTCTAGTTTGATAATAGGACATTCGTAGGTGTCTAGGTGTTGGGAATTGATCCCACGTTCTTGCCTCCGATATACTTAAGCCATTTATTGTTGAATAAAATTGTTGACATTTAATTCATATTTTAAACGGCGCCTTGTATAGGGGCTAGGGTCAAATGAGGCCCTACAATTATAATATCCATGAGGGTCATCAAGTCTATTATAGAACTTGGTTTTGCAGCTTTTTTGTCGAGATACGAGTATATTAAACATAATTAAGAGCTCAAGAGTCCTATTCGGGGTGTTCAGTTGTATGTGAGCTAGCTGAAATAATGGACCGATGTTAACCATTTTCAATAGACTTCATCTCTGGTACAATAGAAGATCATGAGCCAATTTGGCACTATATTTATCTTCAAAATTGCGACATTTAGTTTGATTACAAGGTTTACAAGACCTATTCGGAGGTTCAGTTGTATGGGAGCTATAGGTGAAATAATTGACCAATCTTAACCATTTTCAATAGGCAAAAATTATTAATAAATTAAATTTTATCAAAAATTTTCTATAAAAGAAATTTTATCAAAAATTTTCTATAAAAGAAATTTTATCAAAATTTTCTTAAAAGAAAATTTATCAAAATTTTCTTAAAAGAAAATTTATCAAAAATTTTCTATAAAAGAAAATTTATCAAAAATTTTCTATAAAAGAAAATTTATCAAAAATTTTCTATAAAAGAAAATTTATCAAAAATTTTCTTAAAAGAAAATTTATCAAAAATTTTTGTAAAAGGGAAATTTATCAAAAACTTTCTACAAAAAGGGAAATTTTCAAAAATTTTCTATATAAAGAAAATTTATCAACAATTTTCTATATAAAGAAAATTTATCAACAATTTTCTATAAAAGAAAATTAATTAAAACTTTTCTATAAAAGAAAATTAATAAAAAATTTTCTATAAAAGAAAAATTATTTAAAATTTTCTATACAAAAAAAATTAATTGAAAATTTTCTATAAAAATAATATTTATTGAAGAGTTTTCATAAAAAGGAAATTTATTGAAATGTTTTTAAAAAGAAAATGTATTGAAAATTTTCTATAAAAAGAAAATTTATTGAAAATTTTCTATAAAAAGAAAATTTATTGAAAATTTTCTATAAAAAGAAAATTTATTGAAAATTTTCTATAAAAAGAAAATTTATTTAAAATTTTGTATAAAAAGAAAATTTATTTAAAATTTTGTATAAAAAGAAAATTTATTGAAAATTTTCTATAAAAAGAAAATTTATTTAAAATTTTTTATAAAAAGAAAATTTATTTAAAATTTTTTATAAAAAGAATATTTATCAAAAATTTTCTTTAAAAAGAAAATTTATTGAAAATTTTTTATAAAAAGAAAATTTGTAGAAAATTTTTTATAAAAAGAAAATTTATTTAAAATTTTTTATAAAAAGAATATTTATCAAAAATTTTCTATAAAAAGAAATTTATCAAAAATTTTCTATAAAAAGGAAATTTATGAAATATTTTCTATAAAAAGAAAATTTATTGAAAATTTTCTATAAAACGAAAATTTATTGAAAAATTTCTATAAAACGAAAATTTTTGGAAATTTTTTTATAAAAAGAACTTTTATCAAAAATTTTCTAAAAGAAGAAAATTTTCTATAAGAAAGTGATTCAAAATTTTCTATGTATAGAAAAAGGTTTATCGTAAATTTTCTAAATTTAAAGAAATTCTGTAACTAAATTACTTTTTTCAATAACTAAGTAAAATTTTATTAATTTTCCTTTTGTTTTCTCAAGGACGTCAACTTTTCGCTTAAGAAAACAAACCTACCTCAAATCAATATAACAAATCAACTGATTTCACTGTCATTTAAATTTCATAAAAATCATTTACCAATTTTCAACCAGCATTTTAATTTCTGTCCATAATTTTTTTCTCCACCAATCACTTGCATTTTTGGCTTGGCCATTTTATAACTATGATTTTTTCAATATTTATTTTGACACATTTCGATTTGTGGTCTACTCTCTGACAGTTACAATTTGTTCATATAAAACGTGTAAGTTTTTCATAAAAATTTATAAATTATTTATAAATAATGTTTATACATATTTGCCACAGTATGTATGTAGTTGTTGTTATTGTATAAATTAAATATTTATTTCAAGTGGCTGGGCCCACAGCAGCAGCAGCAGTAGCACAACCATTATTTTCATATAAATCATATTTTAGTTTTCTACAGTAGTTGCAGAAAAAAAAAATACAAATTCAATTCTATTCAAGTCAATTCATTGTGATTGATAGAAGCTATTATAATTTATTGCAGTTTGCAAAAATACAAAAACTACCAACTAACTACTTATCGTATTTATTTATTATAATTTTCTAATCAATATTCTAAACTCATATTGAATGTTTTTACGACGAGAGTATTATGCTTGAAATGAATTTTGCACTGACTCTGTCATAAATGTGTAATGCCAAGTGGAGTTATAACTTAAAGTTGGCTAAATAACCATGAGAAGTTTATAGAGAACCTTTTATTATAGTACATATGTATGTATTTGTTTTCATTAGAACGTTCTGGTAGTTAACTCACTCAGTACTCATCATAAATTGCTTGAAAGGTTGATTAGAATGCCAAGAAATTAATTTAACTTGAGTGCTAAGAATATTTGATTATTAAGCATAATAAGTTCAACATAAGTTATTAATATTATTACTGATCACAACAATGATCATTATTTCAAAATTTATACATAAACTTATCAACAAATTGCTAATGTATGAACTAATTATTCCCATGAAATCTAAAAGGAAAATTATAAATAATTAAAATTTCATATCAAAACATTTTTAGGTCAATTACACGATCCCCAATTTGAAAAGCATAAATTAAAAATTTGACTCAATATTTGTGTAATTTTCCAAACAAATATTGACAATTAAATTTCAGTTGACCCAGAAAGATATAAAAGTTTCAAATTTTATGTTTTAAAAGGGGAGACATAAATATATGAACATTAAAGTGTCATGATTTAATTGTTTTAAGAGAATTAATGTTCGAACAAAAATAAAAGTCTTAGTGTAAACGCCAAACCTAAATAAAAAGAAAATTTCTTGATAAGTTTCTATAAAAAGAAAATTTATTGAAAAAATTTCTATAAAAGAAAAATTTAACGAAAATTTTCAAAAATTTTTCGAAAACTTTCTATAAGAAGCGAATTTATCGAAAAATTTCTATAAGATAGAAGAAAATTTATCAAAAATGTTCTATAAGAAGAAAATTTTTCGAAAACTTTATATAAGAAGAAAATTTATCGAAAAATTTCTTTAAGAAGGATCTCTCAAGGCTGGGTCGCCTGTCTGAAATTACCCTTGCGTGGGTCCCTGTGCATAGGGACTACTATGGTAATGAACAGGCAGATGTGTTTGCCAGAACGGCATCTGCTCTTGATATTTCCAACGCCGTTTCAGTTGCAACTCCGTTAGGGTTTATCAAGAGCAGTATCATCAGATTCTTTCTACAAAAGTCTGAAAATAGGTGGAATAACCTAGACACATGTAAAAGGGCTAAGTTATCGTGGCCTTCCTTTAATGTGAAAAGCACAAAACACATTATAAACCGAAGTAGGCAGGACATATCGATGGAAATAAAAGAAACGGTCTTCCATCTTCTCTGTGAATGCCGTGCCCTGGCCGTAAAGAGAAACTGCTATCTTGGCAGTTACTTCATATCTAACCTTGGTGAGATATCTGGGTCAAAGCTTAATGATATCCAGGGATTTCTCACAGCCACAGGCTGGATAAATCCTACATCTGATGAGTGGAGTGGTCCGGTCAAAACTGAGTCTCTTCGACTCTACTTGAGAGTTCTCGTGCAGTGAACTACCACGTTAACCAACCAACCAGCCATTGAAAATTTTCTTTAAGAAGAAAATTTATCAAACATTTTCTTTAAGAAAATTTATCGAAATTTTTCTATAAGAAGAAAATTTATCGAAAATTTCATATAAAAAGAAAATTTATCGTAAATTTTCTTTAAGAAGAAAATTTATCGTAAATTTTCTTTAAGAAGAAAGTTTATCGTTAATTTTCTTTAAGTAGAAAATTTATCGAAAATTTTCTATAAGAAGAAAATTTATCGAAAATTTCCCATAAGAACATTTATCGAAAATTTTCTATAAGAAAAAATGTATCGAAAACTTTCTATAAAAAGAAAATTTATCGAAAATTCTCTATAAGAAGAAAATGTATCGTAAATTTTCTATAAAAAGAAAATTTATCGTAAATTTTCTATAAAAAGAAAATTGATCGTAAATTTTCTATAAAAAAAAATATCGTAAATTTTCTATAAAAAGAAAATTTTTCGTAAATTTTGTATAAAAAGAAAATTTTTCGTAAATTTTCTATAAAAAGAAAATTTTTCGTAAATTTTCTATAAAAAAAAAAAAAATATCGTAAATTTTCTATAAAAAGAAAATTTTTCGTAAATTTTCCATAAAAAGAAAATTTTTCGTAAATTTTCTATTAAAAGAAAATTTATAGTAAATTTTCTATAAAATATATAATTTTCTACAGTTGTCTGTCTCTCTTTCATGACTTCCAAAAGAAACACAGCCATCACATCCTCTATGATTGATTGTAATAAACATGACAAATCATAAAAAAAGAAAGTTAAATGGCATACTTTTAGGCGAAAAAAATTAAATGGAAGACACACAAAAAATCCTTATTATCAGTTCACTACAAAGGTTACCACTAATTAATTAAGCAAGTTATTAAAAATACACACACTTGTTATAATTTATACCGAATAAATGACTGTTTTTCGATTTTATGAAATTTTTGCCAAATCATGAAAACTAAGTAAAAATAGAAAATTCAATTACTCTAATACTTGTTATTTTCATTTTGATGAAATCATTGAAGATTAAATGCATTTCCTGTTAGTAAAATAGTAGAATGATTGTGTCCTTTTGTCTATAGCAAACCATTTGAAATCAGACAGGTCATTTAGGGATAGTTTTAATGTTATTTACTTTGTAGATATAAATAACTGAAATGTTTATTTATTTCTTACTTTCATACATTATTCATAAGTTTAACATGAATGAGTAAATTACTCGTTTTGCTAAATAAAAATCATTATAAGACCATTTGGGTGGAATAATTTATACAAATCATATACAGCTATAGTTACAGCTGTGTGTGGCAAGTTGCTGTTATAGTTTCGTTTCTTCTTCTTAGTAACCATTAAAGGGTCTTTACTTGTCTGAATGCATGACTTTTCCAGTAAGTGTTTTTATAAGTGATGTGAAAAAGCTTTAGGTCCTTAATTGGTTAAAACATTAAAATTAAGTGATTTAATTGTTAAGCAGCATATAATGAATGCTTCTAGACAATAAAGGTAATGATAAAATTAATAGAAGCTTAAAATCTCAATTTCTTGCAAAGTATAAGATATAGAATGAGTGGTTAATTAAAATTTGTTATAAAGGGTGGTTGGTGGTTTTTACTTTCAAACAATCCATCATTTTAATTTTTATTTAATCATAAAATAAGTTTTCTATCAAAAGATTTAATACTCTTTTTGGTTTTTGTTTTTACCAAATAATAAAGCGTGAAAATTTACGCGTTGTTAACTATTCATAAAGGAAGATCAAAGGGTTGGCATTGGCCATTTTTTTCTTCCGGTTTTTGTTTGGCTGCTGCAAGTGTGGTATTAAAATGCTTTCAAAGTGTTAATTTGGAAGTTGTTGAAAATCTAAAAAGCCTTTAAAAATAAGCTTTCTTTTGTATTATTATTTTACAACAAGAGTAAAAGTCATCAAAGGATTTCTTTTTTATAGAAAAAAAAAAACAAATAATAATGAATGTGTTGTATGTTGGCAAAATAAAAAGCAAAATAATTAAATTCATATAAAACACACGTTTTAGTGCTCTAATAAAATAGAAAAAGTGCGTAAAAAGGCTTAAAGAACACTAAAAAAGATTTTCCAGACTCAAAAGAAATAAAATGCTGTTCATTTTTAGAAAAGCTTTTACGCAATTTTCTTTAATGTTGATAAACATTATTTTAAATAGTTTTTTTGCTAAAAAGCTAAAAGGAGTTAAAATTTACACATTTAAAACAATTCTTTTATAAAATCTCAATTATATAAAAAAAATTAACAAATTTTCTAATAAAGATAAAATTTTCTTTATATAGAAAATTTTCGACAAAATTTCTTTATATAGAAAATTTTCGATACAATTTCTTTATATAGAAAATTTTTGATAAAATTTCTTTTTATACAAAATTTTCAATAAATTTTCTTTTTACAGAAAATTTTTAATAAATTTTCTTTTTATACAAAATTTTCCATAAATTTTCTTTCTATAAAAAATTTTGATAAATTTTCTTTCTATAGAAAATTTTGATAAATTTTATTTTTTTATAGAAAATTTTCGATAAATTTTATTTTTTTATAGAAAATTTTCGATAAATTTTATTTTTTTATAGAAAAAAAATTTCTTTTTATGGAAAATTTTCGATAAATTTTCTTTTTATAGAAAAAAAATATTTTTCGATAAATTTTCTTTGTATAGAAAATTTTCGATAAATTTTCTTTGTGTAGAAAATTTTCGATAAATTTTCTTTTTATAGGAAATTTTCGATAAATTTTCTTTTTATAGAAAATTTTCGATAAATTTTCTTTTTATAGGAAATTTTCGATAAATTTTCTTTGTATAGAAAATTTTCGATAAATTTTCTTTTTATAGGAAAATTTCGATAAATTTTCTTTTTATAGGAAAATTTCGATAAATTTTCTTTTTATAGGAAAATTTCGATAAATTTTCTTTTTATAGGAAATCTTCGATAAATTTTCTTTTTATAGGAAATTTTCGATAAATTTTCATTTTATAGAAAATTTTCGATAAATTTTCTTTTTATAGAAAGTTTTCGATAAATTTTCTTTTTATAGAAAGTTTTCGATAAATTTTCTTTTTATAGAAAGTTTTCGATAAATTTTCTTTTTATAGAAAGTTTTCGATAAATTTTCTTTTTATAGAAAATTTTCTATAACTTTTTTCTTTTATAGGAAAATTTCGATAACTTTTTTCTTTTATAGAAAATTTTCGATAACTTTTTTCTTTTTATAGAAAATTTTCGATTACTTTTTTCTTTTTTAGAAAATTTTCGATAACTTTTTATTTTTATAGAAAATTTTCGATAAGTTTTTTCTTTGTATAAAAAATTTTCAATAAATTTTCTTTTTATAGAAAATTTTCGATAACTTTTTTCTTTTAACAGAAAATTTTCGATAACTTTTTTCTTTTTATAGCAAATTTTCAAAAAATTTTTTTTTGATAATTTTTGGAAAATTTTAGTTTTATAGACATTTTTCTATAGATAAATTTGTTAAAGATATTTTCTACTTAGAAATATTTTTAAATTGATTAACCTATTTTAGCAAAATGTCCGTTATCCGATAAATGTTAAACCAGAAAATTATTTTTCAACTTTTCGATTGATTTTCCAAAATAACCAATTTTATTTATTTAAATTACTCTACACTTTTAAACAACAACTTATAGACATAAATTTAAACCCACTCATTTTCGCTGAAGATAATTTGTTTTGACGTTATTTAGTTAATAAATCGTTCAATAACAAATCATAAGATTGGGCGATTTTGTTTAATTTCCATAATCAATTAAAAATAATATTTACACAATTTATTTTTCTCTCTTTTTTCATTGCAGGATAATGGGTACGTAAGAAACCAACAGCTTGTTTGTTTAATAATTTAAAAGTAAGTTTTTATTAATTTAGCTAAATTAAAAGTGTAATATATAAAAAGCAAGAAAAAATTAAAAAAAACAACAACAAACAGGATAATTAATTTAATTGCAGCAGGTTAAAAAAGATTAATTGTAAAGGCCTCATGCAACAACTAAAACAACTTACCTCATACAATAGTTACAAGTTGTATTGTCTTTAACTTGGCTTTGGTTTGGATTTTGACAAAAAGTAGTCTAATGGCTTATTTATCTTTCGTTTTAAAATCTTGTGTATCTTAAACTATAGTTTAAATTATACCTGATTTACCTGTCAGTATGTGTAGCTATGTGTGTGTGTGGCAAATGTGTTGTAAACAAACCACCTTCGCATAAAATATTCTTGTGTTTTGGCTGGAAAAACAACCTGTTGGCCTAATGTTCAATAGAGGTTTTTTTCTTGTAGTTGTTGTTTTCGTTATTATTATTATTGTTGGCATATTGTTGTCTTTTGCTAAGCTCCATATGATTTTCTTTGGCTTTAACTCCTTATCAAAGTTGGCAAATCTATCAACAACACTGCAAAAAAAAAAACGTTGCAAGTTAAACGTATTTTTAACTGTTGCTTGCTGCTACTTTAAACGTGACGTAGGTGTTTATGTTTTCTATTGCAGCAAAAACTATGAAACGTTAATTTGATTTTTGAGTTTCAGAGAATTGAGACAAGAAAAAACTATCAAATAAATTTACGTAATAAATTTTACATAGAAATTAAATGGCTAGAAATAGACAACATTGAAAAAATATTGCCAACAGGTGTCTAGTTTTATGAAGTTTTAAATTAAAATTGAAATTAAATGCTAATTTTTTAAAGTTTATTTATAAAACTATAATTGTCAAAGTATTAGCATTAGCAAATAAAGGCCCCCAATTTAAGACTTTAACTTCAATACTCTTCTGTTTTCTTTATAACATCTGTCAGTTAAACCATTAAATGTATGTATTTTTAGAATCTGTTTTTCATGGCTCTAGCGCAGAAAAAAAGCAAAAATGAAAATATAGTGCATAAATTGAAGAAGAGCTCTTCCCTCTCTATTTCTAACATGCTTATGCAATTATATCTGTATCCATTAAATGTATATTTCCACATGCACTCTGTTCTTGCACACTTATGTAGTTGTACAAACCAGCCCGTTTATTTTTTGTTTTCTGCAATTCTTCGATTCTGATATTTTTATGCAACACTCCGACGATGAAGTTTTAAGATAACTATTACTAAATGGAAACGAATACAAGTGAAATTTTATTTACTAAACAGTTGAGACGAACTTTATGTGAGCTAGAATAGATTATGGAATAGACAAAAGATTATACTATAGACTAGACTATAGACTAGACTATAGACTAGACTATAGACTAGACTATAGACTAGACTATAGACTAGACTGTGGACTAGACTATAGACTAGACTATAGACTAGACTAGACTATAGACTAGACTATAGACTAGACTATAGACTAGACTAGACTAGACTATAGCCTAGACTATAGACTAGACTATAGACTAGACTATAGACTAGACTATAGGCTAGACTATAGACTAGACTATAGACTAGACTATAGACTAGACTATAGACTAGACTATAGACTAGACTATAGACTAGACTATAGACTAGACTATAGACTAGACTATAGACTAGACTATAGACTAGACTATAGACTAGACTATAGACTAGACTATAGACTAGACTATAGACTAGACTATAGACTAGACTATATACTAGACTATAGACTAGACTATAGACTAGACTATAGACTAGACTATAGACTAGACTATAGACTAGACTATAGACTAGACTATAGACTAGACTATAGACTAGACTATAGACTAGACTATAGACTAGACTATATACTAGACTATAGACTAGACTATAGACTAGACTATAGACTAGACTATAGACTAGACTATAGACTAGACTATAGACTAGACTATAGACTAGACTATAGACTAGACTATAGACTAGACTATAGACTAGACTATAGACTAGACTATAGACTAGACTATAGACTAGACTATAGACTAGACTATAGACTAGACTATAGACTAGACTATAGACTAGACTATAGACTAGACTATAGACTAGACTATAGACTAGACTATAGACTAGACTATAGACTAGACTATAGACTAGACTATAGACTAGACTAT
Organism: Lucilia sericata; assembly: GCF_015586225.1. NCBI lineage: Eukaryota > Metazoa > Arthropoda > Insecta > Diptera > Calliphoridae > Lucilia > Lucilia sericata. Next base: position 439,135 of record NW_023994056.1, on the reverse strand, counting down.
AGACTAGACTATATACTAGACTATAGACTAGACTATAGACTAGACTATAGACTAGACTATAGACTAGACTATAGACTAGACTATAGACTAGACTATAGACTAGACTATAGACTAGACTATAGACTAACTAGAAAGACTAGACTATAGACTAGACTATAGACTAGACTATAGACTAGACTATAGACTAGACTATAGACTAGACTATAGACTAGACTATGACTAGACTATAGACTAGACTATAGACTAGACTATAGACTAGACTATAGACTATACTATATACTAGACTATATACTAGAGACTATAGACTAGACTATAGACTAGACAGAGACTATATACTAGACTATATACTAGACTATAGACTAGACTATATACTAGACTACAGACTAGACTATAGACTAGACTATAGACTAGACTATAGACTAGACTATAGACTAGACTATAGACTAGACTATAGACTAGACTATAGACTAGACTATAGACTAGACTATAGACTAGACTAGACTAGACTATACTAGACTATAGACTAGACTAGACTAGACTATAGAACTATTGAATAGATTATGAACAAGATTAAATAAACGTAATTTTAACTTTTGTGTGAACAGCTGTACGTATGATTATCATTAATTCTGGAGCCGTACAACAGTACGTATGAAATTCACTTTCTTTCAAACCAACACAACATACTTCCCCAAAATCATAGCTCATTAACCGATAATATGTAAAGAAACACAACTGAATTCAACATGAGGAACTTACAAGAAGAAAATCTACTCTTTCTTGTCACCAGGCAAACTCTTCAACATGCCCTTGTCCCCTATAAACCAAACATTTCCTTAAACAAGTTTCATAAGGAGTTAGTGTGCAAGTGTGTAGAGAGTAATCTAATGTAAGGCACTGCATCCCAGTAATGTTTTGTATACAATTTTGCGCGGGAAAACTGTACCCGGTTTATAATATTGTTTTATTATTTTTTTTTCTTTAGTTTTATTCCTAGATTTTGTTTTCCATTTCTTTCTTCTTTACGTTGACGACTACGACTTTGTATTCATCTTGTTTTCTTTTTTCTTATATGCTTAAGATTTTTGTTAAAAATAAATCAACCGCAAGATGGCAAAAAACCAAAAAGAACACAACATAAGACAAGAAAAGCCACATGGCATTTCATATATTTAATCTTTATGGATCGTTGGAGCGCATGCGCCAAAGACCACAAAAGAATAGTCGTCGTCTGTAACCAAACAGCCAGCATGGGCTTTGTGTCTGTGTAATGTTATGACATGTTGTTGTAACTCGTTTGTTTTTAAAGCTTAAGATGCAACTTGCAGTTATTTTTTTTCTTTTTTGTCTTGTGTTGCAGCATCTTTTACTACGGCTGACTGCTAGACACATATTATCTAATTTTCAATAAAAATTACTATTAATTGTTGCAATTCTTGTTGCATGTACAAGAAGTTATTTAAAGAAATTATTGGTTTTTCTTTCTCACTGCAAACAACAACAGCAACAACAAAATATTGTAAAAGCTAAAATCTAGCTTAGAAAAAAGAAAAACAGCAGCTGTATTTAAACAGAAATTTTAATGTTTTTCTTCAAAAGATTTGTTAGGGGATTTAACACACACAGACAGTGGTAACAAAGCGAAACGCTTTTCAAACTACAATGTAACAGTTTATAATTATTGACATTAAACCATAATTTGTAAACAATTTAATAATACAGTGAAATTCTAAATATCAGGAATATTTATAACTAGAAAATGAACAGTGTTTTATGCTGAAACAAAAATGTTTCATGAAAATTTCTGAAACTTTCTGAAAATTATATGTTCCTATATAAAAACCTTGTTACCAACAAATTCAACAACTATGATCACTGCAATCACACTGCTTATTATCGCAACCATATTGTGCTAAATTTAATCATACAAATTAATATATATGATTGGAGCAAACATATATTTGCTTATCACAATTATTTTAATGATTATGTAGGAAATTACAACACATTGTTCTTTTATTTTGTTAACCATATAATTTTTGATCACCCTTTCCTCCTCACCATACCACTGTCTTTGTTGCTAAAGTTATTATTTTTTATGATTTCAGTTTTAGTTGTTTACTACTACTTATTTTCATTTTTCAAGATGCCAATTTTAATTGATTTTTAATCTATAAGATTATTATTGTATTTATAAAAAAAAAATACCTCAAGAAGGCCTACGGCCGCATGAAATCAAATAAAGTTAATTAAGGCAATTAATTGTTGTAAAATAAGCTTAATTACAGCATGATATTAATGATGTTATTTACTACTGTTGTTAATATTGTCATTGTTGTATTTATTTTGATTGTTAAGTATTTAAGTTTTAAGAAAACATTAAATTGAAAACAAACTAAAAATGTTAACCTTGAAAATCAAGGATTACAAAAAGTTCAAACTTAGGTGCAGTTTATATATAAAGTTAAACGTTTATTTCAAAAAATTTATATATTTTTCATTACTGGAAAAAAGCCCCCTAGATTGTTGTTAATTTCATATAGGTGATATAAAACAGATGTTTGTTTTTTTTTTCATAATTTTTAATTTGGTGTTCAATAAAAAAGACATTTTCCTAAAGATTTCGACACATTTGTGTATTAAAACTCCCTCTGATAGCAGGTTTGTTTTCAAAAATTATTTGAATGAAAAAATATCTAAACATCCGTTAGCTGCTCAATTAAAAGTGGCATAGACTTTTAAAATTTGTTGTCGTCTTGTCATACCTTTAAGTGAAATGTGTGGCGCTACAAAAACTGTGGTATATAAAGTTCTTCACAACAATATGTTATTTAATGAAATTTTTCCTAAAATTTTTTTACAAAAAAACAACGAAGCTTTTCAATATAAGAATATTCTCCAATTATCATTCCCATCAAAAATCTTTTTTTTCTATTTCAAATGTTCATTGCTGAATTTTTTTCTATAAACTAGACTATAGACTTGACTATAAACTAGACTATAGACTAGGCTATAGACTAGACTATAGACTAGACTAGACTATAGACTAGACTATAGGCTAGACTATAGACTAAACTATAGACTAGACTATAGACTAGACTATAGACAAGACTATAGACTAGAATATTGACTAGACTATAGACTAGACCATAGACAAGACTATAACTAGACTATAGACTAGACTATAGACTAGACTATAGACAAGACTATAGACTAGACTATTGACTAGACTATAGACTAGACTATAGACTGGATTATAGACTAGACTATAGACTAGACTATAGACTAGACTAAAGACTAGACTATAGACTAGACTATAGACTAGACTATAGACTAGATTATAGACTAGACTATAGACTAAACTATAGACTAGACTATTGACTAGACTATAGACTAGACTATAGACTAGGCTATAGACTAGGCTATAGACTAGATTATAGACTAGACTAGACTATAGACTAGACTATAGACTAGACTATAGACTAGACTATAGACTAGACTATAGACTAGACTATAGACTACACTATAGACTAGACTATAGACTAGACTATAGACTAGGCTATAGACTAGACTATAGACTAGACTATAGACTAGACTATAGGCTAGACTATAGACTAGACTATAGACTAGACTATAGACAAGACTATAGACTAGACTATTGACTAGACTATAGACTAGACTATAGACAAAACTATAGACTATACTATAGACTAGACTATAGACAAGACTATAGACTAGACTATTGACTAGACTATAGACTAGACTATAGACTAGATTATAGACTAGACTATAGACTAGACTATAGACTAGACTATAGACTAGACTATAGACTAGACTATAGACTAGACTATAGACTAGACTATAGACTAGACTATAGACTAGACTATAGACTAGACTATAGACTAGACTATAGACTAGACTATAGACTAGACTATAGACTAGACTATAGACTACTATAGACTAGACTATAGACTAGACTATAGACTAGACTATAGACTAGACTATAGACTAGACTATAGACTAGACTATAGACTAGACTATAGACTAGACTATAGACTAGACTATAGACTAGACTATAGACTAGACTATAGACTAGACTATAGACTAGATTATAGACTAGACTATAGACTAGATTATAGACTAGATTATAGACTAGACTATAGACTAGACTATTGACTAGACTATTGACTAGACTATAGACTAGACTATAGACTAGGCTATAGACTAGATTATAGACTAGACTATAGACTAAACTATAGACTAGACTATTGACTAGACTATAGACTAGGCTATAGACTAGACTATAGACTAGACTATAGACTAGACTATAGACTAGACTATAGACTAGACTATAGACTAGACTATAGACTAGACTATAGACTAGACTATAGACTAGACTATAGACTAGACTATAGACTAGACTATAGACTAGACTATAGACTAGACTATAGACTAGACTATAGACTAGACTATAGACTAGACTATAGACTAGACTATAGACTAGACTATAGACTAGACTATAGACTAGACTATAGACTAGACTATAGACTAGACTATAGACTAGACTATAGACTAGACTATAGACAAGACTATAGACTACACTATTGACTAGACTATAGACTAGACTATAGACTAGATTATAGACTAGACTATAGACTAGACTATAGACTAGACTAGACTATAGACTAGACTATAGACTAGACTATAGACTAGACTATAGACTAGACTATAGACTAGACTATAGACTAGACTATAGACTAGACTATAGACTAGACTATAGACTAGACTATAGACTAGACTATAGACTAGACTATAGACTAGACTATAGACTAGACTATAGACTAGACTATAGACTAGACTATAGACTAGACTATAGACTAGACTATAGACTAGACTATAGACTAGACTATAGACTAGACTATAGACTAGACTATAGACTAGACTATAGACTAGACTATAGACTAGACTATAGACTAGACTATAGACTAGACTATAGACTAGACTATAGACTAGACTATAGAAAATTGTACAATTGTAGCATTTCTTTAAAGTCTACTTGAATCTAAAAATCTGAAGGCTATCAATTAGATTTCTATTTTTTTTAAATATAATGTTTTGTGAAATAAACAAATACATAGTTTTTTTCACAACAAAAAAATTTACACTTGTGTTTTTATTCTACAACACTTCTATTACAACAACAACAAAAAAACTACTGATAGTTTAGATTTTTATTTTATTTTAAAATTACGAAAAACTCAGCAGGAGATCTAATTTTTTCCTGAAGAAAAAAAACAACAACATAATTTTTTCCCCCAATATTTTCCAACATTTTCATTTATTTTTATCAATTCAGCCAAACCATCAAACGGACCAGGCAACAAGACCATGAAGGCATAGGCACACGCTTAAGAATTTCTTTCGTTTAAAAATTTTCTCGCGCTTTTATTTCAAAATTTCGAAGGGGATTTCCCGTGACACAAGCACGTGTCTTACCCCTCCGATTCTCTCTAAATCGGTCTATTTTTAAAGGTTAAACTAAAGAAAGATTGTGTGTCTTTTTTTTTCTTGATGTGACTTCTGCCAGAGCTAGAGGAATCAAGACCAAGACCATATGTTGTCATCATAGTTTGATATTTTGTTGTTGTTGTATATTTAGTTTTTTGTTATTGTTTGTAGTGTTGTTTTTATTATACGATCCCCCTAAAAAAAATTCAACAGATATGTTTTGTATGTTTTCATTATGAATGGGGGAAAAATATTTTTATTTTAAAAACCCCATTTTCATTTACAAAAACAGAAAAATTCTGGAAAAAAGCGCTAGTTATGCAAAAATAATAAAAGTGAATATACACTGAGAGAAAAGTATATATAGATATGTATAATAATAAATAAATATTTAAATAGATTTGACAATTATCATTCTGTTAAATTATTATTATTATCAACTTTCATTCTTAACACAATTTGTACATCAAAGATTCCCCTATTAACTCAAAATTTTTCTCAGTGTCTCCCACCCAACCAAAAACATGTTGTAAATACTCCTGCAATATTTTGCTTTTTATAGCATGCTCTATGACATTAGATGTTTCTTTTGCTCCTGTTTGTAATATTGGATAAAAACAGAAAAAAAACGTAACCCTCTATTCTCCAAAACATAAGCCCCCCGACATAACTCTAGAAGTAACACCCTACCACTAACTTAAACCAACATGTGTTGCCTTGCCTCATACAAGTACGACGACTAGTACATGCAGCAGATAGTTTTTATGTTGTAGAAGTGTCAGTTTAAATTCTGCTCTTTTCTGTCAATCAAAATCTAAAGATTTTTTGACACTTTGTATCTTTTTTTTTTTTGGTTGTTGATATGAGTGAATATATGTTGCATTAGAATTTACATATTCATAAACTCAATCGTACTTGTTGTTGTTACCGCTATTTTATTTTTCGATATTATTTTTCATTTTCTCTTCATAACTCAAGTGTGGCATGCGACATTAGTTTAAAAATTGTATTTGACAGTTTATTTTTTCGTTAGTTTTTATTTTAGTTATACGGCTGGATTACATTTGTAGATTTTTGTTTGGGGGTTTTAAAGTTGCTTGCTTTTTAGATTTATATGTTGTTTCTAGATAACGTGTGAGTAGTTTGAGTTAAAATTTTACTTGTATTTTGTTTTTGTTACAATAACAAAATACAAGTAAAATTTGTACTCAAACTACTCGCTCGTTATTTAGAAACAGCACATTAATTTTCTTTTTTTGAGTTGTTGTGTGTTTAATAGGGATCAGTGATTTGTTTTGAATATGATTTCAATATATCAAATGTGTCATTTTAGTTTCAATGTTATTTGACAACACAGTTGTTGCTGTCAAGTAAATTGTTGAGGTTTTTTTTTTTTTGTAGGAGTCCAAAAATGGAAGATAGGCAAGGATATAAGTGTGAATTATTAACTAAATGCAAATGGTGGGATTATTTAGATTATAAGACAAACCAGCTTCATGTCAGTTAATTTTCCATATGAAAATATTCACTAACGATTTTTTGATAAAAATGTTCACTAACGATGGGTTTAGTAAACCGCCAATCGTATCCGAAGCATTCAATTAATATCTTACCAGCGATTTGCGACAGCTAGAGCACTGATATTTTACAATGGATATTTTTCCTGAAGCCTGGGCAAGCGTTATTAGTCATTCCGTTTTAAAAAACGTAGGGAATAGATCTCGAATTATACTTGGAATTTTATAAAGCGGAGGAAGGAGTTGAAGACAACGATTACAATCCACGACAATTTGATCGTAGAGTCCAATACAGCAAGAGACAGGGCAAAATTAAATAAGTCATTGACATCGCTTACTAAGCACAAGCTGCTATCGAAACTGATCCTAGTATAGCCATAAGAAACATCATCAGACATCTAGAAACGTTTAACCGGAAATTTGGACCAAATTTTATAACAAATAGCTTGAAACCTCTTAAATAGCTAGTCCCTCACTCTGCTCATATTGAAAGGAATTATAAACATCTACATCAGCCCTCAAAAATTTGTAGAATTGTCAATGTGTAGTAAAGGAGATTCTATGGAACGAAGAGGAATAGCATTATTACAAGATCATTACAAACACAAGGCTCTCAACATTTTTCTGCGAGGAACTATGAAAAACACAAGCAGCATTTCGAGCTGGAAGATCGAAATCGTCGGCCAATCCGTAGAATTGCGCTTTTGAATCTATGTACCAGATGTTCCTTGTCTTTTATAAAGCCTTTGATACTCTCTCACAAGAAGCATTATGGTCATAGTTACATTTTTCTTTGTATGTAAACCTCTCCTCAATATCCTTTTTTTCTAATCTCCCTTTTTGCAACCCACTTCACTAATCCCTAGAAAAATTCTCAAATCGATTACAAATTATAAATAATTGTTTGCAATTCCCTTTCTATTCAACATCAATTACACACTTACACAATTTTACATAATTATCTAATATTGTTGTTCTTCTTCGAACAAAAAAAAAATACAGAATCCAATAATAACTTATTTCTTAACAAATTCATAAAGAGCAATCATGATCATCACATTAAAAATATAAGTTTAAGTACGTATGTAGCTCTGGCTGCATGCATGCCATGGCTTTGCATGAATTACGAAAAATACACTTTTGTTTTCTTCTTATCGCCTTAAGAAATAAAGAAAATGTCAATCAATTAAATGTGACTGAATCTATACAATACGCACAACGGCAACAACAGCAACCTACAATAGCAGCAGCAGAAGTAGCCAGCAACTACATTAACAACTCCCAAAGCAATCATCAATCTAAAAATGAGCAGACTTAAAACTTTCAATACATTCGTATAACAAAATCAACAATAAGCATTTAATCAAGCATAGTTATATATCCAACTAAACAACCAACCATCCATCTATCTATCTATGTAACCAACCAAATGAACATTTTCAACCAGCTAAATCTTTTTAAACATGTATTCATCCATCGAACCCATAGCATATATCTATCCATCCATCCAAGTAACCATATTGATCATTGCATCTATACTTATTAAACATGTGAACGGATGGACGGACGTTCGGTCGGCCGGACAGTTTGTGGAACATACTTTATCAGTGTATTGTAAGAAAAAGAGACCACTTGTATATCAAATCAAAGAACAAAAAAAAGAACCCAATCTTGAAAAAAAAAAGAATTGGGGCTTGATTTTTATTTGTTTCGTTTTCGTTACTACAAATACTACTATTACGTCCTACTACTGCAATAAATACCCGTACTATATGAGTGGCTGACTGAGTCTACTCCCCTTTCTTATCTTTATCTTTTCAGTTTCATTTGTTTATTTATTATTTGCTTAAATCTTTATCGTTTTAATACTCTGGCCCTACTTGAGATTGCTGGTATACTTGATACAGCAAAGAGTTGAGAAATTATAAAGCAAACGTTTCATATTCAGAAAAATCTATTTTTCTTAACTTTACTCCAGAAATCGTTATCTTCTCTCTAAAGTTAGCTAGAAAAATTAAGTTTATAAATATCGAGTATAGGTCCATTCCCTAAAAAAAGATAATCTACTACGAGAGTTCTCATCTAAATAAAGTAAACTAAATTACAATACCAGGAAAGATATTGTGATATTCATTATGAATCGATATTTCAGTAGAATTCAAATCGAGATTTCAAACGATGTCGAGTATTTCAATTTGCCATCAGATTTTTTTGTTCAAAATAGGGTTCCTTAAAATTCGTTTAAGATGTCTAACAAAATTGTACAATTTTTTGATTATACAAAATAAAGAATTAAGCAGGAATACTACGTTTACTACAGAATACTATAAAAATATAAACAGGCCTGTATTTTTCCTACATCTCAAACTCGTTTAACGGCAACAAATTTTACTCATTAAACAATCAGCAGATTTTTTGATCAGGATCATTATGGTTGTAAGTAAAAATTATTTCAGGTCGATTCAAAGTCTTAAAAAAATCATGATCATTCTACACGGCATTTGTTGTGGACGATCCTTTTGCTGTATTAGGCTGAGAGTTCATTTCATTGAGATAGTTGTATTGTTACATCTGATAAACGAAAAAGTATTATATATAATTGATTTATAATCTATACAATAGTAAATCAGAGTTATATCCTGTTGAAAAATGTCTTCCAATCTTCTACGCAGAATATCAATTAATTTAAAACTCTCTTCAGAATCTTGTGATCGCCTCATAGTCGAGTTTAGTTATGATCATTCCGGATCAAATTGATAATGATTAATAGTCAAGTCCCTTAAACAGTTCTAACTCTCTTGTGAATGGAAAACATATTAACGATCTATAATCTTTTCGATTAACTATGATCGTTCGTAGTCGTTTTGTAAAGAGTAATTCTTCTTGTAATAATAGTTCCGAGTAAATTTTCCTTCGTTCGCATTCGTTTTGTAAAGAGTCGTTCTTCTTGTAATTATAATTCCGAGTAAATTTTCCTTTCAGCACAATTTCAATATAGTCAAAACTCTCTTGAAAATTTTGTGATCAAAAAATAATAAATGATCCTGATTCTTAAAGTAACCATGCCTGAGCATCTTGTCTATGTGATCAAATCATTTCCGAATTGAATTAAGATCATTCCGGAGAACTATTCTAACTTTTGTTAATGATCAATAATCCAGTCTCTTTAAGTGACCAACTCTTGAAATGTCAATCGTCGAACAATTTTTGGATGTCGTGTGTTCGATCCTCAGCTTTATTGAACTTCTTATGGAGAATTTTTAAAATAGTGAGTAAAATTTCTATTGCAGAGTTAACAATTTTCTGTGGAGTAGAAGCTATACCATTCCCGAATAGAGTTCTAAATCTTTGCTTGTCAAAGGGGGCCCTGCTGTATTGAAACTTTAAACTGCTTATGTATGCAGTCGATGTCCGTAAAGTTTTTTTTATACACCAAATCTTACAACTCTACTACACGGCTGTTTGCTGCTGCTGACTCTAAATGTATGGGTGTGTATTGTTGCATGGGTATATGTATATTTTTATGCTCATGCTACAGCTCCAAGCAGTAGCAATAACAACAACTACAGCAACGTATAAGCAGTACTTGTCGAACCATTAAGGCAATGACCTGTTTTTCATTTCGATAAGTTTAGGTTACATTTAGATGGATGGATGTATGGTGTCGAGCTCACACACACACTCAAACAAACATACATATATCTATTCACCAGTTACTTGTAGTAAGAAAAGAAGTACTGTTTGTGGCTTTAACTAATAATGTTGGTTGGGTTAAACAGCAATGGCAACAACAACAACTACATACAAAACCAACCGAATCTTAAGTTTTTAATGTTTTGTTATTGTTGTTGGAGTATCTATATGTAGATTTGTTTATGTTTTGTCTCTTTCTAACAAGAACTAACTTAAGGACAGACAGCGGGACAGACGTTGGGACTTACTTTTAAAACGACGAATAGTCAGTCAAGTAAAGTGCCAAGTTAAGTTGACGTTGTTGAGGTTTATTCTATATGTTTTATAATGTTGTAGTAGTATGTATTTCAAACAACCACATCTACAAATACATACAACAAAAATGATCGAGTGTGTAATCGTATGCTAAAAAAATCAAGAATATAAAAAAACGCAATCAGCTGCAGCTGTGTTTACATTTTGAACATGTTACAACTTGATTTTAGGTTTATATTTATATAATTTTTTGTTTTTTTTTTTATTTCTCATTATTGTTGGTGTGTATTTTTGTTGTAGTTTTTGTTCATATGATTATTCCTCAACATGTTGCAAGTTGATAGTGAAATAAGAAAATATGATTCTTTGAGGAAAGAGAGAAAAAATACAACAATAATAACAACAACATCAGAATACTACTTACTACTATACGTATAGTAATCGTATGATACTACGGAATATTGTATCGCGTAGTATTAAGTATACGCTGATGTGGTCAAACCAGTTCTTGATTTGTTGTATGGTGTTCTTTATATTTTCTTGGTGCTGCTGCTGCAGCAATTGTTGTTGTTGTTTTTTCTAATGTAATTGTAAGCTTCTGCTTCATTGGATTTTATATGGCAAAAGCACCACAATTTAAAACAAGTAAGAGTGCTAGACTCGGCTATAACGACTGCTATTTGCACTTTACATAATATATTTTTCAAAAGAACAGTATTGAAAAACTTCCTTCGATAGAAAATTCCTCTTCCAAAGAGACTAGTTTTGTATTGAAATGTCCTCTTCTAAAAAGAAAAATTTTCTACACACGATGTCTCTTCCAAAGGAACTAACTCTTTGTAGAAGATTTACTTTCCAAAAAGAGTATTGTTCTCTATAGAAAATGTCCTTTCCAAAGAGACTAACTTTATATCGAAAATTACTCTCAAAGAGCCTAGTTCTTAAACTAAAAATTTCTCTTCTAATGACTAGATTTCTGTTAGAAATATGACTTCCAACAAGATCAATTTTATAAAGAAAATTTCTCTCACGATGCTAATAGTTTTCTATACAGAATTTTTCATTCAAGATATAAATTTACAAAAGAAAAACTGTCTTTCAATGGAATTTCCTAATGATTTAAACAAAATTTTTCTTCTAAAGTAACTGTTACAATCATTAGTTCTCAGAGAGAATATTATATGAGTAGGTCCCATTTAAAACTCTCCAGCTGATATTTTTAAAATGTTCCTCTACTTCTATAGTTCTCGATCTTGTGTTTCGTATTTTGCATAATTTGACCCTCCCCTCTCAATAATGTCCTTCGACAGAGACATTGTGTTGGAATAAATAAAACAAAATACGTTTTAATTATTTGTTTGTTTAAGTCATTTGGTTGTATGCCTGCCTAGTAGCTTGCTTAGTTAGTAGTTATATTTGCCACAGATTTACTACTTGCACTTGGCCATCGTTTGGTCGCTTTCGGTTTCCTCCTTCTCCAGATATTTTTGCCCACTGATCATTGTGTTTAAAAATTGGCGCGCAATTTTCCTACAACCCAAACTGCCGTAATGATTATGGACAAGAGAACACATTTAAAAGATGATTTTCTAAGCAATACTTATTATGCGATTTTATGTATTTTTTTTCATGTTGCATGATTTGATTTAAACACACATTTATGTTGCATTTGCTGCATTATTTATTAGTTTTAACTAGACTGTTGTCAATACTTAAGCGAACTCCACCTTTTTTCAAAACCACACTTGCCATTTAGTTTATGCTGTTGTTGGGGCACAACCAGCATGTGCTTCCATTCGCACCATCAGGCGTTGTTGGCAGCACGTTCCTCTTGTACAGTTTATTTTTGTTGTTGCTGTTACTGTTGTTATTGTTTCTAGCTTGAGTTGTAGAGGAGTATAAGTATATTTTGCGCGTTGTTATTACTATTATCCAGTTTTCCCGGTTTGGCAACTCTTAGATGAGTTTGTATTTTCGGTTTGTTGTTGCTTGTTTGGTCTGGGTGTTGCGTGGTGTTTATGTTTGTTGTTCAGTTTCCTTTTTGCAATAAGTCGTTTTGTGATTTCTGTTGTTGCTGGCTGCTGTTGCCAGTTTGCTGTGGGCTTTTTGGTGATCTTGTGCTACTTAATGCCAGCAACAGCCCAACAATCAGCAGTTGTGTTGATCGTTTTGGTTTGTAGTTGTTCATTTTATAAGTATGTATTACCTCATGGTGGTTAAAGTAAAAAAAAATCATACAAAAAAACTTGATGTCTCGAGGGTCTTGTTGTTTCCTTTTAACATTTAATTTTTTTTGTCATGTTGCCACAAGTTTATACTGCAGGTAGGGAATTGAGGGTTAACAAGAGCCTACTTCTACTTTTTTTTTTTTTTTTTTGAAAAAAGCTTGTTAGTTAATTCCCCTTATGACATTTACGATCAAGTAAATGTAGGGTCAAACTTTGGTTACAGCATAAGCTACTGTGTTAATTGGGTTTTCGTAGTCGCCCTTAAATAGGTATGATATTCTAACGCTTCAACTGTCACAATATCTGATAGGGTACCATACCATACAGCCACCTCTGCATAGTGGATATGGTGTGAAAAAATCTCAGATCGAGTTCAAAATATAGATTACTGAAACGATTTTACGCTGAAACCCTAACACTGAAAATCATTTCCAATCCTACTAACAGTTCTTTACAAGGAGGCAACCCGCTATTAAATCTGCCCGTATATCGTTATAGATAATGAATATGAGGAAATGGAGGAAAGAGTCCCTATAAATACAATTACCTTTTGGAAACAAATGTGTCGATTAAAAAGTTTTAGTGTAATTAGTTTGAAATGAAGATGTTGCACCAGATCCGAAGAAACACACCTAGGTCACTATCGGTCCTGTTGTGCACTCTTTTATCAGAGTCTTTGGTGGTAGTCGAAGGCACGGCTTCTGGACTGATAACACTACCAACTAACTTACCGGAGGCACCCATTAAAAGCGTCTTATTTCAATGAATTGTTACACTAGTGATTCGAATTCGTCTGTAGTCCCACCTTAATATGGGATGGCTAGTATGGGGTTGCGAAATCAAAGTTTCGACATCGTTTAGTGTAGAGTTCATAATCAGGCAAATAACATTGTATAGATCTGCAAAATGGGATTTATTTTAGGTTTCCAAGATTTGGCTATCAAGTGTCACTTTAAGCCGAATCGTATGCTTCTAAATTATCGAAATCTTAAAACAATTCATTGGCACTATTTATGAACCCAGTATGAATTGAACAGGAGCAAGTGCATAGAGCTCGACGCCATTTTGTCTAGCCTATACAATTCAAATTTTGAAAGTTTCGACATCATCTGGTATCCAGTTCATAATCAGGAAAAAAACTTTAGATTGGCCTACAACTTGGGATTTATTTAAAATGAACAAAGTTTGGTATCAAGTGTCATTTCCTAAATCTAATCACAATTTATCGTCATTCTCTCCTTTAGTTCTGCTACTGTTTTTATAAACAAAACCACTACTTCTAACAATAAAACTAATTTAACAAATAAATAAAAAAAATTCTAACCAAAACTAATTTCGAAAGAAAGCCATAGAAAACTCATTAAAACCCCCTGAGGTACAAGATTAAATCAATCATATACAATTCGAAAGCTTATCTAAAGCCATGAATAATGAATAAAAGAAAAGAAACAACTAAGAACTTCAAGATAAGAAAAGAGGGAGCTACTGATTTACTATTAAAACTTGAGCAAACAGTAGCACAAGTCATAATTTCTTTTTTAAAAGTTCAAGCTACAAAAAAAGAAAACACTGCAACTAAAAGAGCAACAACATGCAGCAAGTTGCAGTTGCTACTGTATACGCGTGCGCAAAATCCTACAAACACCCGCTGGTTTGTTTTTGTTGTATTGTAGTAGTTAAGTTTTTGACCAAAAAAAATATATAGACAAAACTGCAATAGCAACAACAAATAACACAATATGGACACTTTGACTGGAGCTGTCAATAATATATGTTTGTATTTAGAATAGTAAACAATACTCGAGAGTTAAGCGGTAGGAGAGGCAGAGTTTTTGTTTGCTGATTTTGATTCTTAAGCCAGGCAACAGGCAGCTTTTTTTATTTTGTGAAACTAGTAAAACTTTTGCAAAATGAGGAAACTCGATTTTAAAGCTAAAGTCGTAATAAAAAGTGGTATGACGAGATTTTGTTAAAGTTTTTATATATTTTAAGCAGATAAACGCAAACTTTGGAAATGTATGCACTGGACTACTTCAAGTTCATTGGGTATTATGTTTAGGATTAAGAATCCCTGTTTCTGGCAGATTTTTTTTTTTGAAGCTCTAAAATAATAAATTTGTTTGCTGTTTTTTTCTTATGCTTGCTGTTGTTTAAACACTTGGGATGCGTATCTGTTTAGTTAAAGTTTGCCAAGCAAACATAAATAAAATCATATAAAAAAAGAATAAATATAAAGCTTCTTTTCTTAAAAGCAGGTTCAAACCAGTTTGTTAAACATACAACTGGCAGTTTTACGTCGTTCTTCGTTTTTTCTTAAAGGTTCAAGTACCCACCTCCTTTTATTGGATGATACCAGCTAAGAACGGACGGATGGCTGATGGCAGGCAAGCAGTTTCATTGCATAGATAGATGGTGGATGGATGGATGGTACTTGTATTCTTTAAAGCCCACTCTGGAGATCTAAAGTTTAATTTTGTCTTGTCTGATTTTTTTTTCTTGACTTTTTTTTTTGTGTGTTCATCTTATGATGCAGCTGCAGATTATGATGAGATGATGACTACGATGAGGCTGCTGATTATGTTGGTTGGCGGTTGAGTGGTTGCTGGCTTGGTTGGTGTTTGTGGCAGATGCTGCTGTTTTAAGCCAGTGCTACTGATGCTAAGGTTGTTGTTGTTGTTGTTGCTGCTGCTTGTTAATGTTACGCATTCGGTAGCTACTGTATTTTGAAGCCTCGTTGATTTTCTTTTCAATTTCATACTTTTTAGTTTTTATTTACAATCCCTATTATAGACTAAAGCTTTGTATTTTTTTTTCAATTTGTTGTTGCCAATGCTGGATACTTTACTCATTGTCAATGTCGCTTTTATAGAGTTTTTTTTTGTTGTTTTGTTACTACTTGTGTGCATTTATTGCCAAGACAAATGGTTTTTGAAAGTTTTAAATGCAACTACAACAACAGCAGTTTCAAGCAGTTCCATATACTTTTTTTTTTTTTGTTTAAATGTTTGTTGAACATTAAGAGTTCTCTCCTAAAGTGTAGGCACGCGCTTAAGCTTTGCCTTAGCTTTATTGTAATTGTCTTGTTGTTGTTGTTGTTTTTATGTATGTTATACATATAGGTTCTTTTTCAAATCTGTCCGTCCAAAGTTTATGGTTTAAATGCCCCCACTGCTTTGCTCTCTATAGTCCACCACAGAAAACTAACGTTTGTACATTTATATGATCACCATTTGGTTAAACAATCACCATGATCAGTCAGTCCATTGGTACTTACAGTCATGCTCATTGTTGTATTACGTCTGTCCTTTTTTTATATCTGTCTGTCCAAATGGACAGACTATTTTAGTTGTGTTTTTGTTGTTTATTATGCACTCTAGTGTTTGGCATTTGTTGTTGTTGCTGCTGCTGGTCAAGTTTTTTCTTTTTTTTTTTTTTTGTTTTATGTTAAGATCCATTGTTGGAAAACATTTTCAAACATTGTATATTACAATTTCAACTACATGAATGCCTGCACAAATACCTACACATACCGATTTACGTATGTACCCACTTTGATTAAATTTTTTTTACAGTATTGATTAAAAGTTTGCTAACAGCTTAAATTAGGGCTCGTAGGGGATTGAGTAAACATTGGAGATCATAATGGGTCAGTTTTAATAACTAAGAAGTTTCGAGAGCATTATCTTAACTTATTACTAATTAGTTTCGCAGATGGCAATGTGTTTGTAGCAGAGAACTTCACTCTTTACTTTGAAAACATAAGATCAGCCCAATTATAGAACCATTATAGGGCATGAAATGGATTGAATAAACATTGGAGATCACAATAAGTCAGATTTTATAGCTAATAAGTCTCGAGAGCATTATCTTAATTTATTATTTATCTGTTTTGCAAATGTCAATGTGTTCGTCGCAGAGAACTTGACTCTTTTCTTTGAAAGCACAAGATCAGTCCAATTGTTGCACCATTATGTTTCTGGAAGATCCTGTATTCTCAGGATTTATTGCGTAGAATTGATGCGATCTATATTTTTTTTCTGGAATCTTACAAAAACTTTCCACTCAATATCAAACTTTTACAGAATTCATCGCTTTATCGATCGAGTTTTCCATCTCCCTCTCTCGGACATGTTAATATCCTACAATGATATTTTGGGTAATTCTTTTCATTAATCCATAAATTATTTTATCGATCTCTCTCTCGGATACAAGGATCTTTTGTGTAATTCTTTTGGTTGATAATGAAAGGAACACTCTTTCTCTCGTACATGATCTTACGATCTCACTAAATCTTAACATGATCTTAACGATGCCGATCTTCTGAAAAAGTACTTCTTCTGTATTAGAAACACTTCTATGCTTAACTGTAACTTCACATATGAATTCATACAATTTCAGACAAAAGGCTGCAAATGAGTCTACATAATGTTTGAAAATTTATTAAAAAGTTATTTTTTTTTTGTTTTCTTTGCAGTTGTTGCTCTTGACTGTAGTAGTAGTAGTTGTTGTTGTTGCTATTGTTGTTATAACCATTGTTCCTATTGTAGAATAACAATTTTTCATCGCACGTGATATGACAATTGATTTTACATTTAACTTAATTTTTGTTCAATAATTTTTTCCCCATTTTTTTTGCTCGGTTTTTTTTTTGCTTGATTTGTTGTACTTTTAAATAGTCATGGATTGTTACAATGTTTAGTGTCTCTTTTTAAGGTTTTATTTCTGGAAATTATTCTTTTCTAAGGCGATGTATTGTTTAAAATGGTCAGTCAGACCTAAAGCCCGACCAGCCAACAACACCACCTCCAGTGTTTTAGAGGCGGTAGGTAGTGATAGTGATGGTGGTGGTGGTCACTTTGCTCGTTTAATGCTGTTGCTGTTGTTGTTCATGTTTGACAGAGCCCACAGTGCCATTAATCATGTTTGTTTCTATGATCTCGGTGTGTTGCCAAATGTTGTTTGTTTTCTTAACTCTTTCCATTTAAATTCATTGTATGTATTGCATATGCAAAAATTTTCGCTGGCTATTTAATGGTGTTGTGTTGTTAAGCTTAATTTCTATATTGTAACTATTATTGTAACGAAAAATTAAATTCACTATTGTCCGAGTGTTGCCAGAGGGCGTGTCATTACAAGACAATCAAGCACGACTTCTAAACAAAGTCTTCTGTTCTGTCAATAATTGTTTTATCATGACAGTTTTGTGCATTTTTTTCTCATTTTAATTTCGTTTTCGTTTATTATTTTTTATTTGCATTACAAGCGATAATAATAATTACTTTTGAACAATTGTTTTAATTGACTTCAAAAAGCCAAAGCTTACAACCTTGAAGATGCAAAAATATTTACATACTTAATGAAAATAACTTAGTAGGGGTAAAATCTGTAAATATGGGATGGGTTTTTTATAATAATATTAATTATTCGAAAACGATAAGGGTCATTTGCCAGAAGCTCTAAAACTGCAAGAATAGCAATGATGTATTCAAAATCGAACAATATTATAATTGCTATGATTAAATAAAAGCTTAATATGCTAATATTTATTACAACAAATCATTCAGCAAATCTGTTGTTAGCAAAATAACAGAAATTTTAAATTTATAACTAAAATCTAATTCTTATGATTCTCTATTTCAATTGCTGTTAACATTCCAACTTTAATATTACAATTATTTTGGTTCTTTATTTTTATAGGCCTTTATGTAGAAAATACACAGAAAAAGAAAGAAAGATGAAAAAACACTTTAAAATTTTTATTGATGACAATTTTTATAATTTTAATGGCACCTGACCATTAATATTTCTTATATCCTTAGAAAAGAACTCATACTCAGAGCTATCACTTTGAAAGCTTTTTATGAGCCCATTTACCTAAATCATGGTGTTGCAAGAGTATTTGTTTAACCAGCTAAGCCTCTGTCCGTCCGTCCATTTAGGTTTTTTAACGTTGCAATAAATTTTCAATTAAACATTAAACGTACACTCATGACATTTTCAAAAAAGTAGTCGACAACAAAACATACACAACAAACCATAAACAAATGAAAATTTAAATAAAAACAAAATGTTTATTGTTTGTTGGCTTCTTTAAATGAACAAAAAGAAAACAAAACACAAAACTAAAAGCTAATGGTGATGATGAGTAGAGTTTAACGGCTGCTCTCTAATGGGCCCATGAAATGTTTAGCTTTGACTCTATTGGTTTAGTAGTTGACTGAGGTTTAGTTCATTCTCGTCTTGACTCTATCAAACACATTATCACAATTATAAGTGGCAGCCAGGACAGGCCTAGAATTTCTAAAGAGTAAAACCAAATAAAAAACCAGCACGTCACGATCATCACCATTATTATGATCATCATAATTCGAAGTTATGTTTTCTTGATATTGTCAGCTTTTGTTTGGACATTTAAACTCTTGTGTTCGTTTTTTTTCGAATTTGGGCTCATGTTCATTTTTATTTAAATCTTTAATTTAATGCCTCAAGCTTAAGCCACAAACAGAGGCAGCAACATCATCATCATCAGCTTCAAGTATAATAACAAATACATACATATATGCTTATTATTAACAACCAGCATAAATTTTTTAATATTTTATGGGTTTTAACCCATACATTAAGTCCGAGTTGCTTCAGTATCTATGATACAGTTTGTTTACTTTTGATATCATATTATCAAATGTTTGAAATTTACAAATTAAATTAGTTGAAAGACAAAAGATTCAAATGATGAAATTAGGAGATTGCAGTTTAAAACGAATTTTCTATACACTTTACATTACAGATCGTATGTTCCCATACTTACGTATGCTAGTTAGTTTGACATCAATCCGAGGAAATACACCAAGGCCTCCAGCGTGCTAGTTAGTTTGACATCAATGTGAGGCAATACACCAAGGCCTCCAGCGTGCCTGTTGTGTGCTCCTTTGCCAGTATTTTCGGTGAAAATCCCACCCCCTCCGATCTGACAGACCTGAACACTAACTACTAACCCACCAAAGCTTAAACCGGGTGCCCTTAACATAAGCTAAGACCTTTGAATCTGAAGTCCAAAATTTTGCACAATAAATATTAAGTGACATGTTTAGTCAATTGATCGACCAAGTTTTTGTAACTGAGAATTTAAATAATACCAAATGGGGTAAAAAATGAACTAAAATTCCACTGAATTCACCTCATCAGTGTGAAAAATAAGGAAGTTATAGAAAAGCTGATCGAAACATTCGAAGATCTGGAACATTGTCTGTTTAGCCTTCAATATTGCACACAGAGGGAAGAAGAAATATACACGCCTGGTACCAAATTGACACCACCAAATTTTCAATAACATCCGTTGTCAAAGTATACACATACGTACGACAACACTATGTAATATTTACAACGCATCGTTGTCGTAATCTAAATTTTATACACATTCGTTTTCTAAAAGTTAACAAACATGGTAAGCTCACTATTGACAAACAATTCATTGTCAACGGATGTTATTGAGAATTTGGTGTCAATTTGGTACCAGGCGTGCATATTTCTTTTTCACTCAGATCCTTTGGGATTTCTGAAAATCTATACAAATATAGGTGCATACTTGCTCATTTGTAGGGTATTATTTTTTTCGTAAATTATACTTGGACTCAAATGTCAATCATGCATACTTATTTTACGTTTTGTGTTTGATTTTCTTTATGGATCTTTTCATACTTCATTTTGGTGTTTTTTTATGACGATTTTTAATTTTTCATAAAAACACATGCATACAAACACTCTGCACATACTAACACACGTCAACACATACAAATGATTGTTGCTGCAGCAGCGAAATCAGATAATGATGATCATGGTATTATTACTCTTATTTTTGTTGTTGCTGTAGTTTTTTTTTTATGAAGCTGATCTTTAAGTTGAACACCTGTGTTCTTTTTTAAAACAGAAGTTAAGTGTAGGTTTTGTTCAATAATACGAGTGTAAACTGAAAAATGTTTTACATTAATGAAATATAAATATCGTTTATGATTGTTATTAGAGTGATCTATTTATTTTGATTAAGGCAAAATATGGCTCTGGAAACGGTATATCTTTATAGAGAAGTTAACATTTTTTTCTTTTGAAGTTCTTTTTGATCCCACCTCGCATGTGTTGCCACTTTTTAGCCTGTTTGGCCCGATGTCTTGTTCGTACGCTTGTTCAAACTCTGATCTTCAAGTGTTTTTGTAGTTTTTGGTTTTTGCCATTTAATGTTTATTTTTTCTCTTCTGTTTCACTTTTTATTAAGCAGAGGGGATTTCTTTAATGACATTTGAATTTGATTTTTTTCTCCTTCATTTGATATAAAAAATACGCCTTTTAGTTTCAATATACTGTAAGGTCCCCTCTTTTCTTGTACACAATAACAAAAATGAACATGTTCAGACATGTTTAAAATTGGTGGAATATAAAACAATCAGACTGGGTTTATAGACCCTTATCTTTTATTTTATATTTTATGAATTTTATTATATTTTCGATGGATTTTTATGCTCCCCATTTGTATAGTTGATTATCACTGATCTTGAAAACATACACACATGTTTGTGGATAAAGTTGACTGACTGTCTGTTCCATTAGGGCAGCTAAAGTTAGTGGTGTGTGTGTGTGTGTAGTTGGTTGGAGTTTACTGTGACTACCAATTAATTTTGTTAACCCTTTTGGCTTTTGTATAGTATTTAACCCCTTGGCTAAGTTAAACAAACATATAGACATATAATTTTATGTATTGAAACAAACATAGATTATTAATTTATTTTTTATTTATATTCTTGTTTAAATATATTTTTATTTTGATTTTTCAACATTTTCAATTTGTTGAAATCAATATTCGTTACAAATTAACGTAATTAAGCCATTAGTTATGATCGTTATAAATTGTATAAACAACAATCCGTTACACATATTCAGTTTTATTAAGTTTGTATCTATACATTTGACTTGTGACTTGCTACACAAAAAAAAATAAATGTATAAAAATGTAAATTAATTTATTTTGATTTTCGAGCAGTTATAAATTAATCATAAACATATATAGTAGCAACTTGGTGTGTGTGTATATGTTGAGTCTATTGAACTTAAAATTAATTTCCTGTATTAAATTATAGAACAGTTTGTATTTCGTTAGTCATTAATATTGCATAGATAATCTTTTATTTTAAAATCATTGATAGTTTTAGTAGTTTTAATTAGTTTATAAATTATTTATGATGTTATGGGCCTAAAGACATTCTGGTTTTTAAATTTTCATTCAATTAAAATAGTGCTTTGATTTTAATCGAAATTGTAACGCAGCACTAATTTGCATAATTGGTATTAATAAAACTGGAATTATTTTTCATGGACTTAAATTCAGTTTGGAAAAGTTATGGAAATACTTGGAGTATAATTCGAAAAGTTTATACTTATCGTTGTCAATGTTATCAAGAACCCTTGAGAAATCTTGGAAATCAATTGATTCTGTATGCTAACTGCCTGACAGGGGAAGAATCAAAACTGTTCATGGACTACTGGAAACTATACATGCTTGGTCAATTTCTATATCTGTGTATCCTGCTATAATAGGATATATAATAACGAAATCTTATCAAGATTTAAAAACTATTTCGGACTTAATGCCACAGATTCCTTAACCATAAAGCTAAAGATTCCAAAACTCACTAAATCTGATTCCAAAAAGTAAATTTTCCTGCTACTACACTCCATTTTCATCGCATTACAATAGTTTTTGCTGTTGAAAACAAAACATAAGAATATGTTAAGGATGTATTCCTGAATGATCCCTCTTTAAACTGATTCATGACACATATTGAATATATTTTAAAAGCAAACATTCAAATTTATTCTTTCCATCAATCATTTAAATCGAATCATTTCTTTGTCTTTAATTTCACCACAATCGTAGTAGGGTGTCAAACTCGTATGATCAAGCACTCATACACTGTTATTATAACTTCGTAACAAGTCAGAGCTCCATATGATGAAATTTTTGGCGGGATACTGTACCCCAAAACGAATATGAGGAACAAAACAAAAACGTAAAAAAACAACACAAATGATAAGAACAACAACAATACAACCAAACAAGAAAATCAAAAGAATTGTAAAACTCAAGAAATACAACTTGTTAAATAAATTAAACCTGTTTGGGATTTGGCGGTAAAGACCCACACATTTAAACAAATGCACCCAACAACAACCACTACAAAGAACAGGCCCCAAAATTGTAACTATAAAAAAACAGAGAGTTAAGAAGAAAATGATCATTGAAAGAAGAAACTCTTGTACAATTTGAAAAGAGTAGGCTCTTGTACTTTAGCAATCTCTTGCTGTAAACTTAAGAGTGTGGTTAAACAACAATGGTGTGCAAGTTAAACACAGTTGTGTTAGAAAAGTAGTAGATTATTTAAATATACTACAAAATCTGCGAAGGTTACTTTTAAGGGGAGCTTTTGTTTGATAATAATATTTAAGGATTTGTGATTTTTTCCCCCATTTACTTTCCGACTTTTACAAAAAAGAAATACTCTTCTGATCTTGTAGTTTTTATAACGTTTCGTTTGTTTCTTGGTCTTTTTTATGATTTCATTTGTTTAGTTATTTTTTTATTCTTTTGTTGTTGTTCTTGTTTTGTTTGTAGAAACTCCAACGATAACAAACAGCAACAAAAACAACAATAGTAAATATATATATAAAGAAAAAAAGTTAAAGCTAAAAACCGGTAGCTGTATGCATATGTAACGAATCTTTACGCTACTTGTTTAAAATTATGATTGTGGGCCCGCTTTATGTTCATTTACGATTACGGGGGCACTACGCGAGTAAAGTAGTAATAGTCGTCGTCGTCAGTCTTAGTCTCTGTCGTCGTAAAGTAGTAGAACTCCTCGTATTGTATCTTGTATCTTTTCTTCTATAGAGTTTTGTATTGTTGTTTTTTGCTGCTGCTACTTTTGTTATTGTTGATTATGATGCAGCAGACAACTTTTGTTATTGTTGTTATTGTATATTTGTTAAATATTATACTGTTTTTATTTTTTTTTTATTATTGTTATATATTTTTCCAACTTCTTCAAAAGCTGAATTTCATGCTTCTTTTTTTTGAGTAGTAACAGCAAAAAACTGTTTTGTATTCATCTTTTAGTATTTTTTTTTTTTGTATTTCAAGTTGAAGTTTGAATTTAATGTTTTAAGATGATTTGATATTTTAAAGAGGGGTTTCTGAAAAAAAGGCTTTTTAAGTTTATGTTTATTTTTTTTTTCCATACTGTAGGACGCTATAATCATTTGTGGTCAAAACAAAGTTTAACCATTGGCTTGCGGCTCTATAATCATAAGAGTTAAAGCTAACAGTTCCCAGAACTCTCGCATTTTATGATTCAGGTTAAACCTGGGAACAAATTCCGACATTCGATGTCCGTTATGATTTCAAATGAGTTCGCAATTTAGTCCAAGACTTATGATATTTAAGGCATCTTTTCCATTCGAGTCATATCAAAATTAATGGAAAATATGATTTAGCATAGATTTTCATTGTTTACTCGATTAGAGCATTTGAGGGTTGACAAGCAATTGTAGGCCTTTTCGTACCTATCTATGTATTTCGAATTTTGGGGGAAAGTTATATACATATATCATGTTTTCGATTTGAGCGCAATCTACACTCAATTTTACGAATATTTGCAATCACTTTTTATTGTTTTCCTAATTTGAAGCGTTAACAATAACGATCCAAAAGTTCGACTTCTTCCATATAAAAACCATATGCATGTACGATCATTAGATCAGTAATAATGCAAAAATATATGAATTTTTAAAAAAATAATATTAAATAATCATCTGTATTCCTCAGAATAGACAAGAAAACAAAAATACTACTTTCGCACATAAAAAGAAATGAAACTGAACATGAAAAAAAAATATACAAATAAATGAAGAAAATCGCAAAAAACTAAAAACAATGATGTAATTTGATAGTCGTTTTTTTTTTTTTTTTGTTTCCATCAGTGACTTAAGTTGTCAACTAATTGCCCTCATGAAGATGCAGTTTTCCTTATTGTTGTTGCTATTGTTCTTGTATATTTTATGTACATGTTCTAAAGCAAATAACAACAAACAACAACTCATGGGTTTTGTTTGTTTCTTCTACATCAAGCATTAAAATTTTATATTTTATGCATGCAACATGAAGAAGCGCAACTGCTTGATGCAGCAGCTCGTTCGCAAAGAAGTAGAAAAAAACGAAAAGAAAAGCACTGAACATTAAGAGTTCAAATCATACTAAAAAGATCACACTGACATCAAGAGGGCTTTTGTTTTACTATAACCATAATGATCATGACGATGATGAGGAAGAAAAATAATAATAATAAAATCAACCCCTCCATCTTCAGGATTGCCCTAGCAAAACGATCGTCACAAAAATATAAACAAAAAAAAATTATATTAAAATCGTTATAAAAAATATACTATATTTAAAGGTTCTTCAACTTTTTATTTTGTACTTAAACTGCACACACTCTTTCAATCTTAAGCTTTTGTTGTTATTGTAGTGATGTTCACCAAAGGGCTCTTCTTTATTTCATGTTGTTGTACACTTTTGCATGGCACATACAGTGTTGCATGCAGTTGCAAACATCACGATCGTCTATAAAGAAAACTTCATTTTATTTTTGTTAAAGTACTGAGTAGAAGAAAGAACTTAAATGATCAAAAACGACAAAAAAAAGACGTATTAAAACTTCATAATGATCACTCATCCTGTTAATGTTTAAAGGAAAATAAAATAAAATCTTTAAACCGATACACCGACAAAAAGAGCTAACGGATTTAAATGCAAAAGGATCTAAGAAGATCTGTTGCTTTGCTGCATATTATAAAGCGTTTACTTAGGTGATCTTTGAGAAAGCAAATTCCAGTTCTTAATTATATGCAGATTCCGGATGTTTTGCAGGTTCCGGAACCGACTAAAAGAGCTAACGGATTTAAAATACAAAAGGATTTAAGGAGATCACATAGGTGATCTTTAGGAAAGTAAATAAAGTTTTTTATTTAAATAAAAGTTCCGGATATTTTGAAGTTATCTAACAATATAAACAAATTATGCTTTAGCTTGGTGCAGGTTGTGAGAGTCAATCTACGTGATTTTGTAATTCTTAATCTGATGTGAGATCACTTATGATCACTTCTCATTATAATAAAGTTTCTGATAATTTATTAAAGTATTTTGGGGCATATTGGGGCAAGTTTCAAAAACTCTTATTCGGTTCGATCACTTGGCCTTGATTTATTTCTATTTCCTTATAAATCTGAAGCGATTTCTATATGAACCAATGTATCACTTTATTAAAAATCCTTTTAAAAATTTCAGTGTAATATCTGTGTATATTTTTATTTATTTTCAAACCACAAAAACCAAGTTTCTTGTTATATTTGCCTGGTAATTTTTTTTGTACATTAAACATCATTATGAAGTAATAGTCAATAGTCATAATGAGGTTGTTTTATATGTATTTTTTTTTCTCTTCTTAAAGTCGTGAAGGATAAGTTCATTGACTTTAATAGTTGTTATTGTTTTTGTTGTTGTTGTTGGAGTAGTAGTCATAGATGTTGTTGTTGTTGTTTTTAGCAAAATAGTAAGACAGAAATAAGAAGAAAAAAAAGTAATATAAAACACTCTTCTAGAAGTTCATTGCAATCATTCTATTGTTAAACTTCATTGGTTGGCTTTCGTATTGGTTTGGTTTTTTTCTCTTTAATGGTAGTTGTAGTTTCCCTGCCAAACTGCAAAACCACTGTCAAAGTGTAGACTTACTTTGCAACAACTTGAACAGAGCCTGGCTGGTTTAACCGACTGTCTTACCAACTGACTGGCTGGCATAAACTCAGAGCTAGAGATACAGCTACAGCCAAGACTACTATTTACTAGTTTAAATACAATTTTGTATAGAGTTTCGTTAGCAGCTCCTCACATTTAGCTCACTTTCCTTTATTTTATATATTTAGTTTTTGTATTTCTTTTGCCTACTTTTTCATTCGTTCGTGTTCTCCATAAAACCAGGAGTTTTTTGTTTAAGATTCTAAACGATCTATAAGTTACTCATACTAACTTGTATCTATGTAAGTGTGTGTGTTTGTATGTAATCATCCTCTAGGATTATATAGCTATAGTTATAGTATATTTAAGTATTACAAGTCGTGGTTAAACTGCAAACGAGGTATCATCATCATCTTCCTAGTCGTCGTCGTCATGATGATGTGTGATAGCAGGAGGAAATAAGAGTAAGAAACTTGTATAAGAACAAAAAAAAAAAAATTAACTGACAGGGCACCGTACCAACAACACAGTTAAGGTTTATTGTGCGGGACTGCACAGTTGTAGTTAGAGTTTCAAACAGCAAGAACTACAACAATTTTTAAAACGTTTCAAAAAAAAAAATCAAACATCTGTGCCATAAAATATCACAAGAATCACAGAAGGGAAACCAGGAAAGTATAATTTTTTTTCTTCATCCATTCTACCATGACTTTTTAAAATATTGTTTCCATTTGTTGTATGTAATTGTAGTTTTGTCTTATTTTTCAGTTAAGAGCAAAAGGAAGACGACCCTTTCTTTCTAATGTTGTTAAAGTCACTTTTCAGGTTTGTTTTACTAGTTTTGAGTTATTAGTCCTATAGGTCAGTGATGTGGTGCTTAAGGGAGTTGTACATTAAAGGATTTTTCGTATCTTTTAATCGGCAGGAGTTAAGGGATCTGAAATGAATAGAAATATTAAAAACTTTATCTGCAAAGGGAGTATTTTTGGGATTACTGCGATGTAATGGATGGTTTACATGGTCCTCACCTAGGATATTACAATATTAAATGTAGTATGTTTTTCCTAGTCCTTTGAGGATTACTCTTTACACGCGTGTGCGAAGTAGTCTTAATTTTTACAGGGCTCCCACAATTCCGTGCTATTGCCTATGTTGGATTCCAATGAGTCTTAATATGTAATTTATCGAATCTGCTTGACGGTACTGAAATGATATTGATAATCCACTTCAACTCTTATATATATATTAAGCAGCAAAAGATCGATTCTTTGTTTCATCATTATATCTTATTATGAAAGTTTTTCATTGTCAATATGAAGGGTAATTTCACATTTATGATGCTAGTCTATAGTCTAGTCTATAGTCTATTCTATAGTCCAGTCTATAGTCTAGTCTATAGTCTAGTCTATAGTCTAGTCTAGTCTATAGTCTAGTCTATAGTCTAGTCTATAGTCTAGTCTATAGTCTAGTCTATCTAGTCTAGTCTATAGTCTATAGTCTATAGTCTAGTCTATAGTCTAGTCTATAGTCTAGTCTATAGTCTAGTCTATAGTCTAGTCTAGTCTAGTCTATCTAGTCTATAGTCTAGTCTATAGTCTAGTCTATAGTCTAGTCTATAGTCTAGTCTATAGTCTAGTCTATAGTCTAGTCTATAGTCTAGTCTATAGTCTAGTCTATAGTCTAGTCTATAGTCTAGTCTATAGTCTAGTCTATAGTCTAGTCTATAGTCTAGTCTATAGTCTAGTCTATAGTCTAGTCTATAGTCTAGTCTATAGTCTAGTCTATAGTCTAGTCTATAGTCTAGTCTATAGTCTAGTCTATAGTCTAGTCTATAGTCTAGTCTATAGTCTAGTCTATAGTCTAGTCTATAGTCTAGTCTATAGTCTAGTCTATAGTCTAGTCTATAGTCTAGTCTATAGTCTAGTCTATAGTCTAGTCTATAGTCTAGTCTATAGTCTAGTCTATAGTCTAGTCTATAGTCTAGTCTATAGTCTAGTCTATAGTCTAGTCTATAGTCTAGTCTATAGTCTAGTCTATAGTCTAGTCTATAGTCTAGTCTATAGTCTAGTCTATAGTCTAGTCTATAGTCTAGTCTATAGTCTAGTCTATAGTCTAGTCTATAGTCTAGTCTATAGTCTAGTCTATAGTCTAGTCTATAGTCTAGTCTATAGTCTAGTCTATAGTCTAGTCTATAGTCTAGTCTATAGTCTAGTCTATAGTCTAGTCTATAGTCTAGTCTATAGTCTAGTCTATAGTCTAGTCTATAGTCTAGTCTATAGTCTAGTCTATAGTCTAGTCTATAGTCTAGTCTATAGTCTAGTCTATAGTCTAGTCTATAGTCTAGTCTATAGTCTAGTCTATAGTCTAGTCTATAGTCTAGTCTATAGTCTAGTCTATAGTCTAGTCTATAGTCTAATCTATAGTCTAGTCTATAGTCTAGTCTATAGTCTAGTCTATAGTCTAGTCTATAGTCTAGTCTATAGTCTAGTCTATAGTCTAGTCTATAGTCTAGTCTATAGTCTAGTCTATAGTCTAGTCTATAGTCTAGTCTATAGTCTAGTCTATAGTCTAGTCTATAGTCTAGTCTATAGTCTAGTCTATAGTCTAGTCTATAGTCTAGTCTATAGTCTAGTCTATAGTCTAGTCTATAGTCTAGTCTATAGTCTAGTCTATAGTCTAGTCTATAGCCTAGTCTATAGTCTAGTCTATAGCCTAGTCTATAATCTAGTCTATAGTGTAGTAGACTAGACTACTATAGACTAGAGTATAGACTAGACTATAGAGTAGACTATAGACTAGATTAAAGACTAGACTATGGACTAGTCTATGGTCTAGTCTATAATCTAGTCTATAGTCTAGTCTAAAGTCTAGTCTATAGTCTAGTCTATAGTCGAGTCTAAAGTCTAGTCTATAGTCTAGTCTATAGTCTAGTCTATAGTCTAGTCTATAATCTAGTATATAGTCTAGTCTATAGTCTAGTCTATAGTCTGGTTTATAGTCTAGTCTATAGTCTAGTCTATAGTCTAGTCTATAGTCTAGTCTAATCTATAGTCTAGTCTATAGTATAGTTATAATCTGGTTTATATCCCACTCTTTAGACAATAGACTACACTAGTCTAGACCATCTAGCCTATAGTCTAGACCATCTAGCCTATAGTCTAGACTATAGTCTAGTCTATAGTCTGGTATGTAGTCTAGTCATGTCCTAATCATGCAAATTAAAATCTATATTTTCATGTTCCCGCAAAAATAAATTTATCTTTTGAAATCATCGCAAACATTTTGAATACGAGATTGAATGAAAATCTTCTTCGTTTAATTTCTTCTATTTAAACTTTTCCTTTTTTATAAAAGGAAAAATCAAATATTGAACAATATACAATTTCGTAGGGTCACTGAGGTCATTATTTAACCTTTAGCAAAAATAAATATTTACTAAAACGTCATAAAATGAAACCCTTTCACTGCCTTAAATAAACATTACCTTTTTGAACAAAACTACCCTTTACACAAACAAATCAAACATAATAAAAAAAAACACCTGATCGTTTAGTTAAATATCATATTACTATGAAAAACATTTCAAGAAACACCCTCTTACTAGAAAAAACATTCTTTAAAGAAAAAGCTGAATCTACACTTGTTCTCTTTTGAAAAAAAGAAGTATAAAACCAAAAAATGCATCTACAAACAAAGGATCTACAAACAAGTGTGTAGTTTTTCCTTATATTATTATTTACCATAAATATTTTATGAAATTGAAAGAAAATCTAATAGAAAATGACAGGTGTAACATGTCATTACATGAACCCTTATTTAGCAGATACTTTACGCGCACTTTACAACATTATTCTACTTCTTATCTTTATTTACACGCATGTGTGTAATGTTTGCTGTACGAGCCTTATTTTTTCGAAAAAAAGGATATTGCTGATATTTTCATTAAAAAGAAAAGATAAGAAAATGTTAAAAGAAAAGATTGTTTAAAGATTTTAATGGGTTGGCAGGTCTATTAAAATTCTTGTTGAAGAGTAAAAAAAGAACTTGTATAAAAATGGTTGAAAATTATTTTACCTTTATTATTTATTTCTTTTTAAGATATTTTGTATGACAAAAAACAATAAGGGTTTGTATATGTGTGTGCTCTAGAAAATATAACAATTGATAATGATGATCAGCAAATCAACACTTGAGGGGCTTTTAGTTTTTTTGTTAATTCTCTTAAAATTTTAAAAGAAATAAGAAAACCTTCCCTTAGACACACTTTAAGAGCACGTAAGGCACAAGTAATTATATAAAAGGACCTAAGGGAATATTGAGAAGTACAATTAAGTTAAATTGTGCCTTATGAAAAGGCTAAGTTTTTTAAAACCTTGTTATTTTTTAGAATTGTACAGATATCTTAACAAATTTAGAATTTTTTTTGGCATCTGCTGAATCCACAAACCCAGTACCGACATTGTATTTATTTAGGTTATGTTAAATCCAGGTTACAGAATGTCTAAAATGTGTTAATTGATCCGCTCTACAGAAATTGAATCTTTAAAGTGATAGCTTATTTTCTTAGGATCTGAAACTAGAAACGTTTCATATCCCAAAGTACCAATCAAGTGACTAGTTCTGAGTCGGTTCTTTTCCTCTAGTGTTAATATGTTACAGATTAAGTTTGTTGCATGTAGAACCGTTTCATATTCCAAAGCACCAGTCAAGTGTCTAGTTTTGAGTCAGTTCTTTTTCTCTGGTGTTAATATGTCATAGATTAAGTTTGTTGCACGTGTTAAATGGTGAATTCTTCACCCATCCATTAGATACTTAAGGGCGCCTGTCAAGTGGCAATAAAAATTGTCATTTAACTCAAACTACGCACACATATTTTACACTTCTAATGGCCAAAGTCAAGTGGTTTTTACAATTGACACTTTTTTAACAAAAAAACTAAAATTATCATAACAGATATGTTGTCACCACAAAATTTCAACAAAAAAAAGAACACATAATTTTTCTCAAGGTTAAGCTAATTGGAAAATTAAAACTAAAATATGTAAATAAAAAACAAATATCGGTTTCAAATTTAAAAAAAAAAAACTCACAAAACAAAGGAAATTTATAGTAATTTTTACACATATAAATAAATTTTGCGTATCTTTTTTTTAAAAGTAAATATTAAAATTTATTTATTTTCGCTAAAAGTTTTCAAGTAAATCTTATAACAATTGTCATATAGACGACAACTTGCCAACTTAATAGCAAAACCTAGAAAATCCATATAAAATTTTTTTTAGCACTTCAATGTCAATTACTTGTGTAAATATCCCATCATCATTAGCCATCGTCATAATTATCATCATTGAACGCCATCACAAACGTCATCGTTGTCATGATCATCATCATCGTGATGGCCAGCATTTATCCATAACGATTTTATAATGTCTTACTTGTAGTTATTATTGCATTTTATAGTTCGAAATACTTACAAGAAGACATACATACATACATCTTAATAATTGCACATACATACATTCATACTTGCTGTATAAAACTTCCACTTGTCTTTGCACTTTACTACTTCCACTCTCTACTTACATTTTGTTTAATACTTAAACGTATGTGTGTACTGACTGACTTACTAACAGAGTGATCGACTGACTGGTTAATATTTTCCTTTATTAAAAATAAAGTGAAGAAAAAAAAAATTAATAAACTTTAGAAAAAAAGTGCGCAATAGCAAATGCATAAAATAGTTAAAATAAGTACAATTTGTAGTAGTTGTTGTCTTTATTGTCGGGTCTATTGTGTCGTTTGTATTTAAGTAAAGTACAGCTGCCAATGACTGTGTAGAGCCATGCAACAAGTGTATTTTTATTATTTTTCTTCTTTAGGAACCCAGTCTATACTAAAGAGTTTGTAGTACTTTTGTGGGTGTGTAACTTATGGTTTGAGGTATCATTTGTTACAAAGCTATATTCCGCGAAAACATAAGAGCCAGTTCCACGTTGTTCCTTTGTCCTTTGTGTTTATGGGAACTCATTGATTTTTTTTCTCTTATAATTAACTTAACATGGCGAATTATCGGAGTGAGTGCCATTCATTACTATAGTTTAGCCTAAACGGTCAAAACTTAGAATTTCCTAAGGAGAAGTTTCTCCGACATACCCTTTTATTTTTTAAGCAAAATATACGATCCATATCTTGAACGACCAAAGAATCGCTCTCTTCACAATTGTCAAATGTCTCTTGATAACATGATAAATCGCTCTAACCTGCATTTATCATAGTGACCTTGTAGTACTGCGAATGAACTCTTCAAAATAGGGTCTTATCTTTCCTTATTGGAAATCTACTAATATCCCTCCGATCAGCTGCCTATTTTGTTTATTTGGACCCAGGGATATTTCCTACTCATGCAGTGCATTCTGTTAGAACTAGGAGGAGACCTCTGCTGAAAGTTTTGTGCTGTATTCGGACCGCAGGGCTAAAGAACTTATTTTCCCTGTAATACATTGTGCGATCCTCTGGTTAATCGATAACAAATCGGTAGGTTCTTAGGAAAATGTATAAATCTGCAAGTATCGGGAAGAAGTCTGTTAATTTCAGATTAAAACATTCTTTTGTAATATCGTCAGAATAGTGAAATATATATTGTGAAAATGATCCGGTGAATATATTGAGTAGCTTCGGCGTCTAATGTATGAGGTCGAGTATAACCAAAAAAGTTTTTCAAGCACCAACCCATATATGACTGTCGTATTTTGGATTCAGATTAAAACATTCCTTTGTACTATCGTCAAAACAGTAAAATAAATATTGCGAAAATGATCCTGTGAATAGAGTTGCTTCGGCGTATAATGTATGAGGTCGAATATAACCAAAAAAGTTTTTCAAGCACCAACCGATGCATGTGTGTCTTTTTTCGGTATATTTCTGTAGGAACTCAAAGAGCGATGATGAATCGGTCGGATACCATAATTTATCCGAAAACTTTGGGTATCACAACAAAGCACTCATGACATATTTTCAAAGTAGAAACGAAGTCATAATGTAAATTTTTGTCTTGCAGATTTAGAACTTGTCCTAAAGTTAAGAAAACAAGTTTAGGGGACTACAAAAGTAAATATATTTCTAATTAGGAAACACTAGCTGTAGGGTATAATAATGTCTCTGCTAATGTTTTATACCCAATCAACACGCTTCCAATATACATTGTCTTCCAATATGCATAAAACAAATAAATGCAATATTAAAAAATAAACATAAACTCTATTTATTATTAAATTTATACGTCTACATTTAAGCCTATACAAGAAAGAATTAGCTGAAAATATAATAATAAATCCTCCCATACCCCCAAATACAAGAATCATGTCTGAATACTGAATATTAGTTTGTGTAGAAGAAAAAAAACTAGTTCCACTTGGTTGCTTTCAATTATAGATTCAGTAGTTATTTCAATTCTTCTAAAATATGGTCATAAAGACATTGTGTCTTTTTTACAAGATTTACAGTTTTTGTTTCTTCTTAAACCGAAAATCATATGATTGGCTGGTGCAATTACTACCACAGAAAACCCATTTAAATCTATTTGTTAGATTTAGTTTTAAAACTTTAAGATTCTTGTGTTTATAACTGACAAATAGTTTTTTGTTTTGTCTCTTTTGGATTTGTTTCTGTAATTTACAATGACTTGCTGGGTTAGTGTTATAAATGTTATATGGAATGGAGAGATATATTGTAAATTTATTTAAAAGCTGCCTTAATTATAGTGTTTAAAAAATCGTTTGCTTAATATTTAATAATAGAGTTAAATAGAGAACAATTGTGGTTGAAGTTTGTTAGTTAGAGCAAATAAATGCTTTTTTAAAATTTTGAAGTTATGACAAGATTATAATAAATATAGAGGATAAAAAATAAAAACTTTATAAAAAAACGGACTAACTTAAATAAGTTTAAAAATTTTTCTTAATTTCTTTTTATTTTTTGCTTTTAAATGATTGACATAATTCCCACCACAAGCAGCAAAAAAAAAAAACATCTTATATATTAAGAAACAAATTAAGTCTTTCTTTAAGACCCCAAACACTGAATCATTAGGCAGTCAGCCAATGAAAGTCACATTAAAATACAATAATAAAAAATCAGCAGACCTTAACCAAACAGAATATTACAACTCAATGAAGCATTAACGAAAAAAATCTTCATCAAGAAATTTATTCGTCTGACAGACACGTCTGCGATCAACAAATTTTGCGTGAGAAATTATAAAACAAACTTACAAGATTTATAACAAGTTTATTACTTGTTTTATTAAATAAATAATTGTAAATTAACTAAAACAAAATGAGAAAAAAAAGGGGTTCATTTCTAAAATTTTAGTTTCCCTTTTTCACTCTTTTTTTTTTTTTTTTAACATGATCATGCCTGGCCGAGCATGTAAGTGCAAAAATTAAATTGTTTAATTTGAAATTGATCATAATCAAATGTAATGGTTGGTCATCATCACCATAAAGTTATTATTATTATTTTTTAACAGCAGCAATTGAGGTTTCTTGATTTGTAAAGAAAAGAGGGGTTTATTTTCTTGGTCTTTTTCCTCTTGGCTGAGATAACTTTAAGATTTAACTTAAGGTGAGGTTGTTTTTCAAAGAAACTTTTCTAGGGCACTCCCTTTCTAAGGAGGGAAAAGTTAAGAAAATTATATGTTTTTGTATAATTAAAGGGAGAGTGTGAGAATTGCATTGTTTTACAAGTTGTTAACAGCAACATTATGATCATGTTAACATTTTATTTAAATTAGTTTTCAATTCCCTTAAATAGTTTTCTTTAAATGTTTTTTGGTATTAGATTTTGTCATTTAACAAATGATGCATAAAGTTTGAGACAATTTTATGAATCTTAGTAAAAATAGAAGTAATTAAAATATAAGATCTTAAAATTAGCTTTATGATCAGTGAGATATCATGAACTCTTGCTTTCACACGTACACATATACATATATAAGTGTATAAAAGCTCTCTGACGATTACTGTTTTGGGTCCGAAGGAGAAGGCTTTAAAGAAGAGAAAATTTAGTCGACATTGTATTAGAGAAAGTTACCATGCAAAAAAGTTGTTTGTTACACGTACACGTAGACGTACACATATATACGAGTATAAAAGCTCCCTGACGAACACTGCTTTGGGTCAGAAGCAGTGCGAGAGAAAATTTAGTCGACAATGTATTAGTAAAAGTTAACATGCAAAGAAAGTTTTCTAATACAAAAGAGTTCGTGTTCTCTATGTGTGAGTAATCGATTAAGGGCTTTATATGTCTAGGGCTTTATATGTATCTTAATTCTTTGGATCAGTGTTGTTCAGAAAGAGAACAAGAGAGTAAAACGTTGTTCTATTCTGCTTTGTTTAGCAAAGAAATTCATGAACTTATTTCTGAGAATTCTTCCATTGA
The DNA here is from genome assembly GCF_015586225.1 of Lucilia sericata. Lineage (NCBI taxonomy): Eukaryota > Metazoa > Arthropoda > Insecta > Diptera > Calliphoridae > Lucilia > Lucilia sericata. Next base: position 402,662 of record NW_023994056.1, on the reverse strand, counting down.
AAGATATTGTTTTTAGTAAATTATTGTTTAAATTTAAATGTCTATTACAATATTGCACAAATTTTTATTAAAAATTCTCTAAATATGTGTGATGCTTTACCCCGTAATTACCAAACAATATTGAATCAATGGAAAAAAAGGCGTGTGAAAATTCTAACCTTTTTCTCTCCCTAGATAAAAACGTACCAAAATCAGCTTAAAATCGGCAGAACAAAGGCAGAAAACAGAAAAAATTGCGTTACAAAGTTTCTTTTGTTGGAAATAAAATTATAACGTGGGAATCAATCACAGGAGTTTTCCATACTAAATTAAAGATCCTTCCCCCATTATGTTAAACTCATCTTTCTCTCTCTATAAGTAAGCATGTGTGTGTTCAAAATAGATCGTTAATTTTACGTTAAACGATCGTGAACGCGTAATTACAGGTTTTTGTAACACTTGCAACAATAACAACAACAATAATAACATAAAATCTATAATGATTTGTTATTGTCTATTTCTTTCAACTCCCTTGGTCTCGTTTTCATAATGTAAATGCGTTTACGCAGTTTTATCCCCCCCTTTTATAATGTTTTGAAAGCAAAAAAAAAAAGAGTTAATACTCTGTGATATTGTACTGGTGTGTCTGAAAACATTTGACAGCTGTTCTGCAGAAATTTGTTGTTGTAGTTCTTAACATTTGAGACCGTCATCATTATTGTTGGAAAGTGATTGAGTGAATGAACGAACGAACGAATGTACGATCATACGAAAAGAAGGGGTTCCTTTTAGAAATACGTGATTATTTCTAATTTGATTTTATTTTTAGGGTTTAAATCAGAGAAGCTCAATATGGCCGTGTCATAGCACGCGTGATAGGGTAAGAAAATTCTGCTGACGCTAAGTTGATACACATACACTACAAGTTTAATTCTTCTTCTTTTTATAATGAGCAATATCAGTTGGTTTGCTCTCAACTTGAAAAACAAAATCAAATCAGTTGCTGATCAGCACTTGTCAAAGCAAGGTCTGTGCGCGACGTTTTTAAAATACACACAGAAATACAACAACAAAATTTTGAGAAAGCCGAATGAATGTAGGAGAACATGAGAGAACAGTTGATAGTTTTTTATATATAGACGTTGCTATACGCTGGCTGTCAAAATCCATAATAAATATTTGACAGTTAGCATATACTTTATAGTTTGTAGTCATTTTATTAGTATACTTTTATTTTGAATTGAATTCTGTTCTCTGCTGCTTTACCAACACAAATAAAACTATGGTAGTCTATGGTAGTATGTGTTTGAGCACCACTGGTTTAAATAGATTCTTCATGGTTTTTCTATAACAAATATATACTCAATTTTGTTTTTATTTTCAAATTACTAGCACAATTACAATATTGTTGGAAAAAACCCTGCAGTTTTAAATACAACAAATGGCCACTTTATGTTAAGAACAACTAACTCATTACTTTGCAGGCTACTGGTATTCTTTAAGGTAGACAAGTAGCACATTCACTTTTAATTAAACTGATATAAAACTAGTCCCGTTACTAGTTCTACTTAAAGATGAAAAAAAGCGAAATTAATTACTGCCAAAAAGCTTGTTTATCCCAATCGCTGTAGATTGGTGTCCAACTAATTCCATGTTAACTACCGGGTATGAACGATAGACAATATGTCATCTTTAGGTTTCTTACTTGTCTGTCAGTCAGTCAGTTAGTAAGTAGTAGAAATTGTTGTAGACTTTTTCATCGATAACAAAAGACCAGATTATTTGAAAGTGCGAGCGAGTGTTGTATGGATGTTTGCAAGTGCGTGGGAACTTCTTTGAATAAAATTTATGTTAAAATGCATGAAGACATTAAGAATAATAATAAAAGAAACCAATTGCCAATTCTAAGGTTTCGTATTGTTATGGAGATTTTTTTTATATTTTAATTCTTACTTTGTCCCCTTGTTAAAGTGTATCAATTTCAAGATAAAGACACAACAGTTTTAATCAATCATTATGAATGGGGATATACATACATATGAAATGAGAAAGGGGGATAAAAATAAGGGATTATAATGACAAATTATGTATATAGAAGTTAGGAGACGAATAACTAAACTCCAGATTTTTCATAAGTTTTAGTTAGGCTCAGCATTAGTTCTAGTTGGGTTCTGGTTCTAGTTCTAGTACGGTTCTAGTTCAGTTCTAGTTCAGTTCTAGTTCAGTTCAAGTTCAAGTTCAGTTCAAGTTGAGTTCAAGTTCAGTTCAAGTTCAGTTCTAGTTCAGTTCTATTTCAGTTCTAGTTCAGTTCTAGTTCAGTTCTAGTTCAGTTCTAGTTCAGTTCTAGTGCAGTTTTAGTTCAGTTCTAGTTCAGTTCTAGTTCAGTTCTAGTTCAGTTCTAGTTCAGTTCTAGTTCAGCTCTAGTTCAGTTCTAGTTCAGTTCTAATTCAGTTCTAGTTCAGTTCTAGTTCAGTTCTAGTTCAGTTCTAGTTCAGTTCTAGTTCAGTTCTAGTTCAGTTCTAGTTCAGTTCTAGTTCAGTTCTAGTTCAGTTTTAGTTCAGTTCTAGTTCAGTTCTAGTTCAGTTCTAGTTTAGTTCTAGTTCAGTTCTAGTTCAGTTCTAGTTCAGTTCTAGTTCAGTTCTAGTTCAGTTCTAGTTCAGTTCTAGTTCAGTTCTAGTTCAGTTCTAGTTCAGTTCTAGTTCAGTTCTAGTTCAGTTCTAGTTCAGTTCTAGTTCAGTTCTAGTTCAGTTCTAGTTCAGTTCTAGTTCAGTTCTAGTTCAGTTCTAGTTCAGTTCTAGTTCAGTTCTAGTTCAGTTCTAGTTCAGTTCTAGTTCTAGTTCAGTTCTAGTTCAGTTCTAGTTCAGTTCTAGTTCAGTTCTAGTTCAGTTCTAGTTCAGTTCTAGTTCAGTTCTAGTTCAGTTCTAGTTCAGTTCTAGTTCTAGTTCAGTTCTAGTTCAGTTCTAGTTCAGTTCTAGTTCAGTTCTAGTTCAGTTCTAGTTCAGTTCTAGTTCAGTTCTAGTTCAGTTCTAGTTCAGTTCTAGTTCAGTTCTAGTTCAGTTCTAGTTCAGTTCTAGTTCAGTTCTAGTTCAGTTCTAGTTCAGTTCTAGTTCAGTTCTAGCTCAGTTCTAGTTAAGTTCTAGTTCAGTTCTAGTTCTGTTCTAGTTAAGTTCAGCTTGAAATGTAATTTTGCTGATTAGTTGACTTTTGAGACTTGGTTTAAAACTTTGCTTAAATTCCTCTTTAAAGCTTTATAAATTATTCTTAATGTCACATTTCCAAAATTTGCCAACATTTTATCTCTATCTTAAAATGTTTTAAAAATCATAAGATTAACGAATTAAAAACCTTTTGATTAATTAAAAGAACAAACCATGAAACAGAAAAATAAAAACGACCTTTGTAATCACACCTGGCTGTAGAAAAAAGCAATTCCAAAAGTCTTTGTTTGGTTTAAATCAGCAAACAAACATACCAGAAAAACTGACAAAGTATCTACCAGAAACCTACATTTTGAAATTGATTTTTGAATATTTACAAAAATGGTTTTCTCTAAATGGCTGTTTTGTATTTTTTTAAGCCAGGTCATTGCAGTTAGTTTTGTTTTCATTTAAAAACCCACCCATTTTACGCGCCTTGACAACTTAAGCAACATGTGGTCGGTCGTGTTGAGGACTTTTGCGGGAGAACTAAAATATTTCAATTTTCTGTTGCTTTGTTTTTAATAAGCGGGTAATATGATCATTGGCAATTTCCGTTTGTTAAATATGTGTCAATATGACCCACATATTTTAAAGGATTATCACAGCCATTCCAGAGTCTTGTCTTTCTTGAATTTGTTTTTCGGTCAGGGAGAGATAATTGATTTATGGCGCTTTTTGTTGTTGAGGCTTAAAGCTTTTGTTTAAGCCTTTTTTTTAAAGGTTTTTGTTATAAGTTCTTATAATATTTTGCTGGTTGTTAATTTTAAATGTATTATAAATTAACAGTTAAATTTGTGTTTTGTTTTTGCAAAAATGTTCTGAACGTTGAGAGGACTTTCGTTTTTATTGAGGTCACTTAATTAATGGGGCTAATTAATCAAAGTTGTTTTCCCTGGACCCTGACTGTAAATGATGACAACATCTTGGCCCCAAAAACAAAAACATTTGACAATGAAACCGAATTTATTACTAATTTAATTGTTATATGTCATACTTTTGTTTTCAAGTTGTACTCGTACAATAAATGTTTAAACAAAATGTAGGTCAGTTTTTTTTAAGGGCGAGTTTTATTACTGTGAACTGAATACATAAATATTAAACAATAAAATCTTCTTTCCATTTAATTTAACTTAAATTTAATCCCTTCAGTGTCTAGAGCTAACAAAATATTTATAAAAACATCTTGTTATCCGATACTTATCAATTTGTTGTTCATCATTTTTAATGCCAATTTAAAATGACACTTGAAATTTCCTTTCTTTTTTCATTTATTTAATGCAAAAAGGTTTACTTTTATCGAGGAGTTGAGATTTTTTTGTTTTGCTTCATTTTATTGATTGATGATTTGTGTACCTGCTTATAATTATATCCAGATTTTAATCCCAGCTTGTATCAGTTTTACTTAACAAAAAAGGAAACGATCGCAGTTAAATGGAAATGTTGTTAAAATAATTGTTTGTTAATAACAATACATGATTTTTTAAGATATAGATCTAGACATTTTTTCATTATAAATTTTAAAAGAAAATTATGGAACAATGAATTTTAAAAATCCCTATCACACCAGATATTAAAAAATGCAAGATTACAAACGAATATAATAACAGTAACTCTAAATTATAGTTTTGTTTTATTTCTAGTTCTGTGCTATTCCTAGTTCCATTCTAGTTTAGTTCTAGTTCAGTTCTAGTTCAGTTCTAGTTCAGTTCTAGTTCAGTTCTAGTTCAGTTCTAGTTCAGTTCTAGTTCAGTTCTAGTTCAGTTCTAGTTCAGTTCTAGTTCAGTTCTAGTTCAGTTCAAGTTCAGTTCTAGTTCAGTTCTAGTTCAGTTCTAGTTCAGTTCTAGTTCAGTTCTAGTTCAATTCTAGTTCAGTTCTAGTTCAGTTCTAGTTCAGTTCTAGTTTAGTTCTAGTTCAGTTCTAGTTCAGTTCTAGTTCAGTTCTAGTTCAGTTCTAGTTCAGTTCTAGTTCAGTTCTAGTTCAGTTCTAGTTCAGTTCTAGTTCAGTTCTAGTTCAGATCTAGTTCAATTCTAGTTCAGTTCTAGTTCAGTTCTAGTTCAGTTCTAGTTCAGTTCTAGTTCAGTTCTAGTTCAGTTCTAGTTCAGTTCTAGTTCAGTTCTAGTTCAATTCTAGTTCAGTTCTAGTTCAGTTCTAGTTCAGTTCTAGTTTAGTTCTAGTTCAGTTCTAGTTCAGTTCAGTTCTAGTTCCGTTCTAGTTCAGTTCTAGTTCAGTTCTAGTTCAGTTCTAGTTCAGTTCTTGTTCAGTTCTAGTTCAGTTCTAGTTCAGTTCTAGCCATTGCCATTCATTTCATTCTTATAAACTAATCCTCGTTTCTTCTGCATATTGTCTTGTCACCCCTTTATCTTTCCACAAAGACAAATATTCGCTAATTGTTCTTTTATTCCTGACCTAATTTTCCCTCAACTATAAAAATGAAAATGATTGCTTAATCTTGAAACAAGACAAATAAAATATCTGAATATGTCTGTTTTTCAGTTTTCTATAGAAAGTGAAACGTGTTTATTGCCATTGAGAACAGCTTAACATTGCACCAACGAATTCAGACACATTCGTCTTATAATTCCTACAAAACTATGACCCAAACACTTCAACATTGCAGGCATTACAAACACAATTAATGCAAAGAATAACTACATACAGACAATAAGAAAACTCTTGACAAACTTGACATAAAGATACTACTGCTGCTTGCTATAGCACTTACACAAAAACTACTTATGAAATGCTACCACAGATACAACTGCCACTATGAAGACTATGAAAGAATAATTTTTCTTTTTTTTTTTTTAATTTTATTATTACATTTAGATAATGAACGACCTAAATTTTTCCTAAATACACACAAAATAATAAAATTATAAAAAATACAACAAATGTATAGAAGACATATTTTTACAGAACTATTACTACTTTACTACTCCTCTTCCATATTGTGTTGTAAATAAAAATGTGTCTTGAAAAAGTGTGTGTCTGTTTAGTTTAATAAAAAATAATAATAATGAATGTCATTAGAAACTATTTCTTCTCTAGATAAATTCATTCCAACAGTGCAGCTGTCAATCAAACTGCTGAAACAAAATAAACCTTAAAATTTAAAAAAAAAAAAATCATAAAAAAGTTGAAAAAAAGTTTTAGACATTTTTAATGTTGCATGTGTGTACGTACTTGTATGATCTACTACTTCTAATACTAAATTGTGTTAGAAAACTTAAAATGTAGTTTGTTGCTGTAACTTAAAATGACCCCCAGCTTGGTTTGGCCCATATATTTATTTTGTTGTGTTTGTACGTTTAGGTTTTTTGTTTTTGTTTATTGTAATAAAAAAGTATTATTACAATAAAAAAAATCAAAATAAAAAATTTACAGTGTGTATGAAGGGACAACTTTTAACAGTCAAGGAAATTTGATGAAAGGCAGGGATTTTATCCATTTTTAAATGATTTGTTTGAAATTTTAACGTTAAAATTGTACACTTACTTACACCCTTTTGCGATCTACATTAGAAATTCGAAATAATAAGAATCGATAGCTTCAGGATGTTGAAATCATGGGCGTGTAAGAGAAAGTGATCTCTACACACATTTTTGGTTGGAATTGTATCTCGCCCATAGTAGAATATTACCTAGTGTATACTTTATGCTTTATAGATTGTTTCCAAAAACACATTATGCACTTAGGATTTTGTTGTTGCTTTTTTTCTGGAGAAAAAAACTTATTTTTTCAAAACTTAGTGTGATTCCTATTGTTGTTGTTTTTAAACAAAGAACTTTTAGAATTTTGTAAGTTTATTTTATTGTTGTTTATTATTTCTTATGATTTTTTTCAACAGAAAAAAAAACTCATCATTTCTCCAAAATGATGTTCATTTAACAGACAAAAAAACAACATTTCTTTTTTACATTAATTAATATTTTTAAGGTTTTGTTTACACAAATTAATAATAATTTTTATGTAAATGCAGTTTTGAAAATGGAGTTACTAAAGTGCGTCAGAATAAGTAAATTTAGCGATCTAGAAAACAATTGGCTTACAACAAAATGTGGCATGTTTGTTAAAATTTATTTTTCGCAGACACATATGTAAATCTTCCGAGATCTTATTACTGGAATTTAATTCAGTTCTAGTTGAGACATTGTTCAGATCTAGTTCAGTTCAGTTCTAGTTCTAGTTCAGCTCTAGTTCAGTTCTAGTTCAGTTCTAGTTCAGTTCTAGTTCAGATCTAGTTCAGTTCTAGTTCAGTTCTAGTTCAGTTCTAGTTTAGTTCTAGTTTAGTTCTAGTTCAGTTCTAGTTCAGTTCTAGTTCAGATCTAGTTCAGATCTAGTTCAGTTCTAGTTCAGTTCTAGTTCAGTTCTAGTTTAGTTCTAGTTCAGTTCTAGTTCTAGTTCAGTTCTAGTTCAGTTCTAGTTCAGTTCTAGTTCAGTTCTAGTTCAGTTCTAGTTCAATTCTAGTTCAATTCTAGTTCAATTCTAGTTCAATTCTAGTTTAGTTCTAGTTCAGTTCTAGTTCAGTTCTAGTTTTTCCTGGGTTCCTATATGAAATAATTAAACCCCTTCTAAAGGCGTTTATAACCAAATGCTAGCCCTTATCTTATTTTCTATGATGATGAAGTGTTCAAATATTTATGAATCATATTAATAACAATGTTCATGTTTAACAAAATAAAACTACTTTACTTCAAATCGATGAATAAATAAAGATATAAACAGGTCTATAAACCACAAATAAATATTTATAAATAAAATTCAAATTTGTGTACACAAAAAAGGAGAAAAAGCTGTATAAAAACTTACAATCATACTACCTACTTTAAAACATTCATTAAAAATGAGTCAGTTAAACAATAACAAATTGTTTTTAAACAAAATATACTTTAATATGCCAAAAAGAGAAAGAAATGTAACAAAAAATAAACAGACCACATAAACATAATTTCAGAAGGCTATTTAAACAAGTGCATTACTCACAAATAAAGAATTTTTACAAAAGTAAAATACTTTGCACAGTTACGAAACAATAATGAATTGTTTTCAGATACAAGAGCAAAAAAAAAAAGATCTTTTGCAGTTTTATTTCTTTCAATTGTTTTTATGCGCAGAAAGTAGTTACCTAAAAAAATCTCAAGTCCAGATCATATAAGGCATAAAAACCGTAAGAAACATAAAACAAATTCTATGGTTGCTATAAAAGACCCTTAAAAGGACTGAATTTTTAGCAGGCAGCTAAAATTGAATTTAAAACAGAGGTCGGCATAAAGAGAATTTGACACATACATACATATGTACATATTTCAAAAAAGTGACACAAGCCACAATTTTTGACACATCTTGCTTTTATGAACTTTATGGAAATACGTACATATGTAGTGGTTTCGGCCCTTGTTGGCTGAGATTACTGCTCACAGATTCCATAACAGAAAGATATTTGGTAAGTGTGCATTGTTCAGTGTTTAAATCGTGAGTTGTTTACGCATGCTCAGCAGCCCAGACCTCTTTAAATGTTTCTTGATTTTTTCTGATTATTGTTTTGCGATTTAATATTGAAAATAACATCTTTTGGATGTATTTGCTGTTTTGGTTTGCTGCGTATTTTTTTTTTTTTAAGAAAAAGAAGAAATAATGTTTCTTAAAGATCTCAACGAGCATACACTTCAATAATTCTTATTTTGATTTTTTTTTTGTGATCAACCCATTTTTTATTTTATTTTGTTAAATGCACTCTACTCTGAAAACTGGAATTAGTTAGGTTATTAAGTCCATTCAAAAGTTTTGTTTAAAAATACTTTGAGAAATTACTTAAAGTGTTAAACTTTTATTCCACTTGTTTACTGTAACATAACATATATTGACTGATTCTTTGGGATCAGATAATGCTGTTAATTCTAAAATTGTATCTCAAGAGCCTATAATAATCAAAGAGATGGGATTAGCTACTTCTAAACCTAGTTTTCTTTAACACTGTAATGATCAAAGAGAGGGAGAGAGAGTGGGCAAGAAACACACACCATTTTGGCATTCTATGACACGTCTTTAGACTACTTACTTCTGTGTTTTGGTCTCATAATTGAATTAACATTAATTGATCCTTTTTCTAACAAATTAAATTAAAAAGACTGGAAGTTAACTTTATTTCCCTTTTGATCACTTTAAAATTGTATTACTCCATCTTGCCCTTGGTTAAATAGTCCTTGTAGAGTATGTTCATATTTCGTCTTAATTAAATAACTTTTCCATTTTTGTTGATTTTTTTGTTCATGTCAGGAACATGCATGGATCCACTTAAGTGCATTCATACATACACAAATGATTACTACCATATTTTAGGGAAAGGAAAAAGCTAATTCGAATAGTTCAAAACTGATTTGAGATAGAAGAATTGATTTTTTCTAAAATTAAACAAAATCTTTCTTTAAATAGAGCAGAACCAAAACAAATTGGAATCAAATCTAGAGCCAAATTACCACATTCGTGATTGATCGTAATTTTTCCTCCTGAGTTATGGAGATTTGTTTTTGAAAATGTTTGGGCCAAATCGGATCCAGATTTTGATCTATCAATGTAATCACACTGTTGGAATTTTTAGCAAAAGTTTTTGGGAAATATGTTATTTCTACATTAAATTTGTGCAATTATGGAAAAATTATAACTTATTATAAGGAATTACCTTTTACAGTCTCTGATTTCGTAATCAATTCTCGAAAATCATAAAAATGTACTTTTTCCTTAAACCAATAAAAATGATTTTGTACTTTTTTTTCGAACATTTTTTGTATGCTGCTTGTTGTTGAATTTGTTCATGATCATAATAATGGAAAACAAAATACATATAAAGTAACTCTACAACAACTTCAGTATACAGACTTTTAAGACAACAATAACAACAAAACAAGCTAACAACAATAACAACAACAACAACAACATCAGCAGCAGCAACAAACAACGACAACGAAAAATTCACAGGCGTCGCCAGTTTGTCTGGCCATGATCATGGCATAAAAGTATGAAAAAGTATCTGTGTAAGTTTTAAGATGTTAAAGTGTATGTGGGTTTCCGAGTGAATGTATGACTCGGCTATATACTTTATATTGCCAACAACAAAAACAGCATCTTAACAATCTCTTCTTTTGCTCTCTCTTGTTATTTTTTATTATGATTATTTAGTTTTTTTTGTATTCTTTGGTTATTTCTTTACGTTTTTTGTTGTTGTTTTTGTTTAACACAAAAGATCAGTTTAGTTTTTTTTTTCGAGTCTTTTATGTTGATTTTTTTAGTTCAAAAAAATTGGAAAACCCGTCTGTCTCAAAACCTTAAATAAGGTTTTAGTTGCTGTTGCTTTGTTGCTGTTGTTCAGTTTATGTTCCAACCATATTTTTATGGTTGAATGTACATAAAGATCGTTGGATGCATAATAAATACGGACATTTAACCAGCCAAACACTCATACATTTAAAATATACATACATACGTACAATTTTATTCTACTATAATAAATTATTTTAAGTTTTTTTTCATTTGATGGTTGTGTTTTTTTTCTTCTCTGTTTAGTTAATTCTCTTTATGCACCTTTAAACACCAACAAACACATTATCTTTTACTAACACACTATTGAACTGCAGTGAATTTGATCGTTATCATAATGTATAGGTTTTTTGAAATTGATTTCAATTTTGTTTTTTTTTTTTTAACTCAACCATAGCTGCCAAATGTGTAAGGTAAATGAAACAGATCATATTTCTATATTCGATATTATTTTCGTATAAATTAAAAAATTTAGTTTTACAAATTTGGATCCAACAGGGGCCAAAGTTTTGATTTACTCAGCATTTCGAGAAAGAGTTCTAGTTCAGTTCTAGTTCTAGTTCAGTTCTAGTTCAGTTCTAGTCTAGTTCAGTTCTAGTTCAGTTCTAGTTCAGTTCTAGTTCAGTTCTAGTTCAGTTCTAGTTCAGTTCTAGTTCAGTTAGTTCAGTTCTAGTTCAGTTCTAGTTCAGTTCAGTTCTAGTTCAGTTCAGTTCAGTTCAGTTCTAGTTCAGTTCAGTTCTAGTTCAGTTCAGTTCTAGTTCAGTTCAGTTCTAGTTCAGTTCAGTTCTAGTTCAGTTCAGTTCTAGTTCAGTTCTAGTTCAGTTCTAGTTCAGTTCTAGTTCAGTTCTAGTTCAGTTCTAGTTCAGTTCTAGTTCAGTTCTAGTTCAGTTCTAGTTCAGTTCTAGTTCAGTTCTAGTTCAGTTCTAGTTCAGTTCTAGTTCAGTTCTAGTTCAGTTCTAGTTCAGTTCTAGTTCAGTTCTAGTTCAGTTCTAGTTCAGTTCTAGTTCAGTTCTAGTTCAGTTCTAGTTCAGTTCTAGTTCAGTTCTAGTTCAGTTCTAGTTCAGTTCTAGTTCAGTTCTAGTTCAGTTCTAGTTCAGTTCTAGTTCAGTTCTAGTTTCGTGCAGTTCTGCTTTAGCTATAATTTAGGACTAAAGAGTTTAGTTTCTAGCCACGAAGCTCAAGAAGTTGAACTTTTATTATAGTTTAATAATAAAAGTTCCACTTTCATATTTTCGCTAAAGGGCTAAAAGTGCATTTAATAATTATTTGCAAGTTGTGGTTTGTTTATCAATTGCTTATTTAATTAAATTAAAAACATGATCGTACTATGCCCCACCCAGAAAAATCCAAAGTCTTTTTCTCATAAACCAGCCTTTAGATCCGTAAAAAAAGCTTTAACCATATTTGGGTCTTTAAAGCAACAACAGCAAAAAACTCTTAATCAAACTACAAATAATCATTAAATTCAATAAACATAAAGTATTTATTATTATTAATATTCTTTATTTCTTTACATTTACCCATATTTATCTCCATTTTTTGTTTATAAATGTCATTTAATATGCTTAAACTGTCATGTCGCTGTTTGCAACGCTCGAAGAGTGAAGAAGAAGGAACGTTTTATAACCGTAAATATTGTACTCATACGATAATGTTTTAGAATACAGACAATATTTACACTTGAATGTCTATAAGTTTCCACAAATCAATCCTAAATCCAATAACTGATATTAAAACATTTGCGTACTAAACTTTGACTGCGTTCACAGCAATAACAACAGCGATTGACGTTTTTGTCTTCATAAATATATCGATTACACTCTTAGATCGACAGACAGACAGACAAGCACACTTTTTTGTATATGTTTTTATAATGTGAATTATTATCGAAGTGGAATCACTTAAACTTGAGGCCTGACTTGTTATGGGTTACATAAAGAACAGTTTATTTAACAAGAGTTTTGTTTTTGTACATTTGTTTGTAATTTTTATTTATTTGTTTTATTTATTTATTTAAAAATAAATATAAAACTGTTGTTTTTGTTATTGTTTTGCTATAATTATTATTCAAAACAACACTTTAGGATAAAACTCATAGAGTGGAGTATTTATTCATATTAGCCAGGCAAATGAATTGAAAAAAGACTAAATTTTAAAACATTAAGACCTATAGAAACGGCTTATGGATGTTTCCAGGTTGATACAACGTAAGATAAATAGTTTTTTTTTTGCAACATTGGAGATAATGATGATAAAATTAACCTCAATATATTGTTTGGCCACACTATCCCGAATTGAAAATAATTGTCACTTACGAGCTGTCAATCTGTGATCATCGACAAAACCTACTTCTCTAGATTATGTAAAGAATTAATCACGTCTTCCGAGCGCTTAGTGTATTTTTTAAACAAACATTTACACTTTTCTTTTTATTTAACTGTCCATCTTGTTTTATCGTTAAATTTTTCATGTACTTTTTTCTTTTTATCTTTTCAGAAATGCCAAGATCGATTGACAAGTATAAGAGGTAATTTAAATTATAATGATGGGAATTGTAAATAAAAATATGGAAATTTGTTATTCTTAACGAAATCAAATAAGAAGGTTCCTTCTTATCTATTTTTCGAAAACAATAAAAATAAACAAAAGCAATTGTTAACTAAATACACACAAAATTATGTAGAATTTTAAACAGTCACAATAATACGATCAATAGTAATAGAAACAATAATAGCGGGGCAATTGACTATATCAATACATACATTAAATGAAATGTTTACAGTAGAGATTAAAAAATGCATGGACAAATATGTAAATTTATAAAATAGACAAAACTTATTTTCAGTTCTAGTTCAGTTCTAGTTCAGTTCTAGTTCAGTTCTAGATCAGTTCTAGTTCAGTTCTAGTTCAGTTCTAGTTCAGTTCTAGTTCAGTTCTAGTTCAGTTCTAGTTCAGTTCTAGTTCAGTTCTAGTTCAGTTCTAGTTCAGTTCTAATTCAGTTCTAGTTCAGTTCTAGTTCAGTTCTAGTTCAGTTCTAGTTCAGTTCTAGTTCAGTTCTAGTTCAGTTCTAGTTCAGTTCTAGTTCAGTTCTAGTTCAGTTCTAGTTCAGTTCTAGTTCAGTTCTAGTTCAGTTTTAGTTCAGTTCTAGTTCAGTTCTAGTTCAGTTCTAGTTCAGTTCAGTTCAGTTCTAGTTCAGTTCTAGTTCAGTTCTAGTTCAGTTCTAGTTCAGTTCTAGTTCAGTTCTAGTTCAGTTCTAGTTCAGTTCTAGTTCAGTTCTAGTTCAGTTCTAGTTCAGTTCTAGTTCAGTTCAGTTCTAGTTCAGTTCTAGTTCAGTTCTAGTTCAATTCTAGTTCAGTTCTAGTTCAGTTCTAGTTCAATTCTAGTTCAGTTCTAGTTCAGTTCTAGTTCAGTTCTAGTTCTAGTTCAGTTCTAGTTCTAGTTCTAGTTCAGTTCTAGTTCAGTTCTAGTTCAGTTCTAGTTCAGTTCTAGTTCAGTTCTAGTTCAGTTCTAGTTCAGTTCTAGTTCAGTTCTAGTTCAGTTCTAGTTCAGTTCTAGTTCAGTTCTAGTTCAGTTCTAGTTCAGTTCTAGTTCAGTTCTAGTTCAGTTCTAGTTCAGTTCTAATTCAATTCTAGTTAGTTCTAGTTCAGTTCTAGTTCAGTTCTAGTTCAGTTCTAGTTCAGTTTTAGTTCAGTTCTAATTCAGTTCTAGTCACTGTTGTTTTCAAATTTAAATATTTTCTAATCCCTTTTCTAACATGATCAGATCTCAAAGTTTCAGACAGTTTTATTTCCCACAGTATATTTTTTCACATTTTCTTTTGTAAAATTAAATCCATTTACATAGGGGGTGATTAAAATTCAATTGTATTCAAATAAAATTTATTTAATTTCCATTACTAAAATAGTAATTTATTTCTAATCTATGTTAATGAGCGTTTTATAAAACACTTCCACAGTCACATTTGTGTGCAAAAGAGGCACACAATTTGTATATGTTGTATTAGAATCCGAAGAGAAAAACAGTTGCTTTATCCAAAATCGAACAGCTACGTATGAATAAAATCATATATGACGATTATTTTATTTAGTTAGACGTGTATGAGTCTTTAAAACGTAGTTACAAGTATTTATTATCATTTATATTTACAAGTAGCTTAATAGTTTTGTTTTTTTTTTTTTCATTTCATTTCGTAGCTGTTGCATTTTGCATAAATTACTTGGTAAAATACAATTTATTACTAGTTTTTTGTTTGAGTTTTTTTGTGCATTTGTTTTTTTTTAGTTTTTTTTTGTCGAGATGTTTTAGATACAACTAAAGATTATTTAACTTATACATTTGTATTGTTACAAAGCGTCTATTATTATGTATTATAAGTTCTATAAGACATGTATAACTGGTTTTATATGCCATAAGATGTAAAACTTATAAATTCCGAAAATATGGTCAATTAAACTTTAAATTAAAATTTTAATCGAGGACAAAAGTGGCGATCCTTCAAATCAGGTTAACATTTTCAGATACTTCTTTGAAGTATAACTTTAGCTTAGAAGCATTCGGAATTTCTAAGAGCTTTTTCTTGTTTTCTATAGTGTCCACTGCATTCGTTGCTTTCCAGTAATTTTCAATAATAATTTAGCTTTTTCTCTTTTGCCACAAAAAATTGCATTTTAATTCTTTTTCTAGAATCTAGATGTACATTAAGAGATAATACAGAAACAACAACATTAGTTGCTGTTTTAGCAGCTATAAATTGTTAAATTGTCAAAGTCTGTATAAATAAAACACTTGACGTGCTCTGCTCATACGTTAAACGTTAAACTTCTCCTTCTATGATTAGTGTGCGGATTTAGTTGCTAGATACAAAATATTCATTGCAAAAACAATCTATATATTTATTTATAAACCTTTATGGAATTGTTGTTGTTTAAATGTATTTTTCCCCTCTGTTTATTATTTTTCATTGTTTTCTAGTCTATTTTTATTAATGACTAAAAATATTCTTCATCATCGTAATTATTCTACTGAAACCAAAAACATTTGTAGTAAATGATCTTTGTTTTTGCGCAGTCGTTTTTTGAAAAAAAAAATGTGATATTTTTGTTAAGAAAAAAATTTAGTTTTGCAACAGACTGTTGGGCGACTTGGCAAACTGCTATACATATAAGTTAAGGGAATTACAACAAAACATTGATATTCATAAGCCATAAATATAAAAAAGCTACAAGTCATTGTGGTAAGTTTTTAATAGACAGATAAAGAAATTTGTACAGCAAAGTTTATATTTATTTAATAAATGCAAAAGAAAGGGGGAATTCATTTTTAGAACTGTTGCCAAATATTACGACTTATGTATACCTATTATATAAAACTTTTTCAGAATTTTGTACCGTTCAGTTTTAGTTTTTTTTCTAGTTCAGTTCTAGTAGAAGTTTGGATTATACCAAATGCAAAGCTCACTTCTTATGAGCTTAACGTCCTTATATTTTGAGATTACATTTAAAAATTTATTTTTTTATTTTAGAGCAACCATAAAAAAGTTTATTAAAAATCCTACCAAATTTGGTAGATCAATTAATTTCTTTTACAATTCCAAGTACAAAAACACTACGATGATTATTACAACTTTTATAATCCATATTTATTTTAACTTCACAAATGTAAATAAATGAATATTCATTAAAAATCCATTAAATATTTATTATTTATACAAAAGGCCTTTTAAAGTGTTTTTAATATGACACCTTAAAGCCATACACCAGACTACCAACAGACAACAGACTCATACAATTTCTGCATCGATGAGTGGCGACCTGGACCCATGTGCGGTCGTCTATCTGTCCGGGCGAGAATTATACTGCAGAAAATGACAATTATGGCAAGACAAGTACAACTTTAATGCATTAACAATATCAACAATTTGTTTAAAACAGCGGAAAAAAAATGTATTGTTTGATTATTTATTGTTTGGCATTGGCAAAATGAATCATTTATAAAAATTTAGAAATTTCATGAAATTATACGAAACGGTTTTCACTTGAATTAAAACCAGAAGAAGTTGAAAAAAACGGTTTCCTTTTACAAAAAAAAAAAAAAAAGTATTAAAAAATTAGGTCACAAAAGATAAATGTGTTACTGACATGTTTCAACGATTTATGAAACAAAGAACTTTGTGTAAATTTTTTCTTAATATTTTACAGTTTTTTGTTACACTGAAAACGGTATTTCATTTTACACATGACAACATGTCAATTTAATTAAACGTTAATACTTGCACTGAAAATGGGAGGTCCTGACGGTTTCATTTAATATTTTTTTAATAATGCAGCTTATCATGATGTGTGCTGATCATTAGTAGAACTATAATGATCATGATTATTTGTTAATCAAACAAATTAAGGGTAATTATATTTAAGTAGGACAAAAGAAAAATTAGTCATTTAAAGTTTATAACTCGATTTCGAAAGAAAAGCGAGTCGAATAAAAATTTTAAGAAAATCTTTTTGTTCCTAATTTGAATCATTACTAAGAATTATTTATGCTGAATTTTCACTTTATAATGTCCGACATTATAAATTGAACTGAAATAGAACTGAACTAAAACTGAACTAGAACTAAACTAGAACTGAACTAAAACTGAACTAGAATTGAACTAGAACTGAACTAGAACTGAACTAGAGCTGAACTAGAACTGAACTAGAACTGAACTAGAACTGAACTAGAACTGAACTAGAACTGAACTAGAACTGAACTAGAACTGAACTAGAACTGAACTAGAACTGAACTAAAATTGAACTAGAACTGAACAAGAACTGAACTAGAACTGAACTAGAACTGAACTAGAACTGAACTAGAACTGAACTAGAACTGAACTAGAACTGAACTAGAACTGAACTAGAACTGAACTAGAACTGAACTAGAACTGAACTAGAACTGAACTAGAACTGAACTAGAACTGAACTAGAACTGAACTAGAACTGAACTAGAACTGAACTAGAACTGAACTAGAACTGAACTAGAACTGAACTAGAACTGAACTAGAACTGAACTAGAACTAGAACTGAACTAGAACTGAACTAGAACTGAACTAGAACTGAACTAGAACTGAACTAGAACTGAACTAGAACTGAACTAGAACTGAACTAGAACTGAACTAGAACTGAACTAGAACTGAACTAGAACTGAACTAGAACTGAACTAGAACTGAACTAGAACTGAACTAGAACTGAACTAGAACTGAACTAGAACTGAACTATAACTGAACTAGAACTGAACTAGAACTGAACTAGAACTGAACTAGAACTGAACTAGAACTGAACTAGAACTGAACTAGCACTGAACTAGAACTGAACCAGAACTGAAGTAGAACTGAACTAGAACTGAACTACAACTGAACTACAACTGAGCAACAACTGAACTACAACTGAACTACAACTGAACTACAACTGAACTACAACTGAACTACAACTGAACTACAACTGAACTACAACTGAACTACAACTGAACTATAAGTGAACTAGAACTGAACTACAACTGAACTACAACTGAACTACAACTGAACTAGAACTTAGTATTTAGTGAACAATTGTTTGTCATAATAGTTAAATATGTAAAGGACCATGTTCGCCACACCTTAACTTTTACCATACATATCAATCAAGGATAAAACTTTATATCAAATGTATCAGAAACTAAAAATTAGTCATAAAAAATAGTTTTTTATTTAAGCATTAATACGCCTGCTCAATTGCCTCATACTTATACCATTAACTTTTTTGTTATTTCAATTAAACCATAAAATTTCAATTGAAAACATGTTACCATTATTGAGCCAAAGAAAAAAATCAATTTACAAAATTTACATAAATCTCAAAATTTAGATAAATAGGAAACGTTAAACCACCTTAAGGCTAAATTTTGTATGAGTTGTTAAATTTTGGGTGTGTTTTAAATAAAAAAAAATCAATAAAAATTGATTTTAACTTTTTTTTTATAAAAATTGAGTTTAAGAAAAAGTGGATAAAGAAAAATAAATTATTTCGGTAGAAAAATATTTGTGTAAAAAATCGGGGTCGAAAATTGAGAACTAAGATATTTGAAGCTTATAATTTAAACGATTCTCTTAAAGGTCAAGGGTGAAATCTGTTAGATTTTTAATGAATTATAGCTAAATATCTGTACTATATGTAAAATTTTGGAGCTGGACCGAGGATTATACAAAAATTTATTTAGTTCCTGCCTCGACTAGAAAATGTTTAGAAAAGTCTTGCAGGGCTGGACTGCTAATAGTATTTGCTATTTAGAGACAATCAATGTTTTTAATTCCCTTAATAATTTGTTACAATTTAGAACAATGGTAAACTTATTTTAAAATAATAATTACTATTTCTTGGTTTGTGTTTTTTTTTTTTTCAAACATTAAAGTACGTTCTGCTTCATCTCCTTAGACAATTAGTTATTGTCTAGTGTTGAGGTGCTTGTGTAAAAAAAAAGCAGGGAGTTATTACCTCTAAAGCTGTTATTTTAAAAAATAGATTAAACTTATCTTTTGTTTTATTTATTTTAAGTTTTTTTTCTATTTGTATTTATTAATACTTTTAGCTACTGCTCTTACGTAAAGAAAAAAACAAATATTAAAAAAACTGAAACCTCATAAATGATTCGTTTGGTTGGATATACAAAAAAATGTACATATTTTAATAATTTATTACTTAAGTGAGGCTTACAACAACATTAATAATAAACAAATAAAAACCAACAAAAAAATATTCTATCTATCGGTTTGTTTCTTTGTCTGTATGTGTCATGTTTTTAGAGTATGTGATTTTTTACTAAAGATTTTTTAGTTTGTTACTGATTTTAAGTGTCTTAAAAAAGATATTTTTACAAGTTTTTTTTATGGACTTGAGTGTAAGAGTAAAAATTAACAGATACGAAAAAAAACTAGGCTGGCTGATGGACAGACGTCTTGACTCTACAATTTGAAAAACTTTAACAACAACTATGTTGTAGTAGAAGTTAATAATTGCGTAAAGCAGGTGGCTGTTATGATGATTAGTTATTGCCTTTCAGCTATTTGGTGATTAGTTGTTAGTTTTTTGTTTATTTCTTTATACATATTTTTTCTTTCTAACCAATATTGTTTCAATATTTCTAACTGCGTTTGTTACATTTGTAAGTCTGTCTGTCAGTCAACGTTTTACAGAGTTTTTTCCTTCTTCTGCTAGTAGTAGACGTTGTTATTTTTTTACGATCAAGTGTCAAATTAAGTGTGCACATGATTAATTTTTATTATCGTCAGTCAGTCTATATTATTGGTTTCTGCAGTTGTAAAAATTGTACACAATTTTTTTCTAGTTGTTTTTTGTTTTATTTTATTTGTTTAGATGTTGGCAACTGATTAACCATGACGTGTAATTTAAGTCAACTTTATAATAGAAGTTCATGTGTTCGTAAAACTAATAAAAATATAATTAATGATTGTACAAAGTATTGCTTTAGAATATATATTTTTTAATGATTTTTTTTTAAAGAAATCAAATTATTTTTTTAAGAGTTAACAATAAATGTCTTATAACATTGGAATCATTTCGATTCGTTTCTAAAAAATTTCTTAGTTAGTTAGTTAGTTTGAAAGGAGGATGTATATACATCAAATCCGAAGAAATACACCTAGGCCTCTATCGGGCCTGTTGTGCGCTCCTTAACCAGTGCCTCAGGTGGGAATCGAACCCACCACCTCCGGTCTACCAGACTAGAACACTAACCACTAACCTACCGGAGGCCACCAAAATTTCTTAAAAAGTTGTTTTTTTTTTTTCGAAATTTTTGAACATTTCCTAGAAATCACTATCAACACTTTGAAATTTTAGCGAATATTTTGTAAACAAGAAATATTTCGAATTGCTTCAAATATTTTCGAAAATTTTGTAAAAAAATTTTTTTCTAAAATATTCGAAAGAAAATAGTCGTTTCAAAATTTTTCTAAAGAATATAATTCGAATCGTTTAAAATATTTTCTAAAAAATTCGAATAGAAATGTTTTTAAGTACATTTTTTTAAAATTTTCTAAAGAAAATTGTTCAAATTCTTTCGAAAATTTTCTAAAGAAAATTATTCGAATCGTTGCGATAATGTTCTAAAGAAATTTATTCGAATATAATCGAATGAAATATTTTCTGAAAAAAATTGTTCGAATCGAATTGTCTCCCAGATTTTCTACAGAAAATTGTTTCGATAATTTTCTAGGAAAAAAAAAAAATCGAATTGTTTCGAAAATTTTCCAAAGAAAACTGTTTCGAATCGTTTTGAAACATTTTTAAAGAAAATTGTTTTGAATTAAAAATGTTCTAAAGAGAAATGTTTCGTATCGTTTTGAAAATCTTCTAAAGAGAAGTGTTTCGAATCGTTTTGAAAATTTTCTTAACAAAATTGTTTCGAAAATTTTCTTAAGAATATTGTTCGACAATTTTCTAAAATAAATTGTTTGTTTGTTTGTTCCCAGATTTTCTACAGAAAATTGTTTCGATAATTTTCTAAAAAAAAAAATAATTTCGAATCGTTTCGAAAATTTTCCAAAGAAAACTGTTTCGAATCGTTTTGAAACATTTTTAATGAAAATTGTTTTGAATTGAAAATTTTCTAAAGAGAAATGTTTCGTATCGTTTTGAAAATCTTCTAAAGAGAAGTGTTTCGAATCGTTTTGAAAATTTTCTTAACAAAATTGTTTCGAAAATTTTCTTAAGAATATTGTTCGACAATTTTCTAAAAAAAATTGTTTCGAAAAATTTTCTAATAAAAATAATTTTGAAATTTATTAAAAAAAAGTTTCAAATCGTTTCGAAAATTTCCTTAAATTTCCTAAAGAAAATTTTTCGAATCGAAATTGTTTCGAAAATTTTCTAATGAAAATTGTTTCGAATTGTTTCAAAATTTTCTTAAG
Source organism: Lucilia sericata (assembly GCF_015586225.1). Lineage (NCBI taxonomy): Eukaryota > Metazoa > Arthropoda > Insecta > Diptera > Calliphoridae > Lucilia > Lucilia sericata. The sequence goes on along the minus strand of NW_023994056.1, from coordinate 381,230 downwards.
AATATTGTTCGACAATTTTCTAAAAAAAATCGTTTCGAATCGTTTATTATTATTTTGAAAATTATTAAAAAAAGTTTCAAATCGTTTCGAAAATTTTCTAAAGAAAATTGTTTTGAATATTTTCTAAAGAAAATTGTTTTGAATATTTTCTAAAGAAAATTGTTTTGAATATTTTCTAAAGAAAATTGTTTTGAATATTTTCTAAAGAAAATTATTTTGAATCGTTTCAAAAATTTTCTAAAGTAAATTGTTTCGAAACACCCATCTTAAAGTATTCCAATCGGCTCAGAATCCCTTTGAGTCGATTTAGTTATGTCCGTCCGTCCGTCCGTCTGTCTGTCTGTCTGTCTGTCTGTCCATCTATCTGTCTGACTGTCTGTCTGTCTGTCAGTCTGTGTGTCCATTTAAACCTTGTTCGCACTCTACAGGTCGCAATTTACAAGATAATTTGATGAAATTTGGCACATACTCTTCTTTTGATACAAGGACGAAGCCTGTTGAATATTAAATTAGATCCATTATTTCATATAGACCCCATACACCCGTACCCCCCGAATAGGGATTTTGAGCTCATAAATATGTTAAATGTTCTTGTATCAATGTGATACTGCAGATCGTCGTAATGATCGGGCCATATTTGTCCCTATCCCCCATACAAAATCCCCTTCAGAAAATGACTTGATGTTCAAAATTCACTTATAAACACAAATATCACGAAGATGTTCTACATAAATAGCTGATGTAGACGTAAATCCCTCCACCAAAATGTATATGGATAAGACTATATTAACCCCCTGCCTCCATATAACCCTTTTTTTTATCAACAAATTATTAAAATATTTCTAAATTAAGGTAAAAATTAAATTAAATACTTTATTAATAAAAAATAATCAAAATTTGTAACATAACCACTGGTGTAGGGTATCATATGATAGGCCATGCCCCACCATAAATTCTAACTTGTTTTCCATTGTCATTAAGTCATATTTTATATAACACTTTTCATTCATAAAATCCATTAAATTTTCCTAAAAATTTCACTTGTTCAGAATTTTCTTTTCTCCCTTAAATTATCAATAAAATTATTTAATTTTACATATTAAAACAAAGAAATGAATAATAACGCCATTTTAGAGTATTCATTTCCATAAAATGCCATTAAAAAAGAATTGTGTTCTTAATATTATTTTGTGTGTGTGTTTTTTTTTTCATTTCGTAAATTAATTTAAATCAAAGACAAGTGTCGAGCCACTCATAAAACATGACACATTATTTATTTTGAAAATACGAACAAAAAAAAAACTGGAATAAAATCATATAAACGGTTGATAATTTAAACACAAATGTATTGTTGTTATTATTATTATTTTTTTTAACACATACATATGACAACTCTTGAGAAATCAAGAAATGAATATTTTTTTTAATTTTTTTTTTTGTATTTAAATGTTTGAAAGAAAAAAAACGCAACAACAAAACACAAATTAAATAAACACTACATTATTAATAAATAAAAATTTTGACACACATTTTACTCGCTTACACTTTGGTCCACAACACAAACCTAGAATCAGCTAAAAAAAAATATCAAGACAAATATTATTTGAAATTTTCAAAAATTACGCAATATTTATGCTTCATCATAAGGAAAAAAAATCATATCATACTACGTACATACATGATTTAATAAATGATACTAAACTGAGAATTCAAAGTAGCGATTTTTAGTCTAACGTTTTGGGGTTTTTTATATAGCAAATGTAGAAGCACTTTGTGATGTCTTGTACTTACTCAGAAACTTACTTTATAACTGACTACTACATACCGTCTGCATTACTTAGAATGAGTCTAGTAATTACTTACCAAATAATATATTATGTAAGTACTTACTTTTCAGTCTTGACATATGTATTCGAACTTTGTTTTTAACACAAACGAATAAAAACACAGTTTTTTTGGGAAAACTAAAGAATTTTTTTCTAAGAAACCAAACTGCTCCCTATTTGCAGGCGATCGTAATAAGTACTTACCTAACTGCTTATTTGTAAGGGAACGTTACAAGTACTTGCCTTCAATGTCATAATGACTTTCGTACTTATTTTAAGATTTTAAAATTCTTTCCTTTTTTAATTTAGTTTACCAATCATAAGTTCCATTTTGGCGATTTTTTCAACGCTATTTTAGCCTCACTGATATACACTACAATTCAAATGTGTAATAATTGTGTCAGATTCTAAGAGGAGGTAGTTTTTCTCGTTCAAAAAATAAATAAATAAAAATTTAATAATTTTGCGCAATTTTTCTTATTTAAATATTTTTTTCTTTGGTATTAATTATTTAATATTTTAAATATTTCGTGTTGGAAAATACGTCATTCAAATTGAAAATGATGCAACTTTTTTTCGAACATTTCAGGGACATTTTTATGTTGTTTTTTTGATTTGTGGTCTTTAGTCGTTAAAATATTTGTTTGACATTATTTTAAGCTCGCTATGTGGCCACAAATATTTTTATGTGTTTTTCTTATTTTATTCTTTTTTTTTAAAGAATCATGCCCACCACAAATTCCAGTGTCTTAGGTTAAGGAATTGACGCACACAAATTTTCGTGCGTATGAATTAAAATATTTTAAATATTTAGAAATTTTCAAAAATATTTCAATAATTTGTGTTTTTCTATTTACTATTTATTAACATAAAATTTAAGGGAATTTTTGTTTAATTTAATGACATTCCATTTGTTTCTACATATTTAGTTGTATTTTTTTTCTCTTGTAAACAATTTGTGTACCTTGTTGACTATTTTGTTATAATTTTTTATTAGTCATCAAAATGGAACTTTAACAGAAAAAACTACAATCATGAAAAACATTTTATTTCCTTTGTTACAAAGAAAACCAAAGTTTAAGTGTTAATTTCTTTAAGTTTTAGAACAGATATTTGAAAGAGTTAAATGTTTCGAAAATTTTTAATATTTTCTTTATACGATTTCTTTCAAAAATTTCTTTAGACAAATTTCGAAACGATTTCAGACAATTTTCTTTAAAAACTTTTCGAAACGATTTGAGACAATTTTCTTAAAAAAAAGACTAGATTATAGAACCAGACGATAGACTAGATTATAGACCGAGACTAATAGACAAACCTAATAGACTAGACTATAGACAGACTATAGAATAGACTATAGACGAGACTATAGACTAACTAGAGACTAGACTATAGACAGACTATAGACTGACTGTAGACTAGACTATAACTAGACCTATAGGACGTAGAGCTATAGACTAACTACTATACGAGACTATAGACTAACTATGACTAGACCTATAGACTAGCTACGAACTAGACTAGACTAGAGACTAGCTAGACTATAGACTAGACTATAAGCTATACTAAGACTAGACTATAGACTAGACTATAGAACTAGACTATAGGACTAGACTAAGAGACGTAGACTATAGACGAGACATTAGACTAGACTATAGACTATACTATAGACTAGACTATAGAACTAAGACGATAGACTTAGACTTAGAGACGAGACTATAGACTATACATGACTAACTATGACTAGACTAATAGACTAGACATAGACTAGACTATATACTAGACTATAACTAGACTAACTAGACTTATAACTAGCCTAGACTAGAATATAGACTAGACTATAGACTAGACTATAGACCTAGACTATAGACGAGACTATAGACTAGAACTATAGACTAGACTAGGACTAGACTATAGACTAGACTATAGACTAGAGACGGTATAGAACTAGACTATAGACTAGACTTAGACTAGACTAAAGACGACTTAGACTAGACTATCGACTAGACTATAGACTAGACATAGACTAGACTTATACTATACGATAGACTAGACTATATACGAGCACTATAGACTATAGACTACAGACTAACTATGACTAGACTATGACTAACCTATAGAACTAGACCTATAACTAACTAAGACTAGACTATATACTAGACTATAGACTAACTAGTGCTGGTTAAAGTATTGAGTAGATAGGGTATCGAGTATTCGAGTATTTGCCCTATTTTTTGGGTACTCAATACTAACAAAGTAGTTACTCAATACTTTCAGACTTGTATATGGATTTAACTTATTTAAATTTAACGGCTATGATGTGAAAAAATACAGCTCTAAAATCTAATATAGACCATATCATTATTAGAAATGCAACTCTTAGCAATATCAAATCAATGTAAAAATAATTTAAACACTGCAATAATAGTTAAAAAGTTACAAATATTTATCGACGCTATCTAAAAAAATAAAATGTCTCAAAAGAGGTGTGATGTCTGGTCTAACTTTACTTAAAAAAAGGAAAAATTCCTCGTTTTTAATTTAAAATAAAACCGTTAAAAGTATCGAGTAGTATTGAGTACCCAAACGAAAAGTATTGAGTAGTATTGAGTAATCAAAAGTAGTAGAATATTACAGCACTAGACTAGACTAGACTATAGACTAGACTATAGACTAGACTATAGACTAGACTATAGACTTAGACTATAGACTAGACTATAGACTAGACTATAGACTAGACTATAGACTAGACTATAGACTAGACTATAGACTAGACTATAGACTAGACTATAGACTACACTATAGACTAGACTATAGACTAGACTATAGACTAGACTATAGACTACACTATAGACTACACTATAGACTACACTATAGACTACACAATAGACTACACTATAATCTAGACTATATACTAAACTATGGACTAAAGTAGGTCTCTTCCTTCGTTTGGGAATTTGTATCTTACTAGAATTGCCTAATTTTTGCTTAAAAAACTCTCTGAGCTTAAATTTTTTTAGACGATTCAAAAAGTTATCAATCATAATAAAAAGTTTAACCGATTCTTCAGAAATTTGGCTCTTTTTTGGTAATCAGATATTTATGATGTTTTTTCACCTTTACGTTATAATTTCACAAATAGGCTTAAAAATATAATAATTATAAATAAAACTACTACACAAAATAATACAAAGGATACAAAAAAATATTCAGTTTTTAATACGATTTTTTTATATACTTTTTTTGTTAACTTATGTTTAACACCGTTTTAAATCTAAAAAGCTTATTAATGTAAAACTATTTCAAGCGTAACGGATTATAATGTTTATTTTATATCGTTTGCTATTGTTGTTGCTGCAGTTGCCATACAAAAGTTGGCAATTAATTGCCAACCTACAACTAACTGAAACTTACTTACAACTTATAATGAAAAATAAACTGGCATGATGATGACAATGATGAGTTTCGTTTTGCTTTTTTTTTTTTGTTTCTACTGCCACATTATTAAAATATGATATTGTTAATGATTTCCAAAGAAAAAAACCAACAAAAATTATTTGCATTTTAACAGTAATAAGCTCAGCATTAAAGCAAATTGCCACAAAATGCAACAGAAAAAAAGTTAATCATATTAAAATTAATGGCTAAAAATGGCAAAAACTAAATATGGCCTGAAAAAGTGTTAAAATTATATGAGTTTTTTTTTAATAATGGATAATTTTTTCATATGTATGACTTGGCTTTAAACTACGGGCTGCTTGACTAAAACTTAATGGTTTGGAACCTGCAGGTATTGTTGCACAAAAACAAACTCATAAAAGAGGAATTAATCATACACTTACGGGAGATATAAAAATAATTGCCGCTTTTATTTAATAGTAATTTTTCAATTGTTTTATTTAATTTCCTTAGAAATCCTTTATACATACCTCCCCTTTTCTTTCTTTGTTGTTATCAATTCAGATCAATTTTTCTTACACATTTGCAATTCTATACAAAAAGAATGAATTTTTAACCAGGAAATTGTGTTTTGTTTTATTAATACTCTTGTGAAAAAGTAACATCTGGGTATACACGTATGTATATGTGATCATTACTTAGTACTGATACTACTGGTTTTAATAGGAGACTTTCAAAATTATAGGTTTCTTTTTTAATATATACTGGCCTACTGTATCTTTGGCTGGCTGTATTAGATGTTGCCTAGTTAGTTTTTAAGATGTATCATAATAGATTAATACAGATTTTATTATTTAACGGTATTTGAAAAGTCTGGTTAAAATATGGTTAAATTGTGGAAAAATAACAGGTTTAAATTAAAATGCTGTGGATGTGTGTGTAGAATAAGAGATATGATCCTTCTAAGACAAATGAGAAGTTAAACTGGAGCTTTTAAAAATAATAAACAATAAAATCAAATTTTACTATAAAACACTTTACTATACATTAGCAAATTGTACTTTTTTGGAAAATTTACTAAACGATAGTAAATATTTGGAAAATTTACTACACGATAGTAAATTTTTTGAAAAATTACTTCATGGTAGTAAATGTTTTGAAAATTTACTAAATAATAGTAAATTTTTTGAAAATTTCCTAAATAATAGTAAATTTTTGGAAAATTTACTAAACAATAGTAAATTTTTGGAAAATTTACTAAACCATTGTAAATTATTGGAAATAGTAAATTTTTGGATAATTTACTAAACGATAGTAATTTTTTGAAAAATTTACTGAACGATAGTAAATTTTTGAAAAATTTACTAAGCTATAGTAAGTTTACGATAGCACATTTTTGGAAATTTTACTAAACCATAGTAAATTTTTGGAAAATTTACTAAGCTAGAGTAAATTTACTAAACGATAGTATATTTTTGGTAAAGTTACTAAACGATAGTAAATTTTTGGAAAATTTACTAAACGATAGCAAATTTACTAAAACGATTTACTAAACGATAGTAAATTTTTGGAAAATTTGCTAAACGATAGTAAATTTTTGGAAAATTTACTAAACGATGGTAAATTTTTGGAAAATTTACTAAATGTTGGTAAATTTACTAAACGATAGTAAATTTTTGGAAAATTTACTAAACGATAGTAAATTTTTGGAAAATTTACTAAACGATGGTAAATTTTTGGAAAATTTACTAAATGTTGGTAAATTTACTAAACGATAGTAAATTTCTGGAATATTTACGAAATGATAGTAAATTTTAGTAAAATTACTAAACAATAGTAAATTTTTGGAAAATTTACTAAATGATAGTAAATTTTTGAACAATTTGCTAAATGATAGTAAATTTTTGGAAAATTAACTAAACGATAGTAAATTTTTGGAAAATTTACTAAACGATAGTAAATTTTTTCGTAAATTTACTAAACTTTAGCAAATTTTTGGTAAATTTACTAAACTGTAGTAAATTTTTGGAAAATTTATTAAATGATAGTAAATTTTTGAAAAATTTACTAAACTGTAGTAAATTTTTGGCAAATTTATTAAACTGTAGTAAATTTTTGGAAAATTTACTAAACGATAGTAAATTTTTGGTAAAATGACTAAACAATAGTAAATTTTTATAAAATTTACTAAACTATAATAAATTTTTAGAAAATTTACTAAACCATTGTAAATTTTTGGAAAATTTACTAAACGATAGTAAATTTTTTGGTAAAATTACTAAACAATAGTGAATTTTTGGAAAATTTAGTAATTGATAGTAAATTTTTTGGAAAATTCACTAATCGATACTCAATTTGTGGTAAATTTTTGGACATTTTGCTAAAGTAAATTTGCAATAGCTATTAAATTCATCAATCTTTTTTTCTGAAATTTTTAATTTTTTAATGTTTAATCATTTCTTTATTACCAAATTAGTAGATTTTGACCCACATTATGTTAATTAATTAACGAAATTTTGTTGGTTTTTGCACCGTTTGTGTGAAGTGATTATTGTTGGTTGCATTTGTTAAGCAGCTTTCATAAATTGTTTTAAACGAACTTAAAGTTTGTATCATAAAACAACAAAATTTGCAACTTACCTAATGAAAAGAGATAAAAACGACAGCAGACTATAAAATCTTGGCTCCTTAAGTCGTTGAGGTTTTTGTTTAATAATGAGTTTTGATTGTGTTGAAAATCCACACAATGCCAACAACAAAGTGTTGCAGATAGAAAGACTAAGTTGAAACGTCTGACAGTCATCGGGACAGACCAGACGACTACTGGAAGATAGAGTGAAGTGTATTCATTAAAAAAAAACACGAACTTTAAGCAATTAAGTAGTATGTGTTGGACTAAAAGAGGGAATGAATATGACTGTCTGAATGACGGACTGACTGACTGACCAGTGGTTTTGTTTTAATCAACTGGACACATAAAATTTTGCTCTTAAGTATGTGTTTAATCAATATCTTAGGTATATAAAGAGTTTTTTTGTTTGTGTGCCACAGATAAAACCACAGTGGGGGCAAATACAAATACTGCAAAAATAATAATAAAAATTAAAAAAAACAAAGCTTAACCATGCTTTATCACCTTTCAAGATCTTTTCAGTGTGATTGTTGTAAATTTATATGTACAATATCTTTGTGTAGATTTTTTCACAAGGAACTTTTTGCCGACAATTTTTATACTACAAAATATTGTTAGGTTCTTTTTTTTTTTTTGCATTGTGTCTGAAATCAGTTTTAATGTTTTACGAATGTGTGTTATTTTGTTTTATTTGACCCGTTATTAAAAAATATATATTTATTATTGTTGCTGTTTTCCCTTTAGTTTGTTTTTATGAATTTTTGATTTCTTTGTGTTGCTGGCATCGAAGTTTTCTTATAATCATCAAAACCGTTCGTCACTACGACTCATAGTATTCCTTAAAGGATAATTTTTTTTGTTGCCTGTATGAATACATTTTTAATGGCAGATTTTTATCTATATTTTCATACAAGTCCGACTATCAAACTTAAATATTTTATTGCCGGTATTTATGTAAGTATATTTGAGATTTTCGGCTCTTTTTTCTTACAACTTTTAATTTTTTTTATCAATTATTTTTATATAAACGGCTTATTAACCACAAAATTCATAAGAATTTTATTACAGCAGAAGGTGTTAAATTTGTTTAAGAATAAAAATAGTTTTGTTATTTATAATGTGGTAAATTTCTTTGGGTAATAAAGCTATAAATATATAACATTTTTATATTTTTAATTAAAATTTATTTTATTTAGATAAAAGCAAAACTATCATAATAATTTTTCAAAACTTTAATAACCAACTCCTCCTGCCTAACAAATATTTTATTAAGCACTGACAATCAGCAATTACTTACTAGATTCTATACTTTTACAACTACATAATACCCAGGGGGCCTATTGGCTTAGAGCCAAACACACCAACCAAAATAATAAAAAAAAAACTGACTAAAACACAAACACATTTTGTAAACGATTGCATCAACCACATACATACAATTGCTGCAATTTTCTACATTATTTTGTATAGAAAATTAAAAAGCCATACATGAAAATCCCTCAACATTTGTTTAACTATTAGGGCTTTAACTTACAATAGCTGCAATAGCAACAGCAACATCAATTGCAGTTAACAAAATCCCTTTCTATGCACTATAAATGGCATCAAAGTGCAACAAAAATGCTGTCAACATACATTCTATTTGAAAAAAGAAAATTATGGGGGGAGACTTTCTAATATGAAAAAAATATGCAATTTTCAAATTCATTTCGCTTTTTTGTCTTTAAATTTATCTAGTTTTTTTTCCGCTGTTGCATTTAAACTAACAATTGCAATAACATGAAATAAACGAGTTGCAAAAAAAAAATATTCTAAAAAAGAAATTTTACGTTTGAATATTTTACAATGTTGTTGTTTTTTTATTTTCAAACACTAATGTGAAAAACTGAGACAGTGTAACGAAAAAATGGATATTACAAAAAATGTTTAAAAAAGTTACTTACTAGACTATAGACTAGACTATAGACTAGACTATAGACTAGACTATAGACTAGACTATAGACTAGACTATAGACTAGACTATAGACTAGACTATAGACTAGACTATAGACTAGACTATAGACTAGACTATAGTCTAGACTATAGACTAGACTGTAGACTAGGCTATAGACTAGAATATTGACTAGACTATAGAATATACTATAGACCAGGCTATAAACTAGACTATAGACTAGACTATTGACTAGGCTATAAACAAGACTATAGACAAGACTATAGATTAGACTATAGGATAGACTAGATTACAGACTAGACTATAGACTAAACTATAAACTAGACTATAGACTTAACTATAGACTAGACTATAGACAAAACTATAGACTAAACCACAGACTAGACTACTGATTAGACTATAGACTAGACTAGAGACTAGACTATAAACTAGACTATAGGTAAGACTGTAGACTAGACTACAGACTAAACTAAACAATAGACTGGACTGTAGACTAGACTATTGACTAGACTATAGACTAGAATGTAGACTATACTATATCCTAGACTATACTATAGACTAGACTAGACTATACTATAGACTAGACTAGACTATAGACTAGACTAGACTATAGACTAGACTATAGACTAGACTATAGACTAGACTATAGACTAGACTATAGACTAGACTATAGACTAGGCTATAGACTAGACTATAGACTAGGCTATAGACTAGACTATAGAATAGACTATAGACTAGGCTATAGACTAGACTATAGACTAGGCTATAGACTAGACTAGAATAGACTATAGACTAGACTATAGACTAGACTATAGACTAGACTATAGACTAGACTATAGACTAGACTATAGACTAGACTATAGACTAGACTATAGACTAGACTATAGACTAGACTATAGACTAGACTATAGACTAGACTATAGACTAGACTATAGACTAGGCTATAAACTAGACTATAGACTAGACTATAGATTAGACTATAGGATAGACTGGACTAGATTACAGACTAGACTATAGACTAAACTATAGACTAGACTATAGACTTAACTATAGACTAGACTATAGACAAAACTATAGAATAAACCAGTCTACAGACTAGACTATAGACTAGACTAGAGACTAGACTAGAGACTAGACTATAGACTAGACTATAGGTAAGACTGTAGACTAGACTACAGACTAATCTAAGCTATAGACTAGACTATTGATTAGACTATAGACTAGACTATAGACTAGACTATAGACAAGACTATAGACTAGACTGTAGACTAGACTATAGACTAGACTATAGACTAGACTATAGACTAGACTATAGACTAGACTATTGACTAGACTATTGACTAGACTATAATCTAGATTAGTAAATGATACGTTTTGTATATAGATTTTGAATCGTTGCACTGTATTCATTTATGTAAATATTAAAGCCAACTACTTACACAGTATAAATTTGCAATTTTTCTATTTAGGGAAGTATTATTGCTAAATATATTATTACATGGGTGCGTGTGACTGTAGGCATTTGAAGAGCTAAAAATTAATAACACTATAGCAATTGCTGCTGCTGTACAGAGGCATTAAAGCATTTATGATTTTAAATACGATGATGGATTTGTATAAATTTTGCGCCATTTAATAAAAAATTCAAAATTTCTAGGCTGTGAAAAATCAAGTGCAATTGCATTTGCTAAAATTAAACACTCATATCAAACAAACAAAACAACCAAGTAAATGTTATGGAAAAAAATATTCAAACAAAAATTTTAAATAAAAGTGTTTTACAAACTAAATATTTTTTATTAAAATACCTGCTGTGTTTTTGTAATTAGTTTAATTGTAAAAATCAAAGAAACAAATTATTTCTATCTATATATGTATAAGTATTTAATATTTATTAAAGCTTTAAGTTCTAAAATCTAAATTTAAACAGCTGCAAAATTGCCATAAAATGACCAATCATTTGTTAGGGTTTATGTGACTGTATACATGGATTGACTGACTGGCTGGCAAGTGTTGACGTCGTTAAGTCTAATGAAAATGACACTTTTCAATACGAAATCATAATGTAATAAAATGGTTTTTATTTTTAAATTTTATATTTTTATTGCTTTTCAAATCATTTCAATTTGCAATTGAACCAAGTCCACATTTTTCTGTTAGTGTGTGTTTGTATTTTAATCGAAAAATATTTTTAGTTGGATTTTTTTTTTTTTGCCAAACAATTCGGTCATTTGAAAAATACAATAATAATACGTTAAACGTATTAATGAATTGTTAATGATTGCTGCAAGTTACTTACATGCATGTAATCACGTAATGTAAAACACTCAAAAGAAAATGTTGGTAAAATTTTATCAGATCGCAAGAAATTAGCTCATTTTGCTTTAGATAACAAAATTAACTCACATATCGTACGGATACAAATATTGAATCAATCTATATCACATAATTATGTTATTAAATTTCTTCCATAACGGGATTTGAGCCGTACGGGGAAACCGCAATCGATTTCTTTACACCCTGATTAGCACTTTATAAACTCTCGAGTGTATTTTTATTTTCGGCAGCATGAAGAAAAAGATCTGAAAAATTGCACATGAATTACTTGAAGTTGGTCTTAAATACATCTTAAATGCTGCAAGTATTAGAGTATCTGTGAGTGCCTGCGGTTATAACTACCGATTCATGTTGTCTACCAACATCAACAACAACAATTGTGTGATTAGTCAATTTTTTTCCTACATACATACTTTCAAACATTTAAATGTATGTTTACACCACATACGAGTACAAGTACAGGCGGTATGAAAGAGTATTTATTCATTTATTAATTGGTATATCATGGGGGCTCGTTTTTTTGCGTTATGTTTTCTGAAAAAATTTTTGCTGTTATTGTATAAATATCTTGTAAACATTGCACCATAGAGCGCCATCTACACACACACACTCACACACATTTGTAAACTTTATGAAATTTATGTTTAATTGTTGGTCAGTCTGCCAGCCAAATCATGTTTTGTTTTCTTAACATTTACCAGAAGTTGACAACCTTGGCATGCAGATTTTTCTATGAAGTAAAAATTTTTCTTTAAAGAAAAATTCGTGTTTTATTTGTGTTTCAAATATCATATAAACCCAGCTTGAAATCTTATAAAGAAGTCAATATAATAATTTCATTGGGATTTTGAAAGCAATAAAATCTAGGTTATGACAACAAAGAGAATTTACCGAAAACGGTTTTAAATGTATCAATTAAAAATTAAAAAGCAATGACAATAATTTGTTAGCTTTGAATGCAGGTGATGTATAATTTCGTATAAGCCTGGAGAGAAATTGCCACAATTAAATTAAAAAAGTTCAAACGTTTAGTTACAACTTTTTATCCAAACACGAAACTGAGACATTTTTAACCTTAATGATTTAAAAACAATTTTTCTTAGAATTTTTGAAATTAAAATTTTCATGTAAAATTTTTCTATGAAAAGTTTTTTTTTAAACTTATCTATGGCAATTTTAATTTTTTTCTATGAAGTTTTTTATCAAAAATGTATCTGCAAAATTTTAATAAAAAATTTGTTCATCAAAAAAAAAATTCTATGAAAACTTTTCTTCAAAATTGTTTATAAAAATGTTCATCAAAAATTGTTTATTAATATTTTCTTCAAACATTTTTCTATAAAAATTTTCATCAAACATTTTTCTATAACAATTTTTCTACGAAAATTTTCATCAACAATTTTTCTATGAAATTATTCATCAACAAGTTTTCTAAGAAATTCTTCATCAAACATTTTTTTATGAAAATGTTCATCAACACTTTTTTATAAAAATATTCATCAAAAATTTTTTATTAATATTTTCATTCAAAACTTTTTATACAAATTTTCACCAAACATTTTTCTTCAAGAAGTTTTCGATGAACATTTTCATCAACAATTTTTTCATCAAATTTCCTATGAAAATATTCATCCAAAACGTTTCTATAGAAATTTTCATCAAACATTTTTCTATAAAAATTTTCTTTAACAATTTTTCTATAAAAATTTCCATCAATCATTTTCTATGAAATTATTCATCAAATCTAATATTTCATCAAGTATATTATAATGAAACTTTTTTCATAAAATTTGTAGTAAAAAGTTTTCCTATAAAAATATTCATCAACATTTTTTATCATCAAAAATGACATTGAACCTATTTCTATGAAAAATATTCAAAAATATTTTAATGAAAATTTTTTCATAAAAGTTTTCATCAAAAATTTTTCAATTTATACAAATTTTCATCCACAATTTTTTTACAAACATTTTCTTCAACGATTTTTCTATGAAATTATTCATCAAACATTTTTTTTCATAAAATCTAAGAAATATTTTATCAACAATATTTTAATGAAAGCATTTTCATAAAAATTTTAATCAAAAATGTTTCTATGAAAATATTTTTTCTAAAAATTTTCTTCAACAATTTTTCTATGAAAATTTTGATCAACAATTTTTCTATGAAATTATTAATCAAAAATTTTTTATAAAATCTAAAAAATATTTCATCACCAAAATTTTAATGAAAGCTTTTTCATAAAAGTTTTAATCAAAATATTTTCTATGGAAATATGCATCAAAACTATGAAAATTTTCATTAAACCTATTTATATAAAAAAATTTCTCAAATATTTTAATGAAAATTTTTAGATTAAAGTTTTCATCAAAAACTTGTCTATGAAAATATCAATCAAATATTTTTCTATGAAAATATTCATCAAAACTATTAAAATTTTCATCAATAATGACATCAATTTCTATAAAAAAATTGCTTCAAAAATATTTTAATGAAATTTTTTTCATAAAAGTTTTCATCAAAAACTTTTCTATGAAAATATTAATCAAATATTTTTCTATTAACACTTTCAACAAACATTTTTCTATTAAAACTTTTAATGTTTGTAAGAAAATTTTCAATAAACATTTTCAGCAAATTTTTATAATTTTCATATTCTATTAAAATTTCATTAAATATTTTTCTATAGGAAATTGTCTTCAAAATTTGGCCCACATTTTATTCATATTAAAATTTCGAATGGCCTAGATTTTCCTGCTGCACTGTGTAATTGCTTATTGATAATTTTCAATTTGAGTTTACTAAGGAAAATAAAAAAACTAACCAAAAAATACGTTAAATTTAAAAAAAAAAAATATTTTTTTTATAAAAAAACAAGTTTTTTTTTATAGATATTTCAGTTTAATTTATAATGACGTTGTATAAAATAAAATTTATTTGTGTATAAGTAAGTGTAAGAGTGTATTAGATGTCAGTGTAAAGAATAAATGTCTATATGAATATTGGAAACAATATTATAAACACCTGCATGATTTTAAAATCAAATCACAATATAATAAAGCAACAACTACTACTTGTGCTGCTGCTGCTGCAGCTACGACACCAACAAAATTTTAACGTAAGACAACACCAACTACAACCTGAACAAAAAGCCAAATACATTGATAACCCCTATATATCTACAACAACAGCTATCAAACATAAATAAACATAAAACTGAAAAGAAAAAAACTGACAAGACAGCAATGAGACAGACAGACAGACGATTGAATGGACAGACAGACATTTGTGTATAGAAAAATTGGAGCCAAAACAAAAAATAAAAAAAAAAATTATTGATAATATTCATAAAATTTATTTTCTAAACAAAAAAGTGAAAAAACGTACAACAAAAAAACAAATGTAAAAAAATTTAAGTGTTTCATCAGCACTTTGAAAAGAGGGTCTTCTTTACTGACTTGCCTTTAGGTAATCGAAAATCGAAACCCAAAAAAACAGCCCTTAGTTAATAACCAGCAACAAATTGTATGTTTTCTTTTTTTTCATTTTGAAAACGTCATTTTGTTTAATTCTTTGCTTCTTCTTCTACAATTTTGATATCTTAGGCTTTTATTTCTAAGAAATTTAAAACTTTTGCTATGTAGTTTCTTAAGAAACATGTAAAAAGGGAAACATTTAAACGGTTGCCATTATAAATCTTATTGATGAAGATGATGTCTACAACAGATTCAACCCTCCTTCCTATAAAATTATAAAAAAAGATACTAAAACTGAGAAAAAACAAGTGGCAGGTATACAAATGTTTAATTTTAGTGCGAAAAGGTTGGGTTTTGAAAACGAAAAATATTATAATCAATTTTTATAGTTTTTATAACAAAAAAAAAACTAAAGAAATCTAAATTAGTTTTCAAGACAATTATTATAATAATGTGGTCTTCTAATTTAAGGTTGTTTAACATAAAGAAAATATATTAATTTATTTGTTGCGTATGGAAAATGACTAGTAAAAACAGTGGAACCTCATTAAACAAAACTTTTATAATAATAATCTTTGAAAAGAACAGCTTAACATTATAAACAATATTTCCTTACTAAAAGTTAAAAGTATTTTCCAAAATGTAAGTGTGTTGCTTTATAGAGGTTCTACTGTCTCACTTAAACATTCATCTATTGCCTCAATTTATTTAAGTTTAACTTAAAACCACAGTTAATGTACATTTTTATAGTTGGTTAAAAGGTTTTCTTCTGCGCCGTATTTTTTTTAGTTTCTAATTATGGAACAAAGAGATTGAAAAAACTTTTCTTTTTTTTATTATTGACAACCATTTTTTTTTAATAATTAAAACGCAGTTTTTATCAATTTTCTTTCTTGACTCAGTGCTAGTGTACTGAAATATATATAAAAATAGTTCAATATCAATGTCAGCCAATGCGGTTTGAAATTTATATTAAATATTGCTGCAGCTTAATAACAAATTAAGGACATTTAATGACAAATTCTATAACAAATAAAATTGAAATAAATATTTTAACAATTTTATCCTCAAGTTCTTCCAATTTTAGTCTCAAATGTTAAACTTTCTGCACTTCCGTTTTAGTTTTAATCTTAAGTTTTTATTTCCGCTATTTTTCCATAGTCTTACGAGAAGATCTTATTTATTCTGCGTCTACTTGTGTTATCAACCTTTAGCCACTGTTTTTATTTATAAAATCCAGTTATAATAACCACAACTATAAGTATTAATACTTTTTCATTTCAACCGCATAAAGTGGAATTTATAGACTCCAATCAATCTTCATTAGCTTACGTCTAAATATTTTTGAAAATTTTTATAAAAACATTTTTTATAAAAAAATGTTTGATGAAAATTTTCATAGAAAAAATTTTTGATGAAAATTTTCATAGAAAAATTTTTGATGAAAATTTTAATAGAAAAATTTTTGATGAAAATTTTCATAGAAAAATGTTTGATGAAAATTTTCATAGAAAATATTTTGATGAAAATTTTAATTTTTATCAAACATTATCAAACATTTGATAAAAAATTTTCATAGAAAAATTTTGAGGAAATTTTCATAGATAAATATTTAAAAGAATTTTTCATAGAAAAAGTTTTTATTAAAATTTTATAAAAATTATTTAAAGAAAAAGTTTTGATGAAAATGTTCATAGAACTAATTTTTACGAAAATATTCGTAGAATAATTTTTGACAATAATTTTAATAGAACATTTTTTGATGAAAATTTTCATAGAAAACTATTTGCTGAAAATTTTCATAGAAAAAAGTTTGATGAAAATATTTATAGAACAATTTTGAGGAAATTTTAATAGATAAATATTTAAAGAAATTTTTCATAGAAAAAGTTTTGATGAAAACTTTTATAGAAAAAATGTTGATCAAAATTTTTCTTAAAACATTTTTGATGAAAATTTTCATAGAATAATTTTTTACGAACATTTTCATGTACTTTTGATAAACATTTTCATAGATTGAATTCATTTTTAATAAAACAAATCAATTTCTTATGGAAAACTATTGATGAAAATGTTCATAGAAAAACTTTTGATGAAAATTTTTATAGAAAATTTTTTGATAAACAGTTTTAATAAAATTTCATAGAAAACACTTGATAAAAATGTTCGGTGGCGTGTCATAATGCCCATAGACCTTATGACCATGGACATTTTGACACTTTTAAAACGTGGACATTATGACACTATACATTATGACACGCTACCTAACGTTCTTAGAATAACTTTGATGAAAGATAACATAGAAACACTTTTTATGAAGTTTTCCTTAGAACAACTTAAAGAAAGTGAAAATTAACACATTAGATACATTAAAAAGTTTTATTTACCGTTTTTATTATATACATTTCATCTAAATCTTAAATACTCATCATGATAAATCCTCATATTCTTAATCAAAATATTATCATTCATAAATATGCTCTCCGATATTTCACGATCGAAAGGAAAACCGGGTGGCATATCATCAAAAGCCAATATACCACTAGAGAAATCACAATCTAAATTGAAACCTTTATGGAAACGATAATTGTAAGATGTGACTACAAAAACAAATTTAACGGGTAAACCTTTCACCTCCAAGCCCTTGGGTAATTTCAAGTGATGGGGAAATCTACAATTACCCAAAGTTATATTAAAAGGAAATTGATATTCCTCATTCAAAGCCAATTGGGTGAAATGATATAATTCGGTATAGGTGAGAGAGGGTAGCATATAACCATAGAAATCTTTAGATTCACGTTCAATGATATTAAATCCGGCAGCTAAAGTACTGACAAATGTATCCAATTGAAACAATTCTGTTGAAGATGAGCAAGTCATTCCTGCTGCTTGACAATCACGAGCCAAAAATGTTCTCACTAATACCGATTGGGGCTTATCCGATGTAAGATAAAGTTGCAATTTGAAAGGTTGATGTTGTAGACTAGGTTGTCGGGCGAGCAGAGTTTTAAACCATAATAATTTGCCCTCAAAATAACTATTTGAGGTTCTCAATAGATTAGTTACATCTGTATCAACAATTTCAAAATAAGTTTTTAATTCGGTGATTTCCACCCCATTAAGGCTTACTCCTAAGCTTTGGACATCTTGTGGTTTATAAGGTTCAAAGTTGGACTTAAGGGATTTATAAAGATTGATAATTATTTCTGCATATTGATAAAATTCCTTAGATCTCAACATGGTTTCATAGTATTGCAACACAGTGGGTTTATTTTCGTTAACAGGGAGAGACATTAAAGCTTTCATTATTTTCTCTATGCTAAAATTGTCATTGAGAAAATATTCCAAATGTTGGGGATTATTTAATTGCAATCTGGTGGCATTTTTTAATTCAAAAGTTTGTTCATATAAAGCTTTTTCAGTTTTACTAAATAAATCATTTATAAAATTCCAAATTTCAAGAGAATTTTTGTTGTTTATGGTTTGATATTTGAGAGTTTGAAAATTAAGTAAATAAGGATCTAAAGAGGATTTACTTTGGGTTGTGGTAAGTTCCATTTTATATCTTACTATCAGTTGTTGTAAATTCCAAAACCACCATTCTCTTAAGGACTTGCTGTACAAATCATTTTGTCCACGTTCATTTAACCATAAACCCATATTGGTGTAATACCAATAGGTATTCCAAGCTTTATCCTCTATTAAGTAGGTATTAGATCTTTCAGTTAATTCCTTTACTGAGGCCACTTCTCTGCTAAAATCTACTGGTAACCAGTACAGAGAAACATCTTCTAAAGCCTGCAACCATTTGCTGGAATTACGAAAATTACCATAAATATTTTTGGGTAAGATCATGCGTTCCTTTTCCTGATAGATTTTGTAGAGTAAATTTTGCTTACACCACCATTGACCTATATTGCAGTTGTTATTATTTATTGTTTCATTAAAGTCTGCCAACATTTCCGCCCGACTCCACTGTACATAATTGAAATGTTTTAGTTTATGTATGTACTTATCAGACAAGAAGTGTTGAGGCCAAATTTCATATATTTTGGGTAAGATGAGTCCCTTAAAATCCTCTCTTTTCATAAGAGTTTGAGTTAAAGCATAAACAAACATTTGCGGCTGCACTTGTAAACGGGCCCAGCAGATATTTTGCCTCAAAGTCTCAAAATCTTTAGCATTATATAGAAAGTAATATAAACCTTTTAACTCCTCCAAATGGGTTTTATCTGTTAGATAAAATATATCATTTCGGGGCAGTAAAGTACTGGCATTTGCCTTCATTATAAATTTCTCCATTAAGGTATTAAAATCCTAAAATTTGAGGAGAATTTAAAAGATGAACTTTCAACAGAAATTTTATAAAACTTACCAAATATAGATCTTTATCTAAGACCAAAGTTTTTCCTGCATTTAGCCATTCATCATTTTGCAAAGGTTCCTGCAGTTGATGCACAATCTCAAATAAAAACTTTTGTTTTTCCAAAAAATATTTGTTTACTGTTGGTGTTTATTAGTTAATATTTATTACAATAGCAATAATATATGGATTACTGACCTATATTACCACCCGGTAGTCCCAACATGGGTGTTATACATAACGCGGCCCATATAATGACATTATAGAAATTTGTATTTTGTAACATTTGTTTAATTAAGCTATTGCTTCTTTAAGTTTTAAAATTATACTGTTTTGTTCAATCTCAATTATTAATTAAAAATGCATTTTTGTATTAAACTTATCTTGGTAGAATTTAGGTGCTTGATCTTTCAAAAATTACGTTTTAGATTTATCAGTTTAAAAAGGTGTTTTGCTAAAGAAATCTCTAATCTAATAATATGAGCAGCAATATTTTTCTATAATCTATATAGCATGTTATATTCTTCTCCCAATATGTTAAAGTCAACCGCCTACAAATAGCTTAGACCCCTTAAATCATATAACCTCTAAATTAATTTACGATAATTTTGCTAAAATCGGTGCATAAATCAGTGAGCAGTGACCCATATTTTAACGCCACTTTCGCTTTTCTTTTCAAAACTTTTCAAACATTTAAATTTTAAAACCCCTTTTTATTAAGCTTTTAAATAGTGTTATCTTTCTTTTTTTGTGGCCCCTACAGTCAATATTTGTTGTTATCTTTCAACTTTTTTTCGCTTTTTAAACAAAAAAACTTAAAATTAATTCTTACTTTTTTTATCCACAATTTAATATTCTGCTCATGTAGTCTGAAAAAAAGGTCTTAATTTTTAAGTTTTTTTTGTTTAACTACACACTCTTTTTCATAAAGAACTTATAAACCAAATGACTCATCTTTGAAATTAAAAACGAAAAAAAAAGAAAACTTTACACAGACCTACAAATCAAACCAAGAGCAACAATAACAACAATATTTGCAAGTCAATATCACACATTAAAGATAAATGTTTGTAGTAGATGTTGTTGTTGCTTGTATGTTGATTTTATTTAAAAAGATCAGAGCGATCAGTGATCAGTTTTTACCATTAAAATGTTTTAAAAGATTTTTTCAGGGTCTGTCTGTCGATCTCAATGTGTGTGAGTGTTTTGTCTTTTAATAAGACAATATAGTGGTGGAGGGAACGCGAATAAAAAAACTGGCCCAAGATTTTAGCTCATCTATATCCATGTTTGCATTTTAAGACAACGACGACTACCTGTTGTTATTTTGGTTATTTTCTTTAGCTAAAACTAAGACTTAACTTACTAGGTTAGTTGAAATTTTACACACTGAGAGAAACTTTCGTTGAAAGTATTTTGTTAAAAGTTTAACTTAATATCTAAAGTTTGTCTATATATAGTCATGAATAGTTATAAAATCTTTCACATCGGAGCCTGTAGAATAGTGCTATATCAATCATAACACTCGTTCCATTCAAATTTGCACTGAGTCTAGTCTATAGTCTAGTCTAGTCTAGTCTAGTCTAGTCTATAGTCTAGTCTATAGTCTAGTCTAGTCTAGTATAGTCTAGTCTATAGTCTAGTCTATAGTCTAGTCTATAGTCTAGTCTATAGTCTAGTCTATAGTCTAGTCTATAGTCTAGTCTATAGTCTAGTCTATAGTCTAGTCTATAGTCTAGTCTATAGTCTAGTCTATAGTCTAGTCTATAGTCTAGTCTAGTCTAGTCTAGTCTAGTCTATAGTCTAGTCTATAGTCTAGTCTATAGTCTAGTCTAT
Source organism: Lucilia sericata (assembly GCF_015586225.1). Lineage (NCBI taxonomy): Eukaryota > Metazoa > Arthropoda > Insecta > Diptera > Calliphoridae > Lucilia > Lucilia sericata. The sequence continues at coordinate 359,410 of NW_023994056.1, read as the reverse complement.
ATTCTAGTCTATAGTCTAGTCTATAGTCTAGTCTATAGTCTAGTCTATAGTCTAGTCTATAGTCTAGTTTATAGTCTAGTTTATAGTCTAGTCTATAGTCTAGTCTATAGTCTAGTCTATAGTCTAGTCTATAGTCTAGTCTATAGTCTAGTCTATATTCTAGTCTATAGTCTAGTCTATAGTCTAGTCTATAGTCTAGTCTATAGTCTAGTCTATAGTCTAGTTTATAGTCTAGTTTATAGTCTAGTCTGTAGTCGAATCTATAGTCTTGTCTATAGTCTATTTTATAGTCTAGTCTATAGTGTAGTATATAGTCTAGACACAATTATGATTCTGAAGTTATTAGTTACTTAAGAGATTATTTCAGAGTCCAAAGATTGATTTTAAACAAAAATGTAAATAATTTTTCTCCAAGTGCACGTGAGGTGCATGTTTAAAAAAAATCAGTTTTCTTTGCCTCCATACAAGCTCATACTTCGAAAGGTTTTCTTGGGGATGACTCATGCAGCAACATGTTTGCTTTTTTACGTTTTTGGGTCTTTGGGATGTGATGTTGTTGTTTATTGGAATTGGCTGGAGCCAGTTAGAAAATATAGAGAACTCTATAAAGGTTTTTTTTACAATTCGCAACCATTTAAAGCTAAAAAAACAACAATTAAATACAAACAGAAAAGCAGAAATAACGTGTGAAGCAGGTACAACAAGTAACTTTTCAAGATCATATAAAAACTACAACAAAACCTAGACATTTTGGTTATTCAAATAGAGGGTCAGTCAATTTAGCCGCCTGCCTATACTACCTACCGAAATGAGTCATAATTTTAAAGCTTTTTTTTCTCTTTCGACATATTAATTTTTTTGTCTTATTTACCTCAATCAGCAAATAAATGTACGTTAAGCTACAAATAATACAAAAAACAGACAGAAATAAAAGTAGTTGTTAACAATTTGAAACTAATAAATGAATAATGATTAATTTGAGCAGCAGCATTAACAGCAGCAACAACAACAACAAAAAATGGTGTTAAAAATGGCTGGCTCTACTAGCAAGATCATGACAACCGTTGCAAGCTCATGATGGTTATGATGATGACTAAGTGTATAAAATGTTTTTAAATAGGTTTTAAATAATTAAATTCATACGCCTCTATTTAATCCCCTAATTTTTGACAAAAATTAAATTGAATAAATAAAGATTTTCGTCTTCTTTTTTGTTTGTTTGTTTGTTTGCTGTTTAAGACAAAAACGTGACAAAGTGTTTTTTTGTTGTGTTCAAAAATAGCATCCATCCATTTATTGCAAAGTAAAAAAATGGGTGCGTAATTTTGTGTTAATAATTTTTTTTGTCTAATCATTGAGGGTCTCCTCATATGTTAAATGATCATATTTAACTCGTTTGTTTTACTACGCGACTCCGTTGTAGTTCTTGCAATTCTGCACATGCGCAGACAGTTAATGTGTTTTATGCAAACGAAGTGTCAACTTATGAATACAAAATTCTTGATATGTATGGATTTGTATTGCGTTTTTTTTTTCTTCTTCTTCTATATATTATTCCCTGTATGGTATTATATTTATTATAGAGAATTTAAAGGGAGTTAAAAGGTAAAGTTGAAAAGTTACAACGACTTATTTTGAGCGCTACTTTAAAACATTTTATTACACGTTTGCTTCAACATTGACCTAGTCTTATTAGAATCTATAAAACTTAGTTTAAACAATTTTGTAAATTTTCCATTGGAATCAAAATTATTACCCTGGACCTTGACGCTTAGAAAGCCAGGAAAATCAATTTTTCCCAAATTTGTTACTGAAATATTTAATAAAACTTTAGGTTGTTTTTAAATCCCTTAAATGTACATTTAAATATTTAATACTAAAAAATATGACCTTTGACCTCAAAAGTTTAAAAAGTCTAGCAATCATTTTATGATTTTGATCTCGATTATGCAGAAATATTTAACTCGATATAGAAACTTGTATATATTTAAAAGTATGACCTTTGACCTTAAAAGCTCGATTATAATGAAAGATTTATTTTTCCAATTTGGCAGAAACTCGTGATTGTTTTAAAGAATGATTTTTGACCTTAAAAGTTCGATTATGATGAAAAATTTAAGTTTTTCCAAACCTGCAGAAACTCGTAAATATTTAAGGTTAAAGACCTTAAAAGCTCGATTATGATGATAAATTTAAGTTTTTCTAAACCTGCAGAAACTCGTGAATATTTAAAAATATGACCTTTGACCTTAAAAGCTAAAAAGCCTTTCAAATCATATTTTTGTGAGTTTAAGTATTTCACAATCTTGTTAAAGCTATTTTTAATCAAAATTAATATAGAAACTCGTGAATATTTAAAAGTATGACCTTTGACCTTAAAAGTTCGATTATGAATAAAAATTTAAATTTTTCCAAACCTGTAGAAACTCGTGAACATTTAAATCTATGACCTTTGACCTTAAAAGCTAAAAAGCCTTTCAAATCATATTTTTGTGAGTTTAAGTATTTTATAGTCTTATTAAAGTTATTTTTAATCAAAATGAATATTTTTGCCAAATTTATAAAATTTTCGTTGAAAATTGTGATTATTTAAAAGTATAACCTTTGACCCCAAAAGTCAAAAAGGACAGAAATCATCTATTAATTTTATAAATTTCAATTTTGGTGTCAATTACAAAAAAAAAATAAAATTTATGTAAATCACCTATATTTCTGTTAAAGATCGTGCGTATTTTAAAATATGACCTTTGACCTCAACATTTAAAACAAGTGTAGCAAATAAAATTATGGAGGATTTTGGTATTTTATAATATTTTAAAGAAGAAAAGAGGTCTTTAATATGACTATAGAGCAATTGTGATCTAACCACAAGTTCTTCTAAATCCTCCTAAAATGTCACCAACCTTTGTAGAAAATTTAAATATTTAAAAAAAATCCAAAATGTAAAAAACGTTATAAAGGAAATAAACCACCATGATTGCAAAAAAAAATCAAGTTTCGTAAAAAAAAACTAGTAAATGAGTTTTTGAAAAGAAAATCTACATAATCATGGCATCACGATCAATAATAATAAAAAATATAGTTGCAGCAGCAAAAAAAACTCACGTGCTTAATTTAAAAGATCTAACAAACTCTATACAACACGAACAGCGACGTTTTTTTATTCAAATAATAAAAAATACATTGACACTCAGCAAGGCTTTCTAATATTCAAACCCTCAGGGGTTAGACTACTTCTTGCCTGCTGTTTGTTAGTTCTAAATTTAAGATTGTCATTTCTACACTTGGAATTTTTTTTTGGTAGTTTATTTTCTATTCTATTTAAATCAACATTTGGATTATCATACATTTTGCAATCAAAAACTCATAAATCGTTTTCTTTTCTTTAGTTTAATTTCAAAACATCAGTTTTCTTTTTTCGATCTATAACGTGTGTTTGTTTATGGGTAAGCATGCTTAGTGTCATATTGTTAGTCTTCTCCTTCGTATCTACTGTGTTTGATTATCAAGCCCTTAAGGGTTTAAAGATTTTTCTGAAGTGTTACAAAAAATGCAAATTACTTTTCAATACCTGAGTTAAAGAATGACTATTGGATCTTGTTTTTGTTTTTTTTTGGAATTATGAATTTATAAGCCTTTAATGTTGTGATGCCTTGATGTTTTTTAAATACAATTTATGGCAAAAAGTAGTTGACGACGATGCTCATTAACACTTAAGTAAAAAAACAGACATCAATCATTACAATAGGATTAAAATGAATACATTATCTGATGTTTAATGTAAGATTAACAAAAAAAAAGTAAATCGATATTATTTAAATTTAGTTGAGTTTTTTTTTTTAATAAACATAATACTAGTTTACAATAAGAAATAATCTAAAGAGCAAAATCGGTCCAAACAGATCGAAGTCAAAACCATAACAAAAAATTGCAACATACAATGTTACGTTATCGATTGTGAATAGGACACATGATTCTTAAATAGAAACAAACATTTTTTTCATTTAATATTTAGTTTTAAGAAATACATCTCTTAAGAATTTTTCCACTTTTTTAGAAAGTTTTAGACCTTTCATTAAATCCAAATTAATTTCAAATTTAAACAAATCTTTTCAAAAACAAAATTGTGCTTAATCATTACAAATTTAAAATAGGCCTGAAAAAAACTTTAAAACTCCATTCAAACCCTTATATTTATTTTTTCTCGTACTCTTAAAGTACCTCTAATTTTCCAAAACAATTTACAATTACAACCCACTGAGAGCTTTTTTTTTATAACAAACAAAACGTAACAAAAGCACGAAAATAAGAGTTTTGATCTTTAACAAACTGTATGATCTTGTTTTGTAGAACTCAATTAAAGTCATGTTTTTTACGTTTTCGTTAAGTGTTGAAAACAATTTTTCAATTATGGCTTCCATAACGAACCAGTTTGAGTTCTTTTTTTCGCTTTACTTAAAAATTAAAGTTCAGAAATAAAAAACTACAGTTATGGCACGTGTCCATAGACATGGTTGTAGATGAAATTGACCATATAAATTATTGAAAAAACTTTAACAATGGCCAGTAATTTTTCAATTATTTAACAAAATTATTCAACACAATAGGACTTAAGTAAGAAATTGCTGGAAAAAAATGATTAACTAAAGGCAAGAAGAGTTCTGGTTATAAAAAGATTTTAGATTTCTTTCTATAAATATTGTTTCTATAGAAAACTTTCAGTAAATTCCTTTTTACTGAAAAATTAACAATAAATTTTCTTTTTATAACAAATTTTTCGATAAATTTTCTTTTTATAGAAAAATTTTCGATAAATTTTCTTTTTATAGAACACTTTCGATAAATTTTCTTGTTATAGAACATTTTCGATAAATTTTTTTGTTACAGAACATATATTCGCTAAATTTCCTTTTTATAGAAATTTTTCGCTAAATTTCCTTTTTTATAGAAATTTTTCGCTAAAATTTCTTTTTATAGAAATTTTTCGCTAAAATTTCTTTTTATAGAAAATTTTCGATAAATTTTCTTTTTATAGAAAATTTTCGATAAATTTTCTTTTTATAGAAAATTTTCGATAAATTTTCTTTTTATAGAAAATTTTCGATAAATTTTCTTTTTATAGAAAATTTTCGATAAATTTTCTTTTTATAGAAAATTTTCGATAAATTTTCTTTTTATAGAAAATTTTCGATAAATTTTCTTTTTATAGAAAATTTTCGATAAATTTTCTTTTTATAGAAAATTTTCAATAAATTTTCTTTTTATAGAAAATTTTCAATAAATTTTCTTTTTATAGAAAATTTTCAATAAATTTTCTTTTTATAGAAAATTTTCAATAAATTTTCTTTTTATAGAAAATTTTCAATAAATTTTCCTTCTTTTATAGAAAATTTGTGATAAATTTTCTTATTTTTTCTAATTAATTTTATTACCTATGCCAAAATTTATATAAAAACAAGATGAAAATCTATTTTAAACATAAATTTACGATTTTTACGATTTTCAAATCATCATTCGACATTAATTACAGCTGTATTTTATGTAAGTGGGGGCCCCTGGTTAACCGTTACATGTCATCAGATTATGTGCAGTAAAATAGTATTTATTTACTCGTTGCCTTCTTCTTCTCCTTCGGTTATTTTTGCTATCTTTACAATTCATTTCCACTTAATGTTTAGGCTTTTCTAGAATCTTTATGAGTCGTTTTTACTTTATGAACAACAAACTGCAATTTACTCCAAACAACAACAGTATACAACATGAGCCACCAAAAAATAAAAAAACTGCTGATGCAATCCCAAAAAATCAAATGTTAGTTTAAGGAAAGATCTTTTCTATAGCACATACTCCAAGACACCTTAAGAAAATCATGAAGCAAATAAAAATCAAGCAGCATCGTCATCATCATCATGAAGATGCGTTAACATTAACGGTCAAAACTATAAAAAAAATTCAACATCATACAAGAGATGCTGTAAAAAAGATTGTGGCCATGCACTGCACTGCTTTTAAATTACAACAACATAGTCCACCACTAAATAAGTTTATTTGCTACAACAACATATAAAGGAAAATAAACTTACAAGTGGCTACCGTATTACTTACCGGAGGATGGTCGAACGGACAGACAGACAGACTGTGGGCTGGCAGCTGAACTGTTTGTGTCTTTAAAAAAAATTATCAAAATAAAAAAAAAAAGAAAGTTCGTTAAGAAGTATGCCTTTAATGTTTTAAAAATTTTTAACGCCTTTTTTCCACAAAAAATTAATTTTTAAATAAACTTATTGTTCTGGGTTCAGAAATAACCAAAACATACACAACCAACGTAATTATTTTCTTAACACTTCTTTTGCTTTTTACAAAACTAATAAAATTTTAAACCATTAAGGGTGAAAAGGAGAACATGGACCTTTTTAATTTAAGTCTATTGAAAGGTCAAAGTTCAATATAACTTTTTTTAAAGAAAACCATCGATAAATTTTCTTTTTATAGAAAATTTTCTGTAAGTTTTCTTTTTATAGAAAAATTTCGATAAATTTTCTTTTTGTAGAAAAATTTCGATAAATTTTCTTTTAATAGTACAATTTCGATAAATTTTCTTCTTATAGGAAATTTTCGATAAATTTTCTTCTTATAGGAAATTTTCGATAAATTTTCTTATAGGAAATTTTCGATAAATTTTCTTATAGGAAATTTTCGATAAATTTTCTTATAGGAAATTTTCGATAAAATATAATTTTCGATAGAAAATATACGATAAATTTCCTAATTATAGAAAATATACGACAAATTTTATTTTTATAGAAAATATACGATAAATTTTCTTTTTATAAAAAATATACGAAAAATTTTATTTTTATAGCAAATTTTCGATAAATTGTCCTTTATAGAAAATTTACGATAAATTTTCTTTTTAAAGAACATTTTCGGAAAAATTTCTTTTTATAGAAAATTTTCGATAAAATATCTTTTTATAGAAAATTTTCGATAAAATTTCTTTTGATAGAAAATTTTCGATAAAATTTCTTTTTGAAGAAAATTTTCGATAAAATTTCTTTTTAAAGAAAATTTTATCGAAAATTTTCGAGGTAAACTTTCTTTTTGTAGAAAATTTTCGAGATAACTTTTCTTTTTATAGAAAATTTTCGAGATAAATTTTCTTTTTATAGAAATTTTTCCAAATAAATTTTCTTTTTATAGAAAGTTTTCGATAAATTTTCTTTTAATAGAGAGTTTTCGATAAATTTTCTTTTTATAGAAAATTTTCAAGATAAATTTTCTTCTTATAGAAAATTTTCGAGATAAATTTTCTTCTTATAGAAAATTTTCGAGATAAATTTTCTTTTTATATAAAATTTTCGAGATAAATTTTCTTCTTATATAAAATTTTCGATAAATTTTCTTCCTATGGAAAATTTTCGATAAATTTTCTTTTTATAGAAAGTTTTCGATAAATTTTCTTTTAATAGAAAGTTTTCGATAAATTTTCTTTTTATAGAAAGTTTTCTTCAAAAAAAATTTTTTCGTGAAATTTTGTTTTTTTTGAAATTTTACGATACATTTTAATTTATTAGAAAATTTTCGATAAATTCTTTGGTAAAATTTGTTAAGTTTGTATAGTTTTTAGAGGGTTAATTTTAACTTAACATTTCAACATATGTAGGTATGTATTTAACATTTACAAGAAAAATTTCTACAATTTGTTGTAGTTTTTTTATCTTATTTTGGTAGTAAATATAGTAAATGAAAAAAAAAAAATTAAAAAAAAGAAGGCCTTCGGTTATTTACCTTATTTGACCGTGTTAAAACCTTCGATTGTAGTAGGCTTTACTTTAGAAGCACGCGCCTGCTTACCACTCATTTGCTGTTGCAAGCATCATACTCAGTTTTTCATCTGTTGGAACGTGCACTTCAATGTTTTTTAAAAAACTTCTGCTGTCAAAACTATAGTCGTAAACAAGCAGAAAGAAGTGTTTTGTCATTCTTTTTGATTCCTTAAGTTCCACAACAGCAAAAAAAAAAAATACTGAAAAAAAGCTCAAGTGTTTTGTACAACTTCTGATTACAAGAATTGTATATATTTATACTGCATCTGATGACCACGTGTCTTTTGTTATATTTACTTGTAATTTCAGACAGATATGGCTTGAGTTTTTTCTTCCACTGCTTCATCATATATTTAATCGTCTTGTAATGATTTCTTTAATCATTCTAATTTGAAGGAGTTTTCTACAACGATCTTCTGCTTTCATCAGAAAGACGGTGTTGTCTTCTTGATGTTTGGCTTCATCTATTACCACAGGTGTCTTTTCAGTTGTAGTTTATATTTGTTTTTCTGTTGTTGGTTTAAATTTAATAATAGTCTTTTTTTATTACAACAACTTTATATCTAGATGAAGTTATTTTTCTGCAGTAATTTAAAAATTTTACATTTTAAGTGGAAACATTTAAGTAAGTGGTTGACTTTAAAAAACTTCAAGCTTTTTTTAATGATTAAATCACACTTAAATACAGCAGAAAAGACTTTAAATTAAATAATAATGATTAAGAGAAGAAAAACATATTTTACTAAATAGCTCTAATGGGTGCCGTTAATGGGTTATTTTTCTAACCTTTAAACTTTTCATATAGAAGTTCTCTTTTTAAAGAATCAAATAACTTAATTATTTGCTGCAATAAAATTTTAATTCTATGTATTGAAATTTCTATTTTATATTCTCATTTTGTTCCTTTTTACAGTTATGGGCGTATTTATTGCATTTATTATAAAATTATCTTAAACCTACATTTTCAACTAACAAAGATGTATTGTTAGCAATTTTGTTGTAATAACCAGCAACTGAATATGTAATCAACAACATTGTTATAAATCACATTGATATTTGTTAACCTGGTACTGCGCAGCTCCTCGAGTATACTAAACACTGCAGTAGTGAATGTCTCGTGCTGCTCCTGATGCAGTAAATTGCCAGTTAAAGTGTTTGCATGTTTGGGGCCCATGTGATGTAAGTAAATGGCTCAATGGCTAAAAACTGATATTTCAAATTATTAGTTCTTTATTATTGACTTGAAGTGTGGCATAAGAGTTTTCCTTAGAAAAATAGACAACAGAAAATCTATATTTTTTAACTAACAAAACTGTTCCGTTTTTTCCATTTGTTTAAAGAAGTAAATCATAATTTTGTAGTTTTTTTTTGGTTTTTGGGCACATGCTAGTTTCGTTACCGTTTCAAATAGCATTTCTATAGAATTTGAAATAATAATATTGGTAGCTTCTCAACAGCAGCAGCAGGCAAGGCAGCTCCTTCTTAAGAATCAACAAATTTACAGCAGAGCATAGAAATATAAAAAGTTTATACTAGGAAAATTAACAGTCATAAACAAAATTGTAGCAAAGAAATAAAAATTCTCAAAAAAATAATAAACAATAGTGGCAAAAGACAGAGATGGATGGATCGTATACATCGAACAAATCAAAATTTTCACAAAATGGAAAATAAACAAAAAATAAAATTCACAGAAAAAGATAATTTATCGAAAATTTACTATAAAAAGAAAATTCATCGAAAATTTTATATAAAAAGAAAATTTATCGCGAATTTTCTATAAAAAGAAAATTTATTGAGAATTTTCTATAAAAAGAAAATTTATTGAGAATTTCCTATAAAAAGAAAATTTATCGAAAATTTTCTATAAAAAGAAAATGTATCGAAAATTTTCTATAAAAAGAAAATGTATCGAAAATTTTCTATAAAAAGAAAATTTATCGAAAATTTTCTATAAAAAGAAAATTTATCGAAAATTTTCTATAAAAAGAAAATTTATCGAAAATTTTCTATAAAAAGAAAATTTATCGAAAATTTTCTATAAAAAGAAAATTTATCGAAAATTTCTTATAAAAAGAAAATTTATCGAAAATTTCTTATAAAAAGAAAATTTATCGAAAATTTCTTATAAAAAGAAAATTTATCGAAAATTTTTATAAAAAGAAAATTTATCGAAAATTTCTTATAAAAAGAAAATTTATCGAAAATTTCTTATAAAAAGAAAATTTATCGAAAATTTTCTATAAAAAGAAAATTTATCGTAAATTTTCTATAAAAAGAAAACTTATCGTAAATTTTCTATAAAAAGAAAACTTATCGTAAATTTTCTATAAAAAGAAAACTTATCATAAATTTTCTATAAAAAGAAAACTTATCGTAAATTTTCTATAAAAAGAAAATTTATCGTAAATTTTCTATAAAAAGAAAATTTATCGTAAATTTTCTATAAAAAGAAAATTTATCGTAAATTTTCTATAAAAAGAAAATTTATCGTAAATTTTCTATAAAAAGAAAATTTATCGTAAATTTTCTATAAAAAGAAAATTTATCGTAAATTTTCTATAAAAAGAAAATTTATCGTAAATTTTCTATAAAAAGAAAATTTATCGTAAATTTTCTATAAAAAGAAAATTTATCGTAAATTTTCTATAAAAAGAAAATTTATCGTAAATTTTCTATAAAAAGAAAATTTATCGTAAATTTTCTATAAAAAGAAAATTTATCGTAAATTTTCTATAAAAAGAAAATTTATCATAAATTTTCTATAAAGAGAAAATATATCGTAAATTTTTTATAAAAAGAAAATTTCTCATAAATTTTCTATAAAAAGAAAATTTCTCATAAATTTTCTATAAAAAGAAAATATCTCATAAATTTTCTATAAAAAGAAAATTTATCGAAAATTTTCTATAAAAAGAAAATTTATCGTAAATTTTCTATAAAAAGAAAATTTTTCGTATATTTTCTATAAAAAGAAAATTTATTGAAAATTTTCTATAAAAAGAAAATTTATTGAAAATTTTCTATAAAAAAAAATTTATTGAAAATTTCCTTTGAAAAGAAAATTTATCGAAAATTTTCTATAAAATGAAAATTTATTGGAGATTTCCTATAAAAAGAAAATTTATTGGAAATTTTCTTATAAAAAGAAAAATTATTAGAAATTGGCAATAAACAGAAACTTCCTCGAAAATTTCCATAAAAAGTAAATTCATGGAAAATTTCCCATAAACAGTAAACTCATCGAACATTTTCTATAGAAAAATTCATCAAAAATTTCTCTAAAAACTAAATTTATCGAAAATTTTCTATAAAAAGAAAATATATTTCTATAGAATATTTATCAGTTTTTTATTTAAGCATAAGATTTTCTGTAACAATGTTTCAAAATGTTAAACTGTAACGAATCGTTAACCATCTATGATTTCCATGCCTGTATTAAATTGTCTTTATCTCTTCTCTTCTAGTTGTACAAAACATTAAAATGCCCCTTTTTTTGCAAATAATTTCAAATAATAACAACATCTATTTGCTACTCGTACCACAAAAAAAACTGCAACAACAAACAAACAAATAAACTGACGATGTAAGAGCGTATAAATATATTATTACTACCAAACTGTATCTTAGTCATTTTTCTAACACCTGCTTCGATATTTGATTTTAATGTTTTTTTTTTTTTTTTTTTGTTTTTATTACGAAAAAAAAGTTCTTTGGCAGATACGACAAGGAGTTTTGAATGTAGAATAGAATACACTTTGTATATGTAGCAAGCTAAATGCATTGGTTGAATGCTGATTTTGTTTTTATTTGCCACAAACGATCATTTACAAGTTATAGAAGATTTGTTTATTTTTTTTTTCTTCTCTCAAACAAAGTGTGGCGTCGCACATGCGCCCATAGATCCAATTTTGCACATTAAGCTGGAAACAGACAAAAATAATAATAAAATAGCAAAACAGCAACTGCAATTGCAACTTACAACTCCAATATTAAGAAAACAGGTTTCCAAACTGGACAACACAGAACCCTTCTTTTGGTTTCTGTGCGGATTTTGTTCTTTTTTTTGTGTATTTTTTTTGTGCTTTGGCTGCAAACAGCTTCCTATTATACGAAAACGTCTTCTCCTTAACGTGATTTCCAGGTACGAGTGAAAAATATACAAACAACAAAATTTAATATGCATCTTGATGCATATATAAAATCTAAAGCAAAAAAGAACAAGAGTAACAAAAATATAACTAATACAAACTAAAAAAATACAAAAAGAATCAAATGCACGTTCGTGTAGATAACAAGATTAAAATCTTAAACAACTACATCAGTTTGGTTTAGAAAAAAAAAAAACAAGAGTATAATTGGTAATAGTTCTTAGATTTTATGTTTCTTGACTGTTGACTGGCTGTATGGTTGATTGTTGTATGATAAAGATTTGTTTATTTCCTTTTCCACACTTGACATGATCAAATTACTTTTAGACGAAAAATCCTTTAGGTTGTCATTATCTTTAATTTACAGTTACTTATACATTTACTTACACTGTATTGTAGTCATTCGTTAGGAAAATTGTCTGATTATTAGATAAATATGAAGAAGAACTGTAATAAAATGTTGATTTGTCGCTTTTTCCGAGTTATGTGCTTTTGGGCTCTTTTTTACTTTTTGAGGAAGATTGTCATTAGTCGGTGTTGTTATGGTGTTAATAGTGATTGTTTTGGGTGGATTTTTCCAGTAATCTAATGTTAGTGATATCCGTTCTATTTTTTTTTTTTGGAAGATGCTTCCTCAATTATTATCGTCAAGAAGTGGTTACATGTGAAATGACATTATGTGTAATTTGTAATGAGATTTAAATTGATTTTTGTGACTTATGAGATTAATAGTAAACTTAAGAATTCGGTTTTTGGTTTAAAGGGGAAGTTATGCCAACATAAGTTACTTAAACTTTAAGATAAATAGTTGAACAATTTGATTAAGTCTTAAATTAACTGAACCGATCTGTTCTAATCTAAGGAGATAGGCAAGGGGCTTATCCCTAAATAGCAATTTAGCGATGTCCGAAGTTTCATTCCTGATCATTTCATTAAAAGACATTTCTATCAACAAATACGTTATATTCAATTAATGTACAGTAGTTTTCCGATTTAACGAACCCATATGTTGTCAGGCCTGTTCGTAAAATTGAAAAGTTCGTTATATGCAGTACTAACTAAAACGTGGGTTTTTGGTAGAAAAATAATTAAAAATAGGTACATAAAATATTTTTTAAATGTATTTTATAAAAATTAATTCTTTTTTTTTATAAAAATAGCACAAAACACAAAATTCCGAATCTTATATACCCACCTTCAAACCATATTTGTGTCGAATTTCATCGCTGTATTTTTAATTCAGTCATGAGCGTTAAAGTTATTTCTCGAAGTTCATCGCTATACTCGTATTTTTAAGCGAGTAATGAGCGTTGAAGTAATTTTCTTAAGGGGGCCTGATATGGAGGGTAAGGTCAATTATGGACCGATTCCCATAAAATTTGTTAGAGATTTCGGTTAGTATAGAATATGTTTGAATCGAATTTCATCGGCGTACTCGTATTGTTAAGCGAGTAATGAGCGTTAAAGTCATTATCTGAAGGACGGACGGACATAGCTACATCGAACTAAAATTTAATAAGAACCCAGAATGTGTTACAATTTTGGGTAAAAAAGCATTTAAATAATAATATTTTTATTAGTTCGTTAAACAGAGTACAAAAAACAAGTTTTGTTCGTTATTTAAGGTAGTCAGTAGGAAAAATTAGCTTGTTCGTTAAATGCGATATTCGTAGAATTGAATGGTCGTTAAATCGGAAAACTACTGTATTTAACAAATTGAATATTGAGTATTGGCAATACTTCCCTTATAAGACACACAACTTTTTGTTAAAGCTCCTACGTAGTTAGTTGTATGTACTAACAATTGTATCAAATAATTGCATTGAACTAATAACAAAAAACACACACATAAAAAGAAAGCATTTCTACAAACAGTAGTTGAATGCAATTAACAAATCTCTTGAAAATAACAAATAATTTCATTTCAATTATAAATCGTAAAAAAACACACACCAAAATAAAAAAGGTGATCAAATTAAACAAAATGAATACAAACTTCAACATGCAACCAACTAATGAAAATGAAAAAAAAAAAATAAAAATTAATGTAACGGCTGTTAACTACAAAAAAAAAGAACAATATTCTGAAAAAAACTTAATTTTTGAAAAAAAAAAAAAAAAAAAAAAAAAAAAACAGGTTTACAGATTTTTTCTCGATTTTTTTTTATACATTTAAGTGAAACACACAATTTAAGAAAAACGTAAATTTATTACAACGCAGTTTTTTTTTCTAAAGATATTGGTTGGTTAGTAGTTGTTTTTGTAGTTATTGTTGGTGCTTGGATGGATGGTATATTTCATAGATAGCATGGGGATAAGATTTTTTTGTTTTTCGAATCAAACATACTTACACTCGTATGCCACAGCAGTAAGAGCAATAACAACAACAAGAACGAAAAAAAAATATTACTCACGTTGGATGCACACCTGCATCTGCAGTTAAAAACACAAAAAAAAGACAGAATCATGCTGTTCCTTAGCTTTAAAAGGCACCTTAAACACAGAAAACCTATAACACAGAGAAACTTACATACATATTTGTGGAAAAATATACAGACATGTGGATACAGATAGACAGACAGACATGTGTAGCACATACAAACATACATACAATTCGACTAATAAACACAACAACCACTAAAGCTGTTATAAGAACAGATCTATAGAGACTGGAAATAAACCCTACTGTTATACAGCAGCAATTTTGAAGAAAATTCCATTAACGACAACATTTCTAGAGCGTAATTAGTTTCAGGCAATTAAATCCATGCATATTTCCTCAGAAAAACTGTTATACACAAAATTTTCCATAGAAAATGAATGTTAAGCACAAATTTTTTTTTATTTTTTTTTATACAGAAATTTTCTATAGAAAAAAGCTGTTATATACAACACTTTTTGTAAAAAAACTGTTATATAATTAAAAAATATGTGTAACAGTATGCGTAATGTTATACTGTTTAACTGTTATACAGAAATGTTTCTTATGAAAAAGTATACATACATTTTTCTATAGACTAAACTCCTATCTATAAATTCTGTCCACAGAAAAACTGTTATACACAAAATTTTCCATAGAAAAACTTGTTATGCACAAATTTTTCTTGAGAACAAACTGGCATCTTCAAATAATTTTAAAGAAAAAACTGTTATACACATATTTTTTATATAAAAAACTCTTATACAGTACTTTTACTATAGAAAATAGCTGCTATACACAACATTTTTTTGTGAGAAACTGTTATACAATCAAAAAATATGTATAACGGCATACAGACATTTTACTATAGGTAAAACTGTTATACAGAAATGTTTCATATGAAAAAGTATACAAACATTTTTCTATAGAATAAACTCTTATCAATAAATTTTTCCACAGAAAAACTGTTATACACAAAATTTCCCATAGAAAAACTTTTTATGCACAAATTTTTCTTAAGAACAAACTAGTATCCACAAATTATTTTAAAGAAAAAACCGTTATACACAAATATTTTACAGAAAAAACTCTTATACAGAACATTTTCTATAGAAAAAGCTGTTATACACAAAATTCTTTTGTAAAAAACAGTTATACAATTTAAAAATATGTATAACAGTATACAGAATGTTATACTCTTTAACTGTTATACAGACATTTTATTATATGTAAAACTGTTATACAGAAATGTTTCATATGAAAATGAATACATAAATTTTTCTGTAGAATAAACTCTTATCCATAAATTTTTCCACTGTTATCCACAAATTATTTTAAAGAAAAAACTGTTATACACAAACTTTTTATAGAAAAAAACTGTTATACAGAACTTTTTCTATAGAAAAGAGCTGTTATACACTAAATATTTTTGTAAAAAACTGTTATACATAACATTTTATATGAAAAAAAAGGTTATAAAACTTTTAGACAAACAAAGAACTATAGAAAAAATTCTACAAAACTGCTATACATAAGTTTTTTTCTTTAAATTTAATTGTAAAACTGATTTCCAGCCAACATTGCCCAACGTAGCTCTTCAAGTTGTTATAAAAATACGTGGTTTATTCATATTGGTGTTAAAAAATTATAGGTTTACCAACAACCATTCAACCAACAACTGCAACAATAACATTAACAACAACTACAATAAATACTTTGTATGTGACGGACTGATATACACATTTATTTACGTCAAGATTGTAACATACATCCACGAAAAAACCTAAGAAAAAAAAATCAACGACACTATAGATACATTTATCCACATTTAAAAACCTAAAGAATCAAATACGAATCACACAGATACTTACTGACAAACAAACACACACTCAGAACTATACAACGCACTCTGCTTTATTTTATTTTATTTTTGTTTGTAGTTTTTTTATATTTTGGTGTAAGACAGTAGCACTTCCCTTTTTGCCACAAAACAAAAAAAAATATATAAATAAAACCAAAATACACTAAAAAAACGAACCAAATCACAGGCTGTTGTAATTGTCTTTTTTTTCAAAAGCCACCAACAACAACAATAACAAATGGCCAAGAAACAAGTTCCTTTTGGTAACATGTTGCTAGTGTGTTGCATGTAGTATAAAAGATACTTACATATGAATGTGAGTATGTAGCATGTTTTTGTGCGAGTATGTTGAATGTTTTGGTTTGTTTTAAATTATAAGATGACGATCAAAATGATGATAATGAAGATCACCATCATCATAATTATCATAATGATAATGTTGATGGTTTCGTTAATATAATCTTAACTTGACTATGTTATTTTTTTTTGTTTCGTTTTCTTATTGTTGTTATTGTTGCTGTAGCTGGCCATATCATTAATTCTAGACAATGCACAGTGGTATAGGAAAAAAAAAGAGGGAAATAATTCGGTAACTTCTAAACGGTTAATCCGATTTTAATGAAATTTGGTGTGCACAAAGAGGAGGTGTTGTCGAGTTTAGGTTTTGAATTTGGACCTTATAGGCCAACCAGGGGCCCGGCGGGGGGTCATCAAATTAGGACACCTCGGCTATGTTAAATTTTTAAAACGATCCTATTTCTTCATTTGAGTTCCGATTTAAAAAAAATTTCGTATATAGAATCTCCTCATCGAGCACTATAAAAAATGTTGTCATAGCAGTAAATTATCTCTTATAGTTTAGGAGATATTCGCATTTGAAAATTAAAATTTTAAAATTTTTACCGTCCTTACTTTAGTTTTTTTTTGATAATAGCAGGTCCAAATATTCCCGATTTTCGCCATTTTTTTTTTTTGCTTAACAACAAGTTTATATATCAAGCAGTGAAAGAATTATGTAAAAATCATGACTGAGTCCAAAGTTATAGGCATTTAAATTTAAAAAATTAAAAAAAGGCGATTTTTTGTCATTTTTTTGGGAAAAAAGTATCTTTTTCTTTTTAAGTTATCTAAAAAGTTTCTAAGAAGATGTATATAGAATTTATACTTTTTGGAAAGCTGACTTTACATAAAGTACGATAAATGAAACAAAACCTAAAAATTTTTGATACCGAGGGGACCAGGTCCATCCAAAAAAACCCTATTTTTTATGGAAAATTAAATTTTGAGCAAAAATTCTCAAATCGCATAGTCGATATCAAATTATAGTGACCTGTTTTATATGACCCAATATGTTCTTAATCATTTTGTAACGGGTTTCGATAACCCCGCCCCTGGTATGGATATAATAGGCAAAAAACTAAAAAATCCCATTTTTGGGATTTTTTAAAACTTTTTTGGGAATTCCGGGATTTCTAATAAGAAAATTCGAAATTTTGATTTAATTTTGGATTTTAAGTAAAAAAATCTACCTAACTGTAAAATTTCATCAAAAAATATTCATAAATAAAATTTTTATTGCAATTAGAAAAATTTGTATCTTCGCAAAAACTGAATAAAAAACATTTTTTAATTTTTTTTAAAAAAAGTATTCCGCGAATTTTTTAATTTTCAAAAATTATATACAGTTTTGAAAAATAGACAAAATTACCTTTCCATTGATATATAACATGCCTACCTAATGTTTTTTAAGTGACAAATTAATTAGGGAAAACTCAACATCTTTTAGAAAATTTGCCTAGCACTATTATTTTCATCCATAAGGTTAACTCTTAAATTTGTTACATATATGGATGAAAATAATAGTGCTAGGTAAATTTTCTAAAAGATGTTGAGTTTTCCCTAATTAATTTGTCACTTAAAAAACATTAGGTAGGCATGTTATATATCAATGGAAAGGTAATTTTGTCTATTTTTCAAAACTGTATATAATTTTTGAAAATTAAAAAATTCGCGGAATACTTTTTTTAAAAAAAATTAAAAAATGTTTTTTATTCAGTTTTTGCGAAGATACAAATTTTTCAAATTGCAATAAAAATTTTATTTATGAATATTTTTTGATGAAATTTTACAGTTAGGTAGATTTTTTTACTCAAAATCCAAAATTAAATAAAAATTTCGAATTTTCTTATTAGAAATCCCGGAATTCCCAAAAAAGTTTTAAAAAATCCCAAAAATGGGATTTTTTGGTTTTTTGCCTATTATATCCATACCAGGGGCGGGGTTATCGAAACCCGTTACAAAATGATTAAGAACTTATTGGGTCATATAAAACAGGTCACTATAATTTGATATCGACTATGCGATTTGAGAATTTTTGCTCAAAATTTAATTTTCCATAAAAAATAGGGTTTTTTTGGATGGACCTGGTCCCCTCGGTATCAAAAATTTTTAGGTTTTGTTTCATTTATCGTATTTTATGTAAAGTCAGCTTTCCAAAAAGTATAAATTCTATATACATCTTCTTAGAAACTTTTTAGATAACTTAAAAAGAAAAAGATACTTTTTTCCCAAAAAAATGACAAAAAATCGCCTTTTTTTAATTTTTTAAATTTAAATGCCTATAACTTTGGACTCAGTCATGATTTTTACATAATTCTTTCACTGCTTGGTATATAAACTTGTTGTTAAGCAAATAAAAAAAAATGGCGAAAATCGGAAATATTTGGACCTGCTATTATCAAAAAAACTAAAGTAAGGACGGCAAAAATTTTAAAATTTTAATATTCAAATGCGAATATCTCCTAAACTATAAGAGATAATTTACTGCTACGACGACATTTTTTATAGTGCTCGATGAGGAGATTCTATATACGAAATTTTTTTTAAATCGGAACTCAAATGAAGAAATAGGATCGTTTTAAAAATTTAACATAGCCGAGGTGTCCTAATTTGAGGACCCCCCGCCGGGCCCCTGGTTGGCCTATAAGGTCCAAATTCAAAACCTAAACTCGACAACACCTCCTCTTTGTGCATACCAAATTTCATTAAAATCGGATTAACCGTTTAGAAGTTACCGAATTATTTCCCTCTTTTTTTTTTCCTATACCACTGTGCAATGTTTAATACGTTCAGATCATGTTAAGCATTTACTATTGTCCACAATTTTCTTTTTTATTTTTTTTTATTTTCAAGATCGTCTACGTTCTTCCAGTTTTCAAAAAGACTTTTATTTCTTCACCAGATTAACATAAATATTGTTTTGACATGTTTAGAAGTGGGGATTTTAAAAAAACGAAATCAGACTAGCCCCTAAAAGAATGACTTCATAGGGAGTTATTCTTCGAAAAAACCGTTAAGTAGTTTATTTTTGAAATTTGTAAGAAGAATTTTGTCATGTTACCAAATGTTATTCAAACTGCATATTTGCATGTTTTTGAAAGGAAATAATTGAAATTTATTTCACCATAAACTGCAGTACAATTTATAGTGAAATTACCATTTTTATAAATTTTATTATTAGAATTCAATTTAATGTCTTGTTTTCTTCTTACAAATCTTTTGTAAATCATGTCTTTTTTGGTGGCTTTCAACCAAAAAAGGAAGTAAAAATAAACCTTTATTTAACCCAAAATGCCGATTGCATATTAATTGGTTTTTGTGGTCACTCAAAACCAAAAAAAAAAGAAACAAAACTCTTTGTAATGCAAGTACAAGTAATGTAACGTGTGTGACTGTCTCAGAACAAACACTTGTTGCCCTTTTGTGGCACCAACATGTTCATAATTTAATTAACCTTAAAAAGTATATTGAATAGTCTTTGCTTCCGCCTTATATGGTGCATGATTAAACATGTTTATCAAACCCATTTCCGTGCCGAAGAAAATGAAGAATGTAAACAAACAAACAAATGAAAAATCAAACAAATATCAAATACTTACATGAAGAACGAAATTTCTATAAATGAATTGAAAAAAAATCTTAAAATTTTAACCTTTATATTATAAAAACTGTTATACAAATTTTTGTAGAAACAATGTATAACATTCTCCTAAAGTAAAGAGCCGTTCTAGCCAAAAGCAGTTATAGGACACGTTACAACGTATACTGGACACATTGGAAGGTTATACACAATCATCGGACGTACCTGATAACGCATAACAGACACAGAATATGTCGGAAACTTTGAAACGCTGATCCCAGATAGAATGTCTTGGTCAAGCGGAACACCAGAGCAAATACCAGTAGGAATCCGTTGTTACACGGATGGCTCTAAATTGGGAAACAAAGTGGGGTTCTATATTGAAGACCTAAAAACAGACACCGTTTACCTAATCATAACACAAGCTTCGAAGCAGAAATCCGAGCAATAACGGAATGCGTAAGTTGGATTAGAATAAATATGGCACCAACAGCCCTTAATATATTTACCGACAGACAGAAGACAACTGGGGCGATATCAGGTGATAGAATTAAATCTAAGACCGTATTGGATTGTAAGAAAGCTTTGACTGAATAAGGCAACGAAAGGGCTAATGTAATAGCTTTAAAGGGAAGGGAGCTCGAGGTTGTTAACCGGACAAATGCAAAACCATTTGACGCAACAAAAGCTGAAATAAAGATATGGATGACAGAATACCATAAGGCATCTTGGAGTAATGAAACGCTGTGTAGAACCACAAAGATCCTAAGAGGTGACCCTGATGAGAGAGGAGAGAGAAATTTCCTTAAAATGAGCAAGTCTGAAGTTAGTATGACGGTACGTATTCAGGATTACGAGCACTTCTATGCAAAATTGGGCGTGCGGATTCAGACGAATGTAGAGCATGTGGAGGGGACAGTGAAACTCTGGAGCACTTTCTTTGCCACTGTCAGGCATTCGTCGTAGTTAGATCCAAGTATCTTGGAAGTGATGTTATTCCGGAAATAACATTCCTGACTAAAGTGATTGGAAGATTCTTAGGAATTACGTCCAGAAAACTGAGTTTCTGAGCATTGAAAAATAATACATTCAGTGAACAATTTTTTTATGAAAAGGAACACACAACAGGCCCGATAGTGGCCTAGGTGTATTTCTTCGAATTGTATACATCCTCCTACCAACCTAACCTAACCAGAAGTTGTTCTGTAGAAAAAACTGTTATACAAAAGTTTTGAAACTACAATGGATCTTTCTATAGAAACAATTTTGAACAGTTTCTTTATAAAAACCCGTTAAATATAAATTTCTCTATAGAACAAACATCTTTAGAGAGGTTTTTGAGAAAAATCTGTTATACACATATGTTTTCTTGAAAGAAAACTGTTATATACTAGTTCATCTATAGAAACAGCTTTTAGTAGAAAAACTGTTATACACAAATTATTCAATTCTTTTATGCATCTATTTTTAATGGAAACTGTTATATGGAAAGAAGAATTTCTATACAGAAAAGTTTTGTAAAAAGAATATTCGTTTAAAAAAAATTCGGTAAACAAAGAACCGTTATACGTAAAAGATTCTTGTTTTATTAAAGAATATTTTATATGATCTAAATCCCGTTTTTATGCCATAATTATTTTATAAATCCTAATCTATATATATAAAATTCTAACGTTACTGACTGACTGACTGACTGACTGACTGACTGACTGATTCATCATCGCACAGCCTAAACGGTTGAAGCTAAAGAGCTGAAATTTGGACAGGAGGTTGGTCTCCCGCCAAATAGATCCACTAAGACGGGATTTTTGGAAATTCGAATATTTAGGGGGTAAAAAAGGGTAAAAACGGGTAAATTCGGTAACCTTATATCTCCTAAACTAGAAAAGATACAAAAACAGTTTAAAGCTTATCGCCGTTCATTTAAAAAATAAACGGACAGGTGTCTGGTACTTTTTTAAAATTCGGCCCCTTTAGGGAATAAACGGGTAAAAACTGTATTTTGGTACTTTTTTCGCACCCCATGTATCTTTTAAACCAGTGCACATTCAAAAAATATTTTTGACTCCTTCATAACTTAACGAAAAAATAAAAATATGAATTTAGTACCTTTTGGATATTCGGACGTTTAAGGGGTTAAAATTTTACCTATTTTTGGTACTTTTTTCATAAAACATTGTTTTTGGTTTATTAACTTATACATATGAATACATAATAACGGGCTCCCACTACGATGTTGCAACTTTTTGGAATAGAATTTTTATTTCGTTAATGGGGAGGAAAAAAGTACCAAAAGGGGTAAAAACGGGAAATTTGATTTTATTCAACCAAAATGATCCAATTTAGATAAAATTTTTAAATTTAGAAACACTAAATATCCTAATGGGGTGTTATTTGGAACCCCGGTACCAAGTGATATTTTTTGGTACTTTTCATTCTCCAACTGGTCCTTTTTGAGTTTTCTATGATATTGAAATAGAAACATGAAATTAATAATAAAGGGACTTTTCGCTACTTGTTCGTTCTACACAGGTACTTTTTTGAGTTTTCTTTAAAATTAAACCTAGAAACATGAAATTAAGCATGTAGAGCTCGGAGTAAATGAGAATCTATAAAATGGGACTTTTTGGTACTTTTTCGTTCTTCAAAAGGTACTTTTTGAATTTTCTATAATATTGAACCTAGAAACATGAAATTAAACATGTAGAGACCGGAGTAAATGAGAATCTATAAAAGGGGACTTTTTGGTACTTTTTCGTCCTTCGACTGGTACTTTTTGAGTTTTCTATAAAATTTAACCTAGAAACATGAAATTAAGCATGTAGAGCCCGGAGTAAATGAGAATCTATAAAAGGGGACTTTTTGGTACTTTTTCGTCCTTCGACTGGTACTTTTTGAGTTTTCTATAAAATTTAACCTAGAAACATGAAATTAAGCATGCGGAGGCCTTAGTTAATGAGAATCTATAAAACGGGACTTTTTGGTACTTTATCGTCCTTCGACTGGTACTTTTTGAGTTTTCTATAAAATTTAACCTAGAAACATGAAATTAAGCATGTAGAGCCCGGAGTAAATGAGAATCTATAAAAGGGGACTTTTTGGTACTTTTTCGTCCTTCGACTGGTACTTTTTGAGTTTTCTATAAAATTTAACCTAGAAACATGAACTTAAGCATGCGGAGGCCTTAGTAAATGAGAATCTATAAAAGGGGACTATTTGGTACTTTTTCGTCTTTCGACTGGTACTTTTTGAGTTTTCTATAAAATTTAACCTAGAAACATGAAATTAAGCATGTAGAGCCCTTAGTAAATGAGAATCTATAAAAGGGGACTTTTTGGTACTTTTTCGTCCTTCGACTGGTACTTTTTGAGTTTTCTATAAAATTTAACCTAGAAACATGAAATTAAGCATGTAGAGCCCTTAGTAAATGAGAATCTATAAAAGGGGACTTTTTGGTACTTTTTCGTCTTTCGACTGATACTTTTTGAGTTTTCTATAAAATTTAACCTAGAAAAATGAAATTAAGCATGTAGAGCCCAGAGTAAATGAGAATCTATAATAGGGGACTTTTTGGTACTTTTTCGTCCATCGACTGGTACTTTTTGAGTTTTTTATAAAATTTAACATAGAAAAATGAAATTAAGCATGTAGAGCCCGGAGTAAATGAGAATCTATAAAAGGGCTCTTTTTGGTACTTTTTCGTTCTTCAAAAGGTACTTTTTGAATTTCCTATAATATTGAACCTAGAAACATAAAATTAAGTATGTAGAGGATGGATTAAGTGAGAACCTATAAAAGGGGACTTTTGGTACTTTTTCGTTCTTCAAAAGGTACTTTTTGGATTTTTGTATAATATGGAACCTAGAAACGTGAAATTAAGCATGTAGAGCCCGAAGTAAATGAGAATCTATAAAAGGGGACTTTTCGTTTATCAAAAGGTACTTTTTGAATTTTTTATAATATTATATAGAAACATGAAATTAAGCATGTAGAGCCCGTAGTAAATGAGAATCTATAAAAGCGGACTTTTTGGTACTTTTTCGTTCTACAAAAGGTACTTTTTGAGTTTTTTATAAAATTTAACATAGAAAAATGAAATTAAGCATGTAAAGCCCGGAGTAAATGAGAATCTATAAAAGGGCACTTTTTGGTACTTTTTCGTTCTTCAAAAGGTACTTTTTGGATTTTTGTATAATATTGAACCTAGAAACGTGAAATTAAGCATGTAGAGCCCGGATTAAGTGAGGACCTATAAAAGGGGCCTTTTTGGTACTTTTTCGTTCTTTAAAAGGTACATTTTGAATTTTCTATAATATTGAACCTAGAAACATGAAATTAAGCATTTAGAGCCTGGATTAAGTGAGAACCTATAAAAGGGCACTTTTTTTTATTTTTTCGTTCTTCAAAAGGTACTTTTTGTGTTTTTTATAATATTGATCCTAGAAACATGAAATTAAGCATGTGGAGCCCGGAGTTAATTAGAATCTATAAAAGCAATCAGGGACTTGAGTGAATGAAAATTTAAACTGTAATATTTTCTGGTACTTTTTGAATTTTCTATAAAATTGAACTTAGGAACATGAAATTAAATAAAATAGCTTTCTAAAATATTGAATATATAAACATAAAATTAAACACGCAGTATCCCAATTGAACGAAAATTGAAAAAGGATACTCTGGTACTTTTTTGTTCTTTTACTAATACTTTTCGAATTTTCTATAATATTGAACCTAAAAACATAAAATTGGACATGTAGCTTCCTGATTGTATAAAAATCTTTATGCGATTTTTTGGTTTCTGGTTGAAAATTAAACATGCGTCATCCTGATTTAATGAAAATATATAAAAAGGCACTGTCTGGTACTTTTTCGTTCTTCAACTGTTTTTTTTTAATTTTCTGTAATATTGAGACTAGAATCATAAAATCAAACTTAAAGAGTTCTCTAAAAGGGGAATTTTTGATATTGCAGATATATATACATTTACAATAATGATATTTATTTTATTCCATTACGATGAGGGTAGCGAAGCACACTGGGTATAGCTAGTTATTTATATTTTAAACAAAAATCTGCTTAACTATAAAAATAAACTTTTAATTTCATGTACCATTTCCAGATTTGAAATCTTTGAATGCGCAGCATTTAAACTGCACTTGACTAATTATAAATCAACATAAAACATTTATGTAAATGTTATTATTGTCTGAAAGTTTCTTGTTGTGTTATTGTTGTATGTTGCATTAATCTATGTTGTATATGTTATGGCACTAAACTAAAAATTTTAATCTAAGAAAATGCATTTTGTTAAAACATCATCTAAGTATTCAATTCTATATATATTTATTTTTTTCTTTTTGTTATTACAACTTGCATTACTTTTCTTTTTTACTGATGCTACGATTTAAATCTAGATTTTAACAATTTGTGGCGCGTGTTGCATGCCACAACAAACACAAATGATAATTTTACATAAAAAGAGGGGTACAACAACAATAATAGCAACCATTTACAAGGAATATAAATGATATGTAAAGATTCCAACAGAAGATGCCTAGAAGAGTAAGATAGAATGGTTTCGGAGTTTAGAGTAGCAAAACCCACACACTTTTGTTGCAGCAATATTTTTTCTATTAATGCTGCTTACTGCTGCTGCTGCTTGCATGTATGCTATAATTTATTTGCAGTTTATATTATTCCTAAATGGGGGGAAGTCTATAGAAACTAGTAAAAATAAAAATCTTAAATCAAAATAATAAATAATAAAAAACGTGAATTCAAGATGAAAAAAAATAAGCCTGGGGTAGTTTGAAGTACGAGGGTATTATTAGAATCTATAAATTTTTTCTGTTTACTAAAAAAGAAGGGTTTAATTATTTTTTTTTTTATCCTGCTGCAATAAGAAAAAAAATGAATTTTTTCTGCATGTTTTGTTGTTGTTGTTTTTATGTAAGTGTATATGCATAATTAAAAATCTCCTCATATTTATGCAGGATTAATTAATTGTTAGATTGAATGGGTTTCTATTTTTTAATATATATATTTTTTTCAAATAATACCTTTTTTCCTTTTTTACAACAACCACTTGAATTTTATTGATTTGATGTTGCTGGTTTGTAATGTTAAAGAATTTTGACATGATAGTCATAATTACAAAATCATATAAAAGTGTTAGATGGAGCAGGAATATAAACGAGAGTAAAATTGTTAAAGATTAAGGGCCTATGTTTTTATACCCTACGTCACTACAGTGGGGGACCGTATTATGCGTTTATGCTGATGTTTTGTAACTAGTCTATAGTCTAGTCTATAGTCTAGTCCATAGTCTAGTCTATAGTCTAGTCTAGTCTATAGTCTAGTCTATAGTCTAGTCTATAGTCTAGTCTATAGTCCAGTCTATAGTCTAGTCTATAGTCTAGTCTATAGTCTAGTCTATAGCTAGTCTATAGTCTAGTCTATATCTAGTCTATAGTCTAGTCTATAGTCTAGTCTATAGTCTAGTCTATAGTCTAGTCTATAGTCTAGTCTATAGTCTAGTCTATAGTCTAGTCTATAGTCTAGTCTATAGTCTAGTCTATAGTCTAGTCTATAGTCTAGTCTATAGTCTAGTCTATAGTCTAGTCTAGTCTATAGTCTAGTCTAGTCTATAGTCTAGTATAGTTAGTCTATAGTCTAGTCTATAGTCTAGTCTATAGTCTAGTCTATAGTCTAGTCTATAGTCTATAGTCTAGTCTATAGTCTAGTCTATAGTCTAGTCTATAGTCTAGTCTATAGTCTAGTCTATAGTCTAGTCTATAGTCTAGTCTATAGTCTAGTCTAAGTCTAGTCTATAGTCTAGTCTATAGTCTAGTCTATAGTCTAGTCTATAGTCTAGTCTATAGTCTAGTCTATAGTCTAGTCTATAGTCTAGTCTATAGTCTAATCTATAGTCTAGTCTATAGTCTAGTCTATAGTCTAGTCTATATTCTAGTCTATAGTCTGGTCTATAGTCTAGTCTATAGTCTAGTCTATAGTCTGGTCTATAGTCTAGTCTATAGTCTAGTCTATAGTCTAGTCTATAGTCTAGTCTATAGTCTAGTCTATAGTCTAGTCTATAGTCTAATCTATAGTCTAGTCTATAGTCTTGTCTATAGTCTAGTCTATAGTCTAGTCTATAGTCTAGTCTATAGTCTAGTCTATAGTCTAGTCTATAGTCTAGTCTATAGTCTAGTCTATAGTCTAGTCTAGTCTATAGTCTAGTCTATAGTCTAGTCTATAGTCTAGTCTATAGTCTAGTCTATAGTCTAGTATATAGTCTAGTCTATAGTCTAGTCTATAGTCTAGTCTATAGTCTAGTCTATAGTCTAGTCTATAGTCTAGTCTATAGTCTAGTCTATAGTCTAGTCTATAGTCTAGTCAATTATCTATTCTATAATCTAGTCTATAGTCTAGTCTATTCTGAATAAGTTATAAACGAACTGTTACACAGAAAGTGTTCCATTAATTTCTCTATAAATAATTATTATAAACGAAATTTTCATATATAAAGCTGATATACTCAATATTTTCTATAATGGAAACTGTTATATATTAAATTGTTATATAGATATTAGTTGTGCACTAATTGATCTGTAGAGGAAAGTGTTATACTAATAATATTCTGCATAAAAATCTGTTATACAAACTTCTTTTACGTTAAATCTAAAACAATTTAAGACCTTTTCGAATTCTAACTCTGACAACAACCGTTCATTTTATCAACAGTAGTATGTTATATTTTCATTTTATTACATTAAACGTATGTAACTAGTAGTTAGCAATTAATTACAAAATATTCAAAACAATAGTTGAGTTTATAACTTTGAATATGAGTCGTTTGCATACCTCTTTGTCAAAAGCATTTTATAGGCATAACATCATTAAAAACCAGACTCAACAAAACCTACTAGCATCCTTTTTCTACTCCCTATCCTAGTAGGCATTTTTTCGAAAAAAATTTTCAAAGCAAATTATTCAACATATTAAAAGCACTAAAGTTAACATTAACAGACAATTATAATTGGTCTGGTGACTTTAGTTAAACTTACTTTTTGTTTAAAGTGAACATTAAACACTCTTTGTAGGGTATTTAATTGTATATTTAATGCGTTGTTGCTGCTGATCCAGTTTTTAGTGAATAATTATCTGAAAACCTGTAGAAAACTTTGCAGAACAAACAATTTCTAAGTGGCAGGTTAATTAAATAAATAATGATAAAAGGTTTGTAGCTTAACTCTTAAGTTAACTGGTAATGGTAAAATCTGAACTTTTAAACCAGCAGTGGCTACCTGTCTTACACCTTTATAAGTACGATTGTATGTATGTATATGACTTTTTTAAAAAACTCACTCTGTTTTTATGATATTTTTATGCTGTTGTTGTTTTTTTATACATATATACACAAAACAACGTAATCGTTTTTTCTTGATTTCATTTTTGCTCTGACAACGACCACGCTTAAGGCTCATTGTCAGCTCATCTATCTTGTCTTGAGCTTGTTAAGTGTCCAAAATACGTAAAAAAAGAAACACCCGAGTATTTTTTTCTGGTATACAATCAAAAAGTGAAGTTTTATTTGAATGTTTTTTTTTATTTTGTAATTTTTTTTGTGGATTTTCTTTGAAACATTTCAAAATATTGTTGAGTTTTTTTTTGTCGTTTTTTCTTGAGAGGGTTTGGTGGTAATGAAGCGATGTCAGCATTTTATCTGTGGCATTTAAAGAAACTCACGTATTTCTTGCATGGCATTGTCAAATGTTTGAAATAAGAAAAAAATTATGAAAGCAGTTTTATTCTATTGTCAAAAGGTTGTTAATATTGCGAAATAGAGAAATAACATTTTAGAAATGTAATGAAATAATCAGTGATAAATTTATTTTTTAAAACTAAATAATTCAAACTAAATTTTTTTATCTTTAATTTAATTGTAATGAAAACTCTAAATATTTTTCTATTTATTTAAAAATACTGCTTCCCTTAATTGGACTTTCTATTTGTTCCAATTCTTTACCTCCTTTAGAGCTCTTCTCCTATGCCCCTTAAAGCGTCATTTTAGATTTGTGTAAATAATTTGCGGCCTCATACACTTAGTTTGTAATTCTAGTAGCCTCGTGCCGTGCCTTTAGATAAATCGTAATCAAATTGCAACTTAATGCAATTTTACACACATTTTTTTCTACATATTTGCCAGTTATTTGCAACGTATCTACAGATTTTTTTGTTATATTTTAAATTTATTTTTATAAATTCGTACATCTGTACAGTTTATAATAGTTTTATTTTTTCATTGGTTCTACGGCACACACACACTTGATTTAATGATTGTGACAGCGTGCGCTTTAATTTAATGTTAATTTAAGTTTGTTTATACTCCGCACTTAGTTAAGTTTTATATTTATTTTTTTTTCGCAAAGTTTAACTACTAAAAAAGTAGGGCTAACGTACAATAAATATTAAAGTTATTTAAAATAATATGGCATACAGAGAGAGAAATAATTGGGTTAATTGATATCCATCGTATTTGTTTACGTGAAACTAGATTTGTATCCTCAAAATGTATCTTCTTTACGAGAATGCTTTCTTTTTTAATGTTAAATCGGGTGATGTAAATATTTACTTTGAAATATCTGTTATATTTAAATGTATCTTATTAGAATAGAGAATTTTAAATAACTAAAATATTTTTAATTTTCTAATTTTATTTTTTTTTCTTTTCAGTTATGTATTTCAAATGAGGTGAGTAGTATATTTTCTTTCAACAGAGTAACAATTTTGTATCAAAAGAATTTTATATGGAAATACCCTACAACAATATAGATAGGAGGGTATTATGCGTTTGTGCTGATGTTTGTAACACTCAAACTATTGGTCCTACGACCAAAGTATACAAATCGGCTCAGAATCACTTTCTGAGTCGATGTCCGTCTGTCCGTACGTCCGTCTGTGTGTCCATGTAAACCTTCTGCGCACTCAAGAGGTCGCAATTTTCCCGATAATTTGATGAAATTTGGCACATACTCTTCTCCAAGGACGAAGCCTATTGAAAATGGTTAAAATCGGTCCATATACAAATCGGCTCAGAATCACTTTCAGAATCGATTTAGCTATGTCCGTCCGTCTGTGTGTGGCAAATTTCCAGATAATTTGATGAAATTTGACACTTGATCTTCACCAAGGACGAAACCTATTGAAAATGGTTAAAATCGGTCCATTATTTCGTATAACTCCCATACAACCGTAACCTCAAGAAGCATTGATCACTCCCCAAAATCCCAAATGCCGTTGTTGACACTTTTATTTCGGTTTGTTTTTGGCTAAATGTTGCAAAGTGCGTCGATCGTTCCACATTGGAATACAAATTTAACAAAAATTCGAACTTTAAATAGTAAGTGATCGATTGGGTCACTAATATCTTCCTCGGAGTAAAGTCCATTTCAAAAACTTTGCATAAAATCCAACTGAAATTCCAAAACTTGTCTCACAAAATTGTTGCATATTTTGCCTCTGTCAGATGATTATATGACATGATCATGAAAGCATTCGGTAGCTATTGCGAATCTTCCAGGACACAAATATCAGTTTGAAGTTATTACGTCCAGTATTCATTTTTATAATAACTCAAATCACAAGTGAAGTAACTGGTTCTAAATCATGTTTAAAAATATATAGTCATTTCCGATGTTTTCAGACTAGTAAGGAACCTTAACTCAAACGACTAGATCTATTAAGTAGTAGTATTCTGATCTATTACTTCTAGAACTGTGTCAGATCGATTTCTATCATCCTTAAATTGTTTAAATTATTTTCCACGTGTAATTCTTTTTATAAATATTCTAAATTTTTATTATTATTGTGTAATAAACAATTTACTACAATTTGTTGCTGTTGTTGTTGTCGTTGTGGTTTCTGTCTACTCTTTTTCAATTGTCTGTTCATTTCATACGTACGACCGTCTGTCCTTAAATATTATGGTTCTTTTAATATAACTTTTTTTTGCACAACATCTATAATTTTTGAGTTACAACCGGGCAGTTGCATAAAAAAATATATAAAATAAACCCAACATTTGTATCCACATGCATTGAATAAAATAGATTGTTGTTGAAGTTGTTGCTGCTGCGGCCTGCAACTGCTGCTGG
This sequence comes from Lucilia sericata, assembly GCF_015586225.1. Classification (NCBI taxonomy): domain Eukaryota; kingdom Metazoa; phylum Arthropoda; class Insecta; order Diptera; family Calliphoridae; genus Lucilia; species Lucilia sericata. The sequence continues at coordinate 328,078 of NW_023994056.1, read as the reverse complement.
TGGTTGGTTATTTAATGTATATCGCTGTCGTCCATCGTCATAAGTATTGTTCTACAAAAAAAAAAAACATTTTTTTGACTGTATAAATACATATGAGTAGCAGTGTGCAAAAAAATGTTATTTAATATTGAAATTGCATACAAAATTTAAACACAACACATTCAAATAAAAGCAATGAAGTGTTTATTGTTGCATACATGTACATAAGTTGTTGTTGCTGCTGCTGTGTTATTGTTGTTGCCGTTGTTCTTGTTAGTTTGCCATAAAAGTATTTAGTGAGTTGAGCTCTGCTCGCACTCACACTTTACCGAGACCAATAATAAAGTGTTGTTTGGGTCGCTGACCCAGAAATGTCAACAGGGAAGTAAAAATGTTCTGTTATTATTATGAATGTTTGTTTGTAGGTTTTTATTTTTGTATGATTTTTTTTTTGTGTGTGTACGTTGAACGAGTATAGTTTTTAATGATTTCAATTTATTTATGACTTTTTATATATACCAACATAAATCCTTATACACAGATGCAACTTATGTTGATTTTAAATGAATACATCACTTTTGTTGAGTAGATTGTGGTGTTTCTTTTGGCGAATATCATAATATTAAAAGAGGTTTTTGTTTTCTTCGTAAGATTTACTTAAGAATTTTTGTTTAAGTAAGTAAATTTGTTGAAAGAAACAAGATTTATATGCTTTTTGAAAAGTGAAAGTTGGCCATGATTCATTTTAGGTACATATTTCCAAAATTAAAGAGAAAACTTAAAATTTTGATAAAGGCCTTAAAGGTGTTTTCAATATACAAGGTCATTTGAAATCATTATTTCTTTAAAGAGGACAATATAACAACTTCAACATCGTTCTTAGTTTGTAGTCAAAGCCATAGACAGTCCAGACTATAGAATATAATCTAAACTACAGTATGTAGTCCACTCTATAATCCAGTCTACAGTTTATAGTAGACCACAGTCCAGACTATAGTTTATACACCAGATTATAGTATATTGTACAGTATATTCCATAGTCTGTAGTGCAGACTACAGTCTAGAGTCTATATAGTTAGTAGTCCAAACAAAATTAAATAGTCCAGAAAATTGTCCAAATATTCTCTAGTACAAACTATAGTCTACAGCCTATAGTCAGGGCTAACTATAGTCAATAATCCAGACTATAGACTATAGTGGACTATAGTCTAGATTATAGACTATAGTTAGCCCTGACAATAGGCTATAGACTGCAGTCTGGACTGTAAAATATCTGGACAGTTGTCTGGACTATTCAAACAAGAACTGAACTAATAGCCAAGATCACTAGATCTATATTCCAGACTACAGTCTAGTTCAGTTCTAGTTTAGTTCTAGTTCAGTTCTAGTTCAGTTCGAGTTCAGTTCTAGTTCATTCTAGTTCAGTTCTAGTTCAGTTCTAGTTCAGTTCTAGTTCAGTTCTAGTTCTAGTCTAGTTCAGTTCTAGTTCAGTTCTAGTTCAGTTCTAGTTCAGTTCTAGTTCAGTTCTAGTTCAGTTCTAGTTCAGTTCTAGTTCAGTTCTAGTTCAGTTCTAGTTCAGTTCTAGTTCAGTTCTAGTTCAGTTCTAGTTCAGTTCTAGTTCAGTTCTAGTTCAGTTCTAGTTCAGTTCTAGTTCAGTTCTAGTTCAGTTCTAGTTCAGTTCTAGTTCAGTTCTAGTTCAGTTCTAGTTCAGTTCTAGTTCAGTTCTAGTTCAGTTCTAGTTCAGTTCTAGTTCAGTTCTAGTTCAGTTCTAGTTCAGTTCTAGTTCAGTTCTAGTTCAGTTCTAGTTCAGTTCTAGTTCAGTTCTAGTTCAGTTCTAGTTCAGTTCTAGTTCAGTTCTAGTTCAGTTCTAGTTCAGTTCTAGTTCAGTTCTAGTTCAGTTCTAGTTCAGTTCTAGTTCAGTTCTAGTTCAGTTCTAGTTCAGTTCTAGTTCAGTTCTAGTTCAGTTCTAGTTCAGTTCTAGTTCAGTTCTAGTTCAGATCTAGTTCAGTTCTAGTTCAGTTCAGTTCTAGTTCTAGTTCAGTTCTAGTTCAGTTCTAGTTCAGTTCTAGTTCGGTTCTAGTTCAGTTCTAGTTCAGTTCTAATTCAGTTCTAGTTCAGTTCTAGTTCAGTTCTAGTTCAGTTCTAGTTCAGTTCTAGTTCAGTTCTAGTTCAGTTCTAGTTCAGTTCTAGTTCAGTTCTAGTTCAGTTTTAGTTCAGTTCTAGTTCAGTTCTAGTTCAGTTCTAGTTAGTTCAGTTCTAGTTCAGTTCTAGTTCAGTTCTAGTTCAGTTCTAGTTCAGTTCTAGTTCAGTTCTAGTTCTAGTTCAGTTCTAGTTCAGTTCTAGTTCAGTTCTAGTTCTGTTCTAGTTCTGTTCTAGTTCAGTTCTAGTTCAGTTCTAGTTCAGTTCTAGTTCTAGTTCAGTTCTAGTTCTAGTTCAGTTCAATTTCAGTTCTAGTTCAGTTTTAGTTCTGTTCTAGTTCTGTTCTAGTTCTGTTCTAGTTCTGTTCTAGTTCTGTTCTAGTTCTGTTCTAATTCAGTTCTAGTTCTGTTCTAGTTCTGTTCTAGTTCTGTTCTAGTTCTGTTCTAGTTCAGTTCTAGTTCTGTTCTAGTTCTGTTCTAGTTCTGTTCTAGTTCTGTTCTAGTTCTGTTCCAGTTCTGTTCTAGTTCTGTTCTAGTACTGTTCTAGTTGAGTTCTAGTTAGTTCTATAGTCCAGACGGTAGTCTTTAGTCCAGACTATAGTCTAAAGTCTACAGTCCAGATTTTATTTCAAAATATTTGGCTATAGTCTGGTCTATAGTCTGAACTGTTGATAGTCTGGAAAATAGTATAGCCTAAAAAAGATTTACAACCCAGATATTGTTCTTTAAATTTCGTTTTCATAATCGGATATATCCCTTAAAATTAGACATAATTTCTTATAAAGCCTAATATTTCACTTGTTGCTTATTCCTGTTATTGTGCAAAAAAAATTAAAAACCAACCAATATTTAAAAATACTTAATGCAACCATTGACAACAAAAATCAGTAATACATACATACATATTTTATTTCAAAATGTTATGAAATTCTGTTGTAGGTACATAAAATGTATAAGAAAAATATAAACATAAAAATATTGAGCATGTTCGTTCCTGTTCATTTGTTTTTATAGCATGTATGTTGGCAATCAACAAGAACCTGTTTAAAATGTTCAAAAAGGGATCGAGCTAAATTAACATTAACGTTTAAAAGAACAGACCAGACGGACGGGACAAAGTTTCAAGATATAAAATGAGTTTGTTTTTTTCAATTTACCCAATTGAGAATCTTTTGTTTAAATGGAGCAACATCAATTATTAAAACACAAGTAATTAGAGTGCTGAGTTAGTAAAAAAGAAATAAACTGCAAATAAGACTGGAATAAAAACAGGTCACGAAAAAAGGGTTAATTGTTCGAAAAAAGGGTGGATTTAAAAACATGTTTAAACATGCTTTAAATTTTCATTTAAATATTATTTTTTGTGAGTAAAGTGAACATAATTTTGTGTTTATTAATGTGATTTAAAAAAGTTCTGCAATTATCGTGGGAATCGATTTCAATTTCAAAACTATTTGTTTTAAGCTTAACTTATAACTTGTGCATTATAATTGGTTAAGAGTTCTCTAAGATAGTAATTAAACAGTTAATAAATTAATACGCCTACATCCTTCTCTTATTAATGTTCTAACGGTATCTATAACCATTTTTAGGTCATTTGATTTATAAACACTTTTTTATTAGTGTCAAATCAGCAAATGAATTTATGTCGATTTTACTCGGCCATTAAATTACACTTTATTAACTATTAACTTTTTTTTTAGTTTTTAACAATTTATATAATAAACCCCTACACACTATGTATCTGCTATAGAGAAAAAAAAACGATTTTTTATCATTTAAATTGAATTGTCCCATAAAATCTAATTACACATAAATTAACAACTAATTTATTGTTATAAAAATCACTTTATGTTTCTCCTTCTATTAACAATACTCTCAATATGCAACAAGCACACAGTACGCAGCGATACTTTAACCTGTACTGGTTTTAATGTTTCAAACAAAAGCACAGGTTTACAGTGGTTATGGTACCCTACATCATTATAAAACGAAACCTAGCCTCTACATTCTTATGTTTACAATTCCGAATAAGTATTCCAGGAAAGTAAGGTTCGACTTAGTCTGTTTTACTATCTAGTTTTGAACATAACTTGATTAACTTATTCTATGAACTTTTGTATATTTCAATCCATAAGTTCCTCCCGACTCTAATAGAGCGCCTATTCCGAATGTCAAATTCTATAAGAATCGGTTCTTTATAGCAACTCTCTATTATGAATTTTATATTAATTATACATTTTTAAAATCCTATAAAATGTTAGGTTAAGGGTATCATTGGGTGTAACATGCCCGAATATAATTTGTTACGGGATTTTTTTTCGCTTCAGTACTGTATTTGAAGTGAGTGAGAAAAAATAACAATATTTATGACTTTTTTGTGTTGTTAAGTAAATTATAAAATTATAATGAAAAAATACTATTTAAACATAAAAAAGTAATGTTTATAAAGAAATTCATATTCAAAGGAGTAGACGAAAACCGTTTAGATGGTGTATAAAGTTTAATGTAAAAAAAAACGCTAAAGAGAGGCACACACATATTAAAGAGGCAGTTAATGTTTAATATATCATTAAGAGGGATTACAATCAAATACTTTCACGAGGTTAAACTTTAAAGAAAGGTTAACTTCATGCAATAACAAAACATTGAACGACGCTTGGTTTAACGGCAATATTGAACCTGAACCGTTATCGTAAACTTCCTTACACACATCCTACTTTAATGAAGTTATCGTAAATTTTCCTATTGGAATTGCATTCTGGCAATAAGGTCCACATATGCCCTCTACAGTTTCACCATCTATTTGTTTGGACCCATCTGTGAACCGAAATTGATCAGGATTTTCTTTCCAGCTTATTCGATCAGTCCACTGATAAGGTATAAGAACCTCTAGGTTAGGTTAGCAGGTCGTCCTCGCGGTGTCCTCACTGGGGACACACTTAGGTCCAGTAAATTGATCCCTTTGTGATATAAGAACCTCTAAAAATCTATTGAAACTTAAACACAAATGAAACGTTAAACCTTATCCTTTATTAGATTATTAAAAGTTCAAAATATCGCTTTAAATCCAAATGGTGGGCTAAGTACATACTACTATATTCTAAGAATGTACAAAACGATTAAATACCCCGATCAGGATCCATAATGATAATGTTCTAACAATGAAAAGATCGTCCCTATTATTTGGTTATAATGTTTCTGTTTCAGTTTTTTCGTCATGGACCGATATAATCATATAATTTTATTGAGAAATTCTTAGTTAAGTAGGATAAAATATCCCGATACATTCCCAGATTATTTTGATAAATGTTCATTGGGTGATATCCTCGTTTTAATAAGAAGGATATGGTTGGGAGAAGTTGGGAGAAGATACACATTTTCTTTTTTTGAAATTCGAAAGTTTTAAAAACCTTTTCGGTCTGCTTTCTTATACATGCACTCCAAAGAAGTGTTTATTATTCAAATTTTCAAAACCCCGCTCTCTGCATTTGTTTCGTTTTTCCCAATTCTCTGTTATTTTTTAAAGTTTTGATTTTGTTGTATGTATTTTTCTTTAACGTTTATTTTATTATCAATATTGTTGTTGTTAATGTATTCAATATTCAATTGTTGTTGTAGTCTTATTTTACTACAACAAAAAGTGCATGAGTGCCACACCTTCTACAGCAGTTGTCTTTTTATATTAGAATTATTAACAACAACAGGCAGCAGCAAAAAAAAAAAAACTAATAAACACGATATTTTAAATATAAAATTTTATGTTTATATTTTGTTTTGATTGCATTAAATATGAATTTCTCTTTTTCTTTCAATTCTTTCAATTCTTCTTTAAAACAGTTGTTTTGTATACGATTTTGTTTATTTATTTATTTGTTCTTTCAGTTTGTTTTGATTAAGGTATTAAGGTTTTTGTTTTGGTCTTAATATTCTTGGGGATTAGAAATCAAAACAAAAGTTTGGAATATCTAAACTCGTTTGAAACTCTCTTAAGTATTGAAATTTTGAATAAAAGTTTTAAAGCTAAATAGTATTTATTTACTATTTAAATAGCGGATTAACATTAGTGGTTAATAAAGATTAAAATAATATTTTAGTTATATTATTATAAGCAGTAGTATTAGTGCAACTAAAACATTTAACACTTTCTGTTAAGCATTTAAGGCCTTTTTTCTTCCTGCTTACTAACATATCAAAAACCTAAATCTTACACTTTCTCATCAGTACAGCAAGCATCCTGCGGCAGGATTTCAAAAATGTATCCTCTTTTTAACAAACTCAACATCATCGTCATCATCACCTGGTGCTTGCTACCTTTGTAAAAAAATTCTTGACAATTTCCTACTTTCTTTAATTGTAGTTCCTTTACCTTAAAAAAAGGCACAAGAAAAAAACCTTTAACACCCTGACTTTTTGAAGTTGTTGAGCTTTTTGCTCTTTCATATTATATCATGAAAATTGTAAACAACAACAACAACAATTTAAATTTATATGATTTTACGTTTTTCTATATATTTTTTTTATTGTAAATATAAAATTGTATCATAAAACCATAAAACAAACTAAACTGAACTTCACTGTTCCTGCTAGTAGGAACAACAGCAGCAGCAGCAATAACAACAACAAAAACACACTTTCGCCTATGACTTTGTATACATAAGTTGCCCTTAAGAAACCAACCATGTAGTGTAAAGAGTCTTTATTTCATAATTTATGTTTTTAAAGTGCAACATCATACGTACGTACATACATACATACATTCGTTTCATAAAACTTTTTCAGATAAATATATAAACAAACGTACTAAATATATATGTATATGGAGGAATACAATCAGACAAATAAACCAACAAAATCAACATTCAGACGAGAGCAAAAGCAAGAATACACAACACAGAATTCAGAAAAGAAAATTTAAAAACCAACCAGTAAAAGTTATATGATGACAAAGTACACTGTAAAAAATATAGTCGAAATATCAAAAACTGTTATCTAGCTGAGATTTCAACTAAAAATTTAGTTGTCCTAATTAATGTTTTCGGTTGACTAAATAAAATTATCGAGACACACTTCCAGTTTTATCAACTTAATTTGCAAACTAAGGAGAGAATTCGCTTAAATCGCTTAAGGCAATCGTATAAAGTAACCAAAATTGTTTTAAACATTTAATTTAGTTGCTGTAACTAAATCTTTCATTTGTCAAGAAATTTAGTTCTTAAACTATTTTCTTTTGGAAATTTTATTTCTCTTTATTCTCAGTGTATTCCTTGAATGTAAATAAGAAAACATCAGAGCCCAAGAAAAAGGCTTAGGATGGAAAAATCGACAGTAGCAGCAACCAACTTTAGCTGTAAAGAAACAAAAACTTATATTACACTATAGGACAATTTATCATGGGGGGGAAATTATGATACAAATCCTATAGTTTAGATTGAAAGGAGGAGACACAAACTTCTTATACAGCGATCTATAAAATAGGTCGCTTTTTAAGAAGTTTCCTTAATGTAGTTCCCTAGAATTTTCCAATTGGTATTGTTGAGGGATGTAATGTCTTGAATAATGTTACTTCCAATACGGTCTTAGATTCAACCTTATTAGCAGATATTGCCCAAATTGACTTCTGTCAATCCATTTAAAGCATTTCGAGGTAAAAGAAAACTAATTTAGAATAGGTTTTATGGGACAATACCTTTTGTCCCATAATATGTTTAAAGCATGTACAGACTTTTCGAGAAGCTGTGGACTCCTACTTAACACTTAGTACATATAAGTATTGGACCTTCACGTACAAAGTTTAATGATGGTGTTATCAACCGATTTGTGCGAGGTAAGCTTTATAGTGTAAAATACTGATTTCTCTATTAGAAAAGTATCTTCCTTGACCATATACACAACTAAGAAAAGCCAGCCCTTAACTAAATATTCGACCATGTATTACATACTCTATACTAGTAACATACAGTATTACAAAAGAAATTTATATGTATAAAAATTTATTACATACAACTGTATGAAAAAAAACAACAACCATATAGATGAGGTGGAGTATGAGTATAGAATATACGCGCATTTAACAATTATACAGCTTCAACTAGGTCGCTGACCTATCAAGTGATTTTTGTTGCAGTAAAGCAGAAAAATATTGGCAAAATGTGGCAGTAACAGCAGCACCAACAACATAAATTGCAAAAATAAAGAAAAACAACAACAACATAAGCAAACAGCAGCAGCAACAACAACAAATAGACAAAATCATAAAAAAGTAGAAAATAAGCAAAGACAAACAACAGTAGCTGTTTGCTAGCTAGATGCAGCGACTGCTGCTGTTCTTGTTGCCACAGCACAGCAACAACAGCATCATGGTCGTCGTCATCTGCAACATAGGCTCCTCCATAGTTATAAAACTCCTCTACTATATACTAAAGCCAACATTTATACAAAAAAAATATAAAGCAACCGGCAAAAAATGAAATGAAAACAACGTTTTTTTTTTGCTGTTTAATACCAACACAATACAAGTGGGAGAAGTTCTTTTGTTTTGCTATTTTTTATTCCTGCAACAAAAATACAACAAAATAGGGGGATTCTACACAATATTATGTTTGAAAAATATAAAAAAAAGAAATGTTTTTTTTTTTTTTTTTCTAAATAAAAATCAATGTTACAACAAAGTGTTGCCAACTGTGTTGTTATAAACACCACAACATATGGAGCCACAACTTTTAAGATAAACCATAACAACTCATCATCATCATCTATAACAATCATGCTCATCATCATGCTGGTACTATAGGCCTCTTATAAAAGGGAGTTTATTTTTGATGTTAACACACAGAGAGAAATTATGAAATACATATGTATATTACTGACAGATAGGAAGATAAAATGGTTGTGACAAACATATATTTATTTGTTGTGATCATATTTGTTTGCAGTAGCAATATTAATGACGAATTTCATAGTAATATATTTGTGACAATTATTAATATGATTACATTAATCATATAACTGTTTAATTTCTTGTAAATAACTTAAACAATAATTGCGGCAATCATGTGCTATCACATTTTTTCTCTGGGTGCAACTAAAGAAAACAAAAAAAGCAATCTTATAAAACGAAGAACGCCTTTTTTAAAACAATATCAAATAACGAAAAATACTAAAATGTATCATATTTAGTAAAGTACGGCAGCAGCAAGTAAAGGCAGTAAATTAAATATGTGTATTACCCCCCGAATACTCCTTTTTTAATAGCTTTAAATGGTACTATTTAGCACTAGAAAGGGCCACTAGTAGGCTATATAAAGTAATTTGTATAATTGGGTTAATATTTTAAATTACTACATTTCTTATATTTTAATTTCTGTTCATTTCTCATTTACTCAGTATGAAAACTTTGCATTTAGGCGGTAAATTTTGTCTTTTCCTTTCATTTCTGAATATCTTCTTGTTAACTTTCTGCTTTCAATACTACTTGACCATTCTTATATTGCTGTGGGTAAGTAGTAGTAGTAGTATGTGTGTGATCCCCAGCTAAATGCCGGCAACTTTGAGGTCAACAGTTAATAGAGCATTACACAATTTTAAATAAACATTTACAAATGCTTTGGCGCAACACAACAACAACAAGAACAAAACATAAACTCATCTGCAACTTTATCATCAACAGCAAATAACCAAAAGAGGGATGTTGTTGGGTTGTGCAAATGTTGTTTTGTTGTTTTTTTGTTATTATTGTTGTGGTTAATTTACACATACTCTTATTTGTTTGTTGCAAGTATGTGTTAAAATGCCCAGTCGATATAAAAGGAACAAATTTGGGCCCTTTAGATAGTATTTCACTCAAATGCCATAAGTAATCGTGAAAGTTTTTGTAACGAAAACACATTTGGTTATCGAAATTAAGCTAAAATGTACTAGATTCCGTATTCGATATCGAATGTCATCTTCTCAAAATTAGAAATACTATGATCAACTTTACTCCATCACATAGGCGATAATTTGGCCGCTGAATTTAAACTTCATTTGATGCATTTGTACTTTTTCAATATTAATAGAATGTCACCTAAGTCACCCTAAGTAATCTAGTGGGTAATCAGATGCTTTTTTAATAATCTAGAAAGAAATCACTTTAACTCTTTTAGTGTTGTACTATAAGATGTAATTTATTCTTAGGTGTAGTATGTCCATTATGTAACCCTAAATCATAGGTATAATGACTATATCGTGACTTTAACACTGCAGGGCCCCTTTGACTTTTCTAATGATTTTATATAAAAATTTCCTTGACTTTTTCCCAGGAAATTTTTTGTTTTGCAAAAAAAAAATACTTCAAAATCATTTGATAAATATGGATTTGTGAAGTGATTTTGTTTGATGTTATTAGAGTTTAATTACTCCTTTTTCACAATAAACAGCAAAATATTGCAAAAAATTATCTAAACAAATTTTTCTGAAAATTTTACTTAATTGCATAAATAAAATGAAGAAAAATTTCAATAACTTCTAATATACAAATACATTTATATATACAACCATATTTCTACTTAAAAAAACTCCAACTGATGGATAAAAGTATGAACTATCAGGAGAGTTAAAGACGATTAGTTTTAAAACGTACCTTTAAGTTATCAGACAATCTGTCACACTCTGCCGGTTCCATCTACAGATTTAGTTCTTTAGTCTACAATATTTCAAAATTTTAGGGGAGAGTATTATGCGTTTGTGCTGATGTTTGTAACGCACCAAAATATTGGTCGTACAACCACCTTATAGTATACCGATAGAATCAGAATCAGTTTCTGAGTTGATTAAGACATGTCCGCCCGTCTTTCTGGCTCGCTGTTCATGTTCAATTTTCAACATATTCTGAAAAAATTTGGACCATACGAGTTTTTCGGCACAAGGACAATGCCTATTGAAATGGTTGGAATCGGTCCATTATTTCACCTAGCCGCCATACAACCTGTCCTTCCGATTTGGGATTTTTAACTCATAACTAAGTCAAATATATTACTATCTCTCCAAACATTTACACAACTAAGTTTTATAAAGGCATAAGCGACCATGCAGATTTTTATAATGATCGGCCATCGTCTGACCCTAGCCCCCATACAAACCGCCCTTTAAAAATATATTAAACGTTCAAAAAATCGACTTATAACCATTAGTATCGCGATTAAATTCAGCATTATTAACTTTATACAAAAATACATCCCTCCTATCAATTTGTTGAGGATTGGCCCATATTGACCCTAACTCCCATATAAAATCTCTTTTAGAAATTTTGTTTTTCAACATAAAAGTTTCTTTATGAAAAATAAATAAGTTTTCAAATACACTCATGGTGTAGGGTATCATATAGTCTGCCACGCCCTACTATACTTTCCTACTTGTTTTATTTCATATGTTAGTGTATCTATCAAGCCCAACAGATTTCTTATTGAGTCCACTTATAAAGGTTTTTGATGTCAAAAATTTGACCAATTTGTTATGTCGGTTTTTAGTAAAATATCTTACCGAAATATTAACATTTTAAGGGTCTGCATAACATTTGTAAGTTTAGGGTCATTTCCAGCATATCGACAATCGATCTGTAAAACAAAAAAAAACATTTAGACTTAGTCATGATCAAATTAAAAATTTGTCCTATTTGCCGTAAAATATACTTTAGTTTTCTGAAATTAATATACAGAATCTTCACTGATCGCATATTACGGAAATTTCCACAATTATTTATTTATAAGTCATAAATTTAATTTTTATCAATAAATCTACTACTTTTTTCTGACAGCTACTACTAAAACTACTACTATTTAAAAAAGCATTTTAATCATACTAAATAAATATTCTTTCCATTTTTTAAACATTATAAAAACTCTCTCTTAAAATCTATAATTTTCAAAAACTTTTGCTTCTCTTTTCATTTGTATATTCTATACAAAACACCACTACCAAAACAGTTGAGCATTTTATTTTTTCTGGTTTTTTGTTTATATTCTTCTCTAAATTTATGTTATGATAAACATATTCGCTCGTTAGCTGACTGGCAAACTGACTGCCTAACCCAACGACTACGACGACGACAACACCAACAATATTATGAACCTCATCATGGTAAAAATTTAATATCAAAACAAAACAAGCGAAAAAACCTGCAATCTTGTGTTTTGTTTTGCTTAAGCATTCGTTAACTATATAAAGTTTATACCTGCTGCTGCTCGCCACATTACGTATCCGTTGGATTGTTAGTAGATTTGAGCACAAATAATGATGAAGTACAAAAAAAAAATCGGTAAAAACAAAAACAAAAAACTGCAGTAGAAGGCAAAGAGTACAAGAATATAATATAGAGGCTCGCTTATGGCTGATTTGAAATGCTCCTAGTAGATTTGTATAAGAAGACAAGATACACAAGAATAAAATACAAATTTAAAATAGGAGGGCTAAACGAAAAGTTGTCTAATAGCATTATGGCAATAAATAGAAAGAACAATTTCTATAAAAAGAAAATTTATCGAAAATTTGCAATAAAAAGAACATTTTCTATAAAACAGATAATTTTCCATAAAAAGAAAATTTAAAGAAAATTTTCTATAAAAACAAAATTTATCGAAAATTTTCTGTACAAAGAAAATTTATAGCAAATTTTCTATCCAAAAAAAAATGTATCGCAAATTTTCTATACAAAGAAAATTTATCGAAAATTTTCTATACAAATTTTCTATAAAAAGAAAATTTATCGAAAATTTTCTATAAAAAATTTTCTAAAAAAAAATTCAACGAAAATTTTCTTTAACAAGAAAATTCAACGAAAATTTTCCATAAAAGGAAAATACAACGAAAATTTTTTTTAAAAAGAAAATTCAACGAAAATTTTCCATAAATGAAAATACAATGAAAATTTTCTATAAAAAGATAATTCAATGAATATTTTCTATAAAAAGAAAATTCAACGAAAAATTTCTATAAAAAGAATATTCAACGAAAAATTTCTATAAAAAGAAAATTCAACGAAAAATTTCTATAAAAAGAAAATTCAAGGAAAATTTTCTATGAAAAGAAAATTCAACGAAAATTTTCTATGAAAAGAAAATTCAACGAAAATTTGTATAAAAAGAAAATTTATCGAAAATTTGTTTATAAAAAGGAAATGTTCGTAAAATTTTCTATAAAAAGAAAATTTAACAAAAATTTTCTATAGAAAGAAAATTTATCGAAAATTTTCTATAGAAAGAAAAATTATCGAAAATTCTCTATAGAAAAAAAATTTATCGAAAATTCTCTATAGAAAGAAAATTTATCGAAAATTCTCTATAGAAAGAAAATTTATCGAAAATTCTCGATAGAAAGAAAATTTATCGAAAATTCTCTATAGAAAGAAAAGAAAAAAAAAGAAAATTTGCATAAAATTTTCTATAAAAAGAAAATTTGCATAAAAATTTGCATTAAAGAAAATTTATCGAAAATTTTATATTTAAAGAAAATTAATCGAAAATTTTCTATTTAAAGAAAATTTATCGAAAATTTTCTATAAAAAGAAAATTTATGGAAAATTTTCTATAAAAAAATTTATCGAAAATTTTCTATAAAAAATTTATCGAAAATTTTCTATAAAAAAATTATCGAAAATGTTCTATAAAAAGAAAATTTATGGAAAATTTTAAAGATTTTGTAGTTTTATGATTCTATTTTAAAACCTTCTCAGACGAACCTCGTATATAACAAGTCTTTTTTTGTATCTTATAGATTTGTTTTCTTTTGTTGATTTTTTTTATTGTTTCTATTAGAGTAGCCGAGTGAGTAGTGCTGCTCTTTGTTGTCTTTTTGATGGGAGCAAAATAAATGGAAAAGAAAAAGCTGGAGAAGAAGAAAAAAAAAAAAAAAGAACGAGTATTAATGATTTTCTTATAGGCCTCTGTGTGTACAAACAAACAAGAGTATTCAAGTTGATTGCTCTCCAACAAAAAAAGAATAAAAACAACAAAATCTGGGTATTCTTAGATTGTCATTGTTATTGTTAATAAAGGCTTTAATAGAGGGCCCTACTAATGGAGGAGAGTAATTTTTCTTATATTTTGTTGTTGCTGTTCCTGATGTAGTTTATTACTGATTCCTTATATATTTTTTTCTCAATTTACTTTAATATCCAGTGAGTGTGTATCTATGTGTGTGTTTGTTTATGTATTTTCTTGTTCTTGTTGGTTAATGCAAGCAACGAGTATTTATGTTTGTGTGTTTTCGGCGTGTGTACGTGTGTGTATGTTGTTGTTTAGATGTGCAATGCACAATGTTGTTTGTTTATATGTTTGTTGCGTGCATGACTTTGTTGTTGCATTGCTAATGCATGCCTATACGCGCGACTTTTTTTCCTCCGCTTTTGGTTGTTTTTTATTATTTTTTTATATTATTCATATTATTTCTTCTTCACAGTTTCCATTCTCATTCTGTAGCCTGTTCTGTATGACGATTGTGTGTTGTTGGTTTTGTTTTTTTAATAATTTTTCTACAGTGAGTGCATGACTGACTGTGTTTTCAGTTGTGCTCCAACAACGGCTATGGTGTGAGGCACCTATCTTGTGTGCCAGCAGTTGATTTCGAACTACGAAGCGAGTAAGACGTGTGTTGTTGTAATTTATCTATACGTTCGACGACGTTTTAAGTGCTTTTAGTTAAGTTTTCTTACAACCAACAAAAATAACAGTTCTTAAAGATTTTTTTATTTTGAAAAAAAAAAAATAATTTTTGACATTTGTATAAATTAAGTTTATGCAAAAAGTAAAATAAAAAACTAAACTGCAAGAGTGCTAACAAAAAACCCATACTAAACACGACTTTTTGTGAAAATGTATATTAGTGCTAAAAAACAATTATAAAAAATTTTAAAAATTAAACTTTAAAATTTTCTAAAAGAAAAAACAAAAAGTGTTAAAAAAAACGAAAAAAGGTTTATTAAACTAATATTATAAAACAAACTAAAGAAACCAAACAGATTAAAGTGTTTTCCCCTGTAAACAAAAGATAAACAAACAAACAGTTCAATTGTTGTTTCTTTTTTAAATTTCATTACCAACAATAATAAACAATAAGTTTTTCATCATTATTCTTATAAATTTACGAATTTGTCATAACAATGGCTGTGCCCTTTTATTTGCCAGAGGGTGGTGCCGATGATACCGTATCATCCGGCGGCACCACTTCATCCGATGGCGCTAGCAGTGCAGCTAGCTCTTTGCAATCCTCCCCCAATACCACCTCTTCGGCCACACAAACCCCTATGCAGAGTCCTTTACTGCCTGGAGAAGTTATTATGGCAATTTATGAATTGATACGTTATAATTCAGGTGAGTAAATGTGGATTA
The DNA here is from genome assembly GCF_015586225.1 of Lucilia sericata. Classification (NCBI taxonomy): domain Eukaryota; kingdom Metazoa; phylum Arthropoda; class Insecta; order Diptera; family Calliphoridae; genus Lucilia; species Lucilia sericata. Next base: position 312,600 of record NW_023994056.1, on the reverse strand, counting down.
TGGAAATTTAATGTCAAAATTATTGGGGGGTTCAAATGGGAGTATTTGAATTTTGGCCAGGGATTCCCAATTATTTGCTTTATAGATTTTTTTTAAAGGTAAAATAAATTTCAATTATTTTATATAATTTTAAGGAATAATGGGTAATAGAGGTCGCCAAACCTTTTTTGACGAAATTTTTTAATTATTTAGTTTTTTATTATTTAATAATTTTTCATAGTTATTTTTAAAGATATTTTTTCACAAAAATTTCGGATACCTTTTTAATTTATTACGATTTTAAAGAATTTAGTAATTAAAATATTGCCTGAAACAGGTTTGTTTGAAACTGCACTAAATTCCTATCGTTGTGAAATTCATAAATCATGCAGCAAACTGCGCAGAAATGCATGCAACTGCTTGCAGTATCTTGTCCGTTTGTTTATATTATTGTATGATATTTGTTTTCTAACATGTAAAATACTTCAAATGATAAATTTTAAAGTTATGGAAGTTCTAGTTTATAAAATATTCAAAGGATTTTCATTGGAAATTGTTTTAAAGTTTTATTTTTCAAAAATTTTTTTTTTAGTTTTAATTTAATTTGTGGAATTTAAAATTAAATAACAAATTTTTTAATTAATTTGCTAAAAATTGAAATTATCCAATTCAAAATTTTAAATTTAATTTTCAAGTCTACAAAAATTACAAAACCAAATTGATTTCAAAATTTGAAAAATATATTTTTCAGTATTTATTTTTAAAATTTTAAAAGTTTTTCGAAATTTTTAAAATTAGTTTTTCAAAAATTATTAATTTGAAAAAATATTAAAATATTTAAAAAATTATTTCAAAAAATTAAAAAGAAAATAATTTTTTGAAATTAAAATTTTTAAAAAATTTCAATTTGTTTGATTTTTGTCAAAATTTAAATTTTTTTGGAAAACAAAATTTTAACAAAAATGGTTTTTCAAAAAAAAAAAAAAAAAAAAAACAAATAAATTTTGTTAAAAAAAAATTAAAAAATAATTTTTAAAAAATTTTAATTTGATAACTGAAAATGGATTTTCTTAAATTTTAAATTTGTTTACAAAATATATAATTTAAAAAATTTAAAAATTTTATAAAATATTTTTAAAAAATTTAAAAATTGATTAGTCAACTTTTAATTTGATAATTAGAAAATGTATTTTTTAAAATTTAAAATTTGTTTACTATATATATTTTTAAATAATTTAAAAATTTTATAAAATATTTTTAATTTTTTACTTAATAAAATGTATTTCTAAAAAATTTTATAAAATATTTTTAAAATATTTAAAAATTGGTTTTTGTCAAATTTTAATTTGATAATTAGAAAATGAATTTTTTTAAAATTTAAAATATGTTTAGTACAAATATTTTTAAAAAAATTAAAAATTTTTTAAAATTTACAAAAAAAAATTTTAAATATTTGATTTTTGTCAAAATTTAAAAAAATTGTTTTTTGTAAAAAATAACAGGAATTTAAACATTTACTGCCTTATTCATAAACATTTATCAAAGGTTTATAGAACAAATTTTGTGTGAAAATTTGATTTATAAACCTTTTATAAAAGTTTATGAATAAGACCGTGAAAAATAAACGTTTAAATCTTAAAACTTACTTTTTAAACATGTTTTAAATATGAAAAATATTATTTTTATAAAATATAAATTTCACCATATAAAATTCGATTTGATCTGAAATTTCTTTAACATTTAAAGACCTACAGTGTCTCTCATAATTATTCGAATTTGGGTAAACAATAAAAAGAAACCAAATTTAATAATATATTTTGTGTGCAAAATAAATAAATTAATTTGTTATATTGTCTAGATAGTCCTTATGTTTGATATCACGCTTTTTAAAATTTGAAAAATTTGCATTGACTTAAATTAATTGTGCTTTTTAAAAAAAAGTCCATGAAATTGCCTCACAAAAGTATACGAATTTTTCCTGTATTTCATATTTGATCATATTATACGCAACACAAATTTTAGAATCGAATGGTTTTTATGCGTAATATTGTTTTAAGGGGTTACTATCCACGGAAAGGATATATTTTTGGCCCATTTGGTCCACAATTTTGGGGAATTTGTACCCTCTTTTCATGTAATATCATTAAAATGGCGATTTTTGGCCATAATTGTAATTTTTCTCTTTTTTTCCAGAGATAAAACAAAAATTTGATATTGGGACTTAAAAGACCCCTTGGGGTATCTAAAAATAATATTTTTTGTTACAAGAATCTGTATTTAAACGTTCCAAGATAAATTATTCGGATCATTCTTCTGTCTCTAATTCAATATATTGGAACTTAAGTCCATTTTTATAATACTAGGATCAACTATTTTCGAGGAAAGTTTTCTGGTATATATTCTTTTAGATATCAGCTTTTATACATTTTAAGTTTTCAAAGTGTTGTGGAAGTGTACAACTCCAAAACATGCCTCGAAGAAGCACCATTCAAAATAGTAAAATCATTATTTTTATATACCAATGGCCTCCATGCTGCATGGCACGATATCATTATGATCACATGAAAAATGTTGATATGTGTTTAAATATTATTTACTATGATCAAATTAAAACCAAAATTTAGGACTTACAGTGTTATTGTAACGGGCAACATAAGCGTGAAAGTTACGAGTAGTAAAAACTGAATTTTACTATATAGGATGACGTTTTGTTAAGACATGTTTTGGGGATGTATACCGCTTTAATATATTGAAAATTTAAAATACATTAGTGCCAATATGTACATGAATATACACTAGACAACTTTGTCGAAAAATATCGTCCCTAGAGGTACGAAAAGGGACTTATGATCCAGATAATTCAATTAGAAACTGAAAAACGATACCAAAAATACATCTTGGAACGTTTAAGTACAGATCCTTATAACAAAAAATATTATTTTTGGATACCCTATGGGTTCTATTAAATTCCAACATTAAATTTTGGTTTTATCTCTGGAAAAAGGGTGAAAACATTACAAATATAGCCAAAAATCACCATTTTAATGATATTACATGAAAAGAGGGTACAAATCCCCCAAAATTGTGGACCAAATGGGTCAAAAATATATCCATGCGGTTGATAGTAACCCCTTAAAACAATATTAAGCATAAAACCATGCGATTCTAAAATTTGTGTATCGTATAATATGATCAAATATGAAATACAGGAAAATTCGCATACTTTTGTGAAGTAGTTTCATGGACTTTTTTTAAAAAAAGCACAACTAATTTAAGTAAATGTAAAGTTTTCAAGTTTTAAGGGGCGTGATATCAAAACTAAGGACTATCTAGACAATATAACAAATTTATTTATTTATTTTCCACACAAAATATATTATTAAATTTGGTTTCTTTTCATAGTTTACCTAAATTCGAATACTTATGAGAGACACTGTATATTCCAACAATTACTTGGCAAAAATCAAAAGTCAAACATATTAAAACTTCTCCCCAAAAATTGTCAATTAATTAATTTTTTTTTATTGTCACATAAAATAATTTTCAAAACTCTTTTTTTGACAATTTCACACAAAAAACAACAACACATTTAAGCCATAATTCACACCTGGTTTTAAGTTTTTTTTTTCAATTTTTTTTATTGTATTATTCCACTCAGCTTAACAATATTAAGCCGTTAGTAATTGTAAAAGCTATAAAATTTTTACATAAAAATACACGTACTATAAGTATTAAATTGATATCAAATTACCACTACAAAGCACTTTTTGAAAAAAAATATACTACAATTAAAAAATCTTTTTTATATAAGTTTTCATCAGCATTTATTGTCTTAAATTACCTACAAAACGATAAGGATGGTCATAAACTGTAAATGCTAAACTAAGCACAATTTTTTTTGTTTTCAATTTTCATTATTATTGTTGAATTTTTTAAAAATAAAAAGAATAGTAGTTTTTTTTTCCAATTTAGTGTCAAATTGTTTATAACTGTTTGTGTATTTAGTCGTTAACTTTTAAATGAGTCATAAAAGTAAAGGTGTCTCTTTTTTTCTCTGCAGTTTAATAATAAATAATACATTTAATTATTGTTTTATTTGTTATTATATTTGCTGACAAAAAAGTGATTTTCTAAAAAAGGGGTTATATGGAGGCAGGGGGTTAACATGGTCCTATTCTTTTAAATTTTTGTAGATGGATTTACGCCTATATTAGTTATTTATGCAGAATATCATCGTTTTAAGTCAATTTTGACCATCAAGTCATTTTCTGAAGCGGACTTGGGGACTATGGGGGATAGGGTCAAATGAGACCCGATCATTACGATAATCAGCAATATCATTAAGACTATATAGATCAAAATTTTGCCGATTTTAGGAGTGATACAAGAACATTTAATATATTTAGGAGCTCAGAAGCCCTATTCGGGGGTTACGGTTGTATGGGAGCTATACGAAATAATGAATCGATTTTAACCATGTGTCAAATTTCATCTAATTATCTTGAATATTGCGACCTGTAGAGTGCGCACAACGTTTACATGGACTCACAGACGGAGGGAAGGACGGACAGACAGACAGACAGACGGATGGACATAGCTAAATCGAAAGTGATCCTGAACCGATTGGTATACTTTAAAGGTGATGTAGGACCAATATATTTGGGTGTTACTAATATCAGCACAAACGCATAATACCCTCTCCACTATAGAGGTGTAGGGTATAAAAAGAAATACGAATTTTATTGAAAAATGTTACGAAAATAGTAACTAAAAATTTTTTAATTACAAAATATTTAATTTATAAAGTCTATTTGTAATAGTAAATTAATCATAAAACTCTGGCAATTTGGCAAGATCTAAGGTCAGTTTTTTTTCTTCCAGTTTAATTTAAAACTCAGTTAAATGGGTTTGTCTAATTCGGCCACAAAAATTTTTTTAACAAAAATACACAAAATCAAGTTAATACCACAAATAAACTGTAAAACCAGCATATAAATGTTTGTACTATGTTGTCTATATGTATGTTCTCAGTGGAAACCTTAATCGGTATCAGTTAAGTTGTTACAATTTAAACAAAAAGTGTGTTTGTCGCGTGCTCATGTTTAAATACATTTTATGGTTTTATTTTTCTTTTCTAAATTGTTTTTTTATTTTTTTGTTGTTGTTTTTGGTTTCATATTAAATTTTATGTTGTTTATAATATGTATCTTATTGCATTTTAATAGGCCTTACACGCCCACTTATTTATTGTATAAAACAACATGATTTGTTTTGCCTGTTACTGCTGCTTTTTTAATAAAAAAACTTTAAGATTTTTTTTTATAAAGCTCGCGTGCTATTACATGTAGAAGTGTTTTAAAATATGATTTTTTTTGTTAGTGTGTTAACTTGTTTCCAGTTGTTCACGTTTTGGCTTAAACCATAAAAAAAAATCTGAAAAAATCTTGTTAGTTTATGTTTTTTCTTTTATTTTATATACAAGCTCGAAAATCAGGTTTATTTTTTATGTTTTAGTATGTTTTTTATTTAGTATCCTTTGGCTTAAACTAGTTTTATGTTGTTGTTGTTGTTTTATTTCTCTTGTAACTCTTTGACCATTACTGTTTGGCTAGTAATGTTTGTGGTTTTATTTTTGCTGGTCACCTCCATTGGTTAATTTATGCCAATAAGCATGACTTGTTTGATGCTGTTTTAATGCAAAAAAAAGTAGGAAAAAACAAACAATTTGGGAGCTACTGGTATTGGAGATTTTTAAGCAGTACCCAAGAACATTTTAATTTACATTTTCAAAATACGTATACTACCTTAGATGCAAAAAAGGTTAACTAAAATTTATAAATTTTTTAAGTAACTTTAATCTTGTATATGGATTATAAGCAATTATTTATTCCTGGCACCACAAAATAAGTCATATTTTGACAACGATTTGTTGAAGCATATATTTGCATATTTTAGCATGATTTGGTATAAATATTAAATTTAAGCCATACATACATATTTTTAAAGCCAATTTTGACATTTTTTATATATTTTTTTAATTTTGTTGAAAATTTCTGAAAAATATCTCAAAAAGTTTTTTTATACTTTAAACGTTAAAAATTATTATATATTTTTTAAAATTTTATCTAAAATCTTTGTACTGCTGATGTTTGTAACACTCATAAATATTGGTCCTACAACCACCTTAAATTATACCAATCGGCTTAGAATCACTTTCAGAGTCGATTTAGCTATGTCCGTCCGTCTGTGTGTCCATGTAAACCTTGTGCGCGCTCTACAGGTCGCAATTTTCAAGGTAATTGCATGAAATTTAACACATACTCTTCCTTTGAGCCAGTATACCAATCGGATCAGAATCACTTTTTGAGTTGATTTAGCTGTCCGTCCGTCTGTGTGTCCATGTAAACCTTGTGTGCACTCTACAGGTCGCAATTTTCCAGATAATTTGATGAAATTTGACACATACTCTTCCTTTGGACCAAGGATGAAGCCTATTGGAAATGCTTAAAATCTGCCCATTATTACGTAAAGCCCCCATACAACCATACCCCCCGAATAGGGCTTTGGAGCTCATAAATATGTTAAATGTTCTTGTATAACTTCAAAAATCGGCAAAACTTAGTTTTAGATAAGTCTTAATGATACTGCTTCGTAATGATCGGGCCTCATTTGAACCTATCCCCCATACAAAGTTCCCTTCAAAAAATGACTTAATGGTCAAAATTCACTTATAAACACTAATATCATGATGATATTCTGCTTAAATAACTAATGTGCACATAAATCCCTCTACCAAAAGTTATAAGGATATAGGACCATATAACCCCTCATTTAGAAAATCCCTTTTTTGGCAACAAATTATTAAAATTTTACTGTATTAAGGTAAAAATTAAATTTTATACTTTATTATTAAATAAAATAATCAAAAATTTTTAACATAATCACTGTTGTAGTATAGCATATGGTCGGCCATGTCCGAATATAACTTCTTACTTGTTTTAAATTAAAATAGTTTTACTTTAATATTCATTCTATAAAAACTTTAAACATTTTCTATAAATCAGTAGAAGTTTCAAAATGATGAGTCATCTTTTTAAAATCAACAACACTGACATGCAATAAACTTCATCATCATCATCATAATTTCTACTCACTAACTCTTACCACAAGCAAAAAAAAAACATAAACAACTACATACTTTTACATAGACATACCCTGTAAACACCGTTATAGCAAGAGTAAATGTACAATTTTTACTCGAAACTTTTACATACAAAAACAAGATTTCTTTAAAACATTTTTTTAACATTAAACCATTGTCAGCCCATCCATCATCTAGTTTTTTTTCTTCTTTTAAATCACACTCATTAGAACTTAACAACAACAACAACAACATAGAAGAGGACATTATCATCATCATAATAATTCCTTTAAACACTTTCTTTCTCTCTTGTATTTGCCATTTTTTGTCTTGTTCCTTTTTCTTTTGTAATATTTTGTCATGTGAGTTTGTTACAAAGAGCAAGAGTTTGAAACCCTTTTTTTTCTTATTGTTGTTGCTGCTGCTGTTTACATCCTTTTCCGGTATAAATACCTAACCATGTTAACGTTTAACGTTAAAAAAAGCCTATTTTTGTTGTTGCTGTAGCCTCAACTTTAATGTGTTAAAATTTAAACGCCTATTTGTTGTTGTCAGGCGTTACAATCAGCTCTTACTCATACATTTGCAAAATTTACACACATTTTCATGTTAAATTTCCACTTATACATAGAAAACTTACTAAAGGCAATGCTCTTGACTTTGCTGGCTGGTTTGGTAATGGTTTATTTACAGTTTTTTTCCTACTTTTTTTTCGTTTAAAATTCTGTTATATATAATATTTGGTTTTTGTTTTTCTTATTTTCTATATACATATTTATTTGTTACTTACCTTTCTACTTCTTTTTTTTCAATTCATTTTATTTATTTTTTATTACTTTTATCTTAAATTTTCCTTTTCATATTGGCTACACAAATCAGCTGTTTTCTGCACAGCAAATCTGCACATTATATATTTTGTTATACTTTGCTTTATTTTGCCTTTTGTTGTTATTCCTTTTCGTAATGTTTATATTTTTAAACGTTTTGTTTTGCTCAGCAACTTCGTTGTTTAAATAATGTAGCCTAAAACAGGGCGCGTTCCCATTTCAGTATTCCTTAAGCATAATATTAAATCGGAGAGAATCCTTTAAAAGGAAAATTTGCAAAAATAAAAAATGGCGGCAAATATGGCCGCCTAGAAACAAAAACAGCTGCTTTAATAAGAGGGCTCGTCTGTTTTTATGTTTGTTATTTTGTTTTAGGCCCCTTTTCATACGTACATATAATATTAAACACACTCACGTGTTTTGACTGCTGTTTTTCCGTTTTATTTTTATAAAAATTACTTCACTTATTATTCAATGCCATTGACTTTGTTTGTCATTTTTTGTTTGTTTTCCTTTTGCTGCAAAATTATTAAAATTTTTTTTGGTTGACTTTATAAATCTCATTGCCATCATAATTAAGCCGTTTGTTGTTACTTTGGCTAACTAGTCAACCATAATAAGTTTATTTTTTTTTTTTGTACGAAAATTTCCTTGTCAGTTTTATTTAACTGACTTATTTTGTAAAGTATGATTAAACGTTTAAAACAAATAGTCTTTGATCCTTGTTTGTTGTTTTTAAAGATTTTTTTGCTTTGTTGTTGTTGTTGTTGTTGGTGGTATTGTTTCTTTTGCTACGTGCTTAAGTTTTGTCTTTATTAGTTCACACAAGTTTTCTCTAGGAAGTGAAGTGGTCTGTAGACAAAAACTCAAAAAAAAAAAAAAAAAATAAGGAAGTTGCTTTAACAATAAATATTATGCTCTCAGACTCCTTTTTTAAGAAAATGTGTTTTTTTCTTTCTAGATTTTAGCTCTAGTTTTAAATATGATTTCCTTAATGTTAAGGTATTCGAAAAACACCAAGAAGTCTGCAGCATTGTATTGTTTAATATAGGAAAACTATTGCCTACTTTAGGGGTTAAGCTAGAAATATTAAAGTGTTGCCTATGAATAGGAAGATTTCGATATTTTGGGGGAGAAATAAATTATTTAATATAAAAGTATTATAAGTGATAAAAGTTTTTTTCTCTTAATGGTACTTTTTGACCAAAAAGTACATTTTTGAACATGTTACTTTTTTCAAAATAGTACTCTTAGAAAAAAGATACTTTTTGATTAATATTTTTGGGATGTTAAGCATTTAGGTTAAACTATGTTTTCAAAAAGGTACTTTTTAAACAAATAACAATTTTTAGTCAGGCATGGCCAACCATATGATACCCTACACCAGTGAATATGTTACAAATTTTGATTATTTTTTTAATATTTTAACAATTTGTTGACAAAAAAAGGGATTTTTTAAAAGAGAGGTTATATGGGAACAGGGGGTTAATATGGTACTATCCTTATAAATGTTGGTAGAGGAATATATGTCTACACTAGTTATTTATGCAGAATATTATCGTGTTATTTGTGTTTATAAGTGAATTTTGACCATCGAGTCATTTTCTGAAGAGCATTTTGTATGGGGGATAGGATCAAATGAAGACCGATCATAACGAAAATCCACAGTATCATTTAAACTCATATAAAACCGAATTTTGGAGAGTTTTGAAGTGATACAAGAACATTTAACATATTTATGAGTTAAAAAGCCCTCTTCGGGGGGTACGGTTGTATGGGGGCTATACGAAAAAATGGACCTAATATAAGCACTTGCAATAGGCTTTGTCCTTGGGCCAAAGGAAGTGAATTTGGCAAATTTCATCAAATTATCTTAAAAAGTGCGCACAAGGTTAACATGGACACACAGGCGGACGGATGGACAGGCGGACGGACGGACATAACTCGGAAAGTGATCCTAAGCCAATTTATTTACTTTAAGGTGGTTGTAGGACCAATATTTTTAGGTGTTACAAACATCAGTACAAACGCATAAAACCCTCCCCACTAGAGTCGTGTAGGTTATAAAAAGTAACTTTTAGAAATGGTGCATACTTTACGGATTAATACAGAAATTTTAAAGTATTGCTTAATTTAAGGCGCTATTAAGCAATTTACTTATATTTTGGGTTACTGTATTAAACCTTTCAAAGAAAATCCCTAAATGTCTGTTAAAATTTATTACTATTTCCATTCATTTATTTTAGCATTACTCACTTTATATTTATACTATTGATTTTAACAGTCATCATTATCATATTTGTTTAGCACTACTAAAATTATCTAAATTAAATAATAAAGCGATAAATCTGCCAATGCTACTTGATAATATTAAATTACTACAACAATAACAAAGCTAAAAAAAAAACGTTTTACAACCAATTATTAATCATCATCTACATCTTTACACTTTTGGCTTTATAAACTTAAAAAAAAGAAACAATAGCAAAAAAATAATAATAATAAAAATCAACGCAATTAAAATAATTAAAAAAGTATACATGATTCTCAAAGAAAACTGCACGTTTTGTTGAAAATATGAAAAACGTAAAATAGAAACTGATAGAGAAATAGACAAAAAGCAAACGGGCTACACTTGAAAAAATTTTAAACGGAAATTATGTGTCATATTTATTTAAAGAAAATCATATAAATTGTAAAACAAAGGATAAAGTTAAAATTAAATTTTCTAAGTAAAAAAAAGGGAAGATGCCAATTTATAATAAAAAATTTTAATTATGTATTTAAAAATCATTAGTATTGCCTAAGCTTCGGAAAATTCACAAATAAAAAGGTTTAAATTAATTAAAATTTCAACATAAAATGCTTTAATTTCCAGCTAATGCTTTGGCATTACTAAATCGTTTAACTATTTCTATTGTTATAAATATTGAGATTTTATATATGTGTAGTTTGTAGAATCTTTTTGTATTACTATTTAATTATAAATATGTATAGTTTTATATATTTTTTATTTATGCCACCATGAGTGTTGCAGCAATTCATTGCCAAGCCGGCATAAGTTGTTCATTACAAATAAATGTGTGTGCATTTAATTTTCCTCAAGCGAGCAAAGCAAGCATTACCACACACATCTGACAGTTAATTATCGCAAAATGTTAATTGTTGTTGTTGTTGTGTAATTAGTTGAGCTAAATAAAGTATTTTTTAAATGCCATATATATTAATAAAGAACACCAGCCTCTATTGGCAAAAAAAAAAAAACAACAACACTTGCAATTTCATTCAGAAAAAATTCTAACTATTGATAAGAAAAATTACAAAAAAACTGCTTATAATGTTTGTTATTTAAATGTCAGGGTTATGGAAAAATTCATTATCAGTTTTTTTTTTTGTTATTTATAAACTTACTCTACTAACTAATAGGAAATATTGTATTTTTACAACAATTACTTCAAAATCAACACCTTTTTTTAAAATATGTTTGTAACAATCAAAAAAATAAGTTTTTTTTTCTCCTAACAATCAATGAGATGTCCATCAAAAGTATTTTAGACAGTTGACAAATGATTGTTGAATCTAAATGAGATTAAAATGTGGTTTTTGCCAAAATTGGTTTTAAGAAAAAAACTCACATCAAACAAAACATAGACATTAAACATGACAAGTTTAACATGACAAAGTGTACAAAGAAAATTTATAAAAAGTTCTACTAAACAATAGATTTTTCTAATCGAATTAATTTCAAAAAACTATAGTTTTGTTAAAAATCTTAATTAACACAAATTATTTGTTTTAAAATGTAATTACTAAGCCGCTTTGTAGGAAAAAAAATTTTTGTTATAAGTAATTAATTAACTTAAACAATTTATGGTCAAATATTTTGTAATTAATACTTTATTAGGTGTTTTAAATTAAAGCAAAAAAAAAAAACAGTTAAACCCCGAAAAAAACACATGCGGATGTTATAGACAAATGTAGTTTTTCCTAAAATCACTTAAAAGGATTTTTCGTTTGAAATTGTTTTTATAAGGAAATATTTTTTGTTTCACATAAAAATTTTCTCATTGTTGTTGAAACATAAAACTAATAAAACAATAAGCATTTCCTTATAACCAAAATAAGAAGAATTTTATTTTTCCAATTAATATGTTCTATTTTGTTTGAGTAAGCACGACTCAACTCCTTAAAGTAGGCAGCATTGTATAACCTTATTTATACTCTATTCACACTAATATGGTTTTGGGGGTAATGTTTTCTTTCTTATTGCTTAAAACTTATATTTAATTAAATACTACTTTAGACATCATAATGAGGAAAATATGGAATGATGTGCTCAATTTAAAATTGTTTTTAAATAAAATTTTAGGAAATTTCTGTTAATAATTTCAAGCAAATTTTAACTGAATCTTAAACATATGTTTGCTTAAAATAATAGGAATTTATTAAGAAATTTTCTAACTCGAATTAGTTTCTAATTAGAATTTCTTGTTTTAGTTGCTCCTTAAAATAGGCAGCACTTAGTTGTTATTACAATACAACGTTCACATTAATAGAATTTTAAGGAAATAACTAGTATTTTCTTCAAGTATATATTTTCCTATAAGAAAGAAACTGCTACTAAACTAGTCTCATTAGAATATTTGCTTTGAGTAGCAAATATTTTTATACCCTACATCACTATAGTGGGGAGGGTATTATGCGTTTGTGCTGGTATTTGCACTGGTAACTATGTCCTCCTGTCCGTCCGCCTATCTGTCCGCCTATCTTTCTGTCTGTCTGTTTGTATGTATGTATGTCTGTCTGTCTGTCTGTCTGTCTGTCTGTCTGTCTGTCTGTCTGTCTGTCTGTCTGTCTGTCTGTCTGTCTGTCTGTCTGTCTGTCTGTCTCTCTGTCCGTCAGTCTATGCCTATCGGTCTGTCTGTATGTCCATGTGAACCTTGTACGCGCTATACAGGTCGCAATATTCAAGATAATTGCTTGAAATTTGGCACATAATCTTCTTTTAACCCAAGGACGAAGCCTATTGAAAATGTTAAAAATCGGTTTATTATTTTGTATAGCCCCCATACAACCGTACCCCCCAAGTAAGGCTTTTGAGCTCATAAATATGTCAAATGTTCTTCTATCACTTCAAATCTTATTAAAATAAAACATTCCATAAAGTTTTTTGTGTAAATCATTTTAGAAAAGTTTACAAAAAATTTTGTTTTATAAATTTTTGACCACGTTAATATTTTTTTAATTAAAGCTTTCTAACAATTTAAATCCTTTGTCAATACAGTAAACTTAATTAATAGCTTTAAATCTCTGTATAATTTTACAGTTTCATTATGTTTTTGTTTAATTTTCAATTCCTGAATATTTTGGTTAAATCTTCTTAAAATTTATGGCAAAAATCAACAAAATTGGTGCAAGCATGCAACAATATACAATTTTTTTCCCGTAATCAACAACATTTATCCGCTTATGGCTTTAAAAAGTTGTTGAACTTGTTAAAGACCAAATAAAGCATATTTTTTTTGATGTAAGTCTAGATGTGAATGAATTTGAGATGATTGATTTTTATCATGTTGCAGTTGTTGTTAAGAGGCCCACCCACAGTTTGGCAATGAATTAACAGAAAACAACGATTTTTGTTAATTTTATTTGTCACCAAATGAATTTCATAAGATTTTGTTTTTTTAGCAAAAAAATCGTTTCTGCCCATATAAGGCAATTAATGAAATGTAATTTTATTTGTTATAAATTTTAAAAAATAACGGTTTTGTGTTTTTTTTTAAAGTAAATTTTTGTTGTGTCATAACACAAATATGGTTATGATGTTTATAGGAAAAAAAACATTCATCTTTTTGGTATTTATTAAAGAAAAATTTAACCTTTCAATTTATTGCTGTTTAAACACAAACTGACCCTTAAAGCTACTGCTGCTGTTTTGGATTTAACCATTTACTAATTGTGTAATTATTATAAAACGTAAATTATTTTACTTTGACCCACAATCCTTGATCTCAACTAGTGCTTAAAGCTTTTGTTATTGTTTATTTTTACAGGCCACTACTTACAGCAAACTTTTAAACATATGACAGTCTGCTGCAGCAAAAAAAACAAGATCTTTTAACAAAACATTTTGTTAATGATTATAAATTTTAATTTGCCACAAAAAAATTTACAATAATATTCTTTAACTAAAGACCTTAGGCTATAAGTATTTAACAAAACTATAATGGTTTTTTTGTATAGGGGGGTAGGAGCTAAAGGGGAGTTAGCTAACAAACAAGAACAAAACTAACTACAAAATAATGTTTTTTTTTTCTAAACATTTTGTTAAATTAAATAAGCAGCAGGCATTAGCTGTTGAAGCGTAAAACACGATTTACTAAAGGAGTGGTTTAACTATATTGCCAGCGACCACAACAACTACATCATATTTAAAAAAAAAAAGACAATTGTTGCTATTGCTGCTCTAAGATGCATTAACCAACATTACTGAAATTACATTTGAAACAAGTTTGATGACGCTTGTTGATGTTTTACGACGAGTATTCATTTCATCTTTTTTTCTCTTTGTTGTTGTTGCTGTTGTTCCTAAGTATTTTTCTTGGCAATTTGTTGTAGTTGTTGCATGAATATGTATTTTTAAAGTCTGACAATGTTAAAGATTTTTGTGCAGCTGTACATTAAGACCAAATGCAGTTTTTTTTTTTTTGTATTTATAATTTAAAATAACTATGTTTTACTACGATAATTCACGTGCTAGTGCTAGTTTTAACCCTTTGAGGTAGCAGTAACAAATTTTTTATAATAACACTTGGGGGTCAATTGATTAACATTTGGTCATGAGGATTATGTATTTGAAATAATGTTTTTGATTTGAGGTTTAAGTTTGAAAAGTTACAGCTCGTAGGACCATTTATTTAAAGAGATTTTTCCATATAAAAGTAATTTTCTGAAAGGGATCTAATATGGGGAGTAGGTTCAATTGTGGAGCGATCCTCACAGAAGCTAGTACAAAGATTTTGGCTCATACAAAACTTATTTATGCCGAATTTCATCGCTGTAGTCTCATTTCTGAGCCAGTAATAAGTGTCAAAGTAAATTTCTGAACGGGACCTTATATGGGGGGTAGGGTCAATAATAGACCGATCCTCACACAAAAGTTAGTAGAGAGATTTTAACTCATACAAAACTTGTTTATATCGAATTTCATCTCTGTAATCGCATTTCTAAAGGGGACCTTATATGGGAGATAGGGTCAATTATGCACCGATCCTCATAAAATTTCCTCAGATATATGTTCACATAAAACTTATTATTGTAGAATTTCATCGTTATATTGGTATTTTAAACCAGTTATGACTCTTAAAACTGTTTTCCGGAGGCCACTTCTTGGGGGCTATGCGAAAACTTGGACTGATTTTGTCTATTTTCAATACCAAACAAAGCTTGTTAACTCCTCCCGTGTGGTCCCTATCGTGATTTAAACAGACAGACGGACGGACGGACGCACTAGCTAGATCGTCTCAGAATCTAATAAGGACCACCCATAATATATATACTTTTATGGGTCTTAGGCGAATATTTCGACGGAATGACAAAAACAATATACGCCCCCATCTTTTTTGGGTATAAACGCTTTAGCTTTTAAGCGCTTTTTTTCTCTCAGTTTGAAAACTTATCTATTTATGGCTCGAAGGACCAATTATTTCATCTACAATTGTTTAACCATTATAAATAAACCAACATTTTCAACTTTTCGTAGTGTTATTAAAATCTTCAAGTGTATTAATTTCTAGGTACCTTTTTGTTCTCTCTGTCCCTTTTAGGGTTAACTTGTAAATGCAACGAGTTGTATTAGATTAAAAAAAGCGCGCGCTTTACTTCAAAACAAATTTAACCTTGAAAAACCAGCAGCATCGTTAAGTTTATATGTATATATTTTTCTTATTAAATAAATATATTTTATTTATACATTTTTTTCTACATTCTGCATTTGTTTATAAACAATTGAAGCGTCATTAGCAATGGCTGCAAAAAAAAACTAGTCTTGAAATAAAGTTAAGTCTTTTTTTTTGTGCTAAGCAGGCATTTAAGAAAAACTTTATAGAATCATTGTTATTAAATACAAAAAAAAGTTAATTTGCATAAAATTTAAATTATTCATTAAAAATTATATACTCGTATACAAAAAAAAACACACATGTTAGAACATCACAGACACATGCTTTAAAAATGAAAACTATTAGTTGCAAAAAAAAAAATTATAAACAAACGTGTGTTTTCCTTTTACAAAACATACAACTTAGAATAATGATAAATTAATTACAAAAAATAAGAAAAAATAAAAAATATGGTGTTAAAATGTTTATGACAATTTAGCAAATTTTTTTTCGTTGTAGTGGAAAAAAACTACATGTAAGACATGATACACGTGATTTTTTATAAATTTTGCTGCAAAACAAAATAAAAAATTATTAAAAATAAGTAAATAATAGAAATTATGAAAAAATTGTAATCTAACAAAAAACAAACCACAATAGATTATTATTATTTTTTTTTCCAATTATAAACATTTACCTACAAAATATAAAAACAACTTAAACTGAGACATAAAGTCTAGCAAAATTTTCTATAATCTATAGAACACGAGTAGTAATTTATAGCGCCCGTTTACTTAATTTCAAACCACTCATAGTCGATTTGTTATTCTTTATAAATTTTATTGCTGTTTTTTTTCGCCAGTATGTGACTGACTGACTGTACGTTTTAAAGTTGGATTTTTTTCTAGAATTTGCTTTTTTTTTTATTTAACAATTCTAAACCAATAATTTTTACTGTCATTTGTTGCAGCTGACAATAATCAATCAATTCTTGTGTGATAAAATTGATTTTGGTTACATGTTTTAACAAAATGTTTGCTTGTGAAATTTGTTAAAGTTCTTATTATTTATTTTAAATTACTAAAAATTTTTTTTTTGTTTATTATTCTTGGAAACCTTGTTTAACAATTAAGTTTTTGTTTTGTTTGTTTGATGTGTAAATGCAAAAGTTATGCACACATTCTATTAGTTTGAAAACAAACGTGATGGAAATTTTTTGAAAGTAATTGCTTGTGATCTTGTAATCTACTTTTGGTAGCTTGTATTCCCTGTGGAGGGGTTTTAGATTTTTTATTGTTTATACAATTATTGTAATTAATGTTTTAATGGTTTTCAATTCTTCTTAATATTAATCATTCCGACAAAAAAGTCACCTGATTCTTTTACTGTTCGAAGGACCAATTGTTTGTTATTATTTTTTTTTTATAAATTTTTAGATTTTCGCTTTTATTTTGAAACATTTTAACAATATAAATTTATTCTGCGCCTAAATTATTGCTCTCCTTTTAAGAACAAGCACAAATGAAGCCATTTTGTAATAACTTGTCCTTAAGTGAAGCATTCCAGAGGGTTATTCTGCATCAATCGAAACAAACAGTAGTGGGATGGGACAAGTTCAGAACTAAATGGAGTTTAACAGGTATGGTCGAGCGTTCCGTTGCTTTTGGAACCGGTTCCCTGGGATAGTCTGCAAAGCAGCTCCCTCTCTCTATTGCAAGCTACATTTCTCAATTGAATAAACGGTTCGAAGGACCAATTGTTCGATGTGATATCTTTAAAACGTTTTGAAAATTCTTACCGTACAATGATAAGTATTTATGGTCCATAATCTTTCTCTTTTGCAAACTACATTGTACTATTGAATTAACGGTTCGAAGGTCAATTGATATCTTTAAAACGTTTTGTTATCGGAGAATGATAAGTATTTACGATCTATAATCTCTCTCTTGTAAACTACATTGTACTATTGATTTAGTGGTTCGAAGGACCAATTGTTTGATATGATTTATTTAAAACGTTTTGAAAATTGTTATCGGACAGTGATAAGTATCTATGATCCATAATCTTTCTATTGCAAACTATATTGCACTATTGAATTAACAGTTTGAAGGACCCTGTGATAGTCTGCAAAGCAGCTCTCTCTCTCTCTCTCTCATTCTCTTACAAACTACATTTCAAAATAGAATGAACGGTTCGAAGGATCAATTGATATCTTTAAAACGTTTTGCAAATTGTTATCGGACAATGATAAGTATTTATGATCCATAATCTCTCTCTTGCGAACTACATTTCACAATTGAATTTGCGGTTCAAAGGACCAATTGTTCGATACGATTTCTTTCAAACGTTTTGAAAACTTATCAGACTATGATAAGTATGTATTTATGAACCATAATTGAGTTTATTTTAAATAAGCAAACTCCATTTCAAATTGATGTTTCTTATTTAAAAAGATTTATAACTTTTTTTACCATTCAAGGCATAAAGGAGCAAAAATTTCATGTAGGATCATAATTTATCCAAATTTTTTACACTAAACAATTCTTTTTTTTTTTCAAAATCGAAAAAAAATAATTTAATTAAAATACTTACAAAATTTGCATATAATTTTATTTACTTATAGCCAGATTAATGTTTCAATTAATCTAGTATTATAAATTCATTAAAAATTCAGAAAATAAAATTATAAATTTTTTATTATACAATTGTAGTAATCAATTTTAATACTCTAAATAATAATAAAAATCTCTGTGATTGTTGACATACACTTTACATATTTAATAAAGCAATTATATTCTTTATATAAATTGCATATAATTATGGCGCCTGTCAAACGCCTACATACAAACTCACACACATACGACACGACAGACTTGCTTGTGGTACACAGCTTATGTAGTAGTTGTGTATTCAATAAAAATTTCATTGTATAATATTAATTTGTATTTTATTTTATCTTATAGTTATTTTTATAACAACAACAACATGCAAATGTTGTATAAATGACAAAAGCCACAAAAAGAAAACCTGTTCAATAAAAAATATAAATATATTTATTTTTTATATTATTTTGTCACTCGTCTTCTTTTGAGTTAATTCTGACAATTGTATTTATGAGTACATATTAAGTGGTACAGACAATTGTTGAAAAGTCCATACGTTTAAAGTATTTATTGCGTTTATACTAATAGTGGCCAACTGATCCAACCAACCAACAACCACTTGACCCTGAAAATCTGATGCACATACTGCACCTGATTATTAAATACTGCAGCTAAATGAATACGATCATTAAGCCAATGCAATACAACTGCTAAAGTTGTAGATTTTACAAATGCTTGAGTGATTTTCTTTCAGAATTTTTAATAAATTATGCACATCTCACTTGAGTTAAAGTAAAATATGCATTAGTGCGAATCTTGTTCGTATTAAATGATCCATGCCAAAAAGGTGTATATAATTTATATTTACTTGACAACGTCAGCAAAAAAACCTTAACCAAATAAACATAAAACAATTAAAAAATTTACATAATTTACTACACTACACTTACAAGACAACTTTATTTATGCTAATACTATACCATACCAAACTAACAATTAAATTTAATTTAAATATATTTTTTAACAAGTAATTTATTTGTTATCATTAACACTTTTTTACAAATATATATATATATTTTTACATAAATCTAACTAATTTGAAAAATGAAAACATTTAATTGTCTTGCATATAAATTATAGTCTAGACTTATTTTTAACAAAGATAAAATTTTAACATTTGTCATCAGCAGCCAAGTTTGTTTTAAAATTTTCTAACGAAACAATTTTTTCAATATTTTTCTTCTTCATTTTGCCCCCATAAAACTTGTGGGAAGTTGAAGCAGTTGTATTTTGTGAGCATTATAAATATTATGCAAAATTGTTTATGACAAAACCTGCATGTTTTATGACTGATTTAAATGGTGTTTGTCATATAAAGGTAGATTTTTTTATGATGCCACAGACAGACTTAAATTTTTATAGATTTTCGCGCAAAATGGTTAAAAGTCATAAAAACAACTGTAAGTCGTTAAAGAAAGGAGAGAGCGAGAAAAAAAAAACAAAACAAACTAAAACATTAAAATTATATTTATGACAGAGAAAAAAAGTAAAATAAACTAAAATGCCATCAAATCAAAATAAACTTTAAAAGCTGCTTGATTTAAAAAGCTTTAAAAAATTAAATTGCTTACAAAATCAAGAAAATTACATAAAAGATCCCTATGTGTTATAGAAAATATATTTTGAAAGCTGTTTAAACAAATCAAAATAAACTTTTAAGTTTATTACAAAAGCTTTAAGGCAGATTGGTTTCTTAAGTTTGTTTACATAAAGACTTATTTAGATATCTAACTGTAAAATGTTAAAGCTTTTAGTTCAAAGTATAATATTTAATGAGCCTTCCAAGTTAAACTCTCTGAAAAGCTCATTAATTACACAAAATCTGTAAGCTTTATGAATTTTTCAATGATATAATGATTAAAAAGTTCTTATATCTCATAGCTTTATGTTCAAAGTATCATATTTAATGAGCTTTCGAAGTTAAACGCTCTGAATAGCTCATAAAAATTAAGAAATCTTAAAGCTTTGTGAATCTTTCAAAGCTATAATGATTAAAAAGTTCTTATAACTTATAGCGTTATGTTTAAAGTATAATACATATTAAATGAGCTTTTCAAGTTAAACGCTCTGAATAGCTTATAAAAGTTAAGATATCTTAAAGCTTTATGAATCTTTCAAAGCTATAATGATTAAAAAGTTATATGATAGCTTTGTTTGTTGGGAACCTGATAAAAGCTTTTTATATTAAGTAAACATAAAAGTTCTTTTTAAGTTGCTATACTGAAAGCTTTTGAAATATTTATATATTTATAAAATGCAAAAAAACTAGAAGCATTTTATAGGTAAAGAGTAAAATGGTTTAAACTTTATAAGTTACGAGAAAATATGGAAAGCTTTATGTACAAACAAGTTTTAAGAAATTGATTTTCTAAAAAAAATATGCAAACTTTTACTTTTATCTTAAAATTTTAACAAACTTTCATTTCTCTTAATTGTAGGTGCTCCCGTTTTTCAATACCCAACACCACCCAGCCCTTCGTGTTCGATACATAGTCCTTCCTATACAGGAGGAGAAGTATTCTTTCCACGCAGTCGCAGTACCCCCAGAATACCACGCACAAGCGTTAGTTTTGCTCCCGGCGATGAAGTGAATTTCTTTCATCAATCAGCGCCAGCCGCTTCCAGTGGCAATGCACAAACTCAAACTACACAAGCACCTCAGTCAGCTCCACCAGTACCAAACAGTCATCATCACAACCAGCATCAACTCTATGGCCATCATCCACACTTTGCCTATCAGCATAGTGGACCAAATTATTATCAATATACACCGCCTCCCACACCCAATACTGCCACGGCAACCACCTCAACGGGTACGTCAACAAGCGGAGCGGGTGGTATGGCCCATAGAAGTTTACATCGTTCGCTGTCAGATTCAGCCAGAAGGTAGGTCTTTCTTTTCTACTAATTACTAATAGCTTTAACATGTTCAAACTTAATGAGGCCCTAAATAACAGATATGACATGACTAGACATTTATTAACAGCCTTATTTGGTTTCAAAGTCCATTGATCTGTAATTTCATTTAAACTTTTAAACTAGAAGTTTTTTTGTTGTTTAATGTTCAAAATACTAATTCTCCCATGACTTGTCTATAAAAACAGACTTTTAATTACCAGCAACAAAAACATCATCGACTTCATCAACAACTGCAACAACAACAACAATAGGGCCTTGTTATTGTAATATAAAATTAAGATAAGCTTCCTAGTCTTCCCATCATCAACAACAACTACAAAAAAAAAAAGTAGTACTTAATTTAGTATTTATGTATTTGTGCCATATTTCTTAATCATAAATATTATTTTATTAATGTTTTTTTTTCTGTTGTTGGTTTTTTTGTTCATAATTAATAATTGTCATATGTTAAACAATTTAATTACAGATCACGTTTAACCTCAACGGGTGAAGATGAGCGAGAATATCAAAGTGAACATGAGACCAGTTGGGATGAGTTCGAAGATCGTTATGATAATTTTACCGCTGGCCGAGAAAGGCTGCAGGAATTTAATGGTCGTATACCGCCACGTAAAAAGAAAAAGGATGTGCCAAAAACTAAACCAGAAAAGAAGGTAAGTTTACATGTTAACAACTATAATTTTTCCTTATAAGGAATAACAAACTTTCTCTAAACACAAAAACAATATGTGACTTACTATACCCTCTATTATTGTATAGTAAATCTGACAAATACATTAATAGACTTGATGAAAAGGTCATTAACTCATATTTCATGCCCATAAAACAACGTCAGAATCATTATAAATGTTACACATTTACTCAAACACACATGAGACTATAAAAATAATGAACAAATTAAACAGCAGCAAAAAAAAAAATACAAACAAAAAAACTTACAAGGAAATTTTTTCATTATATTTTTCATTTACTTGAAGCAACATCTGTTAAGTTTACAAAAAAACAAAAAAAAAAATTAAACAGCAATTGAACAAAATGTTCAGCACAAACGTGCTGTTCGATTTGAAATTGAAATAAAAAAAGACAGACAGACAGACAGAATTAGGAGAAAACAAATCATTGCCATCAATGTGTAGAGCAATAACACGCTTCAAGCAAGTGACAAATTGCCAGTGCAAACTATGGTTAACAACCTACAACACTAAAACAAACAATCCAACGAAACAACTGCAACAACCAACAACAATCAAGTCAAAGTCATAAAATCCAACCTAACGACACTTAAATACAACTCATCTTACAATGCGTTCAAAAGTCACAAATCGAACAAAAACAAAAAAAAAAAAAAAACAAATTCATTTTAAAATTTATTTGTATGTAGATATATTTTTTTTTATTTATGAAACGATGGATGGTCTTAAATACTTGTAGTTAGTACTTACATACATACATTCGCACATAAAATAAAACTGACTACAACCTAAAACTATAAATAAAAATGCAAATTTGCGATAAAAATTAATTGCGCAGTGCTAGAAGTATAATAAAATTAAAAATTGCCATACATACGGTTCTATACTTGTATTATATAGAAACAAAAAAAACTAGTAAAATACTCCTTTCTTAGTTTTGCCCTGTTTTGCTCTACATTTTAAACAAACGGTTTATTTAGTTCTTTAACAAATTTGTAACCGTATAGAATAAGTATTTGCTATTGAATCTATTACAAATTTTTATACCCACCATCAAAAAAGATGGGGGGTATATTGTTATTATATGCATTTGCCATTATTTAGACTAACAATTAATCTATGTTTAAACTACTAAACTATAATATTTAAAAAGCTTTCATTAACAGAGCTTTTTTCAATGAAAGCTCTTTGATAGCGAAAATGCTTTATATTTAGTCTAAGTTTTAAAGTTTGTTTTTAAACTTAAATTAATACATGGTAAAAGCTTTTTGATAAAAAGCTATTTAAAGCTTTTTGATAAAAAGCTATTTAAAACTTTTTGATAAAGCTTTTTGATAAAAAACTATTTAAAGCTTTTTGATAAAAAGCTATTTAAAGCTTTTTGATAAAAAGCTATTTAAAGCTTTTTGATAAAAAGCTATTTAAAGCTTTTTGATAAAAAACTATTTAAAGCTTTTTGATAAAAAGATATTTGAAGCTTTTTGATAAAAAGCTATTTAAAGCTTTCTGATAAAATGCTATTTAAAGCTTTTTGATAAAAAGCTATTTAAAGCTTTTTGATAAAAAGCTATTTAAGGCTTTTTGATAAAAAGTTATTTGAAGCTTTTTGATAAAAAGCTATTTATAGCTATTTGATAAAAAGCTATTTAAAGCTTTTTGATAAAAAGCTATTTACAGCTTTTTGATAAAATTTGTTTTAAAACATTTTAATATTTAAAGCTTTTTGATAGAATTTGTTTTAAAACATTTTGATAAAATGTTTTTTAAGCTTTTTGATAAAAAGCTATTTAAATTTTAAGCTTAAAAGATTTCGTAAGCTATTTTTTTTGAAAGTTGTATAAATTAAACTTATTCCTTTTTTCTTTCAAAACTTTTTTTAATTGAATTGAAATTATCTTTACAGTTTTGAGTTTAAATAAGAGTAAAGTTTTTAGAAGTCGTTGTTTACTTTAACTCGTCTAGTTTATGGTTACAGTCGAAAGATTATAAAGTTGTAGTGTAAAGTAGTCTGCTTAGTTTAACTATAAAAACCGCGCCCTGTCATGTACTTTATATACAACATACGCTTCGTTAAATTTTTTCCTTAGCAAATATAATTTTGAAAATTTTTTTTTTTTATATATTTTTTTACTATTTTTTTTAAATTTTTTTACAAGCCTTATTTTTTTAGTTGTTCTACGTTAACTTTTACACATGTGTCACTCTTACAGCTCTATAGTAAAAAGTAAATTTGTTTTTTTTTTTTATTTTTTTTTAGCTTTATACTTCAATATTTTATTATATGAGTTTAATTTTGCTGTTGTTGTTATTTTATTTATTTTGTATCTTTAACTCGTGCTGTGGAACGAGTTGAGCTTTTGGAGAACAAAGGATTAACTATTCTAGAAACATAAAGCAGAAGAAACCAAGACACTGTTGTTTTAAAGGTTGTTACAATAGTTGTTGCAATAGTTGAGAGTGTGTTTTTTTTTTTGTTTAGGTTTTATTCACATTAAACAATTAATTTACAACGCAATTTTGTATGAAAATTATTTTTATTATTTTTTTCTTTTTTTTTTTGTAAATGGCGCGATTAAATTAATTAAAAATGGAATTGTAATTAAATTAATTTTAAAACTTTAAACGAGACAACGACAAAATGTAAACTGCTTAAAATGACAAGTTAATTGTTTTTAAGCTGGAGTATAAAAAGGGGAATAATGGATATTATTAAATGAGACAAGATTTGTCCTTTAAGTGCTATTTTTAAATTTGTTTTAAAATAATAATTGAAAGCAAATACATACATATATACATATTATGGGTACTTTTTATACTCTTTCTTAACACTTAAAAAGTCACCTTTTGGTGCCAAATTTCTAACATTATTGAACTCATTATTTTAGTTATTAAAGTCTCTTTGATTATTTTTAATAAACAATAATAACTATAATTATAGTAAAACAAATAAATAACATTGAAATATAATCTCTAAATAGACTAAAGTATGAAATGTATATAAATATCTGAGCGATATTATACCCCAGAGTATAGTAAACACGCACCAAGCGTTAACATTATTTTTAACATCTCTGGCAACATTTAATCACTACTACAACCCCGTCATAGAAACCACAGATAAATTGTTGTAATTTTGTAGCCCTTGTGGCAGGCAAGGTGGTGACCCAGTTTAGTGGTAATACTATAACAATTAAAGTTTCTGTTGAGATAAAACAAAAACAAGAACAAACATCCTGCTCTTAAAATACATGAACAATGAGTTCATAACATTGACCACAAATAATGACCTCAAATTGGGGGATGTTTGTAGTGTTTTGAGGACAATGTTATAAATTATTTTTATGTGGTGGACTATACAAAAAGTTTTTATTAAGATAGGGGCTTTTCCCTTATTGTTTTTTTGGTTAATGTGCTAAAAATCTATAACAATAGTTAAATAATTATATTTAATAAACTAGATTTAGTTTTTACGCTTGATATTACAAAAAACACTTGTATTTTTTTTTGCTATAAATTATGATATGTGACATGTAGTTTTAGTTTTATGTAGATGAAAATAATAATAAAAATTTTGTTTTAGTTACACTTGACTTCATATTTAAATATTAATGTTTGGCAAATGTATAGAAATTGTTACAATTATTATAGTTTCTTTAGATTATATATTAGAATTTATGTAGATATTTGTTATATTTGTAGATATTTGTTTTTGGAATATTTTTGCATAATTTTTATGTGTTTTGAATGATTTATGTAACACATGTGTTATTTTTTTTTTTTTTTTTGGAAGCTGGCAAGAAAAGTTAGTAAAAGTAGCAAATTAATATTGTCACTTGTTAAAATTGTTTAGGAAGCTTCGTCCCTGGGACAATAGAAGATCATGATCTTCAAAATTGCGAAGTTTGATTAAAAGGTTTACATGGACAGACAGACAGACAGACAGACGGACGGACATAGCTAAATCGACTCAGTTTTGTAGGGCAATTTCGTATCAAGTGACCCAACTTTCGATGTCTTTCTATTGGATAGGCAGAAATTTTCAGTGCTATCGATCTAGGACTGCCGGACTTAGAGAGGGTCAAAGTTAGTCATTTTGGTCATACAGGGTTTTGTTGTGGTTTGGATAGACAGACATTTTCAGTGCTATCTATCCAGAACTGAGAACGTCAAAGTTGGTCATTTTGGTCATACAGGGGTTTGTTCAAATGAGTGTAAATTTTCACCTATTGGTATATTGACATATATTTTATATATTTTAAAGCATCCTTTTTTTAAACCATTTTATACTTTCCTTTCTTTCTAGGAACAAAGCTTTACCTGGCCTGCAGTTGTTACGGTCTTCGTTTTTGCCATGGGTTGTGGATTTCTAGTAGCCCGATGAGCCGGCTCAATAAATTGAAAAAAATAAATATGGAATTATTAATTTTTTTTAAACAGAACAAAAACTTCTTCACAAACGCAACAAAACGAAACAACGAATTTATTTTCAAAAAATAACTAGTTCATTGTTTGAGTCAAACAAAGCCGCACAAAAAAGGATCACAAAGGAAACAAAAAACAAACACACGGTGGGCGCATTTACAACCAACTCAGAGGTAAAAGGAAACACAAAAAAGGATTTTTACAACAAAAAATATCGAAAAAAGAAGGGGGTAAGCAACAATAAAAACAACAACAAGAAGAAGTTTTTCTACAGTCAAATTAGTTATTTACTTAAAACATAAACAAAAAAAAAAGAAAAACTTCTTTAAGAAAATTCAAATAAAAAAATAACACAAAACAATTTAGACTGGCAGCAAACCACAAAAATATTATAAATATAAACAAAATAATTTTTTATTAAAAAAATATTTTATATATTCTTTATATACATGCAATATGTACATTGTACATGTATATAATATCTACAAAATACAAATTAATAAAGGTACTGATTTTTTTTGGTCTAAAACTTAACTTTTAACAAAAATAAAAAAAAAAATGAAAAACTATTTTAAGAATAAACATATTTTTGGTATAAATATACAAATTTTTTGATAAATTTATAAAAATTAAAAAAAAAAAACAAACAAGAGCTTAAATATTTTTGTTATAATTTGCTTAAAATTAAAAAAAAAAAAGAAATATCACTTAAACAAAAACTGCCTTTTTATACAGTATTTTTCCAACTTTCAAATACATATTATAAAAACGTAACATTCATTAATTTCACCACAAGTATTTAAATAGCAATAACGACAAAAACTTTATGAACTTTAACTATAACACTTTTTTATATTTTTTTTTTTTAAATTTTAAGTTAAAAGGAAATTTTATGATTTTAAAAAGGGATAAAATTCGTAGTCTTTGGAAGCCTAGTTTTATGACTAGCTGGTTTGATCCTAGTCGTCTTCCATTTTCAAAGAAGTTCGAATATTATTTTTGTTAAATATTTACAAATTATTGAAAGTACAGTTTTCATTTAATTTTTATGATTTTAAATTATTTAAAAAAAATATAATTTTCTTTACTATTTTTATTGAATTCATATCTTGTTTCAAATTTTATTGAACTTTATAAAATTATCTTAATCTTGTAAATTTTTTTAAATATTTTAAATTGTAAAAAATATTTGTTCATTCATTTCAAATAATTGCCTTTACTTTTCATATAAAAAAACATGATTCTATTTCGAAAATGTTTGAAATTCGAACTTTCCTTATCATTTTTGATAATTTTTTCCCTCACCATTAATTGAAATCTTTTTGTTTCCACACAGAGGGAAAAAGAAATATACACGCCTGGTACCAAATTGACACCAAACTGTTTATAATTTTTCAATACCATCCGTTGTCAAAGTATATACATACGTACGATAACACTATGTAATGTTGACAACATTGCAACAATTCGTTGTCGAAATCTGAATTTTATACACATCCGTTTCCCAAATATTAACAAACGTGGTAAGCTCACTATTGACAAACAATCCGTTGCTAATAGTAAGCTTACTACGTTTGTTAACATTTAGACAACGGATGTGTATAACATTTAGATTTCGACAACGAATTGTTGTAACATTACATAGTGTTGTCGTACGTATTGGTATATACTTTGACAACTGATGTTATTGAAACATTATAAACTCTTTGGTGTCAATTTGGTACCAGGCGTGTATATTTCCTTTTCCCTCTGTGAATTGGTAGCAAAATAATACAAAAATTGAATTTAAATTTTCCTTAGAATTTTAATAAATTGAAATACTAAATATTCATATACAACTTCCTGACTATTTATAGAGTTCAAAAAGTAAATCTAATAAAATATGAGGTCATAGGTCACCTCAATGAATTTTTTATACCTTACATCACTATAGTGGGAAGGTTTGTGCTGCTGATTGTAATAAATAAAAATATTAGTCCTACACCCACCCTAAGGTATACCGATCGACTCATAATAACTTTTTGACGCGATTAAGACATGTCCGTCCGCCTGTCCGGCTGTCTGTCCATGTAAACCTTTTGCACAAGCTACAATTTTCAATATATTTTGATAAAATTTGGCCCATACGTGTTTTTCGGCACAAGGACGTTGCCTATTGAAAATGGTTGAAATCGTTCCATTATTTCACCTTACACCCATACAACCTGACCTTCCGATATGGGGTTTTTAACTCATAACTACGACAAATTTACTACTATCTCTCTCTATGGTCCTATCCTTATAAATTCTGGTAGAGAAATTTGTATCTATATTATTATTTATGCAGAATATCATTGTGTTATTAGTGTTTATAAGTGAATTTTGACCATCCAGTCATTTACTGAAGGGGACTTTGTATGGGGCATAGGGTCAAATGAGGGCCGATCATTACGATAATCAGCAGTATCATTAAGAATTATTTAATACTAACTTTTGCCGATTTTTGTAGTGATACAAGAACATTTAACATATTTATGAGCTGAAAAGCCCTATTAGGGGGGTACGGTTGTATGGGGGCTATACGAAATAATGGACCGATTTTAACAATTTTCAATGGGCTTCGGCCTTGGGTCAAAAGAAGAGTGTGTATCAAATTTCATCCAATTATCTTTAAACAAGGTTTACGCACAAGGTTTACATGGACACACAGACGGACGGACGGACATAGCTAAATCGACTCAGAAAGTGATTCTGAGCCGATTGGCATAATTTAAGGTGTAGGACCAATATTTTTGGGTGTTACAAACGCCAGCACAAACGCATAATGCTCTCCCCACTATAGTGGTGTAGGGTATAAAAACACATACCTCCTCCCAATTTTGTTGAGGATCGGCTCATATCCTAACTCCCATATAAAGCCTCTTTTAGAAATTTTGTTTTTCATCAATAATTTTCTTAAATACATTTCTTTATGAAAATTAAATAATTTTTAAAATATACTCAAGGTATAGATTATCATATAGTCGACCATGCCCGCCTATACTAAACATGTTTTTTCTTAAATTTTTGTTGTTTGTTTATAAAAATTTAAATACTCATTTCCACTTAAGATTTCAAAAATTAAACTTTAACCTTTCTATACATAAAAATAGTAAAACTATGAGGTTTTTAATAACTTTTAAATATAAATTTCAATTTAGAGATTTCATTTGCTACATTTCACTTTATTGCCTTAAAATTTTATACAAGGTGAAGGTTTTTTTTTTGTAATAATTTTCCAACAATTTGTATATAACTGCCTAATTTTTTGTTTTAATTTTTTTACTTTGGTTTAAGGTGCTGAAATTTTTTTAATTCTTATACTATATATTTTTTTTGTTATATTATTAAAACCAATTTTTTTTAGCTTAATACTTAATATTTTTAATACTTATTAAAACTTTATGGAGAAATTTTTATAAAGTTTTAAAAAATCCCATGTCTTCTTATGTAATTTTAATTACATTTTTTTTTTAAATTTTAATATAATTAAACATATTTTCTTAGTAGTTTTAATTTTATTAAATAATTTTTTTATGATTTTTTTTTTTTAAAGCCAGTTTTGTGATTTTGTTTTTAATTTTTTTTTTAATAATTTTTTATGATTTTATTTTATGTTAATTAATTTTTATAGTTACAATTGTTTATTTTTTATTTGTTGAAGCAGAGAAAAAAATAAAATTTAAAATAATAAATTTAAATAAAAAATAGTTAAGTTTGAAACATAAATAAAGTTTTCAAATTGGTCTCATTTTTTTGTGTTTTTTTTTTTTAAGTTTAAGCAAATGTTTTAAGCCGTAAAATAATAGATCTCATTTAAAACAGCTCAAAGTCATTTGTTTAATAAAATATAGAAAATTTTATAAATAATTTTAAAAAGATCTCCTTAACCAAAGTTTTGTTTTAATTTTTGCTACAGTTTTAGTTTTTTTTTTTTTTTAAATAAAATTTTTTGTTAAATTCTATTAAAACATTTGCTTAAATTGGAAAAAAAATTAAGAAAAAAATAAAATAATAATTTTAAATAAAAAAAAAATATATAAAATAAACAATTCCCAAATACAAAATGATCTCATGAACAAATTTGTTTGTTTTTTTTTATTAAAAAGAAAAAAATAAATATTTTTAGTTTTAAAACCATATAAAAAAAAATAAATGAAATATTCTTAAAATAATATTAATAAAAAAAAACGCCAAGCGTTAGTAGTTTTAAATTTCAAAAAATAAGCTCTTAATTATAATATAATAAAATATATAAAATAAATGTTAATTATAGTTTTATGCACAATTTCTTGTCATTAGACAGTTTTGTTTAGTTGTAATTTTGTAGATTTTTTTCTTATTTCATAAAAAAAGTATCTCAACTAAGTTTAGTTTTTTTTAAATATTTTTATTTTCTTTTTAACTATTAAGCTTTAAACAAAGTTTTTTGAAATTGTAAATAGTTCAAATATTTAGTTGTTAAGAGTTTAAATATATACAAAAGAAAAATAAACAAATTTTTTAAACTTTACTTTTCTTATAAAAAAAAAACAAAAAGAAAATATTATTAAAAAGTTATTAAACTAAACAAACTAACTGCTGGTTAGAAGGACCATGCATACAATAACAACTCTCTGTTTAGCCTAGTTTTAGGCTGTTTAGTTTAAATTCGTTTTATTAATATTTTAATAATATTTTCTCATCTTCAATATTTTTTTTAGTAAATTTACTAAAACTCTTATTTCCACTTACAAATAGTACAATTTCTTTATTCTACTTTAAATTTACCATTTCATTTTTTTTTTAAATAATATTTTTCTTTTCTATTAAAAAAAACATTTCCATTATTTTTAACATAAACATAAAATTGTAAATTTCGAAAATTATGAACTTTATATTTAACAAACAAACAATTTAAAACTTTTTAAGAGAAAAGTTTGTTAATTTAAAAACATAAAATAAAGTTCATATTTTCTGCTTGGTAGTTTTCACAATGATCTCGGTATGAATTTTGTTCGCTTAAAAACGAAATTTTATTTATAAAAAATATTTATAAATAAAATGTTTTTTAAGCTTTTAATTACAAACAAAAAAAATTACAGTTGCATAGTAGTATTAAAAATATATAAAAAAAATAAATCAAAATTTTTTTTCACAAACATAGCAAAGTCATTTACAATATGTTTTTCATTTTTTTATATTTTTTTTTTTACATAATATTATTTTAAATAATTATCTTAAGTTGTATATAGCTTAAATTAAAAAAAAAATACACATATTTTTCCATTATTTGCTGCCAATTTAAATTTGATAAATATTTTTCTATTTGCTTAAAATAATTTAGTTTAATTTATAATTTTTTTTTTTAATAAATAATTGTTTATATATAAATAGCAAATTTATGCATATTAGTTTTAAAATAAAAATTTGTTTTTTTCTTTCACTTATTTTTTTAAATAATTTGTATTATGCTAATTTTAAAAATTATATTAAACAAAAAAAAAAAAAAAAAAAGAAAAAAAACATTTAAACTAAAATTTCCAAAACTATTACTTAATTATCATAACTAAAGCCATATTTAAGGAGTTGTTTAAACAAGCCTTTTTGTAGGCTTTAGTTTTTAATTTGAGTATGTTTTTAGTAAAACTGTAAATTCCTTTATTGTATAAAAATTCGCAAAGCAAAAAAAATTTATAAAATAACATTTAATTAAAAAAAAAAAACAAAAAGAAAAACTTAAAATATAAATAAATAAAATATGTATTTTATATATCATTATTATGATCTCATAAATGTTCATACAATAAATCTAAAAAATTATAAAACATATATTATTAAATCGAAATATTTTTTTCTAAGCAACTTACAAAAGGTGAGTATAAGCAGCTTAAAATGTTTATAATTTTAACTAATTGTATAGTTACAATTTTTTCTATAAAACCAAAACAACTGTCAACAGAAAAAAAATATTTTAAATTAAGGATTTATTACCTTGGCAACATAAATAATTATAAACAGTTGTGGTTTTACAATAAATAGTTTAGGTTTTTTATAATAAAAAACAACATGCAGCTCTCCCCTAATAAAAAGTTTTTTTATCCCTTCCCATCCCTAAAGTAGACTTTTAGTTTTTTATTTGTACTGTAGCTCAAATGTATGCTTTAGTGTTTGCATTTGTTTTATGCTGTCTTAGAGTATGTTATATTATATTTATTTTGCGCTTTTGTTATTTACATTAAGTTTAAGTTTATGATAATTACTTTTCTCGCGGTTTTTGGCATGAGTTTAACAGTTATGTTTAGGCGGTTCACTATATATGGGTCATGTCATGTCAAGTAACCCAAGAATCGATGGCTTCTCATTTTGATGAAATTTGCACCAAGGTTAGTACACAACCCCTTCAGTTTCGCCTATACACAGAGGGGAAAAAGAAATATACACGCCTGGTGACAAATTGACACCAAACTGTTTATTATTTTTCAATACCATCCGTTGTCAAAGTATATACATACGTACGACAACACTATATAATGTTGACAACATTGCACAACAAATCGTTGTCGAAATCTAAATCTTATACACATCCGTTGTCTAAATGTTAACAAACGTGGTAAGCTCACTATTGACAAATAATCCGTTGCCTTGATATGAAACTGCCCATATGTATATTACTACAACGAAAAGGAAACGGGTATCGGGAGTTACAAGGAGATGAATTGTTAATTGTAAAGAAAACCCATTATGTTTTACAATATGTGACTGTATAATTTATGATAATTATCCACAAATAGTTTGAGGTTAATTTAATTTGGTGGTCTCAAATTTAAACTTCATTTAAAGCAACAAGTAAAATTTGTACTTAAATCTAAATTAGTAGCTTTTATTAAAAACAAATATATTACTTAATTATCAAATAAAATAAACTGTTACAAATGTATTACAAATTCATCCTTTAATATTACTAACAACCTTAAATATCAAAATTGCTATGTTTATAGGGCAAAAGTATTTAGTTTTTCCCTAATACCCCTTAAAAACTCTTTACTTCTAGTTATAAA
Source organism: Lucilia sericata (assembly GCF_015586225.1). Lineage (NCBI taxonomy): Eukaryota > Metazoa > Arthropoda > Insecta > Diptera > Calliphoridae > Lucilia > Lucilia sericata. The sequence goes on along the minus strand of NW_023994056.1, from coordinate 279,019 downwards.
CATTTCCCAAAAACTACTTACAGTACATACCTTTACCCATGACTTAAAACATCTTTTTTGATAAATATTTAATGTATTCTTTTGCTTAAAGCATTTTAAAATATAAAACATTACTAACTAAGAGCATAAACATGCAATTTACTGGTCTAAATTAAGAAACAAAAAACAAGTAAGAAATTATAGTCGGGAGAGGCCGACCATACAATACTCTACACCAGTTATAATAATAAAATGTGATTTAGTTTTCATAATAAAGCATTTAAGTTGAATTGTACTTTGCCTCAGATATACATTTTTAAGCCATCATCAGGATCATCAAGGCAAGTATAGAACTTGGTTTTGCAGTTTTTTGTCGAGATACGAGCTTTAAGAGCCCTATTCGGGGGTTTAGTTGTATGGCAGCTAGCTGAAATAATGGACCGATTTTCAATAGGCTTCGTCTCTGGTACAATAGAAGATCATGTGCCAACGTGTTCATAAAGTTATCTTCAAAATTGCGACCTGTAGTTTGATTACAAGGTTTACATGGACGGACGATCAGACGGACGCATATAGCTACTCCCACCCACAACTTTCTCGGAATAAAGAATCAATATTTAGTTTCATTAAATTTATACATATATCTGAAATAATAATACTATATAAAATAATGTTATTGTTAATATTAAATAAAATAAAAATTATTGAATAATTTTATTAAATATTAAAACAAAAGAGTTTAATTCTTAAAAAAATGGTCCTTTGAGGTAAGTTTTAAGGTTAGGTTATGTTTTAACAGGTTTTTAAATCTCAGTAGTTTGCGAGTTTGAAACAAAATTAAAAAAATTTCGGCAATTTTGATGAATGTTGGACCTAGGACCAATACTATATCAAAATATCAAATTTATTTTTTTGTTTGCTTTAAACTCGCAAACCACTGGCCGAATTGGGCTGGAAAGTTGACAATGTAGTAAAATCGCACGCTGAATCCGAAAATGGACTCAAAATGGACCTGGGACCAATATTTCATCAAAATTCCCGAAATTTTTCTATTTCAAGCAATATGTACTATATTTCCGGGATCTTGAGACTGAGAGTGACAGAAATTTTATTATTAAAACTAAAATCTATGATGAATCCGAAAATGCATTCAGAATTGAGCTAGGTCCAATATTTCATCAAAAGTTCTGAAAACAAAATTTGAACCAATTATCCCCCGAAATTTCATTTCACATCACAATTTTTGCAACTTTAGGCGGTTCTTGTCTTGGCTAGTAAATATTTACACGAGCCCAGACAAGAACCACAAAATGTACAGAAAATTTAGAAAAATTGTCGGTCAAATTGAAATTTCGGGGTGTAATTGCTACCAAATTTTTAATCAGAAATTTTTATGAAATATTGGACCTAGCTCAAGTCTGAAGTTATTTTCGGATTCAGCATAGATTCTAGTCTTTAGTATAAAATTTCAGTAGATCTCCGCCTCAAGATCCCGGAAATATAGTACATATTGCTTGAAATAAAAAAATTTCGGGAATTTTGATGAAATATTGGTCCCAGGTCCATTTTGAGTCCATATTCGGATTCAGCGTGCGATTTTACTACATTGTCAACTTTCCAGCCCAATTCGGCCAGTAGTTTGCGAGTTTGAAACAAAATTAAAAAAATTTCGCCAATTTTGATGAATGTTGGACCTAGGACCAATACTATATCAAAATTTCAAATTTATTTTTTTGTTTGCTTTAAACTCGCAAACTACTGGCCGAATTGGGCTGGAAAGTTGACAATGTAGTAAAATCGCACGCTGAATCCGAAAATGGACTCAAAATGGACCTGGGACCAATATTTCATCAAAATTCCCGAAATTTTTCTATTTCAAGCAATATGTACTATATTTCCGGGATCTTGAGACTGAGAGTGACAGAAATTTTATTATTAAAACTAAAATCTATGATGAATCCGAAAATGCATTCAGAATTGAGCTAGGTCCAATATTTCATCAAAAGTTCTGAAAACAAAATTTGAACCAATTATCCCCCGAAATTTCATTTCACATCACAATTTTTGCAACTTTAGGCGGTTCTTGTCTTGGCTAGTAAATATTTACACGAGCCCAGACAAGAACCACAAAATGTACAGAAAATTTCGAAAAATTGTCGGTCAAATTGAAATTTCGGGGTGTAATTGCTACCAAATTTTTAATCAGAAATTTTGATGAAATATTGGACCTAGCTCAAGTCTGAAGTTATTTTCGGATTCAGCATAGATTCTAGTCTATAGTATAAAATTTCAGTAGATCTCCGCCTCAAGATCCCGGAAATATAGTACATATTGCTTGAAATAAAAAAATTTCGGGAATTTTGATGAAATATTGGTCCCAGGTCCATTTTGAGTCCATATTCGGATTCAGCGTGCGATTTTACTACATTGTCAACTTTCCAGCCCAATTCGGCCAGTAGTTTGCGAGTTTGAAACAAAATGAAAAAAATTTCGCCAATTTTGATGAATGTTGGACCTAGGACCAATACTATATCAAAATTTCAAATTTATTTTTTTGTTTGCTTTAAACTCGCAAACTACTGGCCGAATTGGGCTGGAAAGTTGACAATGTAGTAAAATCGCACGCTGAATCCGAAAATGGACTCAAAATGGACCTGGGACCAATATTTCATCAAAATTCCCGAAATTTTTCTATTTCAAGCAATATGTACTATATTTCCGGGATCTTGAGACTGAGAGTGACAGAAATTTTATTATTAAAACTAAAATCTATGATGAATCCGAAAATGCATTCAGAATTGAGCTAGGTCCAATATTTCATCAAAAGTTCTGAAAACAAAATTTGAACCAATTATCCCCCGAAATTTCATTTCTCATCACAATTTTTGCAACTTTAGGCGGTTCTTGTCTTGGCTAGTAAATATTTACACGAGCCCAGACAAGAACCACAAAATGTACAGAAAATTTAGAAAAATTGTCGGTCAAATTGAAATTTCGGGGTGTAATTGCTACCAAATTTTTAATCAGAAATTTTGATGAAATATTGGACCTAGCTCAAGTCTGAAGTTATTTTCGGATTCAGCATAGATTCTAGTCTATAGTATAAAATTTCAGTAGATCTCCGCCTCAAGATCCCGGAAATATAGTACATATTGCTTGAAATAAAAAAATTTCGGGAATTTTGATGAAATATTGGTCCCAGGTCCATTTTGAGTCCATATTCGGATTCAGCGTGCGATTTTACTATATTGTCAACTTTCCAGCCCAATTCGGCCAGTAGTTTGCGAGTTTGAAACAAAATGAAAAAAATTTCGCCAATTTTGATGAATGTTGGACCTAGGACCAATACTATATCAAAATTTCAAATTTATTTTTTTGTTTGCTTTAAACTCGCAAACTACTGGCCGAATTAGGCTGGAAAGTTGACAACGTAGTAAAATCGCACGCTGAATCCGAAAATGGACTCAAAATGGACCTGGGACCAATATTTCATCAAAATTCCCGAAATTTTTCTATTTCAAGCAATATGTACTATATTTCCGGGATCTTGAGACTGAGAGTGACAGAAATTTTATTATTAAAACTAAAATCTATGATGAATCCGAAAATGCATTCAGAATTGAGCTAGGTCCAATATTTCATCAAAAGTTCTGAAAACAAAATGGACCTGGGACCAATATTTCATCAAAATTCCCGAAATTTTTCTATTTCAAGCAATATGTACTATATTTCCGGGATCTTGAGACTGAGAGTGACAGAAATTTTATTATTAAAACTAAAATCTATGATGAATCCGAAAATGCATTCAGAATTGAGCTAGGTCCAATATTTCATCAAAAGTTCTGAAAACAAAATTTGAACCAATTATCCCCCGAAATTTCATTTCACATCACAATTTTTGCAACTTTAGGCGGTTCTTGTCTTGGCTAGTAAATATTTACACGAGCCCAGACAAAAACCACAAAATGTACAGAAAATTTCGAAAAATTGTCGGTCAAATTGAAATTTCGGGGTGTAATTGCTACCAAATTTTTAATCAGAAATGTTGATGAAATATTGGACCTAGCTCAAGTCTGAAGTTATTTTCGGATTCAGCATAGATTCTAGTCTATAGTATAAAATTTCAGTAGATCTCCGCCTCAAGATCCCGGAAATATAGTACATATTGCTTGAAATAAAAAAATTTCGGGAATTTTGATGAAATATTGGTCCCAGGTCCATTTTGAGTCCATATTCGGATTCAGCGTGCGATTTTACTACATTGTCAACTTTCCAGCCCAATTCGGCCAGTAGTTTGCGAGTTTGAAACAAAATTAAAAAAATTTCGCCAATTTTGATGAATGTTGGACCTAGGACCAATACTATATCAAAATTTCAAATTTATTTTTTTGTTTGCTTTAAACTCGCAAACTACTGGCCGAATTGGGCTGGAAAGTTGACAATGTAGTAAAATCGCACGCTGAATCCGAAAATGGACTCAAAATGGACCTGGGACCAATATTTCATCAAAATTCCCGAAATTTTTCTATTTCAAGCAATATGTACTATATTTCCGGGATCTTGAGACTGAGAGTGACAGAAATTTTATTATTAAAACTAAAATCTATGATGAATCCGAAAATGCATTCAGAATTGAGCTAGGTCCAATATTTCATCAAAAGTTCTGAAAACAAAATTTGAACCAATTATCCCCCGAAATTTCATTTCTCATCACAATTTTTGCAACTTTAGGCGGTTCTTGTCTTGGCTAGTAAATATTTACACGAGCCCAGACAAGAACCACAAAATGTACAGAAAATTTCGAAAAATTGTCGGTCAAATTGAAATTTCGGGGTGTAATTGCTACCAAATTTTTAATCAGAAATTTTGATGAAATATTGGACCTAGCTCAAGTCTGAAGTTATTTTCGGATTCAGCATAGATTCTAGTCTATAGTATAAAATTTCAGTAGATCTCCGCCTCAAGATCCCGGAAATATAGTACATATTGCTTGAAATAAAAAAATTTCGGGAATTTTGATGAAATATTGGTCCCAGGTCCATGTTGAGTCCATATTCGGATTCAGCGTGCGATTTTACTACCTTGTCAACTTTCCAGCCCAATTTGGCCAGTAGTTTGCGAGTTTGAAACAAAATTAAAAAAATTTCGCCAATTTTGATGAATGTTGGACCTAGGACCAATACTATATCAAAATTTCAAATTTATTTTTTTGTTTGCTTTAAACTCGCAAACTACTGGCCGAATTGGGCTGGAAAGTTGACAATGTAGTAAAATCGTACGCTGAATCCGAAAATGGACTCAAAATGGACCTGGGACCAATATTTCATCAAAATTCCCAAAATTTTTCTATTTCAAGCAATATGTACTATATTTCCGGGATCTTGAGACTGAGAGTGACAGAAATTTTATTATTAAAACTAAAATCTATGATGAATCCGAAAATGCATTCAGAATTGAGCTAGGTCCAACATTTCATCAAAAGTTCTGAAAACAAAATTTGAACCCCCGAAATTTCATTTCACATCACAATTTTTGCAACTTTAGGCGGTTCTTGTCTTGGCTAGTAAATATTTACACGAGCCCAGACAAGAACCACAAAATGTACAGAAAATTTAGAAAAATTGTCGGTCAAATTGAAATTTCGGGGTGTAATTGCTACCAAATTTTTAATCAGAAATTTTTATGAAATATTGGACCTAGCTCAAGTCTGAAGTTATTTTTGGATTCAGCATAGATTCTAGTCTTTAGTATAAAATTTCAGTATATCTCCGCCTCAAGATCCCGGAAATATAGTACATATTGCTTGAAATAAAAAAATTTCGGGAATTTTGATGAAATATTGGTCCCAGGTCCATTTTGAGTCCATATTCGGATTCAGCGTGCGATTTTACTACATTGTCAACTTTCCAGCCCAATTCGGCCAGTAGTTTGCGAGTTTGAAACAAAATGAAAAAAATTTCGCCAATTTTGATGAATGTTGGACCTAGGACCAATACTATATCAAAATTTCAAATTTATTTTTTTGTTTGCTTTAAACTCGCAAACTACTGGCCGAATTGGGCTGGAAAGTTGACAATGTAGTAAAATCGCACGCTGAATCCGAAAATGGACTCAAAATGGACCTGGGACCAATATTTCATCAAAATTCCCGAAATTTTTCTATTTCAAGCAATATGTACTATATTTCCGGGATCTTGAGACTGAGAGTGACAGAAATTTTATTATTAAAACTAAAATCTATGATGAATCCGAAAATGCATTCAGAATTGAGCTAGGTCCAATATTTCATCAAAAGTTCTGAAAACAAAATTTGAACCAATTATCCCCCGAAATTTCATTTCTCATCACAATTTTTGCAACTTTAGGCGGTTCTTGTCTTGGCTAGTAAATATTTACACGAGCCCAGACAAGAACCACAAAATGAACAGAAAATTTCGAAAAATTGTCGGTCAAATTGAAATTTCGGGGTGTAATTGCTACCAAATTTTTAATCAGAAATTTTGATGAAATATTGGACCTAGCTCAAGTCTGAAGTTATTTTCGGATTCAGCATAGATTCTAGTCTTTAGTATAAAATTTCAGTAGATCTCCGCCTCAAGATCCCGGAAATATAGTACATATTGCTTGAAATAAAAAAATTACGGGAATTTTGATGAAATATTGGTCCCAGGTCCATTTTGAGTCCATATTCGGATTCAGCGTGCGATTTTACTACATTGTCAACTTTCCAGCCCAATTCGGCCAGTAGTTTGCGAGTTTGAAACAAAATTAAAAAAATTTCGCCAATTTTGATGAATGTTGGACCTAGGACCAATACTATATCAAAATTTCAAATTTATTTTTTTGTTTGCTTTAAACTCGCAAACTACTGGCCGAATTGGGCTGGAAAGTTGACAATGTAGTAAAATCGCACGCTGAATCCGAAAATGGACTCAAAATGGACCTGGGACCAATATTTTATCAAAATTCCCGAAATTTTTCTATTTCAAGCAATATGTACTATATTTCCGGGATCTTGAGACTGAGAGTGACAGAAATTTTATTATTAAAACTAAAATCTATGATGAATCCGAAAATGCATTCAGAATTGAGCTAGGTCCAATATTTCATCAAAAGTTCTGAAAACAAAATTTGAACCAATTATCCCCCGAAATTTCATTTCACATCACAATTTTTGCAACTTTAGGCGGGTTCTTGTCTTGGCTAGTAAATATTTACACGAGCCCAGACAAGAACCACAAAATGTACAGAAAATTTCGAAAAATTGTCGGTCAAATTGAAATTTCGGGGTGTAATTGCTACCAAATTTTTAATCAGAAATTTTGATGAAATATTGGACCTAGCTCAAGTCTGAAGTTATTTTCGGACTCAGCATAGATTCTAGTCTATAGTATAAAATTTCAGTAGATCTCCGCCTCAAGATCCCGGAAATGTAGTACATATTGCTTGAAATAAAAAAATTTCGGGAATTTTGATGAAATATTGGTCCCAGGTCCATTTTGAGTCCATATTCGGATTCAGCGTGCGATTTTACTACATTGTCAACTTTCCAGCCCAATTCGGCCAGTAGTTTGCGAGTTTGAAACAAAATGAAAAAAATTTCGCCAATTTTGATGAATGTTGGACCTAGGACCAATACTATATCAAAATTTCAAATTTATTTTTTTGTTTGCTTTAAACTCGCAAACTACTGGCCGAATTGGGCTGGAAAGTTGACAATGTAGTAAAATCGCACGCTGAATCCGAAAATGGACCTGGGACCAATATTTCATCAAAATTCCCGAAATTTTTCTATTTCAAGCAATATGTACTATATTTCCGGGATCTTGAGACTGAGAGTGACAGAAATTTTATTATTAAAACTAAAATCTATGATGAATCCGAAAATGCATTCAGAATTGAGCTAGGTCCAATATTTCATCAAAAGTTCTGAAAACAAAATTTGAACCAATTATCCCCCGAAATTTCATTTCTCATCACAATTTTTGCAACTTTAGGCGGTTCTTGTCTTGGCTAGTAAATATTTACACGAGCCCAGACAAGAACCACAAAATGTACAGAAAATTTCGAAAAATTGTCGGTCAAATTGAAATTTCGGGGTGTAATTGCTACCAAATTTTTAATCAGAAATTTTGATGAAATATTGGACCTAGCTCAAGTCTGAAGTTATTTTCGGATTCAGCATAGATTCTAGTCTTTAGTATAAAATTTCAGTAGATCTCCGCCTCAAGATCCCGGAAATATAGTACATATTGCTTGAAATAAAAAAATTTCGGGAATTTTGATGAAATATTGGTCCCAGGTCCATTTTGAGTCCATATTCGGATTCAGCGTGCGATTTTACTACATTGTCAACTTTCCAGCCCAATTCGGCCAGTAGTTTGCGAGTTTGAAACAAAATTAAAAAAATTTCGCCAATTTTGATGAATGTTGGACCTAGGACCAATACTATATCAAAATTTCAAATTTATTTTTTTGTTTGCTTTAAACTCGCAAACTACTGGCCGAATTGGGCTGGAAAGTTGACAATGGAGTAAAATCGCACGCTGAATCCGAAAATGGACTCAAAATGGACCTGGGACCAATATTTCATCAAAATTCCCGAAATTTTTCTATTTCAAGCAATATGTACTATATTTCCGGGATCTTGAGACTGAGAGTGACAGAAATTTTATTATTAAAACTAAAATCTATGATGAATCCGAAAATGCATTCAGAATTGAGCTAGGTCCAATATTTCATCAAAAGTTCTGAAAACAAAATTTGAACCAATTATCCCCCGAAATTTCATTTCACATCACAATTTTTGCAACTTTAGGCGGTTCTTGTCTTGGCTAGTAAATATTTACACGAGCCCAGACAAGAACCACAAAATGTACAGAAAATTTTGAAAAATTGTCGGTCAAATTGAAATTTCGGGGTGTAATTGCTACCGAATTTTTAATCAGAAATTTTGATGAAATATTGGACCTAGCTCAAGTCTGAAGTTATTTCGGATTCAGCATAGATTCTAGTCTATAGTATAAAATTTCAGTAGATCTCCGCCTCAAGATCCCGGAAATATAGTACATATTGCTTGAAATAAAAAAATTTCGGGAATTTTGATGAAATATTGGTCCCAGGTCCATTTTGAGTCCATATTCGGATTCAGCGTGCGATTTTACTACATTGTCAACTTTCCAGCCCAATTCGGCCAGTAGTTTGCGAGTTTGAAACAAAATGAAAAAAATTTCGCCAATTTTGATGAATGTTGGACCTAGGACCAATACTATATCAAAATTTCAAATTTATTTTTTTGTTTGCTTTAAACTCGCAAACTACTGGCCGAATTGGGCTGGAAAGTTGACAATGTAGTAAAATCGCACGCTGAATCCGAAAATGGACTCAAAATGGACCTGTGACCAATATTTCATCAAAATTCCCGAAATTTTTCTATTTCAAGCAATATGTACTATATTTCCGGGATCTTGAGACTGAGAGTGACAGAAATTTTATTATTAAAACTAAAATCTATGATGAATCCGAAAATGCATTCAGAATTGAGCTAGGTCCAATATTTCATCAAATGTTCTGAAAACAAAATTTGAACCAATTATCCCCCGAAATTTCATTTCACATCACAATTTTTGCAACTTTAGGCGGTTCTTGTCTTGGCTAGTAAATATTTACACGAGCCCAGACAAGAACCACAAAATGTACAGAAAATTTTGAAAAATTGTCGGTCAAATTGAAATTTCGGGGTGTAATTGCTACCAAATTTTTAATCAGAAATTTTGATGAAATATTGGACCTAGCTCAAGTCAGAAGTTATTTTCGGATTCAGCATAGATTCTAGTCTTTAGTATAAAATTTCAGTAGATCTCCGCCTTAAGATCCCGGAAATACAGTACATATTGCTTGAAATAAGAAAATTTCGGGAATTTTTATGAAATATTGGTCCCAGGTCCATTTTGAGTCCATATTCGGATTCAGCGTGCGATTTTACTACATTGTCAACTTTCCAGCCCAATTCGGCCAGTAGTTTGCGAGTTTGAAACAAAATGAAAAAAATTTCGCCAATTTTGATGAATGTTGGACCTAGGACCAATACTATATCAAAATTTCAAATTTATTTTTTGTTTGCTTTAAACTCGCAAACTACTGGCCGAATTGGGCTGGAAAGTTGACAATGTAGTAAAATCGCACGACCTGGGACCAATATTTCATCAAAATTCCCGAAATTTTTCTATTTCAAGCAATATGTACTATATTTCCGGGATCTTGAGACTGAGAGTGACAGAAATTTTATTATTAAAACTAAAATCTATGATGAATCCGAAAATGCATTCAGAATTGAGCTAGGTCCAATATTTCATCAAAAGTTCTGAAAACAAAATTTGAACCAATTATCCCCCGAAATTTCATTTCACATCACAATTTTTGCAACTTTAGGCGGTTCTTGTTTTGGCTAGTAAATATTTACACGAGCCCAGACAAGAACCACAAAATGTACAGAAAATTTTGAAAAATAGTCGGTCAAATTGAAATTTCGGGGTGTAATTGCTACCAAATTTTTAATCAGAAATTTTGATGAAATATTGGACCTAGCTCAAGTCAGAAGTTATTTTCGGATTCAGCATAGATTCTAGTCTTTAGTATAAAATTTCAGTAGATCTCCGCCTCAAGATCCCGGAAATACAGTACATATTGCTTGAAATAAGAAAATTTCGGGAATTTTGATGAAATATTGGTCCCAGGTCCATTTTGAGTCCATATTCGGATTCAGCGTGCGATTTTACTACGTTGTCAACTTTCCAGCCCAATTCGGCCAGTAGTTTGCGAGTTTGAAACAAAATGAAAAAAATTTCGCCAATTTTGATGAATGTTGGACCTAGGACCAATACTATATCAAAATTTCAAATTTATTTTTTTGTTTGCTTTAAACTCGCAAACTACTGGCCGAATTGGGCTGGAAAGTTGACAATGTAGTAAAATCGCACGCTGAATCCGAAAATGGACTCAAAATGGACCTGGGACCAATATTTCATCAAAATTCCCGAAATTTTTCTATTTCAAGCAATATGTACTATATTTCCGGGATCTTTAGACTGAGAGTGACAGAAATTTTATTATTAAAACTAAAATTTATGATGAATCCGAAAATGCATTCAGAATTGAGCTAGGTCCAATATTTCATCAGAAGTTCTGAAAACTAAATTTGAACCAATTATCCCCCGAAATTTCATTTCACATCACAATTTTTGCAACTTTAGGCGGTTCTTGTCTTGGCTAGTAAATATTTACACGAGCCCAGACAAGAACCACAAAATGTACAGAAAATTTTGAAAAATTGTCGGTCAAATTGAAATTTCGGGGTGTAATTGTTACCAAATTTTTAATCAGAAATTTTGATGAAATATTGGACCTAGCTCAAGTCTGAAGTTATTTTCGGATTCAGCATAGATTCTAGTCTATAGTATAAAATTTCAGTAGATCTCCGCCTCAAGATCCCGGAAATATAGTACATATTGCTTGAAATAAAAAAATTTCGGGAATTTTTATGAAATATTGGTCCCAGGTCCATTTTGAGTCCATATTCGGATTCAGCGTGCGATTTTACTACATTGTCAACTTTCCAGCCCAATTCGGCCAGTAGTTTGCGAGTTTGAAACAAAATTAAAAAAATTTCGCCAATTTTGATGAATGTTGGACCTAGGACCAATACTATATCAAAATTTCAAATTTATTTTTTTGTTTGCTTTAAACTCGCAAACTACTGGCCGAATTGGGCTGGAAAGTTGACAATGTAGTAAAATCGCACGCTGAATCCGAAAATGGACTCAAAATGGACCTGGGACCAATATTTCATCAAAATTCCCGAAATTTTTCTATTTCAAGCAATATGTACTATATTTCCGAGATCTTGAGACTGAGAGTGACAGAAATTTTATTATAAAAACTAAAATCTATGATGAATCCGAAAATGCATTCAGAATTGAGCTAGGTCCAATATTTCATCAAAAGTTCTGAAAACAAAATTTGAACCAATTATCCCCCGAAATTTCATTTCACATCACAATTTTTGCAACTTTAGGCGGTTCTTGTCTTGGCTAGTAAATATTTACACGAGCCCAGACAAGAACCACAAAATGTACAGAAAATTTTGAAAAATTGTCGGTCAAATTGAAATTTCGGGGTGTAATTGCTACCAAATTTTTAATCAGAAATTTTATGAAATATTGGACCTAGCTCAAGTCTGAAGTTATTTTCGGATTCAGCATAGATTCTAGTCTTTAGTATAAAATTTCAGTAGATCTCCGCCTCAAGATCCCGGAAATACAGTACGTATTGCTTGAAACAAAAAAATTTCGGGAATTTTGATGAAATATTGGTCCCAGGTCCATTTTGAGTCCATATTCGGATTCAGCGTGCGATTTTACTACATTGTCAACTTTCCAGCCCAATTCGGCCAGTAGTTTGCGAGTTTGAAACAAAATTAAAAAAATTTCGCCAATTTTGATGAATGTTGGACCTAGGATCAATACTATATCAAAATTTCAAATTTATTTTTTTGTTTGCTTTAAACTCGCAAACTACTGGCCGAATTGGGATGGAAAGTTGATAATGTAGTAAAATCGCACGCTGAATCCGAAAATGGACTCAAAATGGACCTGGGACCAATATTTCATCAAAATTCCCGAAATTTTTCTATTTCAAACAATATGTACTATATTTCCGGGATCTTGAGACTGAGAGTGACAGAAATTTTATTATTAAAACTAAAATCTATGATGAATCCGAAAATGCATTCAGAATTGAGCTAGGCCCAATATTTCATCAAAAGTTCTGAAAACAAAATTTGAACCAATTATCCCCCGAAATTTCATTTCACATCACAATTTTTGCAACTTTAGGCGGTTCTTGTCTTGGCTAGTAAATATTTACACGAGCCCAGACAAGAACCACAAAATGTACAGAAAATTTAGAAAAATTGTCGGTCAAATTGAAATGTCGGGGTGTAATTGCTACCGAATTTTTAATCAGAAATTTTGATGAAATATTGGACTTAGCTCAAGTCTGAAGTTATTTTCGGATTCAGCATAGATTCTAGTCTATAGTATAAAATTTCAGTAGATCTCCGCCTCAAGATCCCGGAAATATAGTACATATTGCTTGAAATAAACAAATTTCGGGAATTTTGATGAAATATTGGTCCCAGGTCCATTTTGAGTCCATATTCGGATTCAGCGTGCGATTTTACTACATTGTCAACTTTCCAGCCCAATTCGGCCAGTAGTTTGCGAGTTTGAAACAAAATGAAAAAAATTTCGCCAATTTTGATGAATGTTGGACCTAGGACCAATACTATATCAAAATTTCAAATTTATTTTTTTGTTTGCTTTAAACTCGCAAACTACTGGCCGAATTGGGCTGGAAAGTTGACAATGTAGTAAAATCGCACGCTGAATCCGAAAATGGACTCAAAATGGACCTGGGACCAATATTTCATCAAAATTCCCGAAATTTTTCTATTTCAAGCAATATGTACTATATTTCCGAGATCTTGAGACTGAGAGTGACAGAAATTTTATTATTAAAACTAAAATCTATGATGAATCCGAAAATGCATTCAGAATTGAGCTAGGTCCAATATTTCATCAAAAGTTCTGAAAACAAAATTTGAACCAATTATCCCCCGAAATTTCATTTCACATCACAATTTTTGCAACTTTAGGCGGTTCTTGTCTTGGCTAGTAAATATTTACACGAGCCCAGACAAGAACCACAAAATGTACAGAAAATTTTGAAAAATAGTCGGTCAAATTGAAATTTCGGGGTGTAATTGCTACCAAAATTTTTAATCAGAAATTTTGATGAAATATTGGACCTAGCTCAAGTCAGAAGTTATTTTCGGATTCAGCATAGATTCTAGTCTTTAGTATAAAATTTCAGTAGATCTCCGCCTCAAGATCCCGGAAATACAGTACATATTGCTTGAAATAAGAAAATTTCGGGAATTTTGATGAAATATTGGTCCCAGGTCCATTTTGAGTCCATATTCGGATTCAGCGTGCGATTTTACTACATTGTCAACTTTCCAGCCCAATTCGGCCAGTAGTTTGCGAGTTTGAAACAAAATGAAAAAAATTTCGCCAATTTTGATGAATGTTGGACCTAGGACCAATACTATATCAAAATTTCAAATTTATTTTTTTGTTTGCTTTAAACTCGCAAACCACTGGCCGAATTGGGCTGGAAAGTTGACAATGTAGTAAAATCGCACGCTGAATCCGAAAATGGACTCAAAATGGACCTGGGACCAATATTTCATCAAAATTCCCGAAATTTTTCTATTTCAAGCAATATGTACTATATTTCCGGGATCTTGAGACTGAGAGTGACAGAAATTTTATTATTAAAACTAAAATCTATGATGAATCCGAAAATGCATTCAGAATTGAGCTAGGTCCAATATTTCATCAAAAGTTCTGAACACAAAATTTGAACCAATTATCCCCCGAAATTTCATTTCACATCACAATTTTTGCAAACTTTAGGCGGTTCTTGTCTTGGCTAGTAAATATTTACACGAGCCCAGACAAGAACCACAAAATGTACAGAAAATTTAGAAAAATTGTCGATCAAATTGAAATTTCGGGGTGTAATTGCTACCAAATTTTTAATCAGAAATTTTGATGAAATATTGGACCTAGCTCAAGTCTGAAGTTATTTTCGGATTCAGCATAGATTCTAGTCTTTAGTATAAAATTTCAGTAGATCTCCGCCTCAAGATCCCGGAAATATAGTACATATTGCTTGAAATAAACAAATTTCGGGAATTTTGATGAAATATTGGTCCCAGGTCCTATATCAGGTCCTATATCAAAATTTCAAATTTATTTTTTTGTTTGCTTTAAACTCGCAAACTACTGGCCGAATTGGGCTGGAAAGTTGACAATGTAGTAAAATCGCACGCTGAATCCGAAAATGGACTCAAAATGGACCTGGGACCAATATTTCATCAAAATTCCCGAAATTTTTCTATTTCAAGCAATATGTACTATATTTCCGGGATCTTGAGACTGAGAGTGACAGAAATTTTATTATTAAAACTAAAATCTATGATGAATCCGAAAATGCATTCAGAATTGAGCTAGGTCCAATATTTCATCAAAAGTTCTGAACACAAAATTTGAACCAATTATCCCCCGAAATTTCATTTCACATCACAATTTTTGCAACTTTAGGCGGTTCTTGTCTTGGCTAGTAAATATTTACACGAGCCCAGACAAGTACCACAAAATGTACAGAAAATTTAGAAAATTGTCGATCAAATTGAAATTTCGGGGTGTAATTGCTACCAAATTTTTAATCAGAAATTTTGATGAAATATTGGACCTAGCTCAAGTCTGAAGTTATTTTCGGATTCAGCATAGATTCTAGTCTTTAGTATAAAATTTCAGTAGATCTCCGCCTCAAGATCCCGGAAATATAGTACATATTGCTTGAAATAAAAAATTTCGGGAATTTTGATGAAATATTGGTCCCAGGTCCATTTTGAGTCCATATTCGGATTCAGCGTGCGATTTTACTACATTGTCAACTTTCCAGCCCAATTCGGCCAGTAGTTTGCGATCTAATTTTTAATCAGAAACTTTGATCAAATATTGGACCTAGCTCAATTCTGAATGCATTTTCGGATTCAGCATAGATTCTAGTCTTTAGTATATAATTTCAGTTGATTTTGGCGTCAAGATCCCGGAAATATAGTACATATTGCTTGTTTATAGCTAACAAAAAAATAAATTTGAAATTTTGATATAGTATTGGTACTAGGTCCAACATTCATCAAAATTGCCGAAATGGCCAAATGATACTAAAAAGTGGCCTCAAATGCACTCCGAATGGACCTAAGACCTATAATTTAATAAACATTTTTTTAAATTAGCTTTTATCTCAGAAACTCGAGAGCGAAATTGGCTGATAAGTGACCTTCCTGGTAACTTATGTAACTTAGAAATCTGTTAAAACATAACCTAGACTTAAAACTTACCTTTAAAGCCTATTTTTGAAGAAAACTCACGGTTGGTTTTAATATTAAATAAAATCATTTGATTATTTTTATTTTATTTATTATTTATATATAATACTAATACATTTGAAATTTAATATTAACCATAACATTATTACATAATTAATTAAATAAAATCCTACAAAATAATAAAAATTCTTATTTTAAATATGTATAAATTTAATGAAATTTAATTATATATAATGAAGGCCCGAAATTGTATTGATATCAAAAAACGAAATGGAGGTTAAAGTTTTTTTTATTAATTTTTAATGAACTTCTTTTCTGTTTGTTACAAGATTATGTAGATGGTACAAAATTCGTTGATAAGTTGATAAGTAAGAACAAAAACTTTAAGTCCTTTGAATCCTTTATTGGTTTATTGCATACCGACTTTGTTTTTTATAGGTTTTGACATCTGTAAAGAAAAATTAAAATTTTAATTAAATATTTTATTAAAATTATATTTTAAATAACTTAGTATACACT